>NC_143395.1:153207252-153832252 GCF_052110815.1 Crocodylus siamensis | reverse complement strand
AATAATAATCTATGTCACCATATGCCAGCAGATGAGATAATATCAGAAGGAGCTGCTTCCAGCTCCCTAGCTTGACTCGATAAGTTTTCATTTTCATTTACAGCACTAAAGATGCACACTAGTTTCAACAAAATCAGAATCTAGTTTCATTCAAAGTTGCTATTGTCAAAGCCAATTTTATGAGAAATGTCATGAATAGTGGTCCTAAACCTACCAAAGGAGGTCAGAGGCTTGGGGTTAGAAACCAGCTTCCATCTGGCACTAGCAGCAATTTTATAACCACTTGAATATTTAATAATTATAAAGACCATTTCTCTATACACACAGTACTTGGGCAGTTGGTAAAGAGAGCTGTAGCTGCTCAGAAATGGGTTCAGAATAGGGGCCTGCTGGTATAGCCATCGATGTTACTTTTCAGCAAAGTAACCACCAGTGGAGGTACCTGACATACCACTGTTAATTAAAAACTGTATTTTCATTCACACTGTGCAAGTCAGATATGTTGAGAGATGAACTTTCACCTTGTTGTGCTAAGTCCAAGTCCAACTGTGTCATGGGTTAGTCTGCACCCTTGGGGGGTGGTGCTTACATCAGTAGAATTAACCACAGAAAGCAAAACAGGAAGGGAAGAAAGAGGCAGGGGGATGAGGCTGAGAAAGGAGAGCAAAGGGAAAGAGAAAGTTTCCGAAGTAAGAGTAAAGGGAAGGAAAAAATGGAAAGAGGGTGAATGGCATCCTCATTGTTATGTATTAGCTGTGACGTGCCAGAGACTCCAGGAGACATGAAGAGATGTACTGTCCACACAAATAGCAAGAGATAATCTCTGCCCCGAAGAACTTGTAGCCTACAGGGGTAGGAGAAAGGAAGTATCAACATTCTCCTTGTCTAGACAGGGAAACCAATGGAGATGTTGTAAGTCAAAATCTGCCATGCTCCCAGTGGCAGAGCTGGGAATTTCATCTGGATCTTCTGGTGCCATGTGGAGGGTCTTAACTACAAGACAGTTGTTTCTACCTTGAAGACATTTCTCATTTCCCCTTAAAAACTCTGCAAATAGCTCCCAGTTTCTGGATACCAAGGTATTTCCTCAAACCACTTTCCAGATGTGCTCTTCTTAGTGCGGGGTGGGGGGGCTTTCTCTGAAGAAGGCTACCCACCCTGTTCCATCTGTGCACAAAGGCAATGTTCTTGATCCATAAATCTGAATCGTCATATTCCAGCAGCCCATTAATCCCTGACTCTTCCTGTGCCTTAACAGGACAGTTACATGGGCTGCTATAGAAACTCCCCCCGCCCCATTAGCTTGTGAAGATGCATGCCTCTTGCTTAGCTGGAACTGAGCTGGGGAAGAGCTTTCCAGGGAGCCATGGAAGTGCTTCCCATCCTCCACTAACACTCCCACCACACCTCCTTGTCCAGACCTTCCCTCCATTGGAGTCACTAGAAAGCACAAAAGATATGATGCAGAGACCCCTTCAAAGACATATATAGCCCCGGAGGGCTGCAGTGTATGAATCTTCCTGATTCTGGAAAGCAAAGGGGAAAGCCAAAAGGCTCTGGCACCGGTGCTAAACCTCCTTCTTCCAGGAATAGAGGAATGAACCCATATACCATTTTCTATTCCATCACCTGTAGATGGCTCTTCATATTCTATTAATGTCAGATGAATGGGTGACGCAGTTCAGGATTCTTAAACAGCCGTCAATACAACCCCTAACTTGGCCTCCATGGGAAAGGAGAAGAAAGTGACCTCTAATAACCTCTGGAAATATGATTGGCACATTTGGAAGCAGAAAGGAAAGCTTAAATCCACTGCCTGCCCCTCCCCTGCCCTGGAGACTTCCCACTCCTAAATCAGGTAGTTGCCTAGCTTTCCAGTGACCACGTCAAGGAGGCTGAGCTGCAGCACTGACCTCACTCAATAGCCCTGCTGCATAACAGAGGTACTAGGCTGCTGGGTCGTATGACTGAGGGACTTCAGTAACACAAGATGTGTGCTATTCACTGTAACTATATTAAGAACATTTCACAGGCTCCTGCCTCCTGTTTTAGTTCACTTACTGGGATCTGGTATCGCTGATTTAGAAAACACACATCTTTGCAATAGTAAGGGAAATCTGTAGGCCTCCCAGTCACTGCAAGAGCCCATGGGGTGACCAAGAGGGGGCTAAACTTAGTGCTGTTAATTTTAAAGGGGGTAGGTGATCACACAAAGGGAAAGGGAGTGTGTCAGGGAAACTAAGAATGTTAGGAAGGGATTTGCTGTTAGAGACTGGCAAATTCAGTCTTTTTACTGAGATCCAAAAAAAAGAAGAAGCTATATTCAAAGTGGGGGACTTGCTGCACAATCACATTTCTGCTGTGAATATCACTATGCCCCTCCCCGAGCCAGTTGCAAATGCATGCAGAAATCAGATAAATAATTCTGCTGGAAAAAATCAATTAAAGTAAACAGTGTAGCCAATGAAATAGACTAAATAATCTAGCCACAGAAACTGAGTAAATAACCTCCTTGCTGAAATTGCCTAAATCAACCCTAAGGTAGGGAAACAGAAGAAAATCATGAAGCAAATCAATATTAACAGATGGACACAAAACCCCTTTCATCTAAAACCTGCCTCTGGTTGGGATAGGAGATTTGGGTTGTGTCTTCTGCCTTCAGGTGTAGGTACAAATTCATCAATGTCACTGGGGTCCTGCCCAGTCCATAGCATTCATGAATTTTTCCCCCTTGTATCTAACCATTGGGTAAGACAAAACAGTTCCATTATGTCATTTTCCATACGAGGAGGAATTTGTAAAAATATGGCTTCTAACTGGCTGAAACAGGCAGCAAGTTCACTCTAAGGGCCAATCAGCTTTTTTTTTTGATTTTTGGTTTAAACGTAAGGAAAAAAAAGAAATCTTGCGCAAGTAGTTTCCACTCTGTAATAAATATACTAATGGCCTTGGGTGTATTTGCTCTCATGTGATTTGGTAATTTGATGGGGAGAGAAAAGGCTCTGCAAAGCCTTCCTACGGGATTAATTTCATGCTTTGGAGAGAAAAAAGTAGATCATGGCTTCACCTCTTACATTCTGTTATCACTAAATCTACTGGCTTCACCTTGGCACTGAGCACTGACTGTCCTCCTGTGCTAACAGCCTGGCCATGAGCTTAGAATATTGGAATATAATATTGGAAAAGATGAACTATATGGCCAACCATGTTTCAGCCCATGTGCTACCACTAAGGATACAGTTCTGAAAAGCCCCACGGCATGCTTCTTAAGAGTTGGATCATCCACTCCCACTGTCTGTTCCCCACTTATTGCCACAACCTTCTTTTTGACATCATAGTTGGTTACTGTGGAGTTGATTATGATGTCATATGCGGGTAATTATGATATTCAGGTGAGAATAAAGGGACCAGGACTAAAGAATCATAGAATCATAGAATCACTGAGTGGGAAGGGACCTAGACAGATCATCTAGTCCGACCCCCGGCCATGGGCAGGAAGGAGCACTGGGGGTGGGAGGGGTCATAAGACCCCAGCCAGGTGCCTATCCAGTCTTCTCTTGAAGATCTCCAGGGAAGGTGAAAGCACCACCTCTCTGGGAAGCCTATTCCAGGCTCTGGCCACCCTTACCGTGAAGTAGTTCTTCCAAATATCTAACCTAAACCTATCCTCCCTCAGCTTGTGGCCATTGTTCCTGGTGATCCCAAGGGGGGCCCTGGTGAACAGACTTTCCCCGAGTCCCTGCTGGTGGCCCCTGATAAGGTTGTAGGCAGCCACAAGATCCCCCCTCAGTATCCTCTTGCGGAGACTGAAGAGATTCAGGTCCCTCAGCCTCTCCTCATAGGGCTGGCCACGGAGGCCCCCAACCATATAAGTGGCCTCCTTTAGACCTTCTCCAGGTTCCCCACATCCTTCTTGAAGTGCGGCGCCCAGAACTGGACACAGTACTCCAGCTGCGGCCTGACCAGCACCGCATAGAGGGGGAGCAAGATCTCTCTGGACCTGTTAGTGATGCCCCTGTTGATGCAGGACAGGGTGCGAGTTGGCTTTGCTATTGCTTCATCGCATTGGTGACTCATATTCATCCTGGAGTCAATCCTGACTCCAAGATCCCTCTCTGCCTCTGTGCTGCTGAGAGGGTCAGCCCCTAACCTATAACCATAATGCTGGTTCCCTCTCCCCAGGTGCAGCACCCTGCACTTGTCCTTGTTGAACCACATCCTGTTCACATCCACCCACTTCTCCAACCTATCCAGGCCTGACTAAAGAACTTGGGTCTGTGTTACACCAATCCGCCAGGGTCACTATTGTGTTTGCACTGTTGGGTTTTCATTAATTTGCACTTAAATGACAGATGTATACTAAGAATTAATTTCTATTTGTTAATCATTCAAATCAATCTCATTTTCAGAATGTCATATAGTAGGAGGGGAACTTCAGAGGCCAAAGTGAAGTATGAGAAGCCCAACTCCCATTGAAATTAGACAGACTTCTGCACCTAATTCTTTTTTTTGACTTTCTAAATCTCCCCATAATAAATTCAGGTGGTTACAACAAGCATTCAGCAGTTAGACAATATCTTACTTTAACAAAGAAGGCAAAGCTCCAGGAACATATACAATTACCAGCTGATGATTTTCATGCAATAAGTGTCTTAATACATCCAAAGGTTTGCGACAGAGTGCTCAGAACTGTTAAGAGTGTGTGTTAGATGTTGCAAATACTGACTCACATTGTTTTTCCACCCCATTTAACTGAACAGGATAGGAGTTAACTGAACAGGACGATAGGAGTAAGTTAGCTACATGAACAGAGGTGTACAGGATGAGCCCTCAGGTGAGAATTATAATATGTGTTGTCCCTAAGGTAGAAGAGTCAGGGAAAAAGACCAATTTTTTAAAATGTCTGATTCCTCTCTATAAAAAGCCAGCAGCTTTGACCTTAAACCCCATCCCAACTTTCAGAGTATGCCTTCAGACTTTTCTTCCCCCTGCCAACCTCCAGGAGGTTTCTTGGTGAGCTAGTAGCAGTCCTCAAGCCTTCTGTTTGATTAATTGAGACTGTGCGTGGATTCACACAACACCAACAGAAGTGTTTGTTTCTGTAACTTCACAATGTGCAAAAAACATTTAGACCTTAAGTGTTAGCATGAGGGTTAGACACTGCTAAGTTGCAGTAATGATTAGGGCTCACACTGTACTTTCACAGTAATTTCCATCTACAAATCTCACAGTACTTCTCAAAAGTGGCAAGCATTATCATACTCATTTAACAGATGGAAAAACTTTAATTAAGCTGCTCCCCGCTACCCCAGAGCACATGTAAAGACACCCTTTAATTCCAAGTTGTAGAATGGTTTCAAGAGCCATTGTAATTAAAGTGCCCACAGTGTCATGTGTATCCAGTGTCCTGCCTTGAACATGGCAGTGGGGGCACTTTAACTAAAACTTGTTTGACAAGCTTTAATTAAAGTGCCCCTGCTGAAATTTTGAAGTATGGAGACACTGAATACATGTGATGCAGAGACCGCTGGAGCATGCTAATTAACTGAGTCTGCTCAGATGTGTGCTAATTAGCACACATCCAAGCTGACGTCCGGCACATGTATGAGTGCCCTAACTGACCTGCCCAAGGCCCCAGACCCCTGCTGCGTGTCAGTATCCAAATAGGAATCTTCGCTCCCAGTCTCCTGCTTCTAACCAGATACTGTCTCCTTCTGGCTGTACGTACTCCCACTCTACTTTTCACAAGTTAGAAGTAAATAGAGGAAATAGTGTGGTCTAACTTACCTATGATAAATCTTATTGAGCCTAAATCAAAATGTTGAGACCCGTTTCATGGATGACTGTTTGCCATTTTTTCTGAGTGGCTGACAGAAAAAGGTAATTGAAAAAAGGTTATGTTGAGCAGCATGCCTGTATGCCCAAGTTTGTGTACTCATGCATCTGTATTTATATGTGCAAACATGTGGGAATGTTTGCCTCCCTGTTTTCTGGCCTGCGTGCACATATCTGTGCATGAGAATGCATGAGCCTGTGTGTTGGTATATGTGGCACTGGGGCCTTGTATGTACTCATGCCTGCTAGCTGAAAAGAGTAAAGTTGATTAAAGTTCCTCTAACATGTGAAGGCCCATTTGCTCATATAAATTAAGCTGTGGCCAAACATCATCCACATGCTTTATAATGTCCTTGTTAGAAGTAGCTCTGCAATGACGAAGGTCTCAGACCAGAAGGAGGGTGTGTCGGGTCTTTGGATCTGGGTGTGTAAACAAGGGCACAACAGATTTTGTGAGTATAAACTCTGCAAACCTATAAGACTAAACTTCTGTGACATATTTATGTTTCTTCATACACAAATCACATCGACTCTCACACTCCTCTATCACGCAAAGTCACCAGACTTCAAACGCGGTGGAGGAGGCAGCTGGATTCACTAAACAACATCTTGGGCACTGTGAACGTGTGCCAGATAATAAAGGGAGAATCACAATTAAAATGTCAAGCTGTATCGCATTTCCATAACAAAGTCGGAGAGGATTTCCCTCTATATGCCTTTCCTTTCCTTTCTGTTTACCTTGTTTAGGGAGCTGAGGCTGTTTTTTCCATGCTGTGGTTTTCAGCTCATATGAGAGACATACACAGTATATTGTTATTACAATATTTGCTTCCTACATGATATAATGTGTTGAACGCCAAGTGAAAATACTTCATCAGAGGAAATTGTTTAAAATAATTCTGCTCAGACCTAATTCCATGTATAGATTCTTAATCTTTTCTCCTTCATGAATTATTACTACTATTACAACCACTCATGACTTTTGCATTTTGTGTCACTTTTATTGATGGATGACAAAATACTTTACAAATATTTACAAGCTACATTCCTATAAGGTAAGTAAATATTATTGCTGCTTTCTTTTGAATGGGGTAGTTGAGGGACACAGAACATTCAGGATGAAATCCTGTGCTTATGCCAAAAGTCAAACTAGATGATCTTAAGTTCCCTTCTGGCTTTATAATCTACAAATCTATATCGCCAAAGATGTCAAACTTGGGTGCGTATAGTCAGGCTTTTTTAAACACCTAAAAAAAGGGCAGCATCTGGAAGCTTCAGGTGCTCAGCACCACTAAAACTCAGGCCCTTTCTACTTTTGTGTTTAAATGAGGCTTCAGGTACCTAACTTTAGGCATCAAAACATTTGCTCTAAATGGCTTGCCCTTCTCCCGACCCCTTCAAAATCATACTGTGAGATGCAAGGGAAGAAACAGAACCTAATTTTTTGACGAAACAAATATAATAAAACCAAAAGTTATTTTCCTCCAAAATTTCCACAGGGGAAAAAACATTTCCCAACCAACTTTATGTAATGGCAAGGGTTAATTAATTGATATTCATGTAGTTCTTCAAGGGTGTTAGTGGCAAATGTTACAAAATGGCTTTTATCGGTTGTCTTTGTATTAGACATGAACCAGGAGCTAGGGTAGAGGTTGCTTCCTAGAACAGATGGCTTATGTTCCCCTATAGAATATCCTGAGCCCTGAGACAGCCCTTTACAACCACCATAGACATATCGCCCGTTTTGTATACTGTAGCCTCACAATGTTTCTCCTGGCTGGGATTTCCCCAAGCCTGGTGAAGGCACTTGCAACAGCTGGGTGCAAGTGTGAGCTCCCAGATTCCTGTGGTAAAGCAAATAGCAATGTTGAGGAGAAAGGTCCTGGAAACTGATGCTACTGAGCAATATCTTTAGGATCCCATCTGGGAAAATATAGTCTAAAATAATACTATAGAGGTTATAGAGGCCCATATTAAGTGGAGCAGGCAGTAGTAAAATTCCACTACAGTTTTTATTTTTCATTACTCAACAAAATTTGAAGCGGGTTTGAGATCCTTCATGTAGCTGATGAACAAAAAGTCCTCTCCAGGGTGGCAAAATCTTTACATCTCCATCAATTAAATTAGTCTGTCTTCTGATGATCTTAGGTTCCTTTCTGGCCTTAACATCTACAAATCTATATGGCCAAAGATATAAAACTTGGGTTCCTAAAGTTAGACCTTTTTAACTCCCCCTCACCCCAGGGAAGCTTAATCCCTTTTAAGTCTTCCTTAAATCCTACCCTCCATAAACCAAACGAAACAAAATACTATGGCAGGACAACTCTGTGTTCAAAAGCTGCTGGGGAATCCTGATTTTAAAGTAGGTTATTAAACCAATGGAAAGAAAGAGAAAGCAGAAGACTAGATGGACAGAACTACGGAAACCCCCTTTGTTTTGGCTCCTATCATAATGCTATGACATGGTAATGTGATAAAACAACAGGATATGCTGGTTCTGCAAAACATACACCCCCCCACGGCCTCTTGTGCTCCTGGCCTGTGTCTCGTAATTTGCCTGCTGAGAAACTGTAAGGGAAATATAGTCTTTTAGTTAAGTTCCTGGGCTGAGTTCCAGGAGATCTAGATTTAGTTCCTGGATTTACAAAAAGATTGTAGGGGACCTTGGGTAAACCACAACCTCTCTCTCCCTGTAGTGCATGTTCCCTACCTGTGAAATGGGGATCAAATCATCTGTTCCTCCCTTCTGGATGTGTCTGGCTGATAAATCCATCACGGTATGTGAGGCTCTAGAATACTGTCATGATAAGAGCAGTAAAGAAAGAAATTTATCCCTGCTGGAAAAGAACAAATACACTGCAGCAGCAGCAAAAAAGGGACACTGATTCTCTGTTCTGTCATCTTTGCATATTTGATCACATATCCCCCTATTCACCCACCTATAGATCTTTTTGTTTTTTACTCCACAGTCCTGAGGTTCCCAGACTCTCTAAAACTCTCCGTTCAAGCCATTGAGTCATGGGGGTCCATCTCACTTTGAAACCTCCTCTGCCTGCTTCTTCCCATTGACTGAATTTCCCTGCAGCACTTTGGTGTGGAGCATGTGTTACATTGTTTACTGTAGTTTTCCTGCCTAATTACAGGCATAGGGTGGTGAATCAGTTGGCCTGAGCTTTTGAGCTCCACAGAGACTGACCCCCTTATGGAAAGGCTGTATAACATTTAATAGAAAAATATAACCCTTTCTCCACTTGACAATGGCTGGGCAGGTGGTGAGCTGGGCCTGCCACTTGTTATGCTAATCTTAATCATCTCATTGTTACCTTGTGGTCCCCCCATCTGTTAATTGTGTCCACCTGTTTGTTGCCTCTAGTCATGGCATGAGACTACAACTGTTCGGGAACAGACATCTTTTCAGCCTGCGCATACTTAGTTTCATAGTTTCATAGTTTCATAGTTTCTAGGGTCAGAAGGGACCTGAGCAGATCATCTAGTCCGACCCCTTGCCATGGCAGGAAAGAATACTGGGGTCAAACGACCCCAGCAAGGTGTTCATCTTGGCCTACCTCAGTGGGCTTCGATTCATAACCAAGGCAGCCAAAAGCTACTACAGTACAAAATGACTACCAAGAATGCCACTGTAGGATTTAACAGAGTTACAGCCCTGCAAAATCCCTACAGGAACCTGCAGTGTGGTCAACAGAGCAGCCTCTGGAAAAGATCTTAACATTTGTTTTATTCTTTAGGTTCCTCAAGTCATTTCTGCAGGTCCCTGCCAACCTCATTGTCATCCAATTCTATCAGCCTTTCCTCTCAGGGACGGAGGCAGAACTGCTAGACAAACCGGTCTCCATTGCAGACCAGGACCCCGTTATAATAGGCACAGTACAACCACTTTTCACCAGCCCCATACACTGCCCCTGCCCCCTGAACAAGATAGGTCCAGGCCCATGAGCTCTTAGGCTCTCACTTCTTACTAGTTTGTATCCATAGGGAGGGGTGATGTAGAGGGTACAAGTCTCATTTGCTTTCAGTCCCTCACCTTTGAACAAGTGTCCCCACTTCAAACACAAGTGCAGAGTTTCCCTATTTTAATCATAATATTTCATCTTGTAACTGCAAGAATGGGTTGGCAGGTGGAATTGTTGCTACATTTTTATCATTTAGTCAGTATATATGGAGACAAAGATAAAGTACCACAATCAGTGGCTTATCTTAAACATCCAATGCGTGGTTGATACCACAAACCAGGAGCACATGAGACTGGTACAACAGCTTGGACTGCAATTTTTCCTTTTACTGTACATGGGTGATTTTGCTTTCTTTTTTTTTTTAAACTTGATTTCATGAAAAGCAGAGGGAGACTTTGCAACAGAAAGAGAGCCTCATTATGTATTCATTGCCTAGGAACTCTCTCCTTCAAACTTATCATGTGAGGGGGTCCGTACCCTAACAATTTCACTTGACAAAGGGAATCTTTTGTATTTCCATTTTACAGATGGGAACTGAGGCACGGAGACTGTGGGTGACTTTCCCACCAGCTCACAAAGTAGGCAGAAGAGCTGGTAATTGAACCCAGATTAACCAAGTCCAAGTCTAGTGCCTTAAGCACACAGCTGTTCTTCTAAGGTACTAATAGTTTCCATGATCACAATACAAAAGGACCACATGATCTTTAGCATACTTTTCCTCACCCCCGTGAGGTGAGGGCAGCGCTGCCACCCCTTCTTGATTACAAGCAAGGAGTTAAGGCACAGAGAGACTACGTGACTTGCCCAAGGTCACCTGTGAAGTCTGACATAGAGGAGAGAACTGAACGTAGATCTCCTGAGTCCCAGATTACTATTCCCACCACTGGGCCAGGCTTCCTCTGTCCTCTTCCATGAGAAGTCCTTCCCATGGTTTATGCTGCCTCCCTAGAAACAGGAAGGTAATTCCTGTTTACTTTCCATTCACCAGACACTGACTGTCTTTACCCCTGTAGAAGGAGAGTCATGCTACTTGGAGTCCATGCTTTGAGCATAGTAGATGCACAGTAAATTTACTGCACAGTAAAGCCAAATAGCATTAACTGCACGTGTAGATGCGCCCAGTGAGTAGAAGCTAAACTGTGGTTGCTTAGCCCTTAATGAAAGAAGGGAAGTTACTGTGGGCTTATTCACGGAGTAAGGATGTGCAACTCGTAGTCACCATGAAACATCTGCCATCGGTAAGCCCCACCTTCTTTTGCCCACAGTAAGTTGTTCATATGTCTATATCAGGGGTGGGCAATTATTTCAGGTGGAGGGTCACTTACTGAGTTTTGGCAAGCCATCGAGGGCCACATGACAGGCAGCCAGGGGCACATAAATATTAATTTGCTAAATCTTTTAGGGGCCCCGTGGGCCAGATAGAATGGCCTGGAGGGCTGCATCCAACCTGCAGGCCGCATTTTGCCCACCCCGATCTATATCCTTTGATGCCACAACACAAGCAAAGGAAAAACATAAAAGCTCTTACTGCATGGGACCAGGTTCGTTGCAGGGGGTCCAGGACAGCACACACCAGCCACCGCCAGCTCCAGTTATGACAGGCCCTTTTTTTGCTACACTGAGGGGTATCAGCTGCAGGAGAGAGCCTGACTGTAGACTAAATCATCAAGACCTGACTTCCATAGCTATATGATCTGTCCCAGCGTGTTAGCTATCCATCTCCGTGCATGTACTTAGTTTGAGATTTTCCAAGCTACTTGTGGGATTTAGATGCCCTTAAAATACAGATACAAACCTGTTAGGCATGAATGAAATCTCAGCCTTGGAGAGAAGTTTTATATTGTTATAAAAGCCCCACCTTTTAGGAAAAGGGGAAAGAAAAAGGAAGAGACAGAAAGAGAAAGCGCAAGAGTGAGCATCTCTTTTGTTTACTTCATTCTTCAGCAGGTAGCCTTGTGATCCTGTGCTATTTTGGGGTTGACATTCTTCATAGGTTACTGTAATGAGAAGCAAACACCATGAACTAAAATAACAACATGGATCTAAATGTGATTCTTGGATTGCTACCCTAGTGACTGACTCATTAATAATAGCTGCTGGGTTTGTAATTTAGCATGACCTGTACAGAATCAGTGGGTGCCAGTTAAGGGCTGCAGTGGGTTGAAAGGAAGAAGGAACTGTCCAGAACTGTGCCCCACATGATGGCTCCCCCGCAGTTTTGATTCATAATCTGATGCTAATTCCTTGGAGGAACAAGGCTCATACCAACCCTGGGACATGCATTTTTTTTTGCAGTACTTTAATCTTCAGTGCATTAATGTCATGTGCATTGTGTCGTCTTCAGTCACATGCTGTAGTGATCATTTCAGTTACATGGTAGGTATCATATTGTGGCAGGGGAAGGGGGCAACACCACGCCAATAAAAAAAAATGTAAGTGATCGTGTACTGCAAAGAAATAATCCATCAGTGGGCTCAAGAGACTTTTTAATTCATCCAGTTATAGTACCAAGGAGTTTGTCACCAAACCGTCAGCTGAAATTTTCTTGCATGACTCTGCTATTTTGTTATACAATATAAAGCTCTTAGATAGAGTCAGCCAGTCAGATTACTAAACCAGACACTTTCTTCCTGATTGTTAAACCAACATAAAAGCCAGATGGAAACATATCTGTTGTCTCCGGGACTGAACCGCACGGATGCCTGGATGTTGCTTTTTAGCTAGACAGCTGCTTTATATACAAGAGGGTTTTAACGTAATAAAAATAACCCACTTTATTTTCAAAGCCATGTCAGAGTTTTATAGATGGGAAGAAGTGCTGCTCTCCTTGTGAAACTTCAGAGAATTGCACTGAGTACAAAGGCAAGCTTTCTCTTGAAGGCCATCCTGGAAAATACAGCGCAGTGCATGACATCCTCCTGCTGATATTCCAGTTATATAATGCAACCTGAGCCATGAGAGGACTCTGACTTTACTTGATTAAATTATTAGCCTTGTCTCTGGACAAATATTTCACAAGACTGTCTTGGAGACTAAAGGTATTCCTGATGTGAAGTTTTGGGTATCAGATCAATGGGAAAGAATTGCCCAATCTAGATGGTTTGCTTGTAAACCGGAAGTACTCTAAACCTGTGGCACAAGCTGCCACTGCCCCTGAAATGAATTTCCAGCCATCTTATATATTTAAACCCATCCCCAGGGTCACAATGTCCCCTGAAATTGTCTGTAGCAAAACCACTTCTTGAAAACAGTTATTTAGTGCATTAAAGATTGGGGCAGAAATCTTGTCTTTCCACAAAGGAATCACATATTGGATGGGTGTGCAATGGTGCAGGCAGCCTGGTCAGGCTGGGCAGCAGCAGTATACTTCCAGACATGCTTTGCTTCCCCTTTGAAATGAACCCATGCAAACCCCTGGCTAGTGCATGTTACCGGCTGCAGTGCACTGGATAGCTCTGGATATGCTGCTCTTTAACTGGCAGTGTGCGCCCTACAGGGACCATGGGGTGTCAGTCAACCTAACAGCTATTTTGCCATTTTGGCATTAGCAAGACGTAGAATCTCCCCCACTGCTTGTGTGGGAGGAAGGCTCTACTTTTAGTTCATGGTTCCTAAGCACTGTGTATATGCATTCCCCAGAGTGCACCATGCTTTGTAAAACATTTGAAATCAGAAACTGGACATTTGGATACATAGCAGCCCTGCTTTCTCTGTCCCATGTTAACTTAACTCTTGGGAAAATGGCCAATTTTTTACCCCGTTGAGACTCTCAGTTTCTATCGGTGCTCTTTTTTTTTTTTTACTCAATATATATTTAACCTATGGGGCTATTGCCCATAGATATCATTGAAGCCAGGAGCTGATCTTGGTCACCATCCCTCCACAGGTACTGCCATGATATGCTTCCCTGCCTCCTTGTTGCTGCTTCATGTATCTCTGAGAGCTTTTCAAAAACTTTGGCAGAGATCTTTTTTTGAGGAGCAGAGACCAGGAGTTGAGAATTCATTCTGCCCTCCACTGAGAGAGAAAGACTAGGAAATGCAATAGAGATCCTAGAATTTGTGGGACTTGTCTCCAGATAATTGAAGGGTCATGGTTTATTTTCATGTATTCCTTGAAGTCCTTTTGACATCTCTACTTCAGAGAGTAATCCTGGGCACTGTGTGAGAGAGGAGCAAGGGGGCTGGACCCGATGATCTCACAAAGTCCCTTCCAGCCCTAAACTTCTGCAAATCTGTGAGCCAGGGCAATGATGGACACCTTATAACACACTGCTGCCGGCACCCTGGATCTGCTAAGGACTTCTCTGTCCCCTAAAGTAGACACAACCATGGAGGCAGTGCTGGTGAGAACAGTAAACTCAGAAGTGGCCATAGTTTGACAAGTAAATATGGCTGAAGATTCATGTAGGAATTAGGGCTAGCCATACTATCTAGGTTTCCTTTGCCCCCTACAAGATCAGGGAGACCAAATGCAGCTCTGAAAATCCATTTAAGAAGGCAGTAGTTCATATATTTTTGTTCTAATGGAAACCTATTAATTTTGTGCAAGTCATGCAGTGCAGCATATCTTATGGAAAGGACAGTAGTTGAACACTGTCTGTATAGAGCCCTTGAAGTATGAAAGAGCTGCATAAAGTATTTGGGAGTAAACTATATATGGGACATACATGTTTGCAATGGGATGGACCCACAGACATTCATGTGAAATGGTAATGGCATGTACTTTCTAGTCATTCCACCTACTGTAAAAGTGCCAACAGTTCTTGGCGGGAAAGGCTCTGGTTTTTTTTTGCAAACGGTTTCTTCAAGCCTCCCTTTCCTATTATAGAGCTCCAATTCCCAAGCCATCTGAAGACAGAGAGTAGAAGTCCATTTAACAAGCATTGTGTATGCTACTTGCTGGTGTGCTGCCAGGATCCCACACAGATCAACCTGACCCAGCCAGAGGGATCATTGAAAAATGAGAGCAAGAGAAGAAGAAGAAATCCTGAAAATCACAATGTTAAACCCTCCCACCTGATTTGTAAAGCAAAAACCAGCCCAGACCAAATATAAATAGAGGCTCCACAGCCAAAACAACCAGGCTGCGGAAGGTCAGACAATCTTAAATATACATATCGCAGCAGGAGAGACGTTCTGCTCACCCGTTGAAGCACATGGAGGGTGGGAGTCACACGGGGGTCTCACATGGGGCTGTTATTGGACGTTCTCGGACCTCTGGCCCTATTTGAAAGATAGCAAATGCCAGACTGGAAGAAATCATTGCTCCATCTACCCACAGGCTGGCATCCGATGTCTGACCGTGGCTAATTCCAGAAGCTTTCCCAGTCACTACCCTTCATGCTGCATCTGGACAACTCTGCACTCCTATACTGGGCTGGGGGTGGGGTAAGTTAAAGAGAAGGGTTTTCCTTCTGACCCTGCCAGGAGAGCGGTTCAAGCATGAGGATTGAAGGACTTTTAACTGCACGTGCAGTTCTTTGTCCCCCAAAATCTCTTGATCCCCTTGAATTTTATCAAGCTATTAGCTCCAGTCCTGCAACCATGCCCTTCCCACCAGTGTGATTTTTTTTCTTACCTAAAATACAGGTGTTGCTGTTGACTGAGTCTTGCTCATACAATCCCCCTGAAAAAATGTATCTACTAGTTGGGGTGGGGGCAGCCACCCCAGAGGGAGAGGAACCCCCCGGGAAGAGGGGAGGCCTTGCTGTTTGCTGATGTCACCCTCTTGCTTAGGGAGTGCCACGATGTCTAAAGGATGTCCAACCTCAGGGGCCTTCTGGAATGGATTGGATTGGCTCATTTGCTGGGTGTCCTGGAGATCCCAGTTTTTACATGGGTTGTGAATAGCTGGCTTAATGCTAGTACAGCCCCCCATCCCCATCCCCTACAGCACACGTTCTGTCACTGTGAGCAGGGTTTGAATTACACTTTGACTCTGGGAGGTCTGCAAAAAAAATTTTTTTTAAAAATTGGGCTGCCCATCACGATGCCCTAATAAAATCAGAACCACCCCAAAGTTAATCAGAACCCTCCCCCCCCCGGTTATGATTTTCAAATCTTACAGGGGGGTTCTCAGCTTCCCCATAATTTGAACCTTGACTGTGAGAGCTGCATGTACCCCTGGACACAGCGGTGGAAGTAAACTATTCTAGAACTGAACTAAGCCCAGCCATTATCTGTGCATTAGCACGTAGGCTCAGAGAGTGTCAGGGTCTGAAGGATATAGAAGTTTACAGGCCTTATACTGGGATGCTAGCTGGGAATACTGGTCTTTGGAAACATTTATAATGTCATTGATAGGAGGAAAATATGACATACTCTGGGTAGGGCACCAAAATAGTTAAGTCTCAAAAGAGGAGAGAACAGGAAGCTGTTTGCTGTTGCTGGTAGTGTGAGTGTCCCAGATACTGCTGTGCTCTCACATAGTTAAGGTCCATACCCTTCATGAATCAATGGCAGCAACAGCCTCTGAGGGTTGCAGACAGCATAGGTGGGCATACTAGCAGGCCTGGGGGCAGTGGTGGGTGGGCACGAAGAATTAAGCAGCACACAGACATGAAGCCCTGCCCCTGAGTCTGGATTACAGACATCTCTACCCTGTATCCTTTCCTAGGCCTCATGTAAAAGAAATTCTAAACTAAAACCAGCAACCAGTGACTGTAACAGATGAGCTCAAATTGGCTCTCTGCATAGAGGGGCACCACTGCATGCCTTAAATTAAAGCAGAGAGCACAGTCCATACTGTAATATGTAATCTGCTAAACAAAAGCTTGACCTCCCCTGACTCCGACTCTAGCATCTCATCAAATGCAAGGCAGGGCCACACATCAGCAGGGCTGCTTTTTTGTAGCTTTTGCTGTCCCCTTCTAAACAGCAATTAGTTCCAATTATTCTTGTGCAACTGTACCAGCTACATGTACCTGCTCCATGATATTAGGTTCAACCACAAGGACAAACCAATTGGTGCTATCCCACTTTACTATTTGTGGCTGCAACCATAGGTTCAGTGTTTTCAGCAGCTATCCATGGGGTGAAATACCCTAATGGACTTGTGCTCAGGAGCTGGTTTGTGTGCCTGTATCTTCTCAATGACATATTTCCTGCCAGCTCTACCCAGTCCCAGACAGCATTGGTTGGTAACTTCATCGCTCCAGTTTCTCATGGATTGTCTCAGTAGTTTCTTAGTTTTCCCCAGTTTAAAAAACCACATTGCCAGGCATGTTTATTTTAGGTTATTTGCCTATACTGGCTCTTTTGAATGTCCTCTATAGATTTGGCTTGAAAAACTTAAGGTGAGACCTTAAATTACATCCCATTGTGACACTACTGGTGTCTGATTCACGGCAGTATGCTCTCCTTTCCTGCAGGCCAAGAGAAAATTCTTACCCTTCCATTGTCAGCTGCCTCTTTTGGGGGTTCATAGCACAGATTACTTGCTTGAATGTCTGGGTAAACTTTTCCACTACTCCACTTGTGGCATGATGGCCAGGAGCTGATGTGACATGTTTGAGACCATTAATTTAGATAAACAAATGAGGCCCCTTGGATGGTAAGTGAGTTCTGCTGTCACTTACAATCTGTTCAGGAATGACTGGCCATGAAAATAATAGCCTTAACACTTTTCCTGTCTGTGCTAAATTAGCTGAATTCATACAATATTTTAAATGAAAAACATATGTCTCTTTAATGGTTTGGTTCAGTCGGTGTGGATTTGCTGACGCAGAATAGTTGGCCGCTTCCTAGGATGCAAAAAAGAATGTTCAAGCACATGTTTTTGTTTGTTGATAGGCTTGAACACCGTTTTGCCATTTCCTTAATGTTGTAGCAGTGTGTGGCCACCGTACAAAATTCCTGGTCAGCACTGTCATTCCTCCAGTTCCCAAAGAGCCTCCATATGATTCCTGCAGGTTATGGAACCTGACATGCCGAGAGACACTTGGGTAGAGCATATCAGGTAACCCTGAGATAACCCTTTTGAGCAAAGAAAACCAGCAGCTGTTGTTGCATGCATGAGCCCATCTCATTCACTGTCGTATCATACAATTCAATGATTAGAATTCCACTACAACACTGGTCACTGGGAAGGGTTCAATTTGTGCTATAAAGCATATATTTACTGTCTCTTGTCTACTACGCTATCCTTACCTCCCGCCTCTAGTGGCAGGTGTGAAAAGCAAAATGTAGGTATGTGTTGATTGGCGCTTTTGAACTAACATCATAAATGATGGGTGCCCAGAGATATCACCTGCCTCTGTAATCATGCTGCAGCTTTTATCCAGAGTCCTTTCTACGTTAGAAAGTGAAACTAGTGGTTGCTTATCTGCAACCAGAGTAAACAGTGTTCCCTAGATATACTAGTCCTACTGTTTAGCTCTGCAGACTAAACTTAGAGGTTTTCTATTGGTTTGAGAATGCTTATATTCTTTAGAGGTAAGTGCCCCAAAGCAAAATCAATAGGGCCTTTCAGCATGATCTTCCATCACCTGTAAAATGACCACTTCCGTAAGGAGAAGCATCAAAAAGCTACTTTACATGCAAAAATGCATCATAGCAGGTACAGATGCTTTCTGATAATATGTTTCAGGGGTATAGGTTGTAGCTGTGTTGGTCAAGGACATAGGCAGACGAGGTTCTTTGGGTAAATCCGGTATCTTTTATTCGACCAACTAAAATAGTTGGAAAAAATCTTCTTTGCAAGCTTTTGGGTATAAATACCCTTTGTCAGGCTCTGGAAGCAACTGCAGTTAGTTTATGCTCTTCTAGGAACTGCAGATGCCTTCTCAGCCTGACAAAGGGTGTTTGTACCCAAAAAACTTGCAAAAAAAAAGTTGGTCAAATAAAAGATATTGGATTTACCCCAAAAAAGTGCCTGCTTCTGATAATATGAGCTGCTTTGGCTTATCGAAACCCTGGTACATTGTGTGGATCTCCACTGTTCTTGTCCACTGTGTAAGAGGTTATTTGGAGACGTAATGCTTTCATGATGCGGAGTAAAAACATCTGGTGATAACTGATTATTCACAGACAAGAACAAAACTGCGACACACATGCCGTTGGGGTACTGTAAGGATATCTTTCAGTATTTCTTGTGATTTATGAAAACCATCCTTGTCAATGGTGTGGCCTCAATACACAAGCGAGTCTGTGGAAAATTCACATTTCCCCTTATTTGCTGTAAGGCTATACTCAGACAGCCTCTCAGGTACCTTGGGGAAATTCTCAATGTGTTCTTCCTTACTAGCTCCTGTAACAGTATATCGTCTAAGTAAAACTGAGCACCAAGAATGTCTTTTACTTAAAAATTCAAAAGAGTCACTGCCAAAAAAGGATGTAGAAGCTCTTTCAAACACTAGCCTAATGTATTGGAATAAGTCCTACTTCTTGCCACTGCATTTAGTTTCTGTTTATACATGGAAGTTTAGAAACCTCATGGCAAATGCAAACCAACAATCCCAACATAGATATCAAATGGGCGTGTGTACACATGCATTTACTGCACAGTAAGTTACTGGGCAGTAAGTGGTTTTTAGACCACCATCTACACATGCAGGTGTTACAGCACAGTAGTGCTGTGTGTACACTGACTTGAGAGTAAAGTTACATGCAGGCCAGTCCACACAAACAGGGTTACTGCACAGTAAGGCATCTACACGTAGTAACTGCTCGGTAGTAAATTTGCTACCTTCATCGTGTAAAATCATACTACCTGCAAATTTACTACCACATTGGTGTAAGTCGCCATAGTTACTGTGCAGTCTGGGCATGTACATGTAGACATGCACCCATACTGTGCAGTAATTTTCAGTTAGTGTCACAATATTTAGTGTTTTGCTAGTTGCTCTGGTGTGTGGAATTGTATCTCTATGTGAGAATCTTCAGTTTGGACTTAAATAAGAAAAAATAAAGTCAGGCTTCTAATCCTAATAGTTGCAAAGAAAAGTCAAAGAATATGAACTCCAAAGACTCCAGCTCCAGAAGACAAATGAGAGCTCCCAGATCTTTGGGGTTTTGTTAGTTGCATGATTTTTGAATGCTTGCCAGTGACAATGATAAACTTCTGAAATGCAAGTTTCTGTGCAGCTCACACGCAGTGAATTGAAATAATCTAACTCAGACTGAAAACCAAACATGGACTGTAACATACACAGGGGGATAGTCCAAGGGCAAGTGTACAAATGTTACATGCTAGAGTTGATAAAAGTGAGTTTAACTATATTTGTACAGTGCCCTCACACAGCAGGTCCCTGGTCTTGGTTGGGACCTCTGGGCACTGCCATAAAGCAAGCAATAAACTAGTGGAAAGTGAGAAGTAAAGGCAGAAGTTCCAGGTTGATAGGTGAGCTGTGAATCTGGACAAGTGATTGCACTTACATGACACTGGTATGTATAAGAGCATGGGAGCATTTCCAAAGGGAGGGCTTAATCCTACAATATTAGTTTTTGCTTTGCAAATCTTTGCCTTTGAAAACTACAATATTTGTGGCTGCTTGCAAATTTCTGTGACATCTGCTACATAGAATTCCATGGAAAAAAGAGCACTGGAGCATTTGATCTCTTCTACAAATTCAAGGATCATGTTGTAAACAGAAATTGGCCTTTTTTACAAAATGAAATGTTACTGCTTGCACAGGGAAACTTGTCTTGCTGCGGTGAAATTAGTTTTCCACCTGTGAAAACTGACTTCCCTTTTTCACACTGGATTTTTGAGGTAAGGCCAAGATATGCTCTGCTTTAACAAAACACACCAAAAATAAAGCTTTTCCCATCCATCACTCACATCATCAGCAATGAGAGCTGCTTCTCTTCCCCGTAATACTCCAAGAACTGGGGGGGTGGGGGGGGTGAGCCTGTCAGAAAAAGAAAGTTGTACCAAATGGAATTCTTTTTGTTTTAAAGTAAAACAGGAAGCTCGGACATTGTTGATTCTTGCAGATCAAGAAAAGCAGAGAATGTTTTAGCAGCTTGGCTGTTGGCAACTGACTGCAACAGCCAAGCAGACATTTGGAGATCATTACAGTAACAGCAAGAGGAAAGGCCATAATGAATGATGACCTAACTAATGGACTTCATGTACTAAGTAAATAAAAGAGCAAATGGACCCCAAACAAAACCTCTTGCATGTCTCACATATTACAGCTGAAAAAGTTGATTCAGTGCTAATCCAAGTAATTATATTAAAACCAGGGAGAAATCTGTAGCCTTTCATGGAGTATTAAGTTGACAGAACTGAAGAGAAGAGGGGAGATAGAGTGGGTTTTAAAATAGCCTCACAAAATTTCCAGCCCTGCAGTATGCTGTCCTCCACAATCTAAACACAGTGAGAGGAGAGAGAAATTCACGCTTGGATTGTGCCCACTTAACAACAGCTAATAAGCCAACCCAGCCCTTTCAAACTGCTCCTGCCAGGGAATATTGCCAGCTGGGGCAGAGGGGGTTTGTAGCTCTTTCCCTTGCTGGAGCCTTTCCATGAGACCTGTGGAGGCCACCGAAGCAGTGTGAAACTTAGGACAGCCCTCTGAGCTGCACCAAACCCACACGGGGAGCCAAACCAACCCCTACAGGTCCAATGACATGAAGGCCCAGCCATCCGTGTGCTGGGCTGTGCCCCTCTCTATAGCATTCTTCCTGCCCTCCTTTATGTTTTCACTGAAGTGATCAAACAACTCACATAAGGATTTTACCCTTGGCCCCTGGCTGGAAACACAGATTACTAGTAACTTTAAAGTTATACTGACACAGAGAAGACCAGAACTCATAGTGTTGCAGACACATGCAGACTTACATACTGTATGATTCCTTCTATACACAGTACAGTATGTCTAATTATTCCACTTCTCGAGAGGACAATCCTCACATGGCCTTCCATGGAGAAAAGCCCAGGGGTTCCAACGGGCGAGTGCCCTCACAATAAAAGCAGCAGAAGCTGATGTAATGCAATAACCTTGGCAGGATGGGAAAAGGAGGAGGGGAGAGTTTCCACTTTGTGGAATAAATAACTCCCCCAAGGTTTCTCTGATAAGATGAGCTGTATTGATATAGAACTTCATTTAGAACATTAAATAATCAATCAAATAGTTTCTGAGATCATCATTTAAACAAACATTTTAATGAAGAGTACTCACACCTGAAAATCCACCCTATCTCTGTTAGCCAAATGATATAGAAAGTAAAGATACAACTGGCATTTCAAACTTCTGGATAGAGAAAAAGAAATCAACAGTATGTTTAAGACAAGTATAATGGTATATGGAGTGAGCAATATCATATAATAATGCAGGATAAGATGGGAGTGATGCTGCATCCAGCTGAAATAGCATAGGATATTTAGGAAAGTAGAATGTTGTTACCCATGTTGAAATTTGGCTATGACACCCTATGCTAATAAAAAAAAACAACCCTCGGGTTCTTCCACGATCACATGTGGTCAGAGCCTCACTGTCATGGTCAATCCAGACCGAAGTGCCTTGTAATGCAGTTCTAGTGTGTTGGTTCAGTACCTGCTTTGGAAAGAATGCCTCCAGCTGAATCACAAAAAGCCACATCTTGGTTCTCCTTGCGAGGTCACCCATTCCAGGTGCTAGTTTACGTAGTTTGGGAGTACTGATAGAGCATAGTTCAAGGCTATCTTTTATAAATGAAGGCCATCAGAGCTTGTGGTCTCCATTCAGTTCTCAGGCGTCCACATTGCCGAAAACCTCCATCGCACTTGGCACTAATTAGCACCGTTATTAGCCGTCTTATCAAAGAGGCTGAGAACAGAACAGGGTCACGGAGGCTGAATTATCTCCTTGTTCCTAGAAGTGACCCTGCTGAGTTGAGGTTGAGACAACTTGACAGATCAGTGCAGTGGAAACTTGTGCCACCACTCCCTATGCTGTAACAGTCCTGTAGATAAAGAGGACTTGAGCCTACAATGACTGCCTCTTTAGCATCACATTTCACTGGCCCTGAATTAACCTAAAAGAAATGAGGAATACTTGCACCAGTGTTACAAATTAAGAATAGGTGCTGTTGGAATTTGCTAGCAAGCTGTCCTGAATCATTCTTAATTTTGTAGGGATCTCATAGCCAAAGGCCTTTGGGTATGTTAAAATACAATTAATAGTTGTGTTAATATTAGCAAAGGCAACGTTCCCAAATGCTTTGAGAATGGAAGCAAAAGGGAACACCTCCTCCCTCCACCCCCAACACATTACAATAGCCACAAGGAATAACAGTCTTTTGGTCTGAGTGATGGTCCTGATGTAGTTTGCCACCTATCAAACAGGGAAGCATCACAGGAATACTCTTCTCCTCCTCCTTTTTAAATATCAAAGATGGAAATGGAAAGATTTCCTCAACTCTACACACCTCCTCCACCCATCTTGTGCTGTGATGAGCCACAGGGCAGTAAATATCCCAGATGCATGTCAGTAATAATAAATATGAATAGTACAATGGTACCTACTGAATAACAGGTAACATATGTTAGTAAACCCATGTTAAAATGTCTTATTTTTGTGGTGGGCATGGTCAAAGGAAGTGATTGTAAACTAGGGTGCTGTGAGATCCTTCTAAGGGTCCCTCAGGATTTTGTTCACAGTAGCACAACCACCTATACATGATTTATAGCATAAACTCAGAGTCAAAACTATTCTGACCTGTTGTGGTCTGAGCTCTTTGCAACAGAAGAATTGCTCTATTATTTTTCTGTGATCAAAAACTGAGTGAAAGCTCAGAGCTCCCTTTTTCTGAGGGGTGCTCTGCATTTAATTAGGGGATGCCTTGAGTCAAAAGAGGTTAAGAGCCACTTGTCTAAGGAGGCCATTCATGGCAGACTATTGTAGTTTCAATACTTTATTAACTGCAACTTTAGGGCAGCTTCTCAGAGTCAAAGAGTAGTTCCCTAGTTTTTGGCTGGCCTGGCTGCCTGCCTTCCATGTTCATGATAGGTTGTAGAGCCAAATTGAATAGAGCAAGATTGATATTTGTGACCATCTATTTTAATTACTAGCTGCTACTCATGTTTGTACCCCATACTGTTAGCTAGAAAAGACTTTTGTTCTTATGTCTGGCTATTCTTTATACTGGTACCTATGTTTATAGTGAAAATTCAACTTAGCCAGGGAGTGGATTCACTCCCATCTTTCTATTCCATCTCTAATACTGAAAGCCCCATTGTTTGATTTGGAGGCCTCAGTGTTTGAATCATTTAAAAGACAACTGCACAAGGAGAATCCGTCATACAGCCGTCCTGGAGAATCCTGGTCCACAGTGACAGACATATGATAAAACCTCTGGCCAGTGTCATCTGGGGATAGATAAAACCACTAGGCAGACTTGACAGCTATAGGGTTGTAAGGTCAAGAAGGAGATAACCTTCTGTGTTATGTAGATGGAACAAACCCATTTTTTCTAAGCCTTTGTACATGTGGTAGGGTGAGACCTCCTCTGACATTTGCCTGGAAGGGGATCCCCAGGCACACCATCTAGTTCCTACCAGCACCAGGGTTAGACAAGGCTGGCAAGAAATCTTAGGTAAGAAGCCAGAGTCACACGCTCAGCATTGTTACCATCCTCATCTGAAATTTCACAAGACAATGTTTATGTAAAATAAAAGCCAGAATTTCACTGACTCCCTTCAAAGCAAGCTAGAACAGTGTGTCCCAAAGCATTTTCCTGCATTCAGGGCCAGGTTTCCTTGATGGGCTGCTCCTCTATTTGCCAATTTGTGCAACATAATCAGGACATTTCTATGCGGTTCCTGTCATGCAGCCTCGTCTTCAGGGACATCTTGGATTTTCCAGTTTATTTGCCCTACTCTGTTGTCCCTGACCAGGGGTATTGATTAAAGCAATGGAAAATAATATTCGTTAGTAATTATCAACTGCCCTTTGGTTTCAAAATGATGTATAGCTCTGCATATGATTCACTTTATTGTTTTCATAGTTTTCCTTCCTCCTTTTTAAAGTGGCACACTGAAAGTGAAGCTTTCACTGCATTATTCCTTTTCCCAGCAGAGCCCATAGTCGTTCGGCGGAGAGGTGGATTCTGCTTCATCCAATGAATCACCAGTGGACCTTTTTATCAAGTTTAATCAGCTACACATGTGCTGGTCATGGGGTGAATCCTACCCCTGAGAGCGCTAAGAAGCTGCTACTCAACCTTTTTGGACTCAAGGCACCCCCTCCATAACTTTTGTGAATTGGGCGGCACCCAAATTCAAAAATGAATTTATGTATTACAGTGTTTACCTCCATTCAGAGGGACTGGGCAGTGGGGATGCGGGTCAGTTAGAGAGAGAAATGCTGCAGCGTCCTGGTTGAGGATCACTGTGCTGCTATGTCCTACTTGCTGTTGAGGAGAACAAAAGAAGAGGTATTTTTGTGTACCCTGGCACAAGTTGTCTCTAAGCTGCTACCTTGGCACT
Source organism: Crocodylus siamensis (assembly GCF_052110815.1). Taxonomy (NCBI): domain Eukaryota; kingdom Metazoa; phylum Chordata; order Crocodylia; family Crocodylidae; genus Crocodylus; species Crocodylus siamensis. Next base: position 153,807,032 of record NC_143395.1, on the reverse strand, counting down.
TATATTGACTCTTTTTATGGATAACTCTGTCAGAAATTAAGCCCCCATGTTTCTGTCCTTCTCATAATACCTAGGAAAAGGCTATACTTTCTGTGTCATGTCTTCTTTTGCATGGGGATTTTGTTTTGTCCCCATGGTACAGGCCACCACAGACTTCCTTCTACTAAGCTTTGCAGTGCTGCTTTAAGGGCTTCCCCATCCAGATCAGGCAGATACCTCTGAGAATGCTTATATCTTTGCTAGGGATGCAAGTTGGTAGAGGTTCACAAATAAAGTCCGGGAATAACTCATTTCTTAGTTTGGCAGCTGACAGGGGGAAAAAATCCTGGTTCAACTGACATTTATATTTTTTTTGGTTTGTTTGGTTTTTTGTTTTTTCTTACTGAAAAAAAATCCAAATGATTTTGTTTTGTTTGATGCAACACATTTCACAAAACCCAAATTGAAGTGCTTCTTCTCAGGCACTTGTAATGAAAGCAAAGAAGGACTGAAGTCACAGAATAGCAGAGGAAGAAAATGGTGGTGAAGCCCTTTGTGCCATTAGCTTAAGAACTGGAGGATTCACCCAGTGTGGCTGCCTGAGGGGATTTGAACATGTGGCATGACCTCACCCCTGGCCACCAGGCTATAGGTTGCTGAGGAAGAGGACAGCTCTCAATCTCTCTTGTTGATGATGTTTTACTTTGTATAAATAGTTAGATGCTCACCATAGCAAACATTGGATCCCCAGTGCCTCACCTCCCAGCAGGGTATTTAACTGGGTACTAGAAAGCTGCTCTCAACTTGCTTGATATATTCCAACAACCAGTGAAATACTTTATTCCATGTGTAATAGTGCATCCAAATATCCTCTAACCTCCTGATTAGGAAACTCATAACAAAGGTAGAAGACCTTGGTTCAAACCCTTGAAGGATTTAGGAAGCCAGAGGACTTGAATATTGGTCTTCTACCTCCCTTATGAATTTCCTCACCGCCGAGGTACTAAATAGTAGGATTCTTGCAGCCTCACCTGCTGGAGTCACTTCGTTTTGTATAAATACCTACATAGTCGTTGACACAGAAAATGCCTCTTTAGCCTAATGTACGTCAGAGGTGTCAAACACTTGGGTTTCGATCCTTCCTCCAAAGGATTTTTAATTCTTGATACACAGTGAAACACTGCTAACAAAAGGGAGTGAGAAAACACCCCTCATGCCTCCCACATCGTACCTTTAACACCCTCTTGCCCGAAAATTAAGACATTAAGGAGGGAGGGGAGCAAGGTGCTCTGAGGAAGAAACTGAACTTAGCTCTCTCACCTTCTGGGCAAGTGCTCCAACCCCGGAGGTGCAAGACAAAAGTGAACGGCAAGTCCTTCATTCCAAGAGCCTTCAATTGAAATTATTTGGCAGATTTGATACAAATTAGTGAACTGTTTGGGTTCAACCAACTCTACAGTGGCTATTTTTGATGGAAAAGGTTTCCCTACTCCATTCATGAACATCACATGTAGAGTTTGTTCCTTGTATCTTGGGAAAGGATCAGTTCACTGACTAGGGTGGCCATTATAGAGGACAGTCTGGTTGTCCTCTGTCCTCTATTGATGCGAAACTGGGTGCCTTTATGTCCTCTATTTTCCTCCTGAAGAAGGAGGACATAAAGGCGTCAGGTTTTGTATCAACAGAAGACAGAGGACAGAGTAGCAGAAAACCAGAATGTCCTCTATGATGGCCACCCTATCACCGACTCCCTCGCAGACAAGACCAACTGTGAACTATTAAAGTTACAGTGTTTCCCAGCTATAAGAATCCTGATTAATAGAATCAGCTGCTTCTAGCATCAAACCCCTGAAAACCAGGCACCCAAAGAATTGCATTGGGTGCATTTTCCACCATCTATTAGCATTTTGAGTCATAGAATCAGCCACTTACTAGACTTCAAATATTAAAGCATGCGCTATGCTTTTATGCATACAAGCTTTTTTTCCCTACTGGCTATTGGAATTGATGCGGCAAATACAATGAAGTAATGAAAATGTTCACAGTGGACCTCCACAGAGGTATTATAGTTTGCTCACTTTTTTTGCCATTGCTTACTAGGATCACCAGTTACTAGGATCAAAAGTACTGTGTCAAATATAATTAAAAACTGGGTGACACTGAACCATGAGGATAAGATGACCTGGTGAATGAGATGTCTGCCATTGCAAATCAAGTCAAGAAGGTGACTAAGGTGTGATGAGAAGCATATAGAACATGCAGGAAAATATGTATTTTGTATTGGTGTCAATATTATTGATGTGACAATTTATGTTCTTATGCTCTTACTTCAAATACTTGTCTTGATGTTGTACCTAGGAGCACCAATCAAGGACCAGAGTCCCATTGTGTGAAGCACTGTACAAACATGCAGGAAAAAGACAAATTTTGCCACGAGGACCGCATTCAGATGAGCATGGCTGTGTGGCACCACATACCACACATTCAGGCATTTCCTGTGCTGCTACCACGCAGCACAGGGTGGGTTTTTTTTGACCCTTGGAGATCCAGGGGTCAAAAAAAACTGCACAGAAAAGAAGTGGAGTGGTGCATGTGGGGATAGCATGTGCAACCCGAAACCATAGCCTGGCCAGCTAGAGCCACACTCTGGCTGCCAGCCAGGCTTCAAGCTGCAGGAGCAATACGGCTGCAGCTTCCCTGGCCCATAGGACCCCAGGAAAGGCTGCTGGAGCCAGCAACTGTGCTGGCCCTAGCCTTCTCCACTCCACCCAGGATAACCAGTTAAGCACCAGATGATGTGTGGCATGGGCGTTCCCTAGCCTTCTCCACCCCACCCAGGATAACCAGTTAAGCACCAGATGATGTGTGGCATGGGCGTTCCCTAGCCTTCTCCACCCCACCCAGGATAACCAGTTAAGCACCAGATGATGTGTGGCATGGGCATGCCCCCGTGAACACTAGCAGCAGCATAAGGTGTCCCACTGCTAGTTGTTCCCAGGAAACCAAACATCTGTGCTCATCTCTGGGGAGCCAAAAGTCTGCACTCGCAAGGAGTTCACACGCTAGCTTATGGCGAACTGCAAGAGCTGGGTGGGAAAAATAGGTGGTTGTAATGGGAATGAGGCAGCTATAAAACCAGGAAGGGACTGCATGTTGAGTAAGTTCCCCAAGTGGCTTTGTATGTAAGGTACATTCTCTTGAAGGTAATGTGAGGGCACCACACATAAGTGGTCTTGCCCACTGGTTAGGGTGGAGATCTGCAACTAAGAGGCAAACCAAGAGCCATGGTCAACTACAATACACTAGGATGGGGGACACGGCCTGAAGGGTGGGATTAGGAAGTAAGCCAAGGGCTGGGGTTAGCTGTACAGATGTGTTAGATCCGTGGCCCTTGTCTCACCTTCTTGCCCTTAAACACCCACTTCCAGGTTACTGTATTTGGTCTGAGACCTTAGGTTCCCTCTTTGTCTCAGATTGTGGTCCTAACTTGTAGGCTGGACTGCTCACATCCTAGTCCTCTATTTTACCTCTAAGGGACACAGCAGCAGAAACAGAAAAGTTTCTACCAAAAAGCAATGAAAATGCTAGGAAGCATGAGTGGGAGAAGGGCTTTGATATAAGGCAATGTTAAAGTGACTAGGGCCATTAAACTCTGGAAGAGAGAACAGTAAGAGGCAAGGAGACCTAGCATTGCACAGATGAAGCCAGCTGGCACTCCTTTTTCCCCTTTCCCATAAAACAAGAACAAGGGAACACTCAATATTAAAAGACAACAGAGTTTAAAAGGATAAAAGGAAATAATTTTCCTGGCAGTGCATAACACACTCGTAGAGCGCTCAGTGTTGCAGAACATTATTGAAGCAAATAGTTTAGATTGAAAGACTGATTAGATGTCTGGGATTAAATTCTTTGCCGATGTAACTCCCAAAATGGATTCTGCTCTCAATATGGTATGAATAATAATCACAACCATTATTGTAACTGCAACTGCCAATAACATGGAACATTTATATCTTCAAAGCACTGACTAGCCAGAATGGAATCACAAGGCCTATTAATCCCCCTGTTTTAGGGTGCAAACTAAGCGCCCAGTGAATGTCCGGAAGAAATTTGCTGTCACTGGTTCATCTATGTGTTCATTAGATCCGGGAGCAATTTAGTCGTGAGTAATTTACTCACATGTAAACGCTCCTGGGGAAGGCGCTTACACGTGCAGGGAAGCTGGAGCAGATTTACTGCTAATGACAGCAAGCTGCTCCCACTTTCTGGGACCTAGCAATGGGCCCCTGCTGCCACCAGGGAGAGCTCTGGGCTCCCCCCTGGGTGTTAGCCTAGTGGCTGGCAGGGAGCTATGCCAGGAGACAGCTGTGCCCCTGCCGCAGCTGTGCCCCTGCCCCAGCAGCAGGAGGTTCTCACCCCTGTTCCCTAACTGGGGCAGGGAACTTGGAAAGAGCTTCAGGGGAATCCCTGCCCTGCCAGGGGCTCCCTGCTAGCTGCCCCACCAGCAGATTGGGGCAGGGGATTGGTACCTGCCCTACTCCTGCAGCTCTTTCCAAGCCCAGCACCTCAATCACCCAATAAGGGACCTGCTCCTGACCAGGAGAGCTTGCTTCCTGCTCAGCTCTGTGATCATGGAGCTGGTTGGGGAACAGGTTGGAGAGCTCTTAGGGGTCCCCAGCCCCTGCCAGACCTGCAACTACTGGGAGAGCTTTACCTCCCAGTGCCAGCTTTGTGGTCACAGGGCCAGTGCTGGGGGCTCCTTATCCTTAGAGGTATAAAATCTGAGTCATGCTATGAACTTGTGGCCAAAGCTTCCCTCCACTGGGGAAAACCTAGTCATTCAGGTTGGGACAGCTGGACACGATGCCAGCCACTTCCTTCCCTTGTCTACTGTTGACTGCAGAAACTTGTGTCTTAACTATGCTATAAGCTGGCAGAACTCTGACTTCAGTCTTCTGCTGCTTCTGAGCAGAAGCCTGAGATTCTTCTCTATACCATGGGATGTCCCTGCAATTCATAAACTTAGATATAGGAGAAGGTCACAAAACACACATGCAAAATGAGATGCATCAATTAAGGGAGCTTTTCTGTAGCAGACATTCCAGGTTTATTGAAGCATAATCCTGACGTTTAAATCCTCCCTTGAGTAGATCTCTGTGTCTGTAGCCCACAGTAGCCTCACCAGTAAAGCTGATGGTTGGATTTGTTTGTGTGACTCAATACAGGCAAACTTGGTACCCAAGTTTATGTGTGTGACTGGTACTCAAGGTTACCAGATCTGACAACATCAGAAGATGGTTACCTGTGTGGCATACCCTATTCATATTCACATCTGTGAAAAAACACTTGATTTTCATTCACAAAAACATTTCTCAATGTGAACAGAAAACAGTGTTCAGCTATTATCCAGAGAATGAATTTCCCAGACTAAAATATTCCAACTTCTGATGTTGGAAGCATGTATCCTTCTATGTTAAGCTGCATAGTCCCGTCCTGGGCTCTGGTGGTGGAGTCCTGTCTGGCAGCTGGCAACTCCTGGGGGCATGGAGCAATCTCCCGCTCCTGGTGGCTGGTTGACGGAGCAGATTTGCTCCTGGTCAGTCATCTACACAAGCATGATTCCACAATTAGTAATTTCAAGTAAATTTGCTACTTGCATTTGCTTATGCAGGGGGTCGGACTCGATGATCTATTGAGGTCCCTTCCGACCCTAGCATCTATGAATCTATCTATGAATCTATGTAGCAAATTTACTTGCAATTAGTAAGTTTTACTGCGCCATAAGCATGTTCATGTGCAGACGCACATGCTTGCTGCCTAGTAAACTATGCTACTTATCAGTAAAGTGACGACACCCATTGTGTAATATTGCTCATTTAGGTGCTTTATGTAAGTTTTTGCACCTTCCTCTCAAACATCTAATGTAAATCTCTGCTGGAGACAGGATGTCCGATCAGATGGACAAGTGGTTTGTTCTATTATGGTAATCATTTTGTTTTGTGGTTTCTAGTCAGCTAATCTAAGGGATGTTCCCAAGAGGCTTTTCTTGGGGCAATTTCACAGGAGTCATTTTCTCACCCGGTTTCCATGAGAAGTTTTGGGTTTTTTTCCTCCTGTTTGGGACAGTTAGTAGAAAGGGCTTCCTAAGAACACTGTTGCTTTGAAGGAGATGATTTCTTTCATTGCTTATGTAGGAATTGTTTTTATTTCAATGAACAATTTGGTAACAGCCAAATAAACATTACAAAACAAATCAGTATAGTTTATGTATTGAATTTGTATCTTGATCTTGCTTTGACATTAAATGTACTGTAAGCAATAGAAGAGCCTGGCTGGATAAAATATCAGTCCAGCAAACAGCTTTTGGGCCCATCTCTGAGCGCACCACAACTGTAGAAGAAGATTCAGCAAAACACTGCAAATATTCCTTTCAGTGTGTAGTAGCATAAGAAAATTAGGCATCTTCTCAGTATGCAGTTGGTCAAGGATTTTCAGCCAGGGTACTGTGGCACCTTGGGGTGCCATAAGGTACTTTTAATGGTGGTACATGATGCCTCCCAATATGAGTACCGTTAGCACCACCCCATAATTTACCACATAAACTCAGAGATTTCAAATAGGAATCCATAGTGCCAAAAACGTTCTGACCTGTTGTGGTCTCTCAGTTTCCTGCAACATAAACATTGCTCTATTATTTTACCATATTTTTAAATGAGTGAAACCTAAGGGTTGTTATTTTCTGCGTGGTGCCTTCCATTTGATAAGATTGTGAACCGCTGCTGTAGTCATTGGGTGGTTTTAAAAAGTTGATACGAAAAGTTGTTGAGATGAAAAGATCATATGCTAATGATGAAAAGATGTGACAAGCAGGGATTTCTCTCTGTCCCTATTTCATGGGACATGGGAAGGGTCTTTGCCCTTTCTGCCTTGTGCCTCTGTCTTGTCTTCATCTCTGTTTTAGCTCCATTAGTCAAGATCACTCCCTTCCAAGTACGTGGCTCATCAAATTGCATTGGCTGACACCTTCCTCCACTCACACCTACATGAGTACAAAGGAGATCCTGAACCTCTTGCCATCATAACCCAATACAAGTACAGTCTTACAAAAGACTGACAGTGCTGGCCTGGAGCATAGGATAACACAGAATAACAGCAAATGTCGATTCTGCCAGCAATGAATACCTCAAGAATCTGTTTTTCTCCCTATCCTTGGAGATATGAAGGGTCAAGATTTGTCCCATCTTCCTGTAATGCAAGGAGAGAAGCTGTTGTAGTTTGACAAACACTGTTCCCAGAGAAGTACATAATCAGTGCAGCAGCAGGGCAGCAGTGTGGGCCACAGACAAGGATATAAGCAAAACAGAAACACCCTATTGGATTCAGTTCCAGTGGAGACCCTGGAAGGAAAGGCCAATGACTACCAAATGGAAAAGGGCAGATATAGTTGGCTGTGTCCCAGTATCCTTGCTTTCATTATATTCAGTCAACCAGAAAATCCCCACTCCCCTATTCCTTCAATAAGACTTTGGACTTCATGATTTTACTAAGTATTTCTGAGATTTAGACAGGGTGTTGATGATAGGAAGAGTAAAAAATAAATAATAAAAACAATATTTCCAGCAGAGCTTTCAGCAACTGCCAAACTGGCAGCTTGGCCCTCACCATTTTTTTATCCCAAACATACAGTTTGGCCCAGGAATACTTAGTACCAAAGGAATTCAATCTGCCTGTTTGTTTTTGCTACTTGTACTAAAGTATCGCCTGATGTGATGTTGAATTAGATTAAATTAACCATAGGCAAACACAAGTTTGGAAGGCTGAAATGTGGTTATCGTGGAAAAGTAGAAGGTGAAAAATAAAAAGCTGTAACCAACCCAGAATGATATGAGCTGTTTTGGAATAATTTTGAAGTCCTGCAGGATTCGGCGAGTAACTATGCTGTCTGGGCTTACACCTGAGAGGAATTTGGCCCATTTCCCTTTATTTGGCCTCCTAGCCTCTTTTCATTTAGATCCTTTCAGTTTTATAAAGAGATTTTAAAACTACCCTGACAGGATGGGCACTTGAACTCAAAATGATCCATTTTTTGTTATTGTTCAAGAACTAGGCTTAATAGAGCTGTTGGTTCCCAAACACAATGCAGAAAAAGGCATTGGTTCCTGTCCAGCAACCACCCTGCTGGATTCCTCTTGCTAGGACAGTGATTCTCTGTTTCATTTCCCTTTTTCTTTTAACAAAAATTATTACTGTTATTCTTACAATTTGACTGATAGAGTTCATCCACGCACCTGGACTTGACTTTGTTTTCATAGTTTCCCCCACTGACATCTGTAGCCCAGAGTTAAATTATAATCTCTCAGTCAGTCAATGATAGAACACAGGACTACAAACAAACTTCATCCAGTGCAGCCCCATGCTAGCGAAGACTCCTCATCCTCTTATTCCTTCCATAAACTGATCATCCATGTCTTAAAACTGAGTCAGGATTTTGGTCCACACTATTCTTATGCAGAAGGCTGTCCCAGAACCACGCTGCTCTGATGAGCAGGTCCCCAACCTCTTTTCCTGTGACCATACAAAGACAGAACTATTTGAAAACTCATTTTTTCAGGCATTTATGTTGCATTAACTCATTATTATTTGGGATGGAAGGTAAACCCCCTGGCAAAATATTCTGGGTAGTGCTATATGCAGAATGGCATGGAGGTAGTGAGGCTATTGTTGACTTGGTTCCAATGCCAGCAATGTGTCAAAGTGCACAAGTTCTGATCTCCTTTTTAACTGTACTGATAAAAACTATAGAGTAAAATGCATCCCTGGCATTTGAGTGGAATTTAAGAGATATGTTGGTACTGGATTGTCCCTCTGCACAGAAGTGAGTCTCACTCTCTAAGAGGAACGGTTGATTTTTGCAGTGCTCTTTAGCCAAGGATGTAAAAGTGGAAAGCCAAGGCTGCAACTGAACTCCAACTAGCTTCAGGCATCAAGGACAACAAAAAGTCCTTTTTCAGATATGTGGGGAGCCGGAGGAAAAGCAAGGGCAATGTTGGACCCCTGCTAAACCAGATGGGGCAACTGACAACTGACGCCCAGGAAAAAGCCAACCTATTAAATAGGTACTTTGCATCAGTCTTTCATCAGTCCCATGGGATGCTCATGCCTGCTATGGGACAGGGAAATCTGGGTGAGGGGGATCCCCTACCCTCCATAAATGCTGACCTCGTGAAGGAACACCTTGAGAAGCTGGATACCTTCAAGTCAGCCGGCCCTGACAACCTGCACCCCAGGGTACTCAAGGAGCTGGCGAGCGTCATAGCCCAGCCCCTGGCACGGATCTTTGAAAACTCCTGGCGCTCTGGTGTAGTGCCCGAAGACTGGAAGAAGGCCAATGTGGTGCCGATCTTCAAGAAAGGGAGGAGAGTGGATCCGGCTAACTACAGGCCCATTAGCCTGACTTCTAGCCTGGGGAAGATCTTAGAAAAGTTTATTAAGGAGGCCATCCTTGATGGACTGGCCCAGGCTAACATTCTAAGGGACAGCCAGCATGGGTTTGTTGCGGGTAGGTCTTGTTTGACCAATCTCATTTCCTTCTATGACCAGGTGACCTATCACCTGGACAAGGGAGAAGAGATTGACGTCATATATCTTGACTTCAAAAAAGCTTTTGATCTGGTATCCCATGATCACCTCTTGGCCAAACTGGCCGGTTGTGGCTTTGGCTCCACCACGATCCGCTGGCTGGGAAATTGGCTTCATGGTCGGACCCAGAGGGTTGTGATTGATGGCAGTCACTCATCGTGGTACCCTGTGACCAGTGGGGTCCCTCAAGGCTCTGTCCTGGGACCCATACTGTTCAACATCTTCATTAACGATGTGGACATTGGAGTCAGGAGTGGACTGGCCAAGTTCACCGATGACACCAAACTTTGGGGCAAAGCATCCACGCCAGAGGACAGGCAGGTGATCCAGGCTGACCTGGACAAGCTCAGCAAATGGGCAGACGAGAACCTGATGGTGTTTAACACCGAAAAATGCAAGGTTCTCCACCTTGGGAGGAAAAACCTGCAGCACCCTTATAGGCTCAGCAGTGCTACGTTGGTTAGCACTACGGAAGAAAAAGACTTGGGGGTCATCATTGACCACAAGATGAACATGAGCCTCCAATGCGATGCTGCGGCTAGTAAAGTGACCAAAATGCTGGCGTGCATCCATAGATGCTTCTCGAGCAAATCCCGGCACGTCATTCTCCCCTTGTACTCGGCCTTAGTGAGGCCGCAGCTGGAGTACTGCGTCCAGTTTTGGGCTCCACAATTCAAAAAGGATGCGGAGAAGCTTGAGAGAGTCCAGAGGAGAGCCACACGCATGATCAGAGGTCAGGAAAACAGAACTTACGATGACAGGCTGAGAGGCATGGGACTCTTTAGCCTGGAAAAGCGCAGGCTCAGGGGTGATCTGATGGCCACCTATAAGTTTATCAGGGGTGACCACCAGGATGTGGGGGAACATCTGTTCACCAGAGCGCCCCATGGGATGACGAGGTCGAACGGTCACAAACTCCTGCAAGACCGTTTCAGGCTGGACATAAGGAAGAATTTCTTTACTGTCCGAGCCCCCAAGGTCTGGAACAGTCTGCCAGCGGAGGTGGTTCAAGCGCCTACATTGAACACCTTCAAGAGTAAATTGGATGCTTATCTTGCTGGGATCCTATGACCCCAGCTGACTTCCTGCCCTTTGGGCAGGGGGCTGGACTCGATGATCTCCCGAGGTCCCTTCCAGCCCTAACGTCTATGAAATCTATGAAATCTATTAGAATTGTGTTATCAAACTTTCTTTGGAATTACCTACGCCTGGCTGTCACTTTGTATCGATGCACCCTAAATCAGCATGCAGTATTGGGTTCCATGACTTTTCTTGATGGGAGTATTTCTAGAAAGCAGATGAAAGAGGAAACATCAATGGTAACTGATATGTACCCTTGGCACAAGAGAAGAAATCATTCAATGGGAGTCCAGAAGCTGAAAATTCACTCAGCCTTTTTGAGGCATGTCATCATATGTTGAAACCCTCATTTCCTCATAGCATCCTAGACAAAGTAACTGAAATTAGCCCATGCCAGTTTGAAATTTCAGACATATGACTGTACCATACCTCTTATGAAATTGAGTCAATAGAAGTAATATAAACAAGTACAAATACCTATCACCAATATCACCCAAATGAGGACAAGTGTACAGTCCTGCACTTAGGACAGAACAATCCCATGCACTGATACAGGTTGGGGGCAGACTGGTTGGGCAGCTGCTCTGCAGAAAAGGACCCAGGACACTGGGGGTTACAGTAGACAATAAGCTGAATATGAGCCAGCAGTGTGTCCTTGTTGCCAAGAAGGCTAACGGCATACTGGATTGCATTGGCAGGTATGCTGCCAGTAGGTCAAGGGAAACGATTGGTTCCCTCTGTTCAGCACTGGTGAGGCCACATATGCAGTACTGCATTCAGTTTTGGGTCTCCCACTACAGAAAGGATGTGGACATATTGGACAGAGTCCAGTGGAGGGCAACAAAAATGGTGAGGGGGCTGGGGGACATGACTTATGAGGAAAGACTGAGGAAATTGGACTTATTTAGTCTAGAGGAGAGAAGACTTAGAGGGGATTTAATAGCAGCCTTCAACTCCCTGAAGGGGAGTTCAAAAGAGGATGGAGCTGGACTGTTCTCAGGGATGACAGATGACAGAACAAGGAGCAAAGGTCTCAAATTGCAGCAAGGGAGGTTTAGGTTAGATATTAGGAAGAATTTTCTCACTAGGAGGGTAGTAAAACACTGGAACAGGTTACCCAGAGAGGTGGTGGAAGCTCCATCCTTGAAGATTTTCAAAATCTGGCTAGACAAAGCTTTGGCTGGGATGAGCTAGTTAGGGATGGTCCTGCTTTGAGCAGGGGCTTGGAGTAGATGACCTCCTGAGGTCCCTTGCAACCCTAACTTTCCATGATTCTATATAGTTTATGAGACATAGATCATGATATACATTCATTTTCTAGCCTCGCATTAAGTCATTGATATAGAAGACAGATATATATGGGGTCACATAATATCTTTATAATAAAAATGCTTAGCCCCCCTGCCAACAGATTAGTGCTCTTGGTTTCTTAATAAAAAGGCATGTGGGAGCATAGTATGAACACAGTTCCACTTTTAAGGCATGCAGAGCATTAACATGTACAATAGGTTATTCATTAAGAAGTTTATTTTTGAAAATGTGGGAAACTCTCAACCACTGAGAGAAGATGAGAGATGCTATCTACACCTCAAGTCACATATGCCGGGTCTACACAAGACACTGACTGTGCAATAGCTTGTTGCTACTGCGCAGTGGCATCGCTTGGCACGAAGTGTGATACAATGCTACTGCGTAGTAGTAATGAGCTACTGTGCAGTCAGCATCACCAAAAAGCCATGCGGGGACACTACTGCACAGTCATTTAGTACTTGTGTATGCAAGTACTAAGTGACTGCGCAGTATCACCTGTGCAGTCAGCGTCTCATGTAGATGCAGCCACAAGTGTCCTAAGAAGAAGAAATGCAAGGTCCCAGATGCGAAGGTGATCTGTTACCTGGTCTGTAACCATACTGAATGCAGAAGTCATGTGGACTACTAGAGCTTCCATTGGAGAAAAACTACTAACCTCTAGCTCCCCATTACCAGGTGGAAGAACACAGGGAAGAATCATGTGGAAAACCAGTCCAAATTTTTTATTCAAAAAGGGTTTTTTTGACCAAAACTGGCTTTTGGACAAAACTAAAATTTCCACAATAAACTCCATTTTGGGCGGGTTTGCCAAAAAATAAAACAAAACAAAAAAACCCCATTTGGCTTTTCAGTTACTGAAAATTAATCAATCAAACAACTAAAAATTCCAACCCAACTCTGAAAAAGCATCGTTCGCCAAACCATTCCCAGAAGTAAAAAGCTCTTCAGACTCCTGAAGAGAGGGAGCCGTGATTTGGTCATGAAGACTAAGGGTGGGCACAGTCAACCCAGCATCATTCAGAAGGGACCTCGGAGTTGCAGCACAAAGGAGGTATTATTAGAGGCAGGTTATATCACTAAATCAACAGGAAAACACAAGCTAAGGAGTAACTAGAAAACTTCAAAGGAGTGGGGATAAAATGAACAAACAAGCCTCCTCTAACATTACCAATCAGAGACAGTCTAAGTGACCACAGGCAGATTACAGTGGTTCTGCAGTATTCCTCATGTTACCAGATCCTTATATGTGTGCATACCGCCTGCATGGTTCATGTGGCATAGGACTGTAATTGCAACAGATAATGTAGGCACTGACTCCTCCCTGCTACTGTCCCCAGCATCTGCCTTCTGCCTCGTTTAGGCCCCAAAGCTCCCATTGGCAGCAAAGCCTTTGAGTACATTCTCAAGTCTCCATGAATGAATGAAAATTTAGCATGTGCTTAAAATTAAGCATGTGCTTCAGTCCTTTGATCAATTCTTATAGATTTAAGTATAGGCTTGAAGGTAAACAGAAGCTTTGTAAAATTGAGTCCACAACTTGCAGCAAAGACCCTCCACATCTGCTTCAGACCCTAGAGAAAAGGGTAGCTCTCTGTGCCTGTTAATTTATCTGGATGATGAGGGACAGTCAATTTGTGCCTCTGAATCAGTCAGGCCTCTAATGTGCCTGTAGAACAGATGAAGTTGGGTGGAAATTAGGTTGGTTAAAGCCATTTATGTTGGCTCAGCTTTCAGGTATGATTGCAAAAAAAAGACAACCCCCTTTTAACTCCCACAGTTGTTGCTTATCTTTGTACCTAGCAGTGAGAAATTGCAAGTTTCTTCCCACCAAAACTGAGCCTGGGTTTCTGGGCTCCCCTGGATTTTGGGAATGATGCTAAACCTCAATCTTTCATTTGCTTTACAAAAGTCTATTTTTCTAGCTCTTTGCATGGGGAAAATAAGCATCAAGATGTGAATGGATCACCAGGGCTGAAAATTTGTTACAGTAATTTTCTTCTTTAGTAGATGCCGTGAGCTATTTACAAGTCCTAGCCTCACACTCCCTTGATATATACAAACAGAACTGAGTGTTTATGGTCCTCACAGTAGTTTGTGTTCTTAAAGCATCTGCAGTTAATAGTTGAAGTCTCCCCACACCCACACAGAAGCCCTACTGACTATATGTGCCACTTCTAAACAATTCATGCAAAAGCATTTAACACTTTTGCAAATCAAATAGCTGTATGTTCAGACTGTAAGTTCTTTGGAGCAGCAGCTGTCTGCTACCCAGTGGGCATGTATTCCCAGCATAATGAGTCCTTAGTCTTCATGTGTCTTAAGGCACTACCGCAACAAATAAAACAAGAAAGCCATCTGCATTCTACAGTCCAGTCCTCACCACAACATGCAGATTGATACGGTATTAGTGATTGCTGCTGGCAATCCTTGATTTACGTGAAAGGACACATGCTTCCAACATCAGAAGTTGGAACATTTTAGTCAGGGAAATTCATTCTCTGGATAATATCTGAACATTGTGTTCTGTTCACATGGAGAAATGTTTTTATGAATTAAAATCAAGTGTTCATTCACAGCCATGAATATGAATAGGGTATGCCACACAGGTAACCCTATTCCAATGTTGTCACATCTGGTAACCTTGGGTACCAGTCACGCATGTCATCTTGGGTACCAAGTTCGCCCATATTGATTCACACAAACAAATCCAACCATCAGTTTTACAGTGTGGGCTACAGATGCAGAGATCTACTCAAGGAGAATTTAAAAGTGAGGATTATGTTTCAATGGCCTAGGAGTGTTTGCTACAGAAAAGCTTCCTTAATTGATGCATTCAGAATTCTTGTGGTAGAGGTGATATTTTCTATTAGACCAACTAGATAGTTGCAGAAAAAAAATTATTTGCAAGCTTTTGGGCTCACACGCTCTTCCTCGGGCAAAAAAGAATGCAATGATCATAAAATTTCTCACACGTAGAAACTTCATATTGCACAGGGGAACTGGAGGATAGAGTAAGTTCTCCTAGATGGAACAGTTCATTTTATACAAATTAAGCTTGGATAAAATTTGGAGCGGACTGTTTACCTCAAAGGTGTCTAATAGCAAGCAGGATGTTGAATTTTGCTTCTTTCTAGTTAATTGACTGGTTAATTAATTCTCTAACTTCTTCCATCAAACATTAATCTTGGTTCATTTTTTCCTGGATGTGACTATGACCTTAGATTGTGACCAGACTAAGATGGTGACTTTCCATCTTAATGATTCATCACAGATACTGTAGCTATCTATAGCATCCATCTGCAGTTTTTTGTTAGGACATTAACAGCTTCACTCAGAGCGCTTTGAAGCCAACAGAAAGCCTTCTATTGACTTTAAAAAGTTAGGGGATCAGGTAACTATAGAGCACCCCTTGCTGTGGTATATGATCACATTCTACCAGGCCTACTACAAGGCCTCATTGAACATTGCAAATCATGATATGCAGAAGGCTGCCACTTGGACCAACAGCTATTTCGTCTTTTGACTACACTCTGCTGTCAGTATGGGATGAAAGATTAGAGAAGCAAAAGCAAGACAGTTAAAATACATGGGTCAAAAACTGATAGAAGCCTTTTGTCTGCTCTGACACCTTCTTCTATTTGTGACAAAGGAAAGATTAAGGACAGAAAAAAAATGAAAAGGGGTTAGGTGGAAGTAGGGTAAAGCCAATCTGACAAGAGCCCCTAGTTCTATAGGTTTAAAAATTTGCAGATATGCAAATACGCTGGTCATGGACTTATTTTCTTTGTTTAATTTGAATTATCATGTTCTCTGCCTTGAAATGGGAGCAGCAAGTCCTGAAAGGTAGTCTAGTCTCAGTGCTTTGGTGTTGTGCATGCCCACATGCAATGTTCTCATGTAATTTCCAACAGTAGTGCTTTTCAGCAGATTGCAGCATAGATTCTTCTTCCTGCTACAGAAGCAGTGCCCCAGGGAAGTGAGAGACAGGCTATTCTGACACATAGATCAAAATAGCACTAGAAAAACCGTGCTAACTTGGAGCATGGTCCAATAGGTCCTTTGGTTCTTTTCAAGTTACATTCTCCATTCCTCCAAACCCCACACTTCCCACTTCTGCATCACCATTATGTCTGAACACAACTAAATTAATAAATGAGCAACGGTAACATAATTACTGTGTGTATTATCCTGTGTGTATTATCATAACATGGGGCGGGGGAGGTTCATGAAGCAGAATCTCATTGTGGCAGGCACTGTACAGACAGTATAAAAAGATCATGTTTAATCCAAAGCACTTACAAGGTAAGGAGAACTAACTGAACTAGTTACTATGAGGTAACTTTCATGCATTGACTGCTCTGTGCTACCATAGCCATACGCTACTGTATGTAACCCAAAGCAGCAGCTTACCCTGCAATGAAAAATGAAGAGTGGCGTAACAAGATGAAAAGCAGATGTCATCTCTTCTCTTCAGGGGCCAAAGATGTGACTATGTCAGGGTTGATACGACTGAGGGAGAAGATTTGAATATGTGGATGAAGGCCAGGAGAGCTGGGATATTAAGGGAAGGAACAGGAGGCTTTCACTGGGGAGCTGACCAGGGGGAGGGAGGGTAAGGGTTGAGTTAAGGGAGGACAAGGGAGGGAATTTAATGCACCTGCCAAAATAATTATAAAGAGAGACTGATTGGGATACAATCTGCTGTCCAGGGCAACTGTCACAATGCAGGTCTGTGTACAGTGAATGATCACACCAGCTGGCCGGGCATGGAATGGAAGTGCCCAGACATGGCTGGCTGGAGCACAGCTCTACAAAGCGTTGTACCGACTGTGTGCACAAGGTATGAAATGCGGCCCTGGGGCCCAGGCTTGCACCCGTGCCTCTGGCATTCACAGCAGATGTCCTGGTGTTGAGGAGAGAAATGGGCCCTGTGAAAAAGGACAAAAAGAAAGGTCAAAAGAGAAGGAGTGAGAGAGAGGAGGAGGACTGTAGAAGAGAAAAGGGGAAGGGATAGAGAGGGGGAGCAGAGATGAAGTTTCAGGAGAAAGGGTGACAAGAGAAGGAGCACAATGAACAGAAAAGGCAGAGAAAAAGGAAGGTGGGGGAGAGTACTCAGGCTGAGAAAGGGGAAAAAGTCTAGGCAAGGTATCTGCACCATGGAGGTATTAAAGTTGATTAAACAGAGCACAAGAGACAGGAAAGGGGCCCAGCCAAAGGGACTGAGTAGGAAGGAAGCCAGAGGCTTTAAAGGAAGTTGCAAGAACCCCCCACGTTGGATAATTAAGGAATAACCTGCCCATAAGGGAACTATTCCCTCCCAAAGCAGTTAGCAGCTGTTTTTGCCCTGAAGCAGTAGGGTTAATATCCTTTATACATTTTAATCCTAGCTAGTGTAACCATGAATATTATTATTCAGATAAGCATCGAATAGAGAAGATGGTGTGGAGCAGCTGGAGCTGCACTGTGGAAGGTGAATGATGTTAATAATGTTTTTATTGAGGACTCAGAATTGAGTTCAGATCTTTTCATCCTCATCTATCACGCAAATGAGACAAGGTGGACAATGCAACAATGAATAAATAAAAATGCATGATCCTGCTGGAGTATGTGCTTTGTATCCCAGGAGAGGGAAAGGGGGTGGATATTATCCTTCTTTTTTGGCAATTGCCACAGACCGGGAGCATCAGGTTCAAAAGGAGATGTTATTCCCAAGACCCTAGACAGGTTTTGCCTTAAATTTTTTGAAGGTGAACCAAGGATTTACAGGGGCCCAATGTCAGAGGCTCCTCCAATGAGGCATGAGTTTTCAGGAACTACCAAGCACCCAGAGAGTGGTGGTGGATCATTTTCGACCTGGAGGGATGTGGGATATGGAGTTCCCCAGGGCTTGTTCCTTGGGTGTGTGTTATTCAACATCTTTATCAGCAACTTGGAGGTGGGCGTGGAAAGCATGCTGTCCAAATTCGCTGATGACACAAAAGATGTGGGGAGAAGTGGGTACACTGGAGGGGAGAGACAGAATCCAACTAAATCTAGACAGGTTACAGAGGTGGAAGGATGAAAATAGGATGGAATTCAATGTGGACAAGTGCAAGGTGCTGCATCTAGGGAGAAGGGACTTGCAACACACCTATGGGCTCGGGAACTCCCTTCTCAACAACACAGCAGCTGAAAGGGATCTTGGAGTCATTGTTGACTCCAGGATGGATGTGAGCTGCCAATATGAGGAAGCGGTCAGTAAGGCTAACGGCAACTTGTTGTGCATCTACAGATGCATCACAAGCAGGTGCAGGGAGGTGATCTTCCCCCTCTATGTGGCGCTGGTCAGGCCACAGTTGAATACTGCATCCGGTTCTGGGCGCCGCACTTCAAGATGGATGTGGCTAACCTTGAGATGCTCTATTAACATAGACTAAAGGGCCTGAATCTATTCAGCCTCCACAAGAAAAGACTGAGGGGGGATCTGGTGGTCGTCTATAAACTCACCGGGAGGACCAGTGGAAAATAGGTGAGGCTCTGTTACCCTGGGCACCACCTGGGATAACAAGGAATAATGGCCACAGATTGATTGAGAGCAGGTTCAGGCTTGCTATCAGGAGGCATTACTTTATGGTTAGGGCTGCCAGGCTCTGGAATGGGCTACGAAGGGAGATGGGGCTTTCTTCTACCTTGGGGGTCTTCAAGAGGAGGTTGGATAGATATCTGACTGGGGTAGTATGATCCCAGCACTTGTTCTTGCCCAGAGCAGGGGATCAGGCTTGATGATCTGTTCAGGTCCCTTCCAACCCTAGAAACTATAAAACTATGAAGCCCTTGATCTCTGAAAATGATGCTCTTTTAAAGCCTCTCTAAAGTTGAGCTCTGAAAAATATGCACACCTCAGTTTACATTGCTGAATGCAAACCGTCATTGTTGAAACTTCTCACTTTCACCTTTACAGGAAAACTAGGGCCTGCCCCTTGCTGTTTCTTCCCTGGATCCAAGAATCCAAAATGAGATGGCCATCTAGTTCATCACCACTCAGATTCTGTGAATAACTAGTATATTTTCAGCTCAACAGCCAAAGCTAAGCATTGGGAAAAAGGAGTCTTGGCTTGGATCAAACCAAATTTTTAATTTTTTCCCCTACTGAAACAAATAAAACCAAAAAATTACCGGTATGTTTGGTTTGATTCAAAAGGTTCCATTCAGCCCAAAATGGAAATTAAGAATATTCTTGTAGGAAAAGCAAGGGAAATGGGGAGCTAGGCTCACAATACTGCCAATGACTGCTCCACATTAATGCTTGGGACACATGGCTAGAATGTGGGAACCTTGGTTCAATTCCCTTCCATGCTTGAGGGGCTGAATCTCTATCTCAGACTACCACTCTGCAGGGCAACCTGGGGTAAATTGCTTTCAAACTGTCTTGTTGTCCCTGTTCTACTTTTCATTAATAATTTAATATTCTTTGGAGCAGGGACTGGACCATAGTTGGCTAGAGAGTTATACCTTCTACCTCTCTGGCTCAATGAATGTATAAGTATTTTATATTTTATACAAAATGGAAGTACTTCAACAGGAAGGATTTAGAGAGAACCTTATTCTCTGGAATACCCTACAGCTTTGACACACACTTGAGACTGGAGAGACTCAAGGTTTTAATCCACCCTCTACCTGCTACTCTATTTCAGAACAGCCAAAACTTGTTTCCTCAGCAAATTATATGTTCACTGAAAAAACAGTTTTGCCAAGTGCTATTCACTATCATTGAGGCTAGTATAGGATGGTTCATACTTTCTATCATGTTGTCTGTTTACATGCTTGCTTCATGCTGGGTTTGCGCAAGCAGCCTAGAGTTTAATTCACTTTGTTTATATATCAGTAGTTTTCATTGTGGACCCATGTGTAAGTTGCTGTCCATTTATCCAGCCTCACAACACTTTTTAAAACCCTAGAGCTGCAGCAAGAGGGAGAGGTCAAATGCTTTTCTACAGATCTTCCCAGCCTTCCAGGTGGTACTTGGCTGATTGATAGTAGGTGAAGTCAGCAACTATTGCTGAGCAGAGGACCCTGGCAGGGCACTTTCTGAACCCAGAGGTAACTAGTCCCATCTAGAATGACAAATCAGCTTATGAGATATTGATGTCTACTTGCCTTGCTCAGGTTTAGATTTTCACTGATTTCAGTGAATCTGTACTCAGCTTTAAGTGGCTTATTGGGCTCATGCTAGACTTCCACGTAGGGATGAATTTTACTCCAGACGAGTAGAGTGACCAGCATTTGTACTACTCTTGGTAGTGACCATACAGTGCTTGGATGTCCTGGTAATACCTGACTTAGAATTACTAGTAATATACTGATCCTGATTCATAGCATCTGTCTCCAGTCCAGCTACTAGAAGCAGTTGGTCTGTTCTTAGCATAATAACCATGGAGAATTAGAAAACAGCAAAATACTGCTAGATCATGGTAAAAAAATTTTTTAGGAGTGACCTAACTTCATAAACCTATCAAAGCAGGTAAGTCAACTGGGTGGTGACAAAGGTGGTTTATTTTTAGCTGCCCATGATTTACATTACAAAGCTGGCTTTGCCACATGCTGCAAGCAGTTTGGAACTCAGCACCAGGAAAATTTAAATATAATTATTTGACTCAGTAAAACATAAACAGAAGGTGGGTTTTCTCTGTATTGTATTGTATTTTTGCATAGAGATCTTTGCAAAAAGCATCTAATTTTTCAAGGAAGCCAATTAAGACTCCTCTCAGGGACCATTTTTGAGTCAAACTTACTCTTTGGATAGAGAATGAAAAATAGTTTCTGTCTCTGCTTTCTTACTGTCCAGTGTCAGCTGCAAATGTACTTCTGTATACAATTTGTTTGCCAAAATGCACTGTTAAAAAATAACAGATCACATCCTTAGCTTATGCAGAAAGGTCACCGTTCCACTGACTTCAGCAAAGTCCTCAATTCACACCAGCCAAAATCTGGCCCATTGCATCCCATTGTTCCTTTCTCTTGCACCTCCCAGTTCATATATCCATCCTCATTTCCATCCTGACATTTTCCTTCCTTTTGATGGTATCCAGTGGAAAGTCACAAAATGCTGAAGTGTGTGATTTAAACCATGCTCCATTGGGAGAGATTTAATTCAGATAGCTAATAAACTCTATGCAGGCTTTGGTTGCACAGAAGACCTGGGTATTAGAATAGCTTGGTACAATAAATGGCAACTGAGAAATCTTTCATGCGTCTGGCAGATGCACTTTGCTCAAGCATTCAGGGTGAAGTCAGTTGCCAGATTTGGTGTTAGGATGGAATTTTCCCTTGGTCAGACTGGCAAGGAGTGTTGAGCACTTTTGTCCCCTTCTTTTGGCATTGCAAGGGTATGTTTCTCTTCCTAGGAGTAGATTTTACTTCACAAATTCCTTAATGGTGGCATCTTTGTCTCTCCTACCCTTTTCCTGCAGTACCTTATAAGTTCTTATTAGTCTGGTGCTTTGCAGCTGCAGTGCACAAAAGGGACTAGAGTGAGCACTCTTTTTGGCCCCACAGAATTAATGGTTGCCTGCAATAGCTGGGGACTGGCCTTGACGACCCAGGTGAGCCCCTACTAGTTCTGTGTTCCCATATGGAAAGTTCCCATCTGCTTAGCTGTGGTTCCTTTCTAACTGTAACAAGGGACAGTTACTGTGGCTCAAGTGATTCAGGGAACTGGTCATGAGATATGGAGTCTTTTACCATTAGGTGACTAGATTACTTGTGCTTTAGAAATATTTGCTCACTGTCTCTCCTTTTCATTTAGGACAGGGGTAGGTGACTTTTTCCAGTTGTGAGCTGGAACAACCCACCCCAAGTCAGAGGTAGGTGGACAGTGGGCCACTTGTCTCCTTGGCAGCATGGGGAGATTGCCTCCAGGGGAAGCCCTCTGAACCAAATACTGCCAAAGCCTAACATCCACAGGCTGGATCCAGTGGCTCTAAGGACTGCATCTGGTGTGTGGGCTGTAGATTGTCAGCTCTTGACCTAAGAAGTTAGGCCTTGCTCATCATCATGCTTGGTGATATCTTTTAAAAAATTACCATAAAGTCAGAGCATTGTTAGGCTTGGTTTCCAGATCTATCTCCAGAGCATGCATATAACATCCCTTCTCCTCCTTATGTGAAGTTTAGCTAAAAGCTCATTACACTCCGTGAAAAGACTCCTATTTACTTCCGATGAGACTGTTAGTCCTGCAGCAGAATCATAAAAGTGGAGTTCGAGACATCACAAGTGGTGCCCAACAATAAGATTTCTACAGCATGAACCTTCTGGTGGGGCAGCAGGGAATAAAAAAAACCAAGAGCTGTCAATTGAGCATCAATCTTCATGGGGGCAGTCACAGAGTTACTGCCCAAGACAAAATGAATTTTTAGTCAGTATGTTCATTACACCAGTTTTCTCTCCAGAAGTTCTTTCTACTATCCTTGGGGAAGATCTCAGAGTGCATGTCTTAAAAAAATCTGTTCCTGTGATCAAAATACCAAAGGCATAATTAAATGAGGTGTTTGAGGAGGTTAATATTACATCTTAGCTAAGGACTGGCTAATTGTTTTGCTTGCCTTTGATCACCAGTAAGAGTAGAGGGTCATTCTAATTACCATGGGCATACAGCATCCATCACCAATACATTCTGTCTGTCTAGCATGTGTATGAAGAAGACCCGCTTCTGATGAACTGTGAAAAGAAAGATGAGCTGTTGTAATGAAAACATTCCCTCCCTGAGATCCCCTTTAGACAAGATTCAATTGGTTTGACCCCGTCCCTGCCTGCAGCCACTGTAATCAGCCGAATGATTTCTGCAGATGGTTGGGTCACTCTGTGGACAGTGGGGAAAGAGGGAGGTAGATTCTGTGTAGATGAGTTTATCTTAAGGCCATGTAGGTTGTAGCTTGGAGGTATAGTGGTGGCACAGGTAGACATAAAAATGAGTTAGCTTTCATCTAGTGAGTTGTGTTATCAACAGCAGTCAAGATGCAGAGGTGCACGTGTCAGGCCCCCAAGTAAGTACTCAGGGCCACTAGTGGGCTTGTACAGCCATTGCCATTGTATCTTCACATATTTGTTACCCAAGCTGGTTAGATTAAAACTGGCTCTGATGTTTATCTGTACTGCAATTGTGCCTCCAACTGCAGGTTAGACATAGCTTGAGTGAAGCAGAAGGGGAGTCCCTGAAGAAGTGAATATGGCTTCTCTGCCCTGCTCCTCCTATGTAGGACCCTTAAGCTTGGGCCCAATGTCAATCCCTCTCAAAGGACTGCCCACCAGCTGGTCACAGCTGAAGGTGGTGATCTCTGCTCACTCCTCTTGCAAACCCCTGCTAACTCCCAAACATTCAGTCCTACTCTGGGCACCAGAAAGGGTGACATGAGATCTGGCTGTGACTACAATCAGGCCTATATAACTTGCATTGCTTGAAGCATCTGCAAAGGGAAGAGACAGCAAAAGAGAATGGGTGCATCCACGTGGAAGGCAGCAATCCTGTTCCCTTTCAGTTGAGGAGGTAGCCACTCTGGGAAATGGCTACCTATCTATCTAGGGGATGCTGCCATAGTCAAGAGACACACTCCACCTGAATTATCTAGCAAAAAAGGGGAGAGGAGCATCTTTGTTTCATACAGGGCTATTTCTTTAAAGACAAGGGACTTAGACTTGTGATACTATAGGAGAGTCCAGAGAGGCCAACCAAGATGGTGAGTTCTTTGAGATCAGTGCTGTACAAATTTCATAGATTTCCTTGGTCTTTTTGGCTGGAAGGGACCCCAGAGGATCATCAAGTCCAGCCCCCTGCCCCAGGGGCAGGAAGTCAGCAGGGATCATAGGATCCCAGTAAGATAAGCATCCAAATGTGTCTTGAAGGCATTCAAAGTGGGTGCTTGAACCACCTCCAGCAGCAGTCTATTCCAGACCTTGGGGGCTCGGACAGTAAAGAAGTTCTTCCTTATGTCCAGTCTGAAACAGTCATGGAAGATTTTGTGACCATTCGACCTTGTCATCCCTTGGGGTGCTCTGGTGAACAGATGTTCCCCCAGATCCTGATGAGCACCCCTGATAAACTTACAGGTGGCCACCAGATCACCCCTGATCCTGCGCTTTTCCAGGCTGAATAGCCCCATTGCTGTCAGCCTCTCATCATAAGGTCTGTTTTCCTGACCTCTGATCATGCGCGTGGCTCTCCTGTGCACCCTCTCAAGCTTCTCTAGATCCCTTTTGAATTGTGGAGCCCAAAACTGAATGCAGTACTCCAGCTGGGGCCTCACCAAGGCCAAATACAAGGGGAGAATGACATCCTGGGATCTGCTTGAGAAGCATTTATGGATGCAAGCCAGCATTTTGCTCACTTTACTAGCTGCAGCATCACACTGAAGGCTCATGTTCATCTTGTGGTCAACCATGACCCCCAAGTCCCTTTCATCTGTAGTGCTAACCAGCGTAGCACTACTGTGCCTATACGGACAATGCAGGTTTTTCCTCTCAAGGTGGAGAACCTTGCATTTTTGCAAGCAACAAATAATTCCTGTTGTGCAAGCACTTATACTCAAACACAGATAGGAGGGGTGAATAGAGGAAGAGGAACAAAGAAACATTATCAGTAATTGACTTGCCAAAGATCACTCGGTGGTCTTGCAGGGTCAACCTGGTGCTTTGCTGAATCAATTTCTTTGGCTTCAAATTGTAATCAGACTTCATTTTCCTTCCTATGATCTGTTTCCATTTGAGTCAAAGAAGACTGAATGCCATACCGCTGGAAGTGTCCAGGAACCAAATAGAGGTCTCCCACTTTAACCCTCTGGGAGTTTCATCCTGGTCCACTTAAAGAGTCTCTTGAAAATTCAGCCATGACATGACCCGGCCATGCTATGGTGAAGAGATCCAACTCAGGCACTCATTGTTTTTGCTGGATTTCAGATAAGAAAGAATACCTCTTCTTACGTAGGAAATAATTAGCATCGCAGCTAATGTCAGATGCAAGTACTGGCAGGCTAGATTGGCCAGAACCTCTGGGCTTTTTAGCACCTCGCTGCAGTTTGGGGTGCTGTTGTCCATTGAGATCATGAATTCTTTGCCAAAAGGTCTTAGGTGCTGATGGCAACTTGGTCTCTTTTGTTCCCTCGAGACTGACTACAAGAGTTTAGTCTCTTGAGGACTGAAATGCGTTAGTGATTGGAATTAACAGAAGGGTACCTGGGTGATACTTCATGGCCTGCTATATGGGAGGTCAAATTAGATGATCTGATGGTCCCTGATGATCTGAAACGTCACTGTTGTCTCTGTCCTGTCATGTACGAAATGGCCACTGGTGCTGTCAATTTCTTCAGAACTCTTTCCTTGTTGTAGGAGAAAACACCGCTGCTAGCAGTGTTTACTCAGGCAAAATATCTCACAGTCTTTCATAGAAGCTTTGTCTGAGTGAGAAATGTGGCACTGAGAATGGGGCTTCTACCAGCACCAGGGGGTATTTGTACATGACATGACATTTAGTCCTCGTTAATTAACTGCACCTTTAAAATTTTAACCCAGGAGAGAAAGAATTTGGGATCATGCTGTGACTTTCTTCAGGGGGAAAGTGTTCCCTCAACAAAGTTGTGTAAATCAAGGAGGGCTCCTTCAATATGGCATTTGACATGCTATAAAAAGGTACAAATCGTAAGCTGGTTGCAGAAGGGAGTTGCATGGGTAGCTACTTATGCTACATGTGGCAACAGGCATTGAGAGATTACCTGCTTCAGTAATTTGGGTTGGGTGTTTAGAACCGAAAGTAAATAATCAAATCATGGTTTTATAAAGGACTTAATACCTTAAATTAAAGTAACCTTCAGCCAGAGGTATCTCAGAGAGTTTCACAAACCGCGTATAATGTACAGAGGGAAAAGCTGAACTCAGCAACATTTACTGTAGGCTGGATATAGCATCCTCCCTCCACTGGTTGTGTTACACAGACATTAGAAGACAAGAATAATTGATCGTTTATATAATAATTGCATTCCCAGTGCACAAGGAGTAGTCAACACATGCCTGGTTCCTTCCCAACAAGGCTTGGAATACCATATCACTCAACTCCTTTGTTATGCAGCAAGAGTGCTCAGTAACACAGAGTGAAAATGAACAGCTAATGAACAATATACAGGCTGAAATTTGTGCATGGAGAATGAGATTTTCAGAGGAGCCTAATCCCATGAATCCCACTGAAATTCATAATCCTGACTATAGTTAATTTAAAGAATGATGAATAGTCATCTGTTTGTGAACAGAACAAAGGGTTAAAATTATTCAACTATATTATAATGTGTAATTAATTGCAAGCTCTACTCTTAGTAATGGCATTTGGAAGGCATTGATCCTATCAACTGCAAGAGCTGAATCCCGTCTTGTAGGTATTTATAAAATGCTCATTTACAGTGATATCTGGACACTAAAATAAAACAAGTGGAAGGCTGGGTAGCCAGATGGAAACCCTTATCTTCTGTGTTCATGTAAGCAGATGCCTCTGAGTTCAGAAGTTCCATACACATCACTGGTGCATGGCTACAGCTACATAGCACAAAACAAAGGACTTGCATATACTCAATGCCCCTACCATCAGGGAGTGGAGAAGTGGAAAAGAGCAAATATTTTTGCTGACAGGCATTTTGTGTCATTGTTTTAAACTGACTTGCCTGTGTGTGTGGGTGGGCATGGATAGGGATGTGCACATGCACACATGTACGTGAATGAGTATACGTGTGTAGTGTGTTTGGATACAAGGAATAATGAATGTAAGCATGAATGCTTGACAGTCTCCACTTTAGGAGGCCTCACAAATGGACAAAGCAAAACTCACATGAAGGGAAGCTTTCTCGTGGGGTGAAATTCACCTCTGGGAAGAGAGTCAACAGCAGGCCAATATACCACTTACATCAAGTCGGTAAATGTTTGTCCATAATTTGTTAATGGAGAAAGCTCAATCCCCAACATGAATTTCCTTGAAAATATTTCAGTTTTCTCCCAAATCTTCACTTTCGGTTTTCATTTTGTTGGTTTTCTATTGCCAGTTTTGACTATCCAGCTTAGTCAGATGGTGAGATTTAAAATTACATGAACAAGCAAAGAGAATGCCCTTTGAAAGCAAATATTTGTAATTTTGACATGGAATTTTCAATTTTGACATTGAAAATTGCAGTCTTTAAAAAAAATTAAACAGACCAGAGATCCAGGGAAAACAGAAAAAAAGAAGGGAAAAAGTATTTGGTTTGGAAAACCAGTGAATTTATAAACTGGTTTTGACTATAAAACATTTGTAACATACAAAAAAAATCTGACCATTTATAGGATTGGGAGAGCTTTAAGAGAGTCTCATGATAAACCTGGGTTCTGAAGAGCCAGGAAAGGTCACAAGACAACCTAATTCAGGAACAAAAGGAAAGTGGGGGAGAGAGATATTAGAGCTAACTTAGGAAACTGGGCAGAACAGGTTATCTTGTGGATGTTTATACTCTGAAATGTCCTATGATTCTAGAGTAGCCTTAAACACCTTGTGCTGGCTCTCTGTACTTGGGAGAATGTCAGCCTTTGACCTCAATGACATCCCAGCATTCATGTACTCTGACCTTTTCCAAATCAGCTGCATTATATTGGACTCCAAAAAAACAGGGTGAAACATTGCATCTCTTGAGGTCTTCGATGCTGTGCTTTACTTCCCAACACTTTCCTCATAGTATGACTTACAAAATGGTGTCCTACAGGGCACATGCAAGTTGTATAATCCCATCTAATATTAAAAATGGCCAGAATTACACAAAAGGATGGACTAAAAATACGGGCCTGAACATAAAGCTGAGAAGGAAGTTCCTTTGCAACTGCTGCTCCAACTCCCAAGTACTCCACAGTGGGTGCATCTACAGGAGACTCTACATTGCTGTAGCAACGAGCTACAGTGATATAGCTCATTGCTACAGTGACGTAGCATCAGTGGGCACGGAGTGTGACACTGATACAGTAGGATCTGAAATGACCTGTGTGCTGCCAGGACTTGCTAAAGCAAGTACTAAATGACTGTACAGTAACAATAGTGCAGTTGGGTGCACGTGTAGACGTGTCCAGTGTTTACATTTGTGCAGGCATGTTCTTCACATTTTACATAGGTCTAATATATGCATGGCAGGGTGCCTTTGGCATTTTTTCTTTATTTAATCTTTGACTTTATAATGTTGGAACTTGCTTCCCCTTGAAACCACAGAAAGAGGGATTGTTTTGTTTGTTGGTCTCTTCCCTTCCCCTTTGCGCAGTTATATAAAGAAAAACTCACTAAATCCAACCTGTGCCATCTACTGTTTATATGTTTTCACGAGTTCAGCTGTGCAATCAGCTCTGACATCTGTTTTTAAGTCTTGAGCCAAGAATCCTGAATTTAGGCTCCCCCACCCCAGCAATGACTGCAATAAAGGCCTGGATCCTCAGCTAAGGTCAATGGGCCTAAATCTGTTAGGGTTGATCTATACTGACTGGCAACCAGCTGAGGACCTGCCTGTTAGTATTTATTTATTCTGATTTGAGCCATTTATTAAGGAGCCCCTGCCCTCTGGGCTGTCCTGGCAATTTCTTAGATAATTAGATAAGAGAAGACTCATTCTTTCATTTATTAGACGATGATTCACAATGGCTCATAGAGGCCCAAGATCTCCCAGCATAGCCTTTCCATTCCCTCATGGGCAAAGGATTAGCAGCACAAAATTCCACTGATATCAATACATTTGATATGTTTCAGGGCAAAGGGTAGAGAGGAATAACATTGAAAGCTGAGGGGCCCTTCAGAGAAGGCATTGCTAGCCACCCCCTTGCCCTGTCAGCAGACCTCCAGCTCAAGTGTGTCTGCAGGCCTCATGTGGGGTAGGATGAAACAGACAAGTGCTCTTCTCAGACAAATACTTTTGGGGCAATTTAGAGGGCATTCATATGGGAAAATCAGCATGTTGAATTGTACTTGGAAGTCAACAGGCAGCTGGAATGAAAATCACTGGTGTCATTGGGGTCCAGGCCCTAACAAATCTGTTTCTGAATTAGGCACCAGCTTCCATTCCTGGATAGATTTGAGAGTTGGCCCTGAATAGAACCCACTGGAATAGCCTAATTTAGAAACGTGATTTTGGACTATTATTGAATGGATGTTGCTGTCTTAATGTCATGAGATGTGAAAGATGTTTCATTTCATGACATGAATAGAAATCTCAGCAGTGCATTGGTTCAATGGAAGAGATCTTAGCTCACAAACAGTCAGTTTTAAGGGCTGCTGGTTTTTCGCTTATGGACTTCCTGAGGCATCTCTTTTTTAAGAGAAAGAGAGTAATCTGTTTGCTGATTTCATTGCTGCTTATCAGCCTGGAGCAGCAAGTGTCAATTTCCAGTAAGTTTCACCTTCCATTAAACTCAGCACTTCTGATTCTTAACGTTGAGACCTTCCTAGAGCATTCAAATAATGGGCCAGTCCCTGAGCTCATGTAAAGGCTGAGCTCACCAGCATTTATACTAGCTGTATACCTGCCCCACAGACCTGCACCAATTCACATCAAGTAGGATTGGATCCAGTATCTGTTGCAGTCCACATCTGTACAAACCAATTGGAAAGGTCCAGATTTTGATGCGTTTACATGCCATAGAGTCATTCCATAGTCTACAATTAGTCCCACTAGTTTCAATATGATGATTCAAGGATTTAGATGCTCCTTATTAACAGGGCATGAAAAAAATCTTATTTCAGGAGGTGTCAATCTGAACTAAGACTTCACTTCAGTCTCTCTCTCTCTCGCTCTCACTCACTCTGTAGATGTAGCTCTCTATTCAATAGCTCTTTATAAAAAATAAAAAAACTTCCCAAGGAATGCTTCAATGGACCTTAGCTGCCACATGACATCTAAAACCTGAATCCACCCAGAGTAGAATTATGCCTCATATTGCCCATGTACAAAACAGAATCAGCAAAGTAAGCAACAATCACACAAGAAAGGGGCATTGACTCCTAGGTACTACAATAATACTAAACAGTGTGTACTGAATCCCCAACAGAGATATGTGCAGGATTTTCTCTAACAGAGAACGCTTCACTCCTCAAAGGCTAGCTTTACCTTCTCTATAAGATTCTCTTCCCATCACAGACGAATCATCTCATGAGTGAACATGCTTGATAACTGGGGGCAAGGTGAGAAAGGACAAGAAAGAAACTGCCACTCCCTTTCTCATGACTAAGAACCTGCAGAGTGGCCAGCTGTTTAAACAGAAGAAGAGTCATATATTTTTAAAGGATACATTATCTTGTGCAAAAAGACAGGGTGTGAGTGGTGGAAGTTGGGAAAGAGTGTGGGGACAACATGCCTCATCTTCTAAACCTAAGTCAATCAAATGGAGCACGAAAGAAATACAATGCTGAAGGGAGATGTTGAACAGGGAAAGAAAGTGGAATTGGGCTCCGTCCTGTATTACAGCCTGCTTTGTATCCTGAAAGTGCATTCCAGATTTAACTACACACAGCAATATCTTCATCTCCCACTTCTGATAGGAAACATGGCAAGACTTTAACAGCGCACAATACTGCTATATAATCACATAGGCCAGCAAACAAAGGAGACACTCATGATTGGGGAAAACTTCGGTCAGCAGAATGGAATTAACTAAATTGTAATATGACTAGAACGCTCTGATTAACTCCCCCCGCATGCAAAACGCACCAAGGATCTTCAAGTACACAAATGGTTAGGGCCTCAATTCTGTTACCTTATTTGAAAGGCACAAGACAAGCTGCACCTATGTGTTTTCCCTACCACTATTAGCACCACCTTTAAAGGGGATGAACATGCTTTCATGCTTTTTATTCTATAGCTATTTCCTGAAGACAGTTTGGCTCAGATATACTGGCTTCACTAGAACACCTGCTTTTTACCAGCTCAATTGTCTAAAGGACAAGGTAATTAGGTAACATGCCCGGAGGTCACATGGTAAGGAAACCAAAATAGGACCCAGGACCCTCTTGGCAACTGGTCCTTTGCTATAATTACTAGAAAAGGTTACCCATCCTCTTCTGGCATAGGTCTCTCACTTTCCAGCATGTGGCAGCACATACACAGTTCTGTGACACATTATGTCGCCTCAGTAAGTACGTGGCAAAGGGTAATGCTTTGGAAAAAATAATGGGCTTTTAAGCCATAATATCTGGTGGACTTCAGTGTTTGGAAAAGCAAAGAGCAAACAGTGGATTAAACTAAGCACACTGCATGCAGATTCTAGGAAATTTCTCTCTCTGAACTCTGCTGATGCACCTCAATTGCAAGCTGCTGTCCTTGCTCATATGCAGCCCTGGTTTAACTCTTTGGCATGCTATTCTTGTCCTCTACTGTGCACTTTAGTTCTGGCTTTTCCACTCTTATTCCAGTCCTGGCTAGGTCCCCATGTAAAATTTGCAGTGCCCACCAAGCCCAGTCCACAACAGTGTCCATTATTACATACCCAGGCCCCTGCTGAGAACAAACTAGTTGCCAAAGGAGCTACCCACTGGAATAATGGGCGTGTCAACTAATTGCAGATAAACGAAAATGACTCTTTATTAGTGAATGAGTTCTGCTAATTGGGCTATGTTCTCCAAAGCTGCATGTGTCTCCCTACAGAACAGTACAATATGACATGCCTCTTCCCTATCTTTTCTTCATGCAGAAAGTAGTCACAAGTCAGAGGCAGGACTTTCTAAGGATGTGGACACATGTACATTTGGAACCATTTCAAAAGGCGACTGTTTCAAAAGGGCAGCAGCTGTTACCTTCTAATAGTTAAGTGTAGATAAGCATTGAATGATATAAATGTAGTAAAACTGACCCAACTTTAAGGTCGTCTCATTCAGTGTTAAAGCTTGATCTGTTTTTCTACATTGGTATTCTTCCCAGCTTGTCCACACATAACAATTAGAACATAGTACATGCTGCCGTTTTTTGAAATGATTCCAAATGTACGTGCATCTGTACCCTAGGGAGCCTCACAGGTGGAGGCTACTAGGGAGAAGTGATGAATCTGCACAATGTCCCCCTCTACCTACTCTGTCTAGGTTGCCTCTTTTTGGAGTTGGTCTCATCTCTGGTCCATTGGACAAAGGAAGGCTGGAGATGGTTGTGTCACCTTCTGCTCCCCCTTCCTGGGTATCTGCAGGTAGACACAAGCTCTAAGCCTCGCTTTAGGCCCACAGAAGCCAGTGCACTTCAGGGCTGCCTGTTGTCCAATGAGCTAAGGCTTATTTCAATAAATGAGCAGTTAACATACATACTTAAGACAGTGTTTGTTTGTTCACCTGAACAGAGCTAGCACGGAAGAGCATTATTAAGGCCTTCTAACATGGGAGTTATGGGAACAATACATAGTAGCAAAACTACTCAGCTGGAAATCTTCCCATTCATATTTACTATTTGTATTCCAATAAAACCTAAGGGACCTGACTAAGGTCACAGAGCCACTGTGCTAGGTGCTGTGCAAACATATAGTAAGACACACTCCCTGCCCTGAAGAACTTACAGTTTAAATAGACCAGGCAAAGACAGAAATAAAGGCCATTTGATCTCTCAAGAGACAAAATGAGATCTGGAAGAGCCAAATTTGAACCTATATCTCCTGACTCCCAATCTAGAGCCTTGCCTGCAAGACCACTTTTCCTTCCTAGGTGAAGAACTGGTATCAGTATTGAATCTCTGTCAAATGCTGGATTATTACATTTACTAAACTCATTTCACTGACAACTGAAGCCATGTGTGAACTGAGGATTCCATTTTTCCACTGCATCATACAATACAGCCCCTCAATCAGAGTAATTTTGCCTGTCCCTGAGCTGGTCTACATTCAGGTAGCATTAAAATAGCTAGGTTTCTATGGGTCCATTCACCAGAAGCAGCTGTTTCAGAGACACCCTGGGACTGGCTTCCAAATCCTAGCTCCTGGATTATGCATAATTCAAATTCACAGTCACTGAGCGTGTTTGCAAAAGTGAGACCTACTTGTGAGCTTTGAGCAGGACAACTTGACTTTAAGAACTCAGATCATATTTCTCATCAGTTAAAAAGAGCACCTGTCTAAACTATGTGGAACTGGCTAACACTGGGTGTGTTGTGGGCACTGACCCATTAATGCAAAGGGTGGAGCTTTATATCCATTAGTAGCAATCAACCACTGAAACAAAAAATTCAGTGTCTAGTTTAGTCCAAGACTGGACAAGAAGATGCAACTAATGGATGAAACAATCAGTTACAATATCATCCTCTGTCCCCACTCGAGGCAGATTGTGATTATCCGGGTACACCCTCTCCTGCTGGGGTGAAAGAACTTCAAAACAACTTAACCATTTCTATTCCTGGAGAAGACCCAGAAGAGTAAAGTAAATCAGTCACCAGTGAAGCAGAAATGTTGTCAGTATGCTGGCAGAATGAATCTAATGCAAGTCATTACATTTCAGGGAAGCATTATAGGGCAAAACTATTGTACCTTCCCTTCTCTGATCTTGTTATAAAGCGTGAACATGAGGCTAAACAATGTCCACAAAAGAGCCCTTGGCACATTTTCAGCTGCAGATTTTACTGATTAGCCAGGGTGTTTTGTCTCCTGTTCTTTAGTAGTTGCAGATATCTGTGTGAAGGCACATTATTGCCCATCTGGACTGAATATGTTATGTCCTATGTCACTTTCCTCTTATGAAGTACACTCCTCCTTGCTCTTCCCTTCATGCAATCAAGTGACATGCAATCAAGGCTGATCTTTGTGTAGTGGCTTCCTATTTGCCTTTCCAACAAAACAACAGTCTTTGTGTAGTTCTTAACCTGGTGCTACCTAAAAATAAGCAAGTGCAACTACTCACCCACCCACCACCCTAGGGGCATCATTTCATTTGCAAAATGCTGGGTGCCTGCCCATCTCCGAAGTCAGCTCTTCCAGGAGTTGGTCTCATCTGCCCCTGCATTAATGTTATCTATGTCAGCCACTGAAAATACAAAGGCATGAAAGTGCAGCTTCATTTTTGCAGAAAGTTACTGTGACCTGTTCCAAGACAATTCCTCCCAGAAAACACACCTGGCACCTGAAATGTGCATATAATGTCACCACAAGTCTGAATATCACACAGCTCCTCTGGGTAAAACCTTCACCTTTGACAGAGCATTGGCCTTGTGAATTCCACCATCTAAGGGCTGTTGGACTTTGCAATGCATGACCTACATTTGGCCATTTCTTTATAATTCTCATATTGCTAAATCCAGCACAATCAGCATGTTATTAAAGGTGATTAAATCATTAAGTTCTGATATACATTTTAAACCAATAAAACCTCTTAAAAGAATATATATATTGATGCACCAAATACAATTTAATTACAAAGAAACTTTAAAAAAAAATCCCTGAGGAAGGAAAAATCCTCATAAAATAATAAATGTTTTAGGGCACCAGAGATAATATGTGCTGTATAGAGACATTTATATGCAATCCTCACAACCATCATATCCAAGCACATTTATGACCTAATTAAAGATATGTCTCAGCAGTCCTTCACAGTTGAGGATGATTGTCTTCCATGCTTGCTTTTTCTGTGGGTCTGAAGATGGCTGATGAAGCTGATCCAGGATCAACAGACTGTTGCAACTCAGGCATGTGTTTCCATGTAGGGCAGATAGCTATGGATTCTTGATTCAGTCTGCAAGATGCTGTTTGTCCCACTCCCACTTTTCCATCTCCTGTTGTCATTGTAAGGTTTCAAAGTACAGAGGTCCTTGCAACAGACTTCCTCCATTTGGGGTGGTCCTGGGTGACAGTCACCCATGAGTTGATGTTGTTACATTTTTTTCAAGTTTGCCTTGAGGATATCTCTGAAGTGCTTTCTTTGCCCTCCTCCTTTGAGTGACCACCTGGACTGACCTGGGAGAATAAAACTTGTTTCTGGAGTCAGGAGTCAGACATCCAGATGACATAGCAGGCCCAGTGAAGTTGATGTTGGATGATCATCACCTCAATGCTTGTGATGTTTGCTTGCAAGAGGATGCTAATGTTGATCCATCTATCTTCCCATTGGATTAGAACAGATCTGCTAACCAAAGACATGATTTGCATGCAAAACCAAAATATTCTTCTTAAAATAGCAAGGCCCCCTGAAACAGATACAAATCCATTAGGGGTGTGCAACCATTCAAAAGAACATTTTGCTCCAACAAGCTCTTTTTTGTTTAGAAGCATTCTGCTTTGTTTCATGTAATTTAGAGCATTTGTCTCCAAAGGCACCCTAGCAGAGCCAATCAAAATACTGGGGCCCGGTATTCCTTTGCATCATATAACTTTTGCATCACTCCAGCAGCACAAAGGAAGCCATGAACCCAGCAAGCATCTCTGGCCAACTGTGAATTCCTAGATGGTACTAGGAGCCAGCAGAACAGCTCAGCAGTCGACACCACTGTCCTTGGTTCCCCCATTGGACAGGCTGTGGCAAAAACCAAGGAACATGGGTGAAACAGCAGTGTAAAACAGCTAACCCTAGCTGCCAGGATGGCCCTTTGGGGTTGTGAGGTAGCCAGGTGCACGTTAAAAGAAGGCCTTAGAGATATTCTGTTCTAGTTGGTGCAAAGTCCCTAGTATCCCCCAGAGAGCCTGAGGCTTTGGGAAGTCCAAGCGAAGCTTAAAGATCAGAACAAAAACCAAGACCCCTCTTTGGTCAATTGATCTTAGCAAGTAAATAGTTGCTTATATGCAGGGCTGGTTCAAGGGTAATTGGCACCCTTGGCAAACTGTGTACCTCAGTGACCCCACCACTGTGTACCTCAATGCCCAAAAGGTAGGAATCGCGATTCTAGTGATCTTTCCTCTGAGATCTTTTCAGAGGTCTTTCTCCCCTTACCAAGCCAAGGGTCTTAGACCAAGGTGCTGCCATACCCAGCCAGGGCTGTTATTTAGAACGATGTTCCTGTTTTTTTGTTCTGCATATAATTTTGGTAGCCCCCATATTTTGGTGCCCTAGGTTTGCCTAATAGTTGGACTGGCCCTGCTTGTATCTCAGGATGTTGTAGGTACAAAATCAGGTGCAGGTGAAAGTTCTTGTAGAGGAGCCTATGCTCTCTGTATCAGCCTGATCTTCCATACAATTTCCTAGCCAGTGTAGGGAAAGAGAGTAAAGATGCATTTTGTTGTATCCCTAGTTACTAGAATCCCACTGGCTAGGATAGGACTCCTCCTGATGATCCAAGAGGATACATGTTTAGCGCAGGAGTAACATCTGCCCCAGCTAGCATTTACTGCAGAAAGGAGGCTGCCTGGCCAGCTCCTAGAAAAAGAAGGGTTAGATATGGTGGCTATGTACAGACATTCAAAAAAGCCTGAGGCAAAAGTGATCTAAGTTAAGCAGTTTTCTGAAAGTGGCGTAGTTTTGATGGGTAGCAAACAGAACACACATTCGCCCTTTGGTGTTGAGGGGGGAGGGTACACATCTTAGACTGTGTTCTGCCATTTTTAAACCAGTCTATGTGCACCAAACTTCTATTCTGTTATGGGCACACACTGGTTTCCAGTCACTTATACCAGTACAAGTGTAAAGCTGTGTCTGGCTGGTCTGCTTCCTAACACCTGCAGGCCAGAGCCTCTCCACCTGCTTGTCTCAAGCGTTCTCCAGAGCAATCTGAGGGATTTATCTGCAAGGGAAAGATTCCCTCTGTACCCTTTTATCAGTCCTTGTGCACTGTAGGGAAGAACTTGGCCCTGATTTTGCATCTAGGAAGGGGCAAACTCAGTTTCGTCTTGCTTCTCCCCAGATAACTAGTTCGCAGCTGAGTATCCTTTGAACAGTATTGTCCTTCCTAGATTCCCCCTTATTAAGTTTTTCTACAATAATCATATATGGTTCACACCCTATATTCTGAGTCCATAACATTCCTTTGTGGAGTTGTGGAATGGTTCCAGCCAGCTTCCCCAGTGCACTGGTAGCTTGGTCCCTGCCCAGCTCCACACAATCATCTTTCTCTCTCCCCACCCTCCTAAGAATGAGCTAACCACTGGGCTTCTATTCATGTCATTAAAGGGGTCCAGCCATACAATGAAAAGGTCCAAGATGGTGACCTGTTACTCTTTAAGGAACAGACTACCCCATAATGTGTTGACACAGTATTATATGTAATAAAATTATAGAAAATGAGAAACTAGCATCAGAGGCTATTTTCCCTCAAGAAAATCTAAAGGCATCTACTGTAAATAATTTTGTATGCATTACTGGGCATGGAATGTGGAGGCAGAGTGGTTAAGTGTGTCACTACAGCTTCAGGGAGGTGTGAATGTAAGCCTGGCTCTGGACCTAAGCCAAAGACCACCCCACTTGACCCAGGTGTAAACTGGTACCTGGTGATTCAGGCTGGGGAGTCCAAGGTGGCCTGATATGGCGATACCCATATAACCTTCCTTGTGTGCCATTGGTTACAGAGACTGATGTACCTTGACCATGCTCATTAGGCTCAAGTAGACCTTTGGCCTTTACTTTGATTAGGCAAATCTTGGATTTGAGAGTCTGGAAGAGACATTTTGAAGTGCATTAAACCCACTGCACCTGAAAACAGACATCATAGGTCAAATTACACCCACTAGAACTCCATTCAGTGAGACAAATTTATGCCAGGGTGGAAAGCTCTCCAACTTAAAGATCATATATGATGCAAATAGCTAAGGTGTGAAAATGTGTCAGTAACTGATGAAGGAAAAACATTTTAAGCAGCAAGATGACCAGAATTTTCTTTTCTCATTTTCAATGTTTTCATGCCAGAGAACAGGGACAGAAAGCTGGGATACTGAAAGCAGGGCTCTGAAGGGCTCCAGATACATTATTTTCTGTTTCCAGCTTAGAAGGCCACCTGCTGCCATCGTTTTCCCCAACTGTTCGCAGGAGATTATTAGAACAGATGCACTTGGGCTGGAGCCAAGTTGGCATGAAGTTTGCATGAATCTGAAGATATTTTATGACCCTAGCATTGCCAGGCTGGAATAACTGTGGCTGTTGATAGCCCGGGCCCAACCTAAATAAAAGCATTTGTTAGTATGGTATTGAATACATAAATCAGCTTCCACCCTTTTGCCTCTCTGTCATTGACCTTTGTGTAGCGTGATTGGTAAAAGAGGCTTCTGAAGAGCAATGTATGCTCACGTGCCACTGTGCAAGGACTATATCCATTAATGGATTCTGTCCTTGTTCTTACATCTTCCTGTAACAATACACCCAATGAACTTTTTTTTATGGGATCATTATTGCTTTCATGGTTGCTGCAGAAGCATGTTATAGTTCACTTGCCTTTAAGTGCGCAACAATTTTGCTCCCTGTAAAATCATAATGCAGCAAATTTTCCAGAGGGTGGAGGCCCAGGCTCACTTTCTTGAAGAAACAATCTGCACCTTTTTCATATCTGCAGAAATTCATTATACTTACAAATCTGAGAACTTGTACTTCTGTATTCTTGATTTCTGCTCTCAGTCATGCGACAGTAATAAGCAAATACTAGGGCTTATGTTTTAAAAAACTTGTGATTAAATATATATATTTAAATGTTGTAAATTGGAACTACAAAAGAAAGGTATACCCCTCTGAAAACTGAGCAGTCTTTCTAAGAAGAAACTCATTTTTTAGTATAAGAATCATTAATACATTGGAACCTGGGGGTTTAATGGTATAATACTACATGACTATGTTTGCCAAAAGTTTCTCCCAGGAAGAAATACTAGGAAAAAAATGTGTAGGCAACTCTGAAGCTGTTGTTACTGAAAAAATAACAAAATTACAGTTTTAAGATATAAATGTTCACTGTTATAAGAGAAAAAAAGTGAACAAAATCCACTTTCCAAGTCCTTCCCCCAAGGCATGGTTTCTTGTGATGCTCTTCCCTTATCCCTGTTTATCTCACCTCTTAGCCACAGGGAATGACTCAAGGTCTGAAAATCACATTAAGCCACAAGAGGTTTAAGGCGTTTCATCTATTTCATTTATCTAAGGGAAGGGTAGCAGACAACTGGATTGTGTTGTATAAGCATCTACACAGAAGACATCTAATCTAAGAGGGCTCTTTAATCCAACAGACAAAAACATGAGATTTTATTTCCAGAAACTGAAGTTTAAAAAGTTTAAACCAGAATTAAGACATGAGGTTTTAACAATAATAATAGATAGCCATTTAAATACCCAAGGGACTGGGAGATTTCCTTTACTCGAAGTCCTTCAATTAATGCTGGATCGGATCTTTCTGAAAAAATATGGTCTGGTTCAAACACAGATTACTGAGGTTGGTGCTGGGATTGTTGAGTGAAATTCTATGCCTTCTTGTCTCAGATTTCCCCCCTCTTTGGGCATTTCCAAGACTGCTGTGTTTAGTTGCAGTTGGCCTATAAGCTCAAAGTTTCCTTGCATCTCAGCAGGCTGCAGCACTGTTTCCTTCTTTATGGCACAGTGTTTTGGAATAGGAGCTTGTGTGTTACATTTTATTGAAATGGATATCCACAGCACAGTGGCCACAAGTCCTCACAAAGAGCCATGAACTTCAGTATACCCCAGCAGCTTCTGGAGAACTTCAGGTGTTTCCAGATGTATGATTCATGCAGAGCTATAATTTAACTGTGCAGGGATGTGTGATAGGTGTAAGACACAATACACTGGATAGATTTTGCACTGGATTCTAAAACATAGTTCTTTTTTACTTATTAGTAAAAATAATAAATACATTTAGATGCAAGTAAACACATTCTGAGCACATGGTCCTGCCTCATATCTTCACTAGTCTCAAGCATTCTTTGGGCTGAGTTCAGGCCCTTTAGGATCTTTGTCCAGCAGCTCATGGCTTTTTTGCTGAACAACGGAGTCTTTGCAATTCAGTTCATCTTTTGTGAGCTTCACTGGTCCCACTGTCAAACTGGACACTGCCTACTATAAAAGAATCGCCTTTTCTGCCCAAAGTTTCCCAAGTATCTCTGCAAGACTTCCCCTAATGTCCTCTTCAAAATCCCTCTTTTCCACATTTGTCCCTTTGCTCTGTCCTGTTTCTACTCCCCAAACCCCCTCTCTGCAGTTGGGTAGAAGCTGTAGCTTCTCCCAGCTCCAGCCAACCTCCATAGCAGGCTATCTCTTGTGTCAAACTACAGTCACGAAGGTTAAATACTCTCCATTGTCCCTAGTCTGGTGGATATGTGACATGTCAGTAAGGGAAGAGGGCGGGAAGGAGGGATATCCAGAGATTGTCCAGGATATGACAATGTATGTAATGGCTTCATAATATTGACTGGAATCTATCAGTTGTACACAGAGAGATTCCCTAAGCCATCAAACTTGTGTGAGTTGTTCCTCACAGCCTTAAAATCTATGAATCCTTTCTCCGAAGAGAGCCAGCCACTTGCACCTCCTTTGTGATAATAAATCACTTGTGAGTCAGCCAAACCCACATAACTCTTTCCCAGCAGGATCAAGGCTTGCAAAGGGGAGGCAGAGGGCAAGGATAGAGGAAAACACTGTTGCCTGTTAATAGCATGTGTTTTAAGGTCCCTTGAGACCAGAAGGATGGGTTCATTCACCCTAGAAAGTACACATCAAAGGACAGGTATGCCTTAGACACAAATCTTTCTAATCTCATAGGACTTTACCAAGTAGACTGACTGAAGCCCTAAAGAATGTAATAATAATAATTTGCTTCAATTTAGTGCTCTTACTTTATGCTGTCAAAGTAATGTACAAAAACTGCTTAATTAAGCAAGGTAACTTACCACAGGTGGGTACTATCTTTCCCATTTCCTCTTTGGAGAAACCAAGGATGGAATAGTTACATGGCTGATGTGAACTTGGATAGCAAATCAGAGGTAGAGTTGGGAAGAGAAGCCATGTGCCCTGGCTTCAGGTTCCTGGCTCAAGCTTCTATCTTGTGCTGGAACAATCCTACATTGGCCACTGATAGGACTATGTGCCCTAATATTTGTTTTGTCCTATTTAAGATTTCTGAGTCAGTGAGTGGCAGCTGCTTTTTGTTAACATGGAGCTCATCCTCTGGCTCCAAGCTTAGCATAATGATGTGGTCTTGAGAAACCGCAAAGTGCACAAGGCACATTTTTACCACAGTTGCTTTTTCAGGGTATTAATATCCTTGTGGGCTGGAGCCTTTTCTTCCAATCATTAACACAAAATCAACCACTAACCAATAAATGCTACTATAAAATTAGCAGTTAGTCTATGGATGCAGTTAGTCTATATAGGGTTCCATATACAAGATTAACAATCCAAACTAAAAGGCTATTCAGAAACAGGTAGACCCTGTCACAGTCTACAGGTTTATAAATGGAAAATGAGTTAAAAGTGGACATAGACAAAAACTTCTCATAAAAGGACTTCTGAACTCATGGAGGACAGGAGAACAGTACAATTTAGACACTTATTTTTTGTCAGCTCCATCCCAGCCCCTTTGTATAATGTACATCTACTTTCTTTGACTCTCCCAAAAACTTAAGAATTGGAGGTGGGAGCTTTAAGCCAGGTCCTAATGCAGACTACAAGACAGGCCATCTGGAGGGGGCTGTCAGAAGACTTGTAGTATGGGAGACTTCAGGTCTTCAGTTTAGAAGCTACTGTGGCCTTCTTGACATGAGAAGAGCAGGTGATGGCCTCCCTTAGTAGTCCCACTACTACTGAAAAGCAGAACCAGGAGTAAGCCCACAAAGGAAAGATGCTGTTTCTCCTCACAGCCCAGCCACTGTTGTCCATAAATATCTAAGCAGATGTTAAGCTGACTTTAGAGAAGTTTTAAGTACTCAATTCAATTTCTTAATGATTTTCTACAAGAGAGGACAGGCTGACAAGGACAGACTGGAGTGGGGCATCAGAAGGTTTATTGTCTGGGAATCTCCTGGCTTCATTCACCTGTTTTAAGGTTTTCTTTAAGTTAGAATGGGAAAAAGAAAAAATAATAATAAAGAAAAAGAATGACATGGTATAGCAGGGTGACTGAACAGAAGACTTTTGAGCTAACTTTGTTAGCCAGAATTGGAAACCTGCATAAGGCTGTTGGGTGAATGCTGATGTCTCATAGTGGAAGACAGTTTGCTACATCACCCATAATAGAAAAGCCAATCTTATGTTAGAGGGTATGGGTGGAAAGCCTATGAATAAAACAGAACATGTATGCTCTGTTATTCATGTAGTCAAATGCTAGGAATGAGGGAAGTTTGACCTTATATATATAAACTTTATTTGGACCAGGGTGGAAATATCACCTGTGCACAGCTGGGATACTGAAAATGAAACAATAAATGCTTCCTGTTATATCATAATCATATCTTTTCCATTTAGCATGATAATACCAAGTCTAGTGTTGTTGCAGCTGTGTAATGCTAGCAGTCTGCACGGACTTTGACTTCATCAACAGAGCCCAAGCGATGATTCAGAACTGCTCTGGACCGGCATTGGGCAGGACCAGAATCGACAGCAAACACTGCTGAGGGTGGGGGTGGAGCAGGAGGAGCATTAGCTGCAACTGAAACACATTGTTTCAATTTGTGGTTATCACGTAGCTTTGTGCGCAAAGCAGCTTTCAATTAGCCACAAGTCATAAGACCCAACCAGCCTGCAAACATTGAACTCTGTTTAAAAAACCCACATAAACAAACAAACAAAGTTATGAAAAAAGTGGAAAATAAGTCTCCTGGGAAGCGGTCCAGAGTATTTAGACAGGGGGTGGCCACGATTTGCAAGACTATGCAAACCAGGAGCTCAATTACATACCTCATATATTCTTTGAGTCGTTCTATCTTGCTTTTCATCATGTTATTTCAGTGTCTAACACCCTCATCTTGCTTGCATGGGATAGAGACAGCAGCCTCTTCACTGTGACAGTGCAGCTTGCCAAGGCTTCTCCAGGGAGTGGGGGGAAACATGGCCTGGTATGTGGGGCAGTGGAGATTGCAGCCTCCTTCCCAGCTCAGGCCTTGATGCACTGACCACTTGGGCAGAGCTCTCTTCCATGTCCATGTGTCAGCATCCCATTTGTACAATGATACCTTCCTCTTCCTGGTATCATCTGAGAGTATTTTAATGTAACAGTATCCAAGACACAGCCCTAGCCAGTGGCATAACTTGGCAGGGGAGACGGGGACAATAAGGGCAACCACCCCAGATGCCAATTTGGGAGTGGAAGCACTGAAAAAGTGGCTGCTGCCAGCAGCCACATGTTCATGATCGCAACATAGAAGTCTCCAATACCTCTCTGCCCCAGGTGCCCAGTTATGTCCCTGCACTGCTGGAACACAGCCTTCCTCCTCTTTATTGTATTTGTGGGTCTGGTGCATGAGAGGAGCCAAAGCTGATGATCTGGTGTGTCCTTTTGGACCAATGGCTCTCTGCAAATGCAGGGTACTTGATTTGATGGCCTGGGAGGCCTCTGCCAGTCTTATGTCCAAGTGCTGTTAATGGTGCTTGCACCCCACTTTGCAACGTGCTGTAGCACAGCAGAGGGAACTTCACCCCTCTGCATAGGGGCTCAAGTTCTTAACAACAGACATCACTAATTTACAGGCAGTGTGATGCCTCTGATCTTAACACAATTCTTCTTGGAGGATATCTGTCATGGATGCACAGGCAGAAACACTCTAGATCTAGAGGATTTTCTGGCTCCCCTGAAGGCAGGTGGGGAAGGCGGCAGTGTGGACTGTTTCCGAGGGGCAGTGACCATTAGTGGACGGCTGGAGTGGGGTCTTCGTGTGCTGAGAGAGGGAATGGAGGTCCCTGGTGCGGGGACTAGCTATGACTGAGGGGAGATTTCCACAGGAATTTTTCTGAAGGTTAGGTGGTCGTCCGAACTTTGGATAAGGATTTTATCAGTTTTGTTTTACCATATTTTATTGTCAAAGCATTTGATCACTTTTTCTTTTTTATACTATTTGTTCTTCCTTGTAATAAAGCCGTTTTGTTTCTCTGTTACTTTACCAAAGCGTCTGTGGTAAACTCTGATTTCTGGGCAAATTAATAACCTGGGCATACCCATTCAGCAGCATGGAGGACCAATAAGTATACATAAACCCAGGGTGCATCTCTGGGAGCATCCAGACACCCTAGGGTTTTGTCACAGTCCGTTGAAAGCTAAGCAGCAGGCTTCCAGTTTTGTCAAGGGTGAGCCCTACTGCCCTTCTAGCTTTAGCACCTCACTTTTGCACGACAGCTCTCCCAGCGGGTCTAAAAAACCTGTATCCCCTGGAAACAAGTTACCCTTCTCAGGCGCCCTGCAACTAGCAGCTATTTCGCAGTGTCACAGGGCAGCTTTCCCCAAACAAAGCTGTTGTGCTTAGTTGACTGGAACATAAAGTGCTTTA
This sequence comes from Crocodylus siamensis, assembly GCF_052110815.1. Lineage (NCBI taxonomy): Eukaryota > Metazoa > Chordata > Crocodylia > Crocodylidae > Crocodylus > Crocodylus siamensis. The sequence continues at coordinate 153,762,668 of NC_143395.1, read as the reverse complement.
GGGTGCCTTACGCAGACAAGGTTCTTTGGGTAGATGTGGTATCTTTTATTAAACCAGTTAAATAGTTGGAAAAAATGTTCTTTGCAAGCTTTTGGGCACAAACACCCTTCTTCAGGCACTTAGAGAGTCTGTTGGTGAATTGTGTGCTCTCCTGGGTAGACTAGAAGCCAGAATGCCTTAGACTGCCATGGGCCCATGTTGGCAGTTGTTCCCTGCCCTTCTGCCAACAGTGCATGGCAATTCACCCTTCTTCATGCACTGGGCAGCAGAGTTCCTCACCTAGTGCCCAGGCATCTCATCCTTTTGTTCTCACTTGTTTCTCACTTGTTCTCCCTCCCTTGGCTTGCAGTCCTTAAAAGTTAATGTCTTGTCATTGCTCTTCCATTGTATCTTCAAGGCTATTTCCTCTATATGTTGACAGTCCTTGAGACATCATTCACCCAACCCAGACATACCTACGTGACCAATACCCACCTCTTAGTCCCCTGTCCCAGAGAAGGAATTAGCCACAGACCTGGCAGCTGAAAATACAGCAGTGAGTCTACATACTTTTATTACATTTCCCACATTTTCTATAAGAGGCCATAAGCAATTGACAGGCTTTGTGCTGTCACTCCACAGAGAACAGAATGTCAGTGTAGCTGGCGTATATTATTATTACCTTACAGTACTCTGTTTTATCTAAGGAGTAGTTAGCTATTACTCTTTGGCAGAGTTAAGTTGCCTCTTTAGGCAACCTACATGTCTTATAGGTTCAAAAAATTCTGAGGTTCCCTACCTCCTTAGGTACTTCAAATCCTTATATACTTTATATAAGTGGCGGAGTTTCTACAACCACTGCCAAAGTGACAGTGGGGTTTTCCCCTCCTGTGGGTAGTTGTGCCATGTCAAAAATGAAGAAATTTGAGGGCAAGGCAGAGTGACCTGATGGGCAAAGGACTGTCACATGAAGAGAGCCCAAGGCAGGGCTGAAGTCATTAGGAAAGTTTTCACTCTAACTGTCTGCACTACAGCCTGTGGTTTAACAAAACAGTTTGCTTTCTATTCCTGCTAGTCAAGCCTTCCTGAATATGGACATCAATATGAAAATTACCAGATATAAAAGAGCAGGCATCTGAAAGTGATTTGCAGATAATTCAAAGTAGGGACATACTTCTTTAAAGAAGATAGCTGTTCAAAAGACATTTGACAAGACACCACATGCTGCAGTACCTAAGTGAATTACATACCCAAATTACAGTGGTAATCAAATTGAAAACTCATATTAAGAAAACCTCTTAGTCACATCATAAACTTTTTGTGGAGGTTATCAACAAGCAAGTCAGAGGAATATGAATTGTTTTCCTGTGGCAGATACAGTGGAAGTTTTGGATTCTTGCAGACGGCAAACTTGTACTTGCAAAACTAGGAGGGCAAATGACTGGTAAGTGTTTTTGCTGTTGTTGTTTGTTTTTTGAGTCTGTGGAGGATATTTCAATGGTTAAAATTATAACTCCAGACATTTTGATTTGCAAAAATTGAGGCTCACCACTCAGATAACCAGATAAGAGATGGGGCGAAGCACAGAAGTTGTTATCATAAGGCCTTTGCTTAGTTACCATAATTTGTGCCTTATCTAGCAACATCAGATGAGTTGTGGTGTCCCATGGTGGGTTTCTGGTATTTCTATGAGTTGCTTGACAATGCAGTGCTACACCCACTCCCTGCACATTCCAGCTTTTGAAGGGGAGGGGAAGCATAGTTAGCACTGTTTTGCATCAACTGACAGGGTTGTACAACTGGAAAAGTGCATATATAGCCTTAATGGGATACAACTGTTGTTGATTGCTGCGGGGCAGCCATACAGCTTTCTGGGATGCTACTATTCCACATATAACTTTACAAGGCTGTCAGTCACGTCGATTTGTAGCCCACGATGTTGCTAGAATCTGACACTGTGTTACAGTTCCTACTTCTACCTACAGTTTCCTGGGCTGGTATGTCGGCAGGTTGTAGCAACAGTCCAATGGGGCCTGACAACCGTGACTTGCTGTGCGTGAGGGAAGGAACAGGCCAGCACAACAGGGAAGGTACTAGCAGATGGAGAAGCAAACTGTCCATTACAGTGTGCACAATTATTTCACACAGGAGTTCTGATGAAGGGGAAACATTTCTATGGTGACCATGGCATCATTGCCAGGATAATGCCAAAGGAGAGGCAGAGATCTCTGCCTAGGCCCCAAGTAACAGGTGGGTTCCTCAGGCTGGAGAAAATTGCTTTATTGCTTGTTTACTTGTATGGCCTTATTGCTTGTAATGGCCTTCCTGGTTGTAAAGAATCTGCCCTGGCAAAGACATCTTACTGCCTGTGATTGGCCTCTGCTGAGTCATCCCACGCCAGCTTGTTCATTCCATGCGCAAAACACCTAGGCTAGGTACAGACATTCAAAAAGCCTGAGGCAGAATCGATCTAAGTTCCATGGTTTTTTGTAAGTGGCATAGGTTAGTTTGGGAGTGAACAGAACACACATTTGCCCTTGGAGGGGGGTGCGAACATGGTCTGCTTGCATTGGCCAAGACCAGTAGGTTGGGGATGCTCCTGTATGCCTTCCAACCGGCCCCCCAGGGTCGCCGGGCTGTCGGAGAATGCTGAGCAAAGCCGAGCAGCTGGGCCACCCCCATGGGCTTCTGGATCTGCGTGGAGGAGTCTCCATTTCTCCCCCACTCCTGCTGCCTGGCTGCAGCTGACAGCCAGTTGCAGGCAGGAGGCAGGGCTGGGGACAGAGGCTTTTCTGGCTTGGGTTTGGGAGAGCTCAGGAGTGGGGTCTGCTGGCCACTCAGCTGAGCAGACTCAATTAATCGAGTCTGCTGGGGCATGACAATTACCATGCTCCAGCAGACTCCAGTGTCACGTGCATCTGTGTTTCTGAGCTGAAAAATGGCAGTGGGGACACTTTAACTAAAGCTCGTTTGACAAGCTTTTCTTAAAGTGCCCTCGCTGCCATTTTTCAGCATGGGAACACTGATACCCATGACGCTTTAATTAAAGCAGCTCTCAGAATTTTTTTAACTAAAGCACTCTCCACCCACCCCCCACCACTCCCAGAGCACATGTATAATGCCCTTAGACCACGTTCCACCAGTTTTAGATCAGTCTATGTGCCCCAAACTTCTGAATAGTTATGGGTTTGGTTTGCTTTCTGATCACTTTCTCTGGATTATATGTAATGTCTATACCCAGCCCTGAAAAGCTGTGTTCCAACATCTTGTCCACAAGGAGACTGGAAGACACTATTCTAGGACTTCATGTTTAGGTAGAGGCGGTGTTTTACAGTAGGGAGCTACTTGGGTCCTTTTACTTGTAAAATGACTGACGAGGAAATACAACAGAAAAGGAAAGTAGGAGTTGCTTTAAATTCCAGTAAATTTGTGGAAATGGGAGGGATTTATTTTATAGAAGGTCACTGGTCACTTAGGCTCTCCTGACTCATCTCCAGTACCATAAAGCTGAACAATGCTGACTGATTCCAAGGTAAGTATCTATAAATGGTGTCACTGAACTAAGTTTATGGGAGCAATATAGGTTTGTTTCTACACAGTCTCAGGTGCTGCTCAAGTCAAATGTGAAATGTGAAATGTGAAATGGATATAAGCTAAGACCTCAGACACTGGTGAGTCAAGTTGGGATGAGCTGGATCTCTTGTAAATGTTCAGCCCTATAATTGTAATAATTGTACTTGGATTAATTTTGCTCACAAACCACCAGTTAGAACTTTAACTGGACTTTTCCATATGTGATTCCAACAGCTACAATAACTGTTCATGCAAATTAAGAAAATGTGGGCTTATTATAAGAATGCTGATGCTTCTCTAACCCTCCTTCTCACAAAATATGGAAAGGTGAAGAGAAAGTAATAACAACTTATTATTTATTCTCTCACACTACAAGAACTAGGGGTCACAAAATGAAACTAGTAGGTCTTGAGTTTAAAACTAACAAGAGGCAGTTCTTTTTCACACTGTATAATTAAAGTGTGGAGCTCATTGCCACCAGATGTTGTGGAAGCTGACAGCTTAGCCAGATTCAGAAAAGGATTAGACACCTTCTTGGAGGAAAGGGGTATCAGTAGCTATTGAGCATGGGAGTTAGAGGTACAATCTCTGAACCTGAACTTCCTAGACCAGGGGTCAGCAACTCCTGGCATGCATGCCGAGGATGGCATGCAAGGCCATTTTGCTCGGCACACCACTGCCAGCCCCGGCTCTAAGCAGCTGCTGCCAGCCACAAAGCCCAGGCTGCTGCCAGCAGGCGACTGGGAGGCTGCAAGCCCTGCTGCAAGCAGACCGGGCTCCATGGGCCAGCTGCAGCTGGCAGGCTGCAAACAGCTGCTCCAGGCTCCGGCATGTTGGCACTCTGACACCTTCCAAGATAGACATTGTGGTTTTTTCGGCACTCCAGCCAAAAAATGTTGCCTGCCCCTGTCCTAGATCCTAAATGCTGGAGGGTGCAAGTGGGAGAGGAACAATAGAAAAAAAGACCATAGTCATACACTGCTCACTCTCCCTTTCAGCATCCACTGTTTGCCACTGTGTGATACAGGAGAATCAGCAAGATGGACCTACAGTCTGACCCAGGAAATGGCAGTTCTTACTTTCTTATGAGCTGTGTTCATTTGTTTGTGCCATAATTTGAGTACAGCACAGCACTCTGTACCTACATTGCAATTTGACATTATCACTGGAAGAATTATTTAAGGTCTAAAGGATTTTACTCCATATGAATATCTATTAGATGAAACTGCTTTTGTTACAGCAAGTGAAATATATTTTAGCTTGAGCAGAGGGAGATGTATAGCCTTGTCAGTCTGAAATCAGGTAGAAAGCAGAGTAGTTACTCTATAAAGTGCACCTGCTTTCTGCCTATATTCTATTTTATTTAAATTGCAAACTCTATAGGTTAGGGACTGCCTCTCTTAAAAGCATGTTTGTACAGTACATTTGGGCCCCAGTTTTCTTTGGCTTCTATTCTAAAGCAAAGAGTTAAACCATTGTGATATCAGTGCAATAACCTCTAAAAGAAACAGAACTATTTAAAGAACATGTTGATAAGACACCAAAAACTCAGTAAGTGAATATAAAGCATTATTCCAAACCTGCCTGTTCAAAGAACCAATTTCTCTGAAAACCAATTGTTCCTATTTCTATTATTCATTAGTGTAAATAATCACTGAAAGAATACATGTTTTGTCCAGCATTCTTGCAGCATGAATTGAATTGATTTCTAAGGTAATGCCCGTATATTCATTTTCATTTCAGAAAACTTGCATTGGGCAGTGTCCCAAGCATATGATGCACAGGCACAACAAATGATAAATGAGCATCAGCTTGTTTAAAACCAGTGCTTGACACAGTTTGTTTTCTTAAGCAATTAAAACACATCTTGGCAGCCTCCATCCCATTCCAGAGGAGGACCAGTATCTCTTCCTTTCACTTTGATTAAATGTTTGCTTGATAAATTACTTATTTCACATTAACACATTCAGAAGAGAGACTTGTCTAATGAAGGAGGAGGGCTTTAAACTAGGTTCATCAGGGGATGGAGAATAAAGCCCTAAGGTAAGCGGGGAAGCGGGTGACCTGGAGGAAACACAAGCAGAAGGTTGCAACAGGGGAGGTGTTCTTATTCTGCCTGGGAAACAAGCAGGATGAATTGGAAGTCTTTGCACTGTCCTGGAACAACATGATGTGACTGGAATAAAAGAGACTTGGTGGGATAGTTCACATGGAGCACAGTCATGGATGGGTACAAACTGTTCAGGAAGGACAGGCAAGGGAGAAGAGGAGGATTTGCTCTTTACGTAAATAAGCTGTATGTTTGCTCAGAGCTCCAGTACAAAACTGCAGATAGGTCTGTTGAAAGTCTCTGGGGTAGGGTCAGAGGGGGCAGCAACAATGGTGATGCCATGGTGAGTGTCTGCTACAGACCACCAGACTAAGAGGAAGTGGTGGGTGAGGCTTTCTTCAAATAGATAGCTGAAGTTTTCCTATCACACACCCTATTTCTCATGGGGGACTTCAATCACCCAGACATCTAGTGAGAGAGCAATACAGCAGCGCGCAGGCAATCCGGGAAGTATTTGGAGAGTGTTGGGGACAATTTCCTGGTGCAAGTGTTGAAGCGGCCAACTACAGGCTATGGTGTTCTTGACCTGCTGCTCACAAACAGGGAGAAATTGGTGGGGAATGTAATAGTGCATGGCAGCAACCACAAGATGATTTTTGGATCCTGAGGAAAGGAAGGTGAGCAGCAGAATAAAGACCCTGGACTTCAGAAAAGCAGACTTTGACTCACTTAGCAAACTGATGGGCAGGATCCCCTGGGAGGCCAGTCTGAGGGGGAAAGTTGTCCAGGACAGCTGGTTGTACTTTAAAGAATCCTTACTGAGGATGCAGGGCCAAACCTCCCCAGCGCGCAGGAAGACTAGCAAGTACGGCAGAAGACCGGCTTAGCTTAGCAGAGGATTCTTCAGTGAGCTAAAACACAAAAAGGAAGCTTATAACAACTGGAAACTTAGACAAATGACTAGGGAGGAGTAAAAGAGCATTGCTTGGGCATGCAGGGATGAAATCAGGCAGGCCAAATCACAATGGTGGGGGTCTACTACAGACCACCTAACCAAGGGGAAGAGCTAGACCAGGAATTCTTAAGTCAGCTCACAGAGGTAGTTAGGTCAAAAGACGTGATCATCATGGGTGACCTGAACTTTCCAGACATCTGCTGGGAAGAGGAGTCAGCCAGGTCTGACCACTCACGTAGGTTCCTAGCCCAAATGCAGGACCTCCATCTAACCCAGGAGGTGCACAGCCCCACCAGGGGAGACGCCCTGTTGGACCTGGTGCTGGCCACGGGCAACGACCTGGTGAGGGGGCTGCGGGTGCGTGACCACCTGGGCGACAGCAATCATTGCCTGCTGGGATTCACCATCCAGCGCAAGGTGGCAAAGGCCTGCAGCAAGGCAGCAGCCCTAGATTTCAGGAGGTCAGACTTCAATGAGCTAAGGAGAATAGTTGGGGAAGCACTGAGGTCCTGGAGGGGAGGGGAGCCAGGTGTCCAAGAAGAGTGATCGCTCCTTAAGGAGACGATCCTCCAAGCCCAAAGGGAGATAATCCCAACACGGATCAAATGGAGCAGGAGGGCGCAAAAGCCCCCATGGCTCACCAAAAGCATCCGGGAATGTCTCCTAGCTAAAAGGGAGGCACACACCCAATGGAAAGGAGGGCCCATCACCAGGGAGGATTATACTGCGGTTGCTTGGGGCTGCAGGGGGGCGGTCAGGAAGGCCAAGGCGGAGATGGGACTGGGACTAGCTTCCCAGATCAAGGACAACATGTAGTCCTTTTTTAAATACATAGGGGGCAAAAAGAAGGTACTGGGTAATGCGGGCCCCCTGCAAGACACACTAGGAAATTTGGTTGTCACACCAGACGACAAAGCTAACATATTTAATGATTTCTTTGCCTCCATTTTCCTGAGCAGGGACTGGATCAGCCCCTCACTGGGCCCCCCCTCAGGCCCCGGAAGAGGTGCACCTAGGCCAAGGGTCAGTGAGGATCTAGTTAGGGAACTTCTGGAGGGACTGGATGTATTTAAATCAGGTGGTCTGGACGATCTCCACCCCAGAGTGCTGAGGGGATTAGCTGAGGTCATTGCGGGACCCCTGGCATGGCTGTATGAGCACTCATGGTGCTCTGGTGTGGTGCCAGGGACTGGAAGAGGGCCAGCATGGTTCTCATCTTCAAAAAAGGGAAGAAGGAAGACCTGGGGAACTATAGGCCAGTTAGTCTTACCTCGATCCTATGTAAGCTTTTTGAGGGAATTATTCTGGCACATGTCCACGAGGGACCAGCAGAGGAGATTATCCTTAGGGGTTCATTAGAGGCAGGTCCTGTCAGACCAACCTGGTGGCCTTCTATGACCAGGTCACCAAATCCCTAGATGCAGGGGTAGCAGTGGACGTAGTCTTCCTGGACTTTCGGAAGGCCTTTGACACTGTCTCTCACCCCATTCTCATTAAGAAACTGGGGGGGTGGTGTAGACACCCACACAGTCAAATGGGTCGCCAACTGGCTGGAGGGCCGCACCCAGAGAGTGGTGGTGGACGGGTCATTTTCAACCTGGAGGGATGTGGGCAGTGGGGTCCGGCAGGGCTCGGTCCTCAGGCCCGCACTGTTCAACATCTTCATCAGTGACTTGGACAAGGGGGTAAAAAGCACCCTGTTCAAATTTGCTGATGACACTAAGTTGTGGGGGTTATATGGGCATGTTAGAAGGAAGGAATAGGCTACAATCAGACCTAGACAGGTTACAGGGGTGGGCAGATGAGAACAGGATGGAATTCAACACTGACAAGTGCAAAGTGATGCACCTGGGGAGGAACAACCAGCACCATACCTACAGGCTGGGGAACTCCCTTCTCGGCAGTGCAGAGGCAGAAAAGGAACTTGGAGTCATCATTGATGCCAAGATGAACAGGGCCGGCAGTGTGGGGATGCAGTCAGGAAGGCCTGACAGCACAGATGCATCTCAAGCAGGTCCAGGGAGGTGATCCTCCCCCTCTATGTGTAACTGGTCAGGCCGCAGCTGGAGTACTGCGTCCAGTTCTGGGTGCCGCACTTCAAGAAGGATGTGGACAACATGGAGAGGCTCCAGAGGAGGGCCACTCACATGATCAGGGGGCAGCAGGGAAGACCCTATGAGGAGAGGCTACTGGACCTGAACCTGTTCAGCCTCCACAAGAGAAGGCGGAGCGGGGGATCTAGTGGCCTGTTACAAACTAGTCAGAGGGGACCAGCAGGCATTGGGGGAGTCCCTGTTCCCCCCGAGCACTGCCAGGAGGAGTGACTAGAAATAACGGTCACAAGCTGGCAGAGGGTAGATTCAGATTAGACATCAGGAGGCGCTACTTCACTGTCAGGGCAGCTAGGATCTGCAACTAACTTCCAAGCAAAGTGGTGCTGGCTCCTACCTTGTGGGTCTTTAAGACAAGGCTTGACAATCACCTTGCTGGGGTCGTTTGACCCCAGTACTCTTTCCTGCCATGGCAGGGGGTCAGACTTGATGATCTGCTCAGGTCCCTTCCGACCCTACAAGCTATGAAACTGAAACAATTAGAGTTGCAGCTAGCAAGGGTCATGAAGGGTAACAAGAAGGGTTCCCACAAGTCTGCCAACAACAAGAGGAAGATCAGGGAAAGTATGGTTCCTTTATTCAATGGAGAAGGCAACCTAGTGACAGAGGATTTAGAAAAGGCTGAAGTACTCAATGCCATTTTCATCCCAGTCTTCACTGACAAGGTCAGCTCCCAGACTACAGCACCTGGCAGCACAGTTTGAGGATGTGATGAGCAGCCAACAGTGACAAAAGAACAGGCTAGGGACTATTTAGAAAAGTTAGATGTGTACAAGTCATTGGATCAGATGCAATACACCCAAGGTTGCTGAAGGAGTTGACTAATGTGATTGCAGAACTGCTGGTCATTATCTTTGACATGCACGGTGGTCAGGAGAGATCCTGGATGACTGGAAAAGGGCAAATATAGTGCCCATCTTCAATAAAGAGAAGGAGAATCCAGGGAACTACAGACCAGTCAGCCTCACTTCAGCCCCTGGAAAAATCATGAAGCAGGTCCCCAAGGAATCCACTTCTAAGCACTTGGAGGAGAAAAAGGTGATTAGGATCAGTCAGCACAGATTCATCAAGGGCAAGCCATGCTTGACCAACCTGATTGCCATCTATATCAAGATTAATGGCTCTGTGGATGCGGGGAGACCAGTGGATGTAGTGTACCTTGACTTAAGCAAGGCTTTTGATACAGTCTCTCAAAACGTTATCGCAAGCAAGCTAAGGAAGTACAGGTTGGATGAATGGTCTGTAAGATGGATAGAAAACTGGCTGGATCATTAGGCTTAGAGGGTAGTAGTCAATGGCTCAATGTCTAGTTGGCAGCCGATATAAAATGGAGTGCCCCAGGGCAGTGGTGATATGTAGCATGTGCATGAGGGTGCATGTGCACCCCCTGAGAGTGCTGGTGCAACTCCTGACAGGTCACACTCTCCACTTAGGCGATGGGCAGCAGAGACAGGCAGGAGTGCTGGTGCCCCCCGTCTGAGTGCCAGCCGGAGAGTGGGAGCACCAGATGCTCTGCAGCCACCTCTGAGAGCACTGTGGCCGCTTCCCGGTCGGTGTGATCTGCCGTGGGGACCACCCCAGTCGTTGAGATTGGCCCCCCCATCACTGACTGGTCACTGGGAAGGGCCCTGACTAAGGTGGCACCAGTCGCCCATGCCCCAGGGGTTGGTCCTAGGGCTGGTTTTGTACGATGTCTTCATCAATAATGTGGAAGTTGGGATGGAGAGCACCTTCAGCAAGTCTGCAGATGACGCCAAGCTGAGGGAGTAGTAGATATGCTGGAGGGTAGGGCTAGGATTCGAAAAGACCTGGAAAAATTGGAGGTTTGGGCCAAAAGAAATCTCATGAGGATCAACAAGGACAAGTGCAAAGTCCTGCACTTAACAGAACAATCCCATGCACCAGTACAGGCTGGGGGCCGACTGGCTGGGCAGCAGCTCTGTAGAAAAGAGCCTGAGGGTTACAGTGGACAGTAAGCTAAATATGAGCCAGCAGTGTGCCCTTGTTGCCACGAAGGCTAACAGCATACTGGCCTGAATTGGTAGGAGTGTTAGCAGCAGATAAAGGGAAGTGATTATTCCCCTCTATTCAGCACTGGTGAGGCCACATCTAGAGCACTGTGTTCAGTTTTGGGGCCTCCACTGCAGAAAGGGCGTGGACAAATTGGAGAGAGTCCAGCAGAGGAAAACAAAAATGGTGAGGAGGCTGGGGAACATGAATTATGAGGAGAAGCTCAGGAAAATGGGCTAATTCAGTGTGAAGAGAAGACTGAGAGGCAATTTAATAGCAGCTTCAACTACCTGAAGGATGGTCGCAAAGAGAATGGAGCTGGAGTGTTTTCAGGGGTGGCAGATGACAGAACAAGGAGCAATGGTCTCAATTTGCAGCAAGGGTAGTTTAGGTTAGATATTAGGAAAAACTTTCTCAGTAGGGGGGGGCTAGTAAAATACTGGAACAGGTTACCCAGAGAGGTTGTGGGATCTCTATTTTTGGAGGTTTTTAAGACCCAGCTTAACAAGGCTTTATTTGGAATGATCTGGTAGGGGGTGGTCCTGCTTTTAGTAGGGGGTTGGACTAGGTGACCTTAGGGTCCAACCCTAATTTTTTATGATTCTATGATTTGTATTTTTGGAGGACTCTCTCAATCAATTCATTAACCATTGCTCTTGCATTTGAGGAAACTTATATATAGGCTTGGCAGAATTTGATTTTTATTTTTTTATAATTTCAATAGTTAAAATCAATTTTCATTTTTTAAGCATTTCTTTCACCTTTTATTTATTTTTATTAGTTTGAATTTTTAGGAGTGGGCATCCAGCCCAGGGCAGGAAGCAGCTCCCTGCTTCCCACGGCTGCTTAGGGGGCAAGCCCCACCTGGCAGGCACCAGTGGAGGGGTGGCCTGGCCTCTTGACAGCCCTGGCCTCCCACCCTTCCAGGCAGCACAGGGGCAGCAGCTGGGCCCTGGGGGCACCTCCATGTAGCCTGTCCCAGTCATGATGCCTCTTTCCATGTTCCTAGACCTCCTGCCTGGCCCAGCCCCTGCATGCTGTCAAGCAGCCAGGTTGCTCCTCAGCTAGTGCCTACCAGGTAGGGCTTGGACCCTGCCCCAGATTTCCTTACCCCCATCCCAGATTTTTTTTTTACTTCCCCTTTCTATTAATTGCAGCTATTACTGATATTTTTTTTCCCATTGGTCTGTGTGTGACAGGTGAAATTAATGTTTACTAATAAAAATCAAATCCTGCCAAGACTACTGATATGTTTCTCAGTAAACTGATGCTATGTAAAAGACCAGAGTGCACCATTCAATTAAAATTGATCAAAAATTCTTCCCAAGTCTTCTGTCATCCCAATGAATGACTCAAATAGCCTTTAATACTGCCAAGAAGTTCCCTATTCATTTCTGAAAGAGGACAGGTGCATTTCCTAATACAAAGGGCATCCTGCTAAAAAAGGGTAAGACTCCCAGTTGCATCCAGATGGCTGCTTCACACCTATAGCCTCTGGCTTGGAGTTACTGTATAAGTTTGAAGTGCGTATGTGCTTGGTTAAATTGCTACGGAGCATTTTAGGAAACTCTGGATATTCCCCAACAGTATGTTCCAATCAGCAATAATGAAAAACCAAATAAACTAATCATGCTGTGCTCGCAGAGGCTCCTAATGCATGTAGGAAGTCTCCTGGAATTCTCTAATGGTTTTTTTATTCTAAGGAAAACTAATGATTTTGCTCAGTCCAGCAATATGAAAATTCAGTGGGTTAGAAGGAATTCTATGAATAAACAGTGCAACATATTGTATTTGGCATTTACAAGCGTAGTGCTGGAGAGGCAGCCATCTTGTTGAAAAATGGTATTTGTGATACCGTGACATTACACTTTATTTAATATAGCAAGATTTATTGCAGCATATTTGTAATGGGTCAAAATGTTCAGTAGTGAGTGTTTGGCATTCCCAATCTTCAGTCTGTGTGGCCTTTTGTAGCAATGTCAGAATTCAGAAGAAAGGAGCATAATTTTTCCTTTATGGCTTTGCCTCCAGTAAACTATTGCATGATTTTGCACAATCAAACCTGAATCTACAGAACAGAGGTTTGTTGCAAAGACTTCCATTGTCTTCAGTGGATTCTAGTTCAGGCTTTCACTTCTTAAAATTCAAAATGAGTTGTCTAATTGGAGCATGTGGCAAAAGGCAAAAAGTTTGCACTTTTTAATCTGCTGATTTACATGCACGTTGAAACTGGATAAGATCTGATCTTTTGTAAAACGGGACCCACTTGGAAGACATTGTATTCTTGCCGTCTTTTTTCTCTGGATGTGATGTTCATTCAAAGAATGGACTGGGTTTTAATGGGAGAAAAAGGCCGTCTGTGTATTTAAGAATGTTAGCTGTTATTTCTTAATATAAATAATATGTCAGTATGCATTACATTGAGCATTTGAGTGGACAGGGAATGCTCTACTTATGGAAACTATTGTAATAATTTTTTTCCACTGAAAATGTCTCAATTTTGAAACTTTGACTTGCTATATAAATACCATTAAGGCGTTACCAGCAGGGTGAAATTGACCCTGTGCAGAGGCCAGTGTAAGGGCTGAACACCAGTTCAGTCTGGCTTAAGCCTATTTTTATACTCCTAAAAACACTGGAAAGAGAATGCCAAATGCAGAACCCTGATCAACCCCTGATCGACCAATTGCTTTTAAGCCTACATCCTTAAACAAAGCTTTTTATGATACAAAACATGGATGAGATGCATCACTTTTCAGTAAAAGGGCTGCCTCCAGAGCACTATGTCTCCATCCTACGAGGACTGGAAGGTCCCATCTGGTGGCCTGACCCCATGGCGTGAGAGGTCTGCTTCATGCCTGGGGCTCAGGTTAGGGACATCACGGAGAGGATCCCGGCCTACATCCGACCTGCAGACCAGTACCCCATGGTTGTCATCCATGTGGGAATGAATGACAGGGCCAGGGGCAACCCTGACCGCATTATGAAGAAATTCGAGGCTCTGGGGGACAAATTTAAGGAGACAGGGGTACAGGTGGTATTCTCCTCTCTTCTTCCGGTGAGTAGGCGGGGACAGCAACACAAGGCTTGCACTGGCGAGGTCAACCGGTGCTTATGCAGTTGGTGCCACCAGGCAGACCTTGGGTTCCTAGATAATGACCCATGCTTTTGGGCGGGGGACTTGCTAGGGTGGGATGGGCTTCACCTCTCTCCTAAAGGAAAGTGTGTCTTTTCTTCCAGGTTAGTTGATCTCATATGGCATGCTTTAAACTAGCCTCGCTGGGGGAGGGGGCCACAGGAAGGCGAGGAAACACCCCACTTCAGGAGGGATGTGGACAACATGGAGAGGGTCCCGAGGAGAGCCACCCGCGTGATCTGGGGACAACAGGGCAGACCCTACAATGAGAGACTGCGGGACCTGAACCTGTTCAGCCTTCACAAGAGAAGGTTGAGGGGGGACCTGGTGACCAGATGGGCCTCACTAGGGGGGACCAGAAGGGTTTGGGAGAGACCTTGTTTCCCCTAGCGCCCCCTGGTATAACAAGGAATAACGGCCACAAGTTGTTGGAGAGTAGGTTTAGATTAGACATCCATAAGAACTACTTCACAGTCAGGGTGGCTAGGATCTGGAACCAACTTCCAAGAGAAGTGGTGCTGGCTCCTACCCTGGGGGTCTTTAAGAGGAGGCTTGATACCTACCTGGCTGGACTCCTTTGAGCCCAGTTTTTTCTCCTGCCCAGGCAGGGGGTCGGACTTGAATATTTACAAGGTCCCTTCTGACCCTACTTCTATGATTCTGTGATTCTATGTCCAAAAATATGAAATGTAATAGTTCCATGAGGTGTAGATGGGACATAAGTGATAAAATAGGCTATGTGTTAGCACTTCTGTACAGAGTGAATTTCATCTTTAATGGTTTAGGAAGCTAAAACAACTCCCAGAAAATAAAATGAATAAAACTGGGAAATACAGACCTGAGTATATCCAGTACGGTTTTCAGCAAGTTCTAAGGAGTTCAGTTCCAGATGGAAGCACATGGATATAGAGACTAGGGAATAGACAGAATTAAGTATGTAGTGGAGAGAAAACAGAGACCAGTTATGTATTACTTGATTTTCAGTTTCTTAAAACTTTCTCACCAATTTATTTTTTAGCTGGAAACTTCACAAACTGTATGCACATCAAAAAACATATGCATACTTTGTGAATGCATATGTAGCTAATTACATGCTCAGATCATTAGTTAAAGGAATCCATACATCCCACAAACCTAATGCTTTGGGACCAAGGGGTTTACAAGCTATGGAACCCATATTACATTGGCTAAACCTTGTAGGAGACACATGGCAGCAAGAAGAAAAGACACACATGTATCCAGCAGCTCTAGATCCTGGCCTGGTCACTGCCAGCCATAGCAGGTACATGCTTTCAGTTACAAATGCAGTGGAGCAATCAGTTCAAAGGGAAATATGCCTCAGATTAAAAAGGTAGGATCAGGCATATGGAACTCTGCAATCCCCCCTGCTTATCACAGGACTTTACAGCACTGGGTACCTTGCCCAAGCCCTGTGTAAAATTAAGCCTACGAAAATAGATTCCAGTCCAAGGAACTTTCAGACTTCTAGGCTGGGCAAAATTGGTGAAAGCTTCTTACAGGGAATGGCTGTGGTACAACCCTGGAAGCAGCCTTGGAAAAGTTTTAATAATTCTATTAAGTGAACAGCCCTAGCCAATTCTTCATAGACATTTATTAGGGAGAGCCTGTATGGCCAAGAAATCTTCACAGTGAATGGGGTATATCTGGATTCCAAATGCTGGGGAAAGGATTCCAAATTCTGCAGAATCAGTTGCCTTGATGAATGTACTTTGTTTTTAAGTTGCCTAAATAAAACTAGCCATAAGTTACATTCCAACTAATAGACTGCCTCTTCAAATCATAGCCAGATGTCTAAAGAAAACCGGTTTAATTTTTCAAAACTGCTAAGACCCGGAAACTCCTCTTGATTTCAGTGGGATTTACAGGTGCTGAGCACTTAGGAAAAATCAGACTGCTCCTGGTTAGATGTGTAAATATGGCATCAGGGTTTGAAAACACTGGTGCCGAGGTTGGGGTTGCAAGCTGGTACCTATCAAGCATTGCAGTCCATAGCTGCCTTAAGGAACCGAATAATCTATATTTGATGCTCTTGGTCTGGCTGTTATATCTTGCCTTTTTGTTTCTCCACCTTCCCCATTTTAATTACATCCATTTGTTAGTCATCCTGCTGTGTTCTTTGACCCCACTTTCATCCCTCCTGGTTGTCACTTTTTTTCCTTGAGCACATGCTCTTGCTGGAAAGAGAAGACAGAGTGAAACATTAGACTGCATGTTAAGATGATTAAAAGGCATGTAAGAAAACCCAGGCTGTCATTTTAATCTCCTGCTAATGTCCATTGGCATGTCTTTGAGATACAGTACCGTGCTGACAATAGTGATGGACAGAGTGTGAGATTGGCCCCCTGAACCCAAGGGCCTCACAGGAATAGATTATGTCTAGACCTGGTTTGCATTAAGGGCCAAACCGGATAAACTGATTAGCCAGTTAGAAATAGTTCAGCCAATGGAGTATAAGGACCAAGAAAAGCTGAAGCCGGAGGTCATTGGGATATCACAACTGATTAATAGTATAGCAAAGATGTGGGATTTAGGAGAGGCCAGTTTTGAATGGGGAGAGGAGAAGCTCGAACACAAACACTAATGACAAATAGAGGGGTTTTTCCTTGTCTTTACCCTAGTACCTGAGTGAGGAGAAAGATCAAAACATCAACCCTAAACATGGGCAGGACTGATATTTAATCCTTCATGTATATGTTTCCAACAAATCCTTTAAATGTCAAATAATTATTAAAAAAAAGAAGCTTCCTACTCTAAAGGCTGCATTTCTGATCTTTACCAGTGTATCCTTTTTGTTGGTTTTATTTCCACTAGTTTACATTATATATGGATTACACACCAAACATGTTTTTCATTGTGAAACTCCCAGATTTTCCACTGTAGGCATCATTAATCAGGGATCGTGTGAATCATAGTAGTTTAAAATTACGTATTTGGAACTCCAGGCAAAGTCAGTGGAACCAATGCAGAGGTGATAATTTTTAAGAAATGGAAGAAAAAAACAAACCTAAATTCCCATTGGAAAGGCAGCATCTTTATATACCCAGTTCTCTAAATTCATGTTTTAAACAATTTATGTAGTCAAGGGAACTGACTTCTTAATATCCAAAACCACAAGGCCACATGTGGAGGGGAAAAAAATCAGTCTGACTATCCTAATGAACTGCACGATTGACAGTATAACATTCACTAAGTATAAGTGTAAGACACAGAAGACAACTGCATTTCTGCCTCAAGAAGCATGTAACCTAAATATAATGGGAAAAATTCTGCTATCACTTGTTTACCTGAAGTCAGTAGGATGGTGTGAGGGGTAAGAATCCATCTAAGGTCTAATGAATTATAATGTGCAAAACAGAAATGAATACACACCTTCCTCGCTCAGCTTTTCCTCACTTGCTGCTACTCTCCTGCTGGGCTATTTGCTGTCCATTAACATTCCAGTGCAGCCACTGGAATGTCCTGGCCTACTGGGGTCATTCAGCAGCACAGCAGGTGTGTCCTACCTGGACATTCAGTGGCTGTCAAGCGATTCATTGTCAAACACCTTCAAATGGTGGAGAATAACAGAACCACCATGCAGATGGAATGACCTATTTGAATGTATAAGAACCATGTCTGGGATTTCCAAAGAAGTTCAAGGGAGTGAGGTGCTTAAATGCCACTGACGTTTGATAGAGGTCTGAGTGATTAATTCCCTTAGGCTTCTTTGAAAATCTGAGCTTACATTTTGATTTAAACACTGGGTTTTGAATTGTGGTTCCCATGAGCATAGTAGGACATTCTACTAGTCAGGCTTGAGTTCAAAGCTGTCCTTTCCTACCAAAGTTCTGCCTCAGTGGGAAAAGATCATCCCAGCTTTCCCTATTTCACACATCAGTTGAGCATCTCTTAACCCTCTTGTTTCTCTGGTATAACCATTCCATTCCACAAAGCTTTAAAGTGTTCCCTAGTTTCTGCTTGAATAGCACTGTGACTTGTCAAGCAAGATTTTCATGTCCCTAATTGTTCTCTCAGGCTCTTGCAGTCATAAGTTAAAGGCTTTCAATTATCTCATATTCATTAGTTTTTGTATCATATCCACTAAAGCATCAAGATGAAGTTCTTCATTATATTGCATTGTAGGTAAAACCCACATTTATAATCAATGGATATCCATCTTCAGGTTGAAGAAAAGTCAGAGATGGAATGAAAGAGAGAATGCACGGTCTCCAGGAAGCACTCCGTTGTGCTAAGAACATAAAACATAGCCAAAAGACCTTCATATTAGTTATGAAACATAAAATCATAGAAAATTAGGGTTGGAAGGGACCTCCGAAGGTCATCTAGTCCAACCCCCCGCTCCAACAGAACCATCCTCAACTAGATTATCTCAGCCAAGGCTTTGTCTAGTTGGGTCTTAAAAACCTCCAAGGACGGAGTTTCCATAACCTCTCTGGGTAAAGTGTTCCAGTGTATTACTACCCTCCTAGTTAGAAAGTTTTTCCTAACGTATAACCTAAACTTCCCTTGCTGCAACTTGAGGCCATTGCTCCTTGTTCTGTCATTTGCCACCACTGAGAACAGTCTAACTCCGTCCTCCTTGCAACCATACTTTAGGTAGTTGAAGCTGCTATTAAATTGCCCCTCAGTCTTCTCTTCCTCGCACTAAATGAGCCCATTTTCCTGAGCTTCTCCTCATAAGTCATGTTCCTTAGCCCCCTCACCATTTTTGTTGCTCTCTGCTGGACTGTCTTCAGTTAGCTCCATCCTGTTTGCAACCCCTTTTCAGGTAGTTGAAGCTGCTATTAAATCCCCTCCCAGTCTTTTCTTCTCCACAATAAATGAGCCCAGTTCCCTCAGCCTCTCCTCAAAAGTCAAGTGCCCCAGTCCTCAGACCATTTTCTTTGCCCTCCTCTAGACTCTGTCCAATTTTTCATATCCTTTCTGTAATGGGGGCCCAAAGCTGGACACAGTACTCCAATGTGGCCTCACCAATGCTGAATAAAGGGGAATAACCATTTCCCTTGACCTGCTGGCAATGCTCCTACCAATGCAATCCAGTATGCTGTTAGCTGTCTTAGCAACAAGGGCACACTATTGGCTCATATTCAGCTTATTGTCCACTGTAACCCCCAGGTCCTTTTCTGCAGAGCTGCTGCCCAGCCAGTCAGCCCCCAGCCTGTACATGGGATTGCATGCGGTGCATGGGATTGTTCCACCCTAAGAGCAAGACTTCACACTTGTCCCTGCTGAACCTCATGAGATTTCTTTTGGTCCAGTCCTGCAATTTCTCTAGGTCACTCTGAATCTTAGCCCTACCCTCCAGCATACCTATTACTCCCTCAGCTTGGTGTAATCTGCAAACTTGCTGAGGGTGCACTCTGTGCCATCTCCCAGGTTATTGATGAAGACATTGTACAACACCAGCCCCAGAACCAACCTCTGGGGCACTCCACTTGATACTGGTTGCCAACTAGACAGAACCATTGACTACTATCCTCTGAGTCTAATGATCCAGTCAATTTTCTGTCCACCTTACAGTCCATTCATCTAACCCATACTTCCTAACTTGCCTGTGAGAATGCTATGGGAGATCATATCAAAAGCCTTGCTAAAGTCAAGGTACATCATACCCACTGGTCTCTCATCTCATCATAGAAGGTAATCACATTGGTCAGGCAAGTCACTTACTCTTTGACTCATTTATGCTACAGCTACCATTTAAAGTTCAAAGAGACTTTAAAGAAAGTGAAAGTGGAATGTACACCTCATCTGAGGTCATTTTATCTAGCCTGAATGATGAAAATTGGTCTCCAGTACAAATGAGAATCAGGACCTTTGTCTTTGTGCTTGTTCTCATTTTTAAAATAGAGATATAGTATCTATCTTTGAAACTCAGTCAGAGGAGTCCAGGGGAAAAGCACTGTAGAAATGCAGATTATTAATAATAATTACTTCTTCCACTGATAAGGAGAGCTTTACAGATGGGTGTTTCAAGATGAGAACAAGCCAGGCCAGGTGCATGGTTTGAAATTAGAGACACATTGCTACAGATCAAAGGTCTACGCACAAACCTAGTGACTTGTTGAACTAGCATAGTTAAGGCACATCAGTTTGAATAATCTACAGAACGCCAGACAGTTACGTAGCTAGCATCATGGCTGGCAAAGTTTGATTCCCCAGTCCAAATGTCAAGGTACCCATTTATATCTGGGGGGTAACCTACAGTGCCAAGTCTAGAGTAAGCCTCAAACTCATATCTCTATAGAGCAATAGCAACACACCTAACTACTCTGCCACCACTCCCCAATATACTTCATCTGTAAGAATATGATGTGCACCAAGAGTTTGCCTAATGCCTGAGTTTTGATAAGAGACCTGGAAGGCTTTGGCTAACCTGTATCCAGTATTGTTAAATTTGGTTGCTGGTCCTCCACCCCACTCCTTGTGGTGGTGTTGGTGGTCATTATCATGATTATCACTGACATTTTGGAAAAAGCAATAGAATAAGTGCCAGATTCATAGCAGTGCTCCTGTCTGAACAGTATATCCAATGTACCCAAGCATTAAAGAAAAATGTATTGTTTCCACAGTTCCAAAAGCCAGAAATACACACACAAACAATTAAGCTCATCTTAGGTATTCTCTGTCTAGCTTTTTTCCAGACACTTTTGAACACTCCTTTTGTTATTTGTATGTGTATTGGGCTAGAAAAAGCAATCTTGAACTCGTTCTATTTGGATTTCCTGAAAAGATATCCAAACTCCCGAAACTTCCAGAGCTATTTTAGATCTAGGACTAATGCACAAATAGTAATTCAGGTTAGAGGGAAAGAAGGTTTCTTCCTACTTCTTAGAGTTGATCTGCTTTTCACCATGCTAGTGTGGCATTTCCACAATCATTACAATTTATCATTTCAGAGAGAATAAAGCATTTCCCATAAGATCTGGATTTGTGTGCGTCTGTGTGTGGAACCACTCCAGTAGAAGGAACAAGGATCTTGGTGGAAATTTATCTTAACCTTTTTAATTAGCATTTTTCAGCTCATGACAACTGAAAACAAACTAATGCCCAAAACACAGCATGAGTGAAAGACCCATATCCAAAGGTATTGCTAATATATAGATTTTCATAGCAATAATTGTTATTATGGTAGTCACTACAGACCTCAGTAAGTATGCAGACCCCATTTTGTTTAGTGTTATTAACTTATCCAATGAAAAAATTATCTGTGCTCCAAAGAGCTACTGCTATTTTTATAGCGTCAAAATAAATCATGAGCTTTCCTGTGGTGGACAGCAATGTGATCCCTCTGTAATTTCCAGTCAGATCTATCTGCCTTCTTAAAGACTGTCATGATCATGGTGTCCCTAAGGTCACCTGGGATTTCCTCATCATTCCATATCCTTAACGTGAGGGCACTGAGCTGTGACGTGATCTCCTCTCCCTACTGCTTAAAGATTTCAGTGGGGACTCCATCAGCTCCAGATGCCTTGTCATTCTTCATTGGCTTGATAGCTTTCCTCACCTTGTCAAGGGTTGGAGGGATTCCGAAATGCCAATAACTCTGCACTGAAACCAGAATCAATTACAGTATGTACCACTTGTTCTTGACCTCAGACCTGCCATGTAACACAAGAACTTTCCATCAGCTGAGGTGATAATAGAGTCTGGCTCTATGGGCGCTTGTACACATGATGGGGGGCTTAATCCTTAGGGTTGCATTCTGTGCCCCCTAAATTGAAATGGTGGGTTTTTAATTGAAACCTACCATTTCAATTTAGGGGTTTCCATAGCTGCTATGGCAAGTAGGGCTGTGCAAAATGGCACCGTTCCGTTTGGCCTTGAGTTTGGATGGAACAGTGTTCCATTTCAATTGTCATTTCAATTCGAAACCGCTCTTCCATTCTGTTCTGTCAAAACCAAAAGGCTGTTTCAACCATAGTGTTGGTTTTGCAGCCCTTTGTTTCATTTTAATTTTGCTGTTTTGACCTCGAAATGAGTCAAAACAGTGTCGAAACAAAATGGCCGGCGAAATTTCGCACAGACCTAATGGCAAAGGGTCCAATGTTTTTTTTTTCAGCAGAGCCTGCCTGCGGCCACAGGATGAGCTACTGGCGTGCTAAGTGACCCCTGAGCTGCAGGAGGCCCTGGTCCTTCCCTCTGCATATGGCTCTGGTCCTCCCTTGGGGCCACCTGGGCAGGGTGCTAATGGGCCGGGAGCTGCCCAGTTCAGTGGCAGCACCCAGCCTGATGAAGGCAGAAGCTGTGAGGGGCCTGATCCTTTTTTTCTGTGGAGCCTGTGGACCTCTTCTGCAGCTGTGGGGGAGGGGGGTGGACAAGCGGACTAATAGCTGCAATGCATTGTTGCAAACTAAACTGTATTGGGATGTAGTTTGGTTTGCAACAATGCAAACTCCTATAGAACCCCCAAAAGTCCTGCATGTGTACAGTGTGACACCATTAATCCACACAAAGTGACATTTTCATCACGTGTACATGGTAATGGTGTCACATGTCCAAGCACCCTATGATGCCACTCCATGTTTCATGAGCCAAAGCTTTTGTGTTTAAATTCTTTTGACATCTATTGCAGTGTATACAGTACAGGTACACACACCTAAGTACTTCAGGTACTATATGCAGGCACAAGGAACAAGAAGTCTTTACTCTTTGCCATGAGTGACTGGTACCTGAATCTGGGCGGGCACCCGCAGAAGCCGCCAATGGCAGCAGACCTGTCAGGGGCAGGCACCAGCCCTACCAACAGCATGAATGTCAGCCATCAGGCAGGGCACTGGCCCCATCAGGGGGGACACATGCACCCCCGTGCACCCCCTACCAGTCGCCTATGCTCTTTGCCCAACCACTCCCCAGCCATCCTGGCACAAACACCTTGATAGTACCAGACAGGTGCTATACTAGCCAACAGGCACTACTTGCTCATATGTTTCTGTGTATTGTTTCTCAGCTCATGGAGCTGAACCTACTTCCCAATATTACAAATTTCCTTTCCGAAATGCCATTGCCTATGTTGTTCCTGTTTTTTCCACAATTTGTTCCAAGGTTTCAGTTTGTATGTACCTAGTGGCCTCCCTCTAACCACTGAGTGTGGATTGTAGTTTCCTAGTGGGCCTTAGCCCATGATGCCTACATAACAAATGGACCTGTTTGAAATGGCTGCACTTCCTACAGCAAATTATTAAAGACAGAATTTGGTCAGGTCCTCAGCTGTGGCAAATCAGTACATCCTCACTGAAACCAATGAGCCCCCTCCTCCAAGTGTAGCAGGTGTAAAACAGTTTATCTCCAATGAAATCAAGGGATTTGTGCCAATTTACAATGGCTGGTGACTTGGCTCAGTGCCACCATGATGTGACAGTTAAACACTGAAAGGGGTTTATTCTAAGAGGCAGTACTGTTATGGCCGCTTCAAATAAGCTGTCACAAAGGGTTAACGCAGTAAGTATTTCTCTTTTCTTACCAAGTTCATTTCTTATTATACAAAGGTAGCTGGGCCAGTTTGGAGTTACTAGCAGACCTTTCGAATCTAGCTGCTTGAGAGCTGCCTATGCTGCCAGGGAGACTGGGCACTCAGATAAGCTTAGCTGCAGGGAGTTCTTGATCAGTTTTCCAGCTTTGTGTGTGTTGAATCATCCCAGACTGGCAGAACATGATCCCTGATGGCACAAAACCCAGACAGAGAGGGAAATGGTGCTGAACCCATCCATTCCACCACGTTTTGTTCTTTTGAGTTTGTCATGGAAAAAACGACACAGTGGCTCACTTACAGAACTGGATAGCTTAGAACCATGGTTTAAAACTTGGGTGGCTTTGGGGGAAAGTTGCTGAAGGAAAGAAAAGGAAGTTTCTGTGCACGGGAAGTTGGCGTATGGAGAAATAATACAGGAGCTTTCAAAAGAAGAGCAGATTAATATCAACAAAATGTCCATATAACAATGTTCTCATTCTCAAAAGGGAAATAGATGACAGGATACAGAAAATATGACAAACCACAAATTAAAAATGAGGACTCTGGATAATGTTTCAGGTTTATGAGGACTGAACCTCTCTAGATCAGTTCCAGAGCTTGTTGAAATCAGTTGAGACCCTCTTATTGCCCTTAATGAAGTTTGGATGAAACCCATTTTTTCCCATGGGAGATGGTATCTTTGTTAATGGCACAAAGAATGGATGTAATTGGTTGTACAATAGCAGGAACTCCCATGTACCTGGGAGAAAAGAAACATGGCATTGAGAAAAATGGATTAGAAATAAATTATTGTGTCCTGTAGTTTGCAAAGCAATATGATCTACATTAAACAGCAGTATTCTCTCACAGCCCCAGCAAATTTCTCTCTGTCTAAACAGCACCTGCCGCTAACAGAGTCCTGTAAAAATCAAAACAGTACATTGACTTTATAATTATAGAAATCTATATTCCAGTGCAAAAGGTAACTATGTTGCAGCCTACATTGAAACTAGTAGTATCAGATGCCAATGAAAAGAATGCAGTGCAATAACTCTGTAGGGCTCGTCTCATGAAGATGGGAAAAGCCTTCAAGGCCTCTCTAATCTACCAATATTCATAAGACTGACATCTCCCTCATCTTCAACCCTGATGCAAACCTGTACCAGTCTTTCTGGATACATTTCTTCAGGCACCTTGAACAGACACCAAAGATAATCGACATAAGGATTTCTTTTTTATCTTCCATGTGAAGCATAGGCTGGCAGACTGGAGATGTATTTTGGTCTGGTAGAGCTGAATTCTGTGTGAACAGTTGTTTCCACTTGTGTCTTCCATGTGAGACATAAGATCCGGGAAGAAGACTGTTTACTTGTGAGATCACCAGAGTTGAAATATCTCAACTTTTTGCAACTACAGGTTGAAATCCCAGTCCTGGAGCCTCCTGATGTACACTAGATAAATGGGATTCCATACAGCTTACTGTGGGAAGTAGGGAGTTGGGCAAAGTTTTACAAACTGAGGGTCTTCCCACTCTTCATGGGCATTACGGATCATACAGAAGTTTGTTTTGGTCTTCCTTGGCCGTGTTTTACCCTCCACATGTTACCCTGCATCTCAGTTGTGGCTGAATTTTAATGGCATGTAATTCCTATATTCTTCTAGGTTTTTATTACTATTATATAAATTTCGATATATAGTGGTGTAAGGCTACCTGGTTTGCTACAGTGGAAGGTCTTTACTCCAGATCCTGTTGATCTGCTGACCCTCGCATGACAAAAATTATCAACAAGAAAAAACATCCACAGGGGAGGGTTGCATCGTTAGCAGCTTGAAGTTTCACAGGTGGGAGCATTTATATGACATAGTTGGGTGTGTCTACACATTCACTAATGTGCTGTAGTTACTGCACATTAAATTTAGTACTTGGATAACCAAATACTAAATCAATGTTCAGTAACTTGCACTACTGCACAGTAGTGCCAGCTCATGGGCTTTTAGTGATGCTTACTGTGCAATAGCCTAATACTACTGTGAAGTAGCATATTAGTACTGTTTTTGCCCGGCATGCTGTTGTGCAGTGTTATTAGGCTACTGTGCAGTTAGTGTCTCATGTAGACTCACCCAGTTTGTAAAGCAGTTAGGGCCAGATCTTCAAAGGCACGTAGAGCCCTTGATCCTGTTTTGGAGCCCAACCCCCACGGATTTACCTTTGACACCTGAGCCTTAACGATCCTGCAAGAGAAAACACACCTCATACCTGTCAGTGAGTTCATTATCCCTTCATTTCCCTTTTGCATGATGGGAGAAAATTCCAAATACCTGGGATGCTTTCAGGTTCCAGACAGCCACCATCTGTGCTGACAGAATTAGAAGAGGAGAGTGAAGCTGCATGGGCATAGAAGTCATTATGCTGGTTGATCCAAAATCCTGAGAGGGTCTGTTTCATCCCATGCGAATAAAGCCAAGAACTGCCAGGAAAGCACAGTGGTCAATAAACCCTGGGCAGGGGGGAGAGCAGGGGACAGGGGAGGCTATTTGTTTATTTGTTTGATTTATACATTCAACAAAAGAGATCAAGAAATGAGAAGCCACAAAAAAGGCCATTAAAACAATTCATCAGGCATTCACTCTTAAGTGAGCCAGTTATAACATACAGCTTCACCCTGTTCTGCTATTCTCCCAAGGCTAGCATGCCTGTCTGCCGATATTCTCCCAACATAAGTCTGTCACTCCTGCAGATGGACAGCTAGTCCTACTACACAACTGATCCCTCCAAACCTTTAAATAATTTGATGCTGATAATATTTTGGGGCTAATCACTTAATAATACAACTTCATGCAAACCAGACATCCCTACCACACGCCATGGGAGGAGAAGATGCTTTGAATACATCATCCTGCCAACTGAGTTTATTATTCTTTCATTCAAGATAAACTGCAGCAGCCAAATGTGAGCCTGTATAAATTCCAGCCTCAGAAGTCCAGCAGGCACCCGGCTCCTTGTTAAACATGCACATGCACACATAAATCCAACTGGGTAAATAACATGACATCTTCCAGTTCCCAGAAGATCCTTCAGGGGCTGATGCTTTTTCCCTGTTACCTGGGGTGGTCTTTGAAGCAGCTGTATAAACCAAGGACCTGACACTTGAGAAAGTACATGGACTGTGTAGAAACAATGGGCAAGATAGGACTTCTGGGTGAACGCAAAGCTTGTTGTCCTGTGTTAATACAGCTTTGTCTTCTATTTAAATAGCACATGACAAATAAGCTACAGGGTTTGGAGTCTTATCTCCTGTGTTTACCTCTCCCTGGCATTCACTTTTCTACTGAGTTGACAAATAATCCAGGCAACCAAGAGATATGGAAAGGATATAAAGTCTCATGCTTCAGAACTAAAGCCAGCTCCTGACTAATAGGCTGATGGAGAAACTTTCCTCGTGGGTGGGTTATATCCTTAGTTTCCCACCGCAAGGTTTCTTGCACCTTCCTCTGAATGTTCATCCAAAAATTGTTTATCTCAAGCTTCTACTAAATAGAATCCAAGAGAGCAATGGTGGGAAGATCCTCAATATATACATAAGAAGAATTACAGGAACAAGAGAGACCTAACAAATGAAGCAGGTGGCTAAATAGATCACAGATGGAAATGACTGTGCAGCAGAATCCATTCATCTTAGTTACATACTAAAAAGCAGTCTCCTCTCTTCAACTAAAACAAGGAACAGAAGACTCCCAAGGATCTCTTGCTAGCTACTGTTTTGTAAAGGTCCTGGGGCAGGTCTGTACTCATTTCTGTGGTACTCTTTAGGGTGTCACAAAGAATCATGCTTTGCCTTGCTTCTCTTGCTCTGTGAGCACTATGTTAGGGAGCAAGGTGGGGAAGCCACCTTAGAAGCACCTCCCATGGCCATTCTGGTGTGTTCTGCCTCTAGGGTACTTGAAGAGTAACAGCAGCAGTGGCACCCCAGATAGCACCCCTGCTTCATTTCCAGATTTGGTTAGTGCAGAAGAGAGCAGGCAAGTGGAGCCAGCCTTCTTGGCAGTGTTCACAAGAGCACTGCAGAAGTGTTATAGATATACTCTACACTATAAAGTCCCTTCTTTTTGCCTGAAGGAGGGCACAGTGTCCCTGCCCTCCATTTCACAAGAATCCAGGTCTAATGCCAGTGGTAAGCACATTGATAGCCATAACAGGCATGATTCTAACAATCTTGTTAATTCAACTCCAGATATCCAGGGTTTAAACTAGTGGTTCCCAGACTTGTGATATCTGAGGCACACTATTTCTGGCAGCACACTTCACTCTTAGACCTGAAAAGGCCTACACACACACACACACTTTTTCAAAACACATAATGTGTTCTATTACCCAGCCAGAGGAAATCATGCCAGTGCTGAGATGCACTGTTAAAATATGACACCAAATACATCTTTTTTTAAGCAAAGGATTAATGTCTATACCAGTGGTTCTCAATCTTTTCAACCTCAGGGCAACCCTCCATAACTTTTTTGAGCTTAGACAGATCCTGCAGCATCTCACACATTAGTGACCACCCCCAAGGTCCCTCCAAGTGGAGCTCTGGGAGCATGGGAGGAGTAGAGGAGATGACCTGGGCTGCCAAGTGCAACTCTGTCTGCCTCTGCCTGCCCACCCAACTTGCAGGGCTAGGAATATGGCAGGGGCTACTACAGGCATGGCCTGGGGCTGGGGGGAGGGCAAGGGAAGGCAGCAGCAGTGGTGGTGGCAGTCCCCAAAGGAGCATCCACAGGCACCACTGGAGTAGCTGGGGCTGGTGCAGGGTGCCAGACATGGTAAAAGAGCTTTTACACCTCCTTGTACAGAGGATCTTGCAGCATGCTCCTGTTCCTTTCACACTGTTTGGGGATCACTAATTTAGACATTGCTCATATAACAAAAACAGGATCCCTGAGTGCATAGGACCAGAAGGCAAGGTAGCAATCCTTCTTCCAGTATCCCTATCACTGATTGTTGAGCTCAAATGGATAACTTTAGAAAGGAAAAAGATTTTAAAAACTGTGAATAGGATGTTCCTCAGCTTTCCCAACTTCAGCACAATAAGTAGGTTAGTTGTCATCAGCTTCTGAAATAGATTTTTTTTTTCTGGCTTGAGGACAGAACTGCTTTTTATCCAGGGTGATCTTAGTGAATAGGACTGAGTCATCCTAAGAGTTGTAGACTGAAAACAAAGCTTCCCTATAGAGAGGTTTTGAAGCCTACAATTTTGAGATGGGAACAAATAAAAGAGGTATGTCAAAGCACCATTGACCTGGACAAATGCCATTCCTCACTACAGGAAAATGAGAAAACACAAAGCAAGACTTTGAAAAAGAATCCGAAAAAAAGCTCTTGAGGTCACAAAATTGGACCACTCCCTGCCATCCTGATGCTTCACACAATGGGTCATCTTTTGTTTTTGGCTAGTTGATATGCAGTGCCATGTCCTTATCATAAGGCCCTGGTCTCTTTCTTCAAGCCCCCTTCAGTGGTGTGAGGTGTTCAGAAAATCCCTAGAAAGGCCCTAAGGGTTTTTTTAAGTCTAGGCTCCTTCAACCAGAGCAGGTAGCAGATGCTATGCTTTTATAGTATATGATGTCCATTCCAGGACTGTTTCATTGGCCTGATGACATTCACCAGGGAAAGTCATCATATCAAGGAAGCTTTTTCAACTAAACCTTCAGGCAAGTTCTAAAACCCTGACTAATGCTTATATGATATTCTTCAAGAACTCTCGATAAATCCGATCCCCAGGACAGCACTCTGTTCCATTCTATTCTGGTTCTTAGACCAGGCCTGTCAACATGCTATCTGAATGGCAGACTCTGCACATCACCTCATTCTCTATTTATATCTTCAGTGCCCTGGAATCTGGGATTACTCTTTGCGGCCCAAATTTTCACCTGAGCATTGGGCTTGTGACGCTTGCTGCTGGAGCATTTTGCACCTGCTTGTTATGCCCACACGTATTAGCAGGTAGGGAAGCTAGTTACCTTCATTCTTGCTATTCATCACAAATACAGACAAAGTTCTATGCAACATGGGTCTGCAAGTCTCACCAGATTCTAAAAATGGCCCATCTTTAAAAGCATGATATGAATGCAGAGAAAATATATAATAAAACCCAACAGCATTCCACTAACTTGCCTTTGTCAGTACCAGCCATAAGAAGCTTATTGTCTTTTCTCATGTCCTGATTTTCCAGTTGGTAAATCATTATCTATTTTTCTGAAGTTCTTATACTGGCTTCTCTGCAGAGTCCTTACAGTTAAACATCACCTACATTTCTCTTTGATATTGCCCAGAGGAACCAGCATCTTGAATTAAACACAGGCCTTTCACTTGCCCCTCCTCTTGAGTTATGTTATATATACTGTAGTAATATAAACCAGATCCTGTTACTCCATTGAAATTTTATATCAAACAGAATGATGTAAATAATCACGTGGCTGGGGTTTTAAGTATACCCAGAAGGGTTTTTAGGACTAAGGGCATTAAGGAGGGTGAGTAAGAGCTACAGCGCATCTTACTACCTGGACTTCTGTTGAGTCTGCGTTTCCTAATCAGCCTTTGTTGTAGTCCCTAGCCTCATTCCAATCGACAGCATTTCTTGTGGTCTCTCACTCAGAGCAGGCCTGATGGAGCCTTGGTGTAACTCCATAAATTTCAATGGAATGACACCAAGAATTTATTTGGTGGTATCTATTCACTTTATCCCATGGTCAAGGTTTCTTGTACCAGTGCAGACAGTGGGAAACAATTCCTCCCTGGCTGTATATGGAAACAAGTCTGGACTTCTGAGGCTACGTCTACATGGTAAACTTGCTATCCCTGGTAGAGGTACTCTCAGAGAGAGGTAGTTACCTTCCTTTCCTTTCCCTATGTCCTTATGACAGGTATTTAGCAGAATTCACAGATTTATTGCAACCTGACAGGGTGCACCATTAGCACATCTGATATAGCCTCAGACATGCAACCTCTGGGTTGTCAACCAGGCACCTTAACACCCGTGCTATCCCAGCCCTCCTGCTAGTAAAAGTTGGGCAGAAGGCAAGGTAAATTTGCACCTACACTGGTCCAGATGTTTGAAACTTCCCCAGGTGGCATTAAAGCAGGGACTTTACCATGGCTTTCAGGCTCCTACACACTTTTATAGAACGGGGGATGGGATGCAAGCTTCCTAATCCTGCTTGCAACAAACCAAAATCTTGACATGGCTGAGTGCCACAGGACACAATACATTTGGGATGACACAGTGATCAGTGCACAGTGCTCTGCTACGTCTCTGTCTCCGGGAGCCACATTTAGACTGCCCAGGAGCTGCATGTGATTTGCAAGTTGCAGTTTGGCTGTTCTTGTTATAGCAGCTGCCTACATCAAAGCCTTCATGATGTTCAGTGAAAGGCAAATCATACAGCTCAGGTGGGAGCTCCTGAGTCCTCTTTTGATCAGCTAGGGAATGACGATATCACTCAATATCTGAACTTCTTCCCTGGTTAGCTTGCTGAAGTAAACTCATATGATTTCACGGTCCCATAGGTCTCCAGGTGCCCAATTCCATACTTTAGGAAGGCTCAGCCCACTGCTCTTCCACAGTGGATGCCGGACTCTGCATTCTCTCTGACGACAAGTTCTGTGCCTCTTCCAGGGGAGTCCTCTATCCATTGGTAACATTTGGTGACCACTGTGGGTGATCATTCCTCCATGTAATTGCTTGCGATGAATCATTGCCTAAGGGATGCTGTGATTTATGCCAATAACCTGATAAACTTGAGATAATCTCTCAGTTCTAACTCTATTAAGACAGATGAAAAAGACAACAACAAAAATGCATAGTTGCAAGAGACTTGATCCCCTTTCCCTGTATGCAGCAGGAACTGTTAGAGAGGTAATAAGTCAGAATGGCACCACGCTACACAACGTGCCTGGTATCAGAAGGAACTGGCCTGTTACTGTTACGTAAGCATAGCAGATCAGTAGGGAGACTATTTACAACATGCCGCATATCAGCAACACCAGGCATTGGCCATGCCTGCTCCTCAGTCACTATAGCCTGGCTTCAAGAATGTCCTGGCCATCTAATAAATCTTTGGGTCAAGCTCTCTAAACACCAGCAGTGCCACTGGAAATTAAAGACTGCTCGCTAGCTTTGCTTTCGTTCTTAAAAAAACCAGGTCAGGGTGAAGTCTGTGCCCACTCTCTTTATGGCAAATTTCATTTTCTCCCATATTCATCTGCACAATGAGAAACTGACTCTCTAAAAGGTTATTTGGTTTGGAGTTTCTTATTCTATTTTATTTTTCTTTTGTTCATTTAACTAATACTACCACCACCACAATAGCATCAAAAGGCTTCAGTCAAGGACCTGTAACCCATAGTGGAAGGTGCTGTACATATACATAATAGGAAAAAAAAAAGTCTGCTCCAGAGAGCTGGCAAGCTAAACATAATGTATAATGTCACTGATCCTACCTCATGCCCTAAAGCATAGTTTTTACTTTCTTCCTTTTATTTTTATGGTGGTACCTATATTCAAAGCTGGTCAGTGCAAAAACCACCCTCTACAACATTGTTTGACAGAAACTATTGCAATCATAGACCGATATACTGCAGAGAATCATCTGCAATTGAGATGTTTCTCACCTTGTTCCAGTTCCAAAAAACATGGGAGTATGTGGAAAGGGACACAGAATATGTGTTCATTGCAGGCCACAATGTGACTTTTGGTGCAAAATCTGCTCACAGGATGGAAACATGTAGTGGTTGCAAAACCAGAGCTTGGTTTCTACTTAGCTCTCTGGATGTCCCATGTAACATCTTTTCTGGAAAATAGATTATTGTGTTCCTCATTTGTTTGCTTCTGAGACAGCTCCAGCTGTTTCATATTAATAAACTCTTCTTAAATTCATCACATTAAGTTTCCTGTACTCCAGGGCTTAACAGAATTCCAGATATGGCAGCATCCACCAGAAAAGAGTGGCAAAAAGAATAGCTGCTGAGAGGGTGGCCTTTTGTTTAAGCTATTGCACTGACATGCAGGAAACCTCTCTGTGTTGGCTTTGCCACAGTCATCTTGCATCACATCAGCAAAGTAACTTGTGGCTTCGGCCCTCTGTTTTTCATCTGGAAAAAGCAGGGATAAATCTCCTTCTCTGTGGATAAACTCATTTGAGGAAGATGGTTAATAGGGTCCGTCAAAGTATGTGGCTAGATCACAGGAGACATTGAAGGGAGATAAGTGAGGACAACACCCATTATGAAAGGATTTTATGGGAAACTTCCTGGGGGAGGAGAAGGGACAGGGATCAACAAGCAGCATGAGACAGGGAAGAGCAGGGGCTGACTGAGGACAGGGCGTGGTGAACTGGACCAGGTTAGACTTCTGCCACTTCTTTGTTTTCACGGCATGAGCCTAGGGCAACCACAACCAATATGGCCAGCTATACTCCCCAAACAGCACCAGCAAAGTAAACACATGTGCGAGAGGAGCAGAGATGTGTTTACTGTACACAGCCAAGTACAGTGGACTTCAGCAGATAAAAATATCCAGTGGAAAAACACATGGGCCTAAGTAAAACATTAACTAGCATGGGCTGCCGAGGCAGCAACATGTGCATGCGTCGCAAGTTGCCCTTCTGCTCAGGGCTTTGGAGCTTATTGTGAATGCTTCAGCCTTTTCCTGCTTAGTGGCCTTTTCCCCCCCCTTCATCCCTGCTTTACAGCTCCAAAGTAGACCTAGTTCATGTTACAAACTCATTCAATCCAGAAAAAAAAAAAGGAAAGAAGAAAAGAGGACAGCACAGACAGTTTGCCATCCAGTGCTGGTGGCTCTTGCCAACATACACAAGTTCACAGCACTGGCAACGCACGCAGTGTTCCCAAGAGGTAAAATTTGCTCCTGAGTGAAAGCAGCACAAGGTCCACTCCACCATTTTAGCTCGTGAAGAATGTCAAGCTCAGCAGGAACTAGTGAATAGCTGGTGGCATATGGTGCCACTCAGCACAAGGGTGCTATAATCTTGGAAAAATCTATGGGACAGGCAGTAGCTCTTTCTACATACTTATAGGACACCCAGCACAGTGGGCCCCCCAATGCTACTTACAGACTATGGGTTCACATAACACATAATTATTAATGATATGGCAGATGCACTGGCTCATAGTCACATCGGGCCATAGATGCTGTTAACATTGCTGCAATTAATGGGACTGCACTCACTGGGCACATCCAGGCAAGCGTGCACATGCAGTTTGTGACCCCACAGAGCTGTTTGATGCACTGCAAACCACACACAGCACACATGCACCTGTTCACTGCACTGCTAATTTGCAGCACAATGCCAAAATTTGACACCAGGAGATTCCCCAGGACCCCAGGTAAGGCTGCTGGGGCCAGCACAGCTGCTGGCTCCAGCCTCCCCTACCCCACCCAAGTCAATTTGCTGTGCCGGGGTACATATGCAGGGGCATGTCCTGGGACAAAAGCAGTGGCGCAAATGTGCCACTCCTTTTTGTGCCGCAGAAAATGCGTGCCCCTGCACATGCATGCTCATTTGGATGTGTCTACTAAGTTAGAGCCACTTCAGGCAGCATTGGATTTTGGCCCTGGTTGAACAAAGCACTTTAGCACATGCTCAACTTTAAGCATGTAAGTAAACAACTTCAGTGCAACTTTTTATATGCTTGAGTGCTCTGGCAGAAAGGGTGCAGTGCACACATTAAATGAGGGGCTGCCATTTTTTACATGGTCATTCTTACGACTATAACTATGCTCCAGATTAAACTTTCCACTGGCAGTTGGCCAGAAAGCACTTCAAGTATTTTTCAGGTCTTTTTTTTTAAAGGAAAAAAAAAAGTCTTATCTCCCTCATTATCACCCTGACATTTGCTTTGGCTTTGAGTTTAATTAGTCTTGAATTGAACAAAGGTTCAGATAGGGCTGAGATAATAGGAAGCTAGTGAAGTCTGATGTATATAGGAAATAGTAAAGTTGAAGGTGTTAGACCATGCAAGCTGACCCTCCATTATGAGAAACAAAAGCTGATAAAGGGGAGAGCTATTAATCAATCATCTGGGAAACAAGGATGTGTAAAGAATTGTCAGATGTTTGCATCTGCATGCCACCTGGGTAGACACAAACACAACAGAGCCCACTTAGACAAATACCTGTGCAGTAGAGCAAAGCCAGGCAAACAGAGGGCAATCCCTGGACAGAGGGCCCTGAAAAAGGAACATACAAGGGACATTAATACATTTCCAAAGCACCCAGAAGCCAATACACAATTGAAAGTTGCCCAGTAAAAGTCTACATGATTTACTGTGGTAGTCCCTAAAAGTCTCAACAGTGATCAAAGCTTGGTTGTGCCGTGAATTGTACAGAATAAGTTATGGTTCCTGTCTCAAGGAGACTACAGTTTAGCTAAACAAAGGGTGCCCAACAACATGGAACAGGTCAAAGGCAGATTTGTGATCAGAGCTGTATCCCACACAAGGTAAGGGCTGGAGATGCAGTAGGTAAAGACAGGTCCAACTCTCACTGGCATTAGGGCATGTTTGTATCATTGCCCTTCTTTGGCAGCTGCAGTGTGGGAGGGCAGCTTTCTTTTGTAACCAGGTTCCACAAGCATCTCGCTGCTGCTGATTGCTGAGAGAACGCACTGGCCATGCCTGCTCCTCAGTCAGTATAGCCTGGCTTCAAGAATGGCCTGGCCATCTACCAGGCTCCCAGAACAGAAGGGCCTGACAAACTTGGACTGGAAGAAAGCAACACAAACCAAGAGGTGAGTATAGTTCGACAGGGGCTAGACTAACTTTACAGTCTGCCCTTGGTACTGCAGGACCTGTAGATGTGTTGCCTCCAGAACCAGTTGGGTAAGCACCAGTCTGCTTTGTTCCTCTTCTTCTTTTATATGAGAAAAATGGTGTCTATATCTTTACCTTTGTGCCCTTTGGCATTTTTGGCAATTTGGAAGCTCTTGGCCATCAGAGACGTTGCCAGGGATCACTACGTGGAAGTGGCTCTTGTCGATCCCCTTTGTTCCCCTGATGATATGAGAACAAAGTAGGTAACTTCACCCTTCTAAAAAAAAATCTAGATTATGGATGAAAAAAAAGAATCAAAATTTGGAGATTTCATTATAGAAAAAGCCAAGTGACGTTTTGTTCGGTCTTATCAAAATTAAACAAATTCCGCCTTGTCAAAGAAAAACATTTTGGTGGGCTCAAAACATTTCATTTGACCTTTATCAACATGATTTTTTCTGCTCTAGACTATTATAGCATAAGAAGTAAAAATGTTTTGTCATGACCTGTCATTATATGACAATTTAATAGTTGAAAAATTATTAAAATTTTACATGAGAAATTATAATTTAAGCCTTAAACATTTTGGTAAAGTTGAAATGAATTCTTTTTCCCTTTTCACCTACAGCATGTAGGAGAACTCAATTAGCACACATAGAAACAACCAGAACATATAGGAACATGGGGCTAAAAGGGAACACCTGGATCAGTAAGTCCAGTCCCTTCATGTACAGGCAGTCATGTAATAGACCAGTGATTCTTAGCCAGGGCACCTCTAAATGCTGTGAAATCCTTTTAAGGGTGCCACAGGGAGTTGTTCAATAGGAATGCTGTAAGAGGTGCAAACACGTACACGTGATTCACAGGATAAACCCAGAGATTTCAAATAGGAATCCATAGTGAGAAAAATATCTTGACCTGCTGTGGCCTTTCTGAGATCTTTACAAGAGAAGAATTGTTCTATTATTTTTCTGTAGTCAGAAAAACAGTGAAATCTTAGAGCTGGCATTTCCTGAGAAGTGCCTTGAGTCTAAGAAGGTTAAGAACCACCATACTAGGTGTCAAGTCCAAAAGGGTCCACAAAAATATACTTAACAACCTATAGTAAGTTTAGCATCTTTTGTAAAACACCTCTTTCCCCAAAGCCTCAAAACCTACCCCATGCTAGAGGGAGAGAGCAGGTGAAACCACAGATACTGCCAGCGCCCTAGGTCATGGCAAGGGTAGGGAATTTGTTAGGTAAAATATTCAGGCAAGTGATTCTAGAAAGTAGACCATGTCACTAGAAGAGACTGGGGCATAGGCAGTCTTTCATAATGGTTAGATTACTGAGGGAAAGCAGAGGCCTGGGGCTAGGTCAGAGGGCAGGGACCATACTACCAAAACCTGAGGAAAATCCAGGGGCAGAGTTCACAACACAGTCTAAGGTCAGGGTCCAGGAATCAGATATCAAATACCAATCTGAGGGATAATCCACAGGGTGAACTTCAAGGGTGGAGCCAAACCTAGGTCAGGAGCTGGGAGATAGATGCGAGGGAAATCCAAAGCCAAAGTCCAGAAACAAGCCAAGAACAGGGTCAGGAACCAGGAAAACCAGAGTGCAGGAATGATGAGGCACATCACACAACTCTTGACTGGCCAGCAAACCCAGGGCCCCAGCTGCTGTTAAATGGATAGGCAGCACTCCCAACACCCATCAGGATGCTCATTGCTCCTAAATTGGAGCAGAGCTCATCTGCTGAGGCTTAATGCAGGTGTGGCTGCTGAGGTATTTTGCCCAAGCTGGTCTGCCTGCCCAGATTCCCTAATAGTACTTGGCCCAGGGTGCTCTGCCTGATCAGAGTCCCTGACAGCCACATGCTAAAGAGGGATACTAAAACAAAACAAAATCCAACAATACTTGACAATTTGACCTAAAGGAAAATTCCTTCCTCAAACCCTGACCCCAAACTTAGAGGTAGTTTAACCCTGACCATGTGAGCAAGACCCACCAGCCAGTCACCAGGGGTTTCAACATATTCTTCCATCTCTGATGTTTCTGAAGGGGGCCCATAAGGGATGAAATACTCCAAAAGTTAAGTTCCTTCCTAGTCATTGCAGGCAACCAGCAGATATATTGAAGCATGGGATTATGTGGAAATATAAATATGGTGCAACAAGTATAGAAAGTTCAAGAAGAAGGAGAATGGGCATGGAAAGGAAACATAATCCAGAAGGGGCCATCACACTTAAAAACTCCAACTTTGCACTTGTGCACACCAACCATAGAATTTCCTGTAATCTAAGCCATGAATGAGCACATCATCAACAAAGATATCAGGCTTGCTTGAAGAATCAGGATATTGCAAACCTGCCTCCCTACTGGCAAAAAAGTTCCAATATTTACCCTTTCCCTACCACTAGGAAGTTAAGCCTCACCTTGTGAGCACTTTCTCTTGCTACAGCCATCCTGCCCGCACCATCAATGAAGTCAAGGAGCTCCTCTACTACCAGATACCCCCTTCACGTGCAAGAAGGCCATATGGTGGTCAAGCCCCCTTGCAGTCCCCTTTTGGGGATTACTAGCATATTAAACACCAAAATCCTTACCACAAGGTTTAATTACTAAGTCTAAGCTCACCTCCACCCAAGTCTTTCCATTAATTTATCAAGCTGCATCTTGAAATTCTGTCCCCGCTACCTGGTTTGTAAAGGCATTCCAAAACTTCATGACTTAGGTGGATAGAAGCCTTTCATTAATTTTCATGACCATTTTATACCCACTCCATCTGGACCTGGAATTATCCTTTACCTTAAATAGGTCTTCTCCTTTTTTTTTATTTATCCTACCAATATATTTAATAATGAGTAATTAATCTTATTTTAGCTAGAATAGAGCAGACAAGCACGTTTAGTTTCCCCTTATAAGATAATTAAGAGAAGGGAGAACCATAGTAGACTTTCTCCACACTTATTGCCATTGGAATGATTCTTTGTTGAACATGGGTGAACTGGAGCATACGCAAGATTCCAAATGGGACCTTACTGGTGCCTTATACAATGATTTTAACAGGTCCCTGTCTTTGCTAAAAAAATATTACCCAATACTTCCTACAGTTTCATTAAGTTTTTTCATGGTCATGTTACACTGGTAGCATTTGTATGATGATCCTACAGTCAACTGATATACCTAAATCCTTCTCCATCCCCTGTTGCCTCCGATCTACCAGCCCCCAGCTCATAGCAGAAGTTCTTGGCACAGGCACCTATACAAGATTAGGAATGTTGTGCTATTAAATTTCATACTGGCCCAACTATTCCCAATGGAAAGGTTTTCCAAATTCTTCCTGTATGATAATCCAGTCCTCCTCAGTATTGACAACACCTTCCAAATTTGTGTCACTTGCATATTTCATAAGCACACAACCTGATTCCTATGCACTGTGGTCATGAATGAAAATATTACATGGAATGGGTCCCACGGCCAATCCTGGAGACACATCACTTACAACCTCTCTTCATTTTGATAGCTCCCCTTTTAACGTAACCCGTTGTCATCCTCACTTTAGCCAGCCTCAATCCCTGTCTTTTCTACTTTGGATAATTCTTTGTTGTGAGACACAGTATCAAGTATTTTGCTTAATTTTAAATAAGTTGGGCCCACTGTCTGTGTTTTTCTAATAAGTCAGTTATTCTACCATAGAAAGATATTGGGCTGGCTTGACATAATCTACATTGGATAAATTTTGCCTTTTTTCCATTTACCTCCAAGTTCTTGATTTCCTCTTTCAAAATCTGTTGTAAGATTTGGGCCTATAGTTGCTTGGGTCTTTTTTACCTCCTTTTTGAATATAGACACTATGTTTGGTATTCTCTGGTCCTTAAAAATACACTTGGCTGTTCTTTCAGTATCCTGGTATGACGATTATCTGCTCCCTACCCCCATTTTCATCTCAGTAAGCAGTCTAAGCGTTACTTCCACCTTGAATACGGCAAATTCCATTGCTTCCATTAGCTACTCTGCCTTTTTATTTATGGGGCTGCAGGACCTTTTGCTTGTAAATTAATTTTATTTTAATTTTCTTTACAAGTTCCTGCTTAATGAGGCTGTGGGTCATTCTTAAGTTACTTCTGCACCCTGACCTCTGAGATGGAGCTCTCCTTGCTGATTAATTCCCTTCTTCATTCCTCATAGGTGTTCTGCTTAATCTTAATATCCTGTAAAGGGAAGGAGGAGGGGCCTTATTCATCCAGATGTCCCCAGTGTGTGATGTAGCAGAAATAAAAGCATGTTTTTACCAATCCTCACAACATGTGCAGTTCCTAGTGGCAATAAAATACTCAGGAGCAATGATAACAGCAGCTTACCATCTGCCTAGCTATTATCCTTTAGTTCACAGCTGTTTGTAGATATCTTGGCAGGTGTGAGTTTTCAGGAAAGATTTGGAGGATAATAACATAGTGGCTATAGTTTTTCAATGCATTTGGGGGTCAATGGAAGAAAACATGGAGGCACTTGAGGGTGAAACTGAACTAGGGAATGTAAAGTGAGGTAGCATTCAACATGGCTGTCCATTAATTAATAGCATAACTAGGTAAGGCAGTGATTAATGGTGAAGAGCCTTCATAGCAATGATAAGCTTGTGTTTGATGCAGCAGAAGAACAGGATAAGGCTAAAACAGGGAGCCAGGAAACAGATCTAAAATTAATGGACTTAAGGGGAACAAGGTTGTAACAGTCAAAAGGAGAGAAAATAAGACTGCAGTGGTTGAGATACAAAAAGACAAAGGCCTGGAAGAGAGCTTTAGTTGTGTGGGCAGAGGAAAGGGCAGAACATGCTATGGAGGATACAATTACAAGAGTTAGAGGCAGCTTGGGTGCATAAGTGTAGAGAGAGAGCAGAGCCAGGAACAATGGGTCTAATGATGAGAGCTGATGGCTGTTAGTCAAGGAACTCTACTGCTACCAGATACCCCAGTATGTGGCTGGGTGGTTCATACATCTACTTCAGCTTGTGGATCCCTTTCTTCATGGGCAGTGTTTATGATTATAAACACATGTATGGATCAGAACCTCCGATTTGTCACAAGAACAGATTATGCCAGGAAAGGCAAAGGGCACTGACCCTAAACAGAACAATATATTTGCCACCAGCAGAACCACTGAGTTTCAACCATGCTGTGCCAGCAATCCCATATGGGGCTGGAGCACAGAGAAATTCTACCAGAAAAAGATAAACAGATGAGTGTGCTGTTAAGAAAAACCTGTTCCCTAAGCAAAGGGAGTCCGGTCATCTGTGGAAACAAAAGAATTAGAAGGGCTTTGATGGGCCAAGAAGGGCTTTGATGGGCCAAGAACACCGACCAAAACCCTAAAAGTTGTGAGTATGCGTGGGGGTAGTGAGGACCCTGAGAGAGAAATTGGGTTCACATGGTGGTTGTTGTTTGCCTAGATCTGTAGCTTTCTTTGATGTCTATGAATCGTGTGTGTGCACGCGTGTGCATGTGCATGTGCACCTTAAAAAATTTGTTTGCAAAATCTGCTCTTTGCCTCCAAAGAGCCAACTATAAAATAAGATATCCTCAAGGTTGAGGCTCTAGGATGACAGGGAGCTTGGGCAAACAACTGGGAAGTGCTAAGATGATAAAGACTGGTTTCAATACCCAGGGAATTGGATTACAATGTCCACTGAACTTCAAGACAGACATAGACTAACTGGAAACAATCCAGAGAAGAGTAACAAAGATTGTTAGATATCTAGGAAATAATGCATATGAGAAATGGTTGGAAGACCTGGTTTTATTTAATTTGGAGAAGAGACAACTGATTTGATAGCAATCTTCAAACACACAAAGGGTTGTTATAAAAGAAGATGGTGACCAACAGCTCTCTGTGTCCACAGGGAACAGGACACATAGTGATGGGCTTAAATTACAAAGTTGAGATTTGGGTTAGATGTTGGTTAAAAACTTTCTAACTGGCTGGTTAAGAGCTGAAG
Source organism: Crocodylus siamensis (assembly GCF_052110815.1). Taxonomy (NCBI): domain Eukaryota; kingdom Metazoa; phylum Chordata; order Crocodylia; family Crocodylidae; genus Crocodylus; species Crocodylus siamensis. The sequence goes on along the minus strand of NC_143395.1, from coordinate 153,721,583 downwards.
CAGGTTACCTAGAGAAGATGTGGAATCTCCATTTATTGGAAGTTTTCAAGTGCAGGTGAGAATAATTTATTTAGGATGGTTTAAGACAGGGATGATCCTGTCTTCAGCAGAGGGTTGGACTATATATATGACTTTCTGAAGTCCTTTCAAACCCTTTTTATTATTTTATTTTTGTCCAGATCCAGCTAACATGAAATGCATGTGAGATTCAAAGCTTTTGCCACTAAGACATTGTGGCAGCTGGACACTAGGAGGACTCAGGCAGGGCTTTAGCAGTGGTATTGTCTGAGGCGATGGAAACAAATCAAAAGAATGACCATCAGCGAAGTTTTCACCACATCAGATGCAATGTGACAGTTTAATAACCACAAGGGAATGTCAGAAAGGAAGGCTAAGCTTTTTTGGTTTGTATAGAAGGGGACAGTAGATTTGTCAGTGATCAGCCGTGATGTGGTGGTCAAGGATTTGCCTGCATGTAATATTACTCAGTGAGGGACAGTAAAGGGAGAAAAGTGGGGAAGCAAGAACAAAATCCTGTGGGACCTCTCTCAAAAAGATAAAGAATGGAAATGAGGTGCATCCACTGAACGAAACACTAGGTTTCAGGGGAGACCCAGGAGAAGATGGAATCATCAAAGCTGGTATAATCAAATAGCAATAAAAGGTGCATTGAGCATAATAAAAACAACCAACAGGTTGTGAAATATGAATATGGAGCTCAGGATATGATATTTAACTAGAAAGAAATCATTAGAGATGTTGGTGACACCAGTTGAATGGAGTGCAGAATGTGGGGAGTTCTCCCCAAGGTTAAACATACCTTGAAATCTTTTTGGATAGCTTTGCCTTGGGGCTAATTGCTAGTGACTAGGATCTGCAGATATCCCAAGCACTGACAAAGGCCAAACAAACTTTTAGCAACTCACTTCTGTATAAGAAGATGCCTCAAGGTAAAAATCTTCACATACAGAACCTCACCAGAGTCCTAAGGATGCCATCACCTCCTCTCTTTCAATTTTCATTTTGCTCTACTTTACTGCTGTCAGGATAGCTTTTCTAGCTGCCATGATAGAACTGTCCAGCACTGAAAGCAAGGGTGGAAGAGACATTTTAGATTTCTTACCTGTTCATTCCTTTGTTCTTATTTTGGGTGCCTGACTATCCACCCCACCCAGGCTATTTTTATGGGGTGCTTTCCAGTAAAATTACTCTGTTTTCCGACAGATTTTGTGCCAGTGTCCTCATCTGCTCTGTGTGCATATTAAAAGAAAGACAGAAAGAAAGAAACCGTCCAACTCATTCAGGATTACTAGTCGGTTCCATTTGTAACCAAGACAGTGTCTCGTGCCAGCATCCGGACTGTTGGTTCTAGGTATTAGGCAGCTTTGGGAGAACTCCACTCATTTAGTTGTTCTTGTGGCGACACACAACATTGAGGGATAGATCTGGTGCGCCTCTTAACTTCCACTACTGAGGGAACAACCTATTGTAGCATTGTCAGGCACTCAAAATAGGAGAACGGAAATGAATAGGTAAGATATTTTAAAGAGCATGAGTAATATAATGAAGAATGTTTTCAGACACAGTGGCAGCATTGCCATGACCTTTCCCCTGTCAGACTGAATTATTTTAAGGTTTAAGAAATAAAGCCTATATGGGCTTGTCAAGGTCCATTTAAGGGAAAACAGCTTAGAAGACTCAGTTCTACTGGACTGATCTAAAGTCCCCTTGAAAGGCAATGGGAGAGGGGAAGAAGGAATGGGGAGTGTTTGCACTGACTTTAGTGAGCTTAGATAAAGGCAAGCCCTTTGTGATGCTAGGACTGAATGGCCACGCTGAACTGCATGCAACTGAGCGTGGGCCTTGGATGAGAACCACTGTGAAATGCCAGGCTTGGTAGATATAAGCCATGGAGGTGTGGGCTTTCACTTGCAGAATATGAGACTTGAGAAGCTGAATGAGTAGCAAGACTTCCTTTGTCCCCGGTTGCTGCTGATTGATGAGAATAGCTGGTTTAGATTGGAGCAGTGTAACTCAGCCAGTTCTTTAGGTGATGCAAGTCAGCATGGAGCTATGCTGTCATACTAGCTGAAGAGCTGACTCTGACACTTTGCCTGCATAACATTCAACCATAGTACTTCTAGCGCTTCACCTTCATTTTTGCTAAAGCACTTCTCATGCCTTAGATCAGATAGTTTTGGTGAGAGAGTCTCATTTATTTTCCTGTTGTCCTAATGACTGTAGAAGTGGTTTGTTTTTCCCCAAGCATTTTTCCATCAGCATATAGAGCAGACTGCCCCACCAGCTCTGATCAAAAAAAAAAAGAAAAAAAATTCCATTTGGAGGTCTAAGAAATCCTGTCCCATGGAGCAGCCCTGGGCACTGACACATGTGCCTGACACCTGCTCCGATGCATTCTAATTAGCTCTGATTAATTAAGTCTGTTGGCACCAATTAGTGTGCTCCAGCAGCCTCAGGGTCACATCTGTTCAGTGTCCCCTTGCTTCAAAAGGGTGGCAGGGGCGCTTTAACTAAAGCTCATCACATAAACTTTAGTTAAAGTGCCCCTGCCACCATTTTGAAGTGTGCGATGATGAATACACAAGATGCTTAGGTTGCTTTAATTAGATAGGCTCCTGAGAGCCACTTTAATTTAAATGCCTTCCCCTGCCACACACAGACACATACCCCAGAGCATGTGTAAAGACTCAGGGATGCCTTGTCCTGAAGAGGTGTGACTTGGTTTAAATCTCCTTTGTAAGACACTTGTGTTAGAGCTTTCTGCCTCTGGCAAGAAAACATTTGTTCTACCTTAATTCGTACATCTCTCCTACAGGAACTGAAAAGGCCCTAAAACTCTGACTCCTACAACAAGTATCTCCTTGAGGAGTTAGCAGCGGGAATCCTGACATCAGTGGAAATCACATGGCTCTATTCCAATGCAGCGGTATGGATGTTTAAGCCCAAGCTACAAAACATTTTTCCAGCTTTTCCTAGTTTAGCAAAGCAAAATGATCTTTGTTGTTGCTCATCTTTCAGTGAAGCCACCCAAGACCAGACAACTCTTATGATAGAAAGAGTCTGTTCTTTAGACAATAAAGAGCATATATAAGAGGTGTTTGGGACTTATACAAGAGGCAACCTAGTAAAACTATTCTTCTGTATACGCACACACTAGTCTTTGCTGCCTGACTTCCTATTCACACACCTCCTGTCTTCCCTTCCCTCACATGCAAACACACGTTGTAAACAAGCTCAGTTGCTAAGGTCCATGCCTCACAGTGCCACTGGAGTGTTCCATGCTCTTAGACACAAATCCAATTGCTCTACAGTTTTGCACTGCCTTAGCATTTAGTCTGGACTGCAAATAGGCCCATTAGTAATAGGTGACCTTGAAAAAATATTCTGTCTCCCCTGCACAGTCTTCCTCCTCAGAAAGCAATTCTTGGGAATGTGCTTTCCAGTGACACCACTTGCCCAGAGATGACGGGTCAGATAACCATAAATCTAAGAAGGTCTTAGCCAAGTGATCAAAGCTGGATCACAGTTTTGCTTGTCTGGATTTCTCTTGCCTCTCCTCTGTCAATATTTAACAGCACTGCAGTCAGCCTAGATACATAGGAAGGTTACGTGGACCTAACCAACTTTGTTTGACAGAGCTCTGCAGTGCTGCATGAAGACAGCGTCCATGACATCTACTGTCCTTCCTCAAAAGGTGTTTTAAGGCAGGGCTGACAAACTTACCTGGGGCCTCAGGTCGGATTTGGACTGCAAGGGTCCTTGCAGGCTGGGCCAAATATGGGGCACAGGGGAATGGTAGTAGCTACCACAGCCATTGAGGCGGTGGAGGATCAACATTTACCACAGTGGCAGGCATCATAGCAGCAGTGGGGCAAGAAGCCCCAACCAGGTGGCCACTTACTGTGGCAGAGGCAAGCAAACAGTGGCAGTCTAGGTGGCTTCAGGGTAAGTGGGACTGTGTCTGAGCAGCCTTTGCTCACCTGACTGCTGGCAAAGGCCATGCTCACCGGGGCCAGAGTGCCCCAGATTCTGCAGCACAGCATGCCCACTGCTGGCCATGCCCCCCAAAATCCATCAGGCTGGATTGAGTGACTCCATGGGCCAAATGGGCCTTATGTTGGGCACCACTGACTTAAGGAATACCAAAGCATTTATTCAGTACCTACTTGAATGCGGGGGAAAAATCATGAGATATGCAAGAGAGAAGCTGTAGAAATATAAATCAGTGGTGCTCAGTTGCTCTTTGCTTTGAAATATTTTCTTGCCAACAATTAAATAAAGTCAGGGAACTATCACAATGTGTCATTTGGCTAATTTCACCTAACAGTCAGAAAATTAATATTCTTTTTTATTAACTATTGACAAAAAAAAAAAGCAGCCTTACAACTGCCAAGTGGTGTCAAAAATCTGCAATGACCAAAATTGGCTAATTTGTCCTTTTACATGCTTTCATTTAACTAGAACTATTATGCTTGGGTTTCATTGGTTTTCATGTGCCATTTTTCTCACAGTTCTGCAAACAGATCTGGTTATTAGTTGCCCAGGTGATGAAGGACATTGAAACCTATTGTATGAAGCCAGAAACTCATGACGGCACAGTACTGCATGTAAGAGTGGCATAGCCTGGGTCTAATGAGACAGGCAGCTCTAGTGGTGGGTAGGTGAGAGATCAGACCCCAGTAAGTGAGCCACTGGTGAGTAGCAAACTGGAAAGCTTTATGCATTGTACACTGGTGTTACTCTTCTTCCTCCGTTTCTTTCCCAAATAGTAGCTTGCAGTAGGAGTCTAAAAATTATTCATTTCCATTCCACACTTCACTGCATGCACAGTGATGCTCAGCTAAGCTGCTTGTAAATCTGCGGATCTGCTGAGCCCTGCAGAAGAATTCCCCTCTATCTGCCTTCAGGTGGAACCCACACAAAAAAGGAGCTTTGCTGCACGTAGTCCGGGGTAATGGGTTCAGTCTGAACAACAGAGACATACTGGCTCCACTGCTATTCAGATGTTGTGCACCCAGGGGGAGAAGGGGCAGTATTTTGGTATTAGTAGGATGTATCCCAGTCTGAATTTGACTGTATGTCTTGGTCTTTCATGTCAGTCCCAAATACAGCCTCCTTCCCACTAAATTATACCACAGTTGGGAAGGACGTGACCAAAGCCAAGAAATTTAAAGCTGAAATTGACGTTTCTGTATAACTTCCGCCATGGCGTACAAAATTGGCTCAGTCCTCCATACAGAGTGGTCTTAGCTATGCATTTCCCAGCTTTTACTGGTTAGGCTTTAAACATTTAATTCCTTTATGTTTTATTTAGAAGGCAGTTTTGTTTCTAAAATGCCTATGACTTACCAGACCCATTCCGCTCTAGATAAATGTTTGTGCATTTGATCCAATGTTTTATGGATCACATTTCCATGACATTGAGGTAAGGGAGAAATTCATTCCAGACAGAAAGAAAATGATCAGCCTGTGAACGATGTAAAGAGGACCAGTGGAAAACTCTCCCAATGAGGCCAAAAGATAGCACTTATTGTGAGTGACCCTCAACGCTATTCTCTCTCAGCCTTCCACAAGGATGGGGCCAGCCGAAGCTCCAGGGATGCACAGCCCTTGTGACAGTTTCTTGTACTGGGATGAATTTCCTCTGTAATGAACAGTTTACACTGAAAAGTACTTTGAAGTTCAGAGGAGCCATTTTGGTCCATTATGTAAATGAGTTTTGGGTCATGGTGCTTGCAGGATAAATGCCTCAGGAGGCATGATAAAAACATGTCAGGCAGTAAGGGAAATAGTGCCCCCTGTGAACTTGAATTTTATAGATCACACCTATTTTTAACTTGTACCAGCACAAAAAATAGCTTCAAAGCCATCAAACCTCTGTTTATTTTTCGAACGTGTAGTTCAAAATAGTCAAAAACAATGTTGTTGTTTTTTAAAGAACAAGTTGAGAAAAAAAAAATACCCAAAGTTGAGGCTGTTTGCTAGAAGCAATTTTAAAATGAGACCATTCTGAAAGCCTGAAAATACGGGTTTATAATTGGAAGTGCCAATGTGATCCTAAGTATAGCAGGCTTTATTACATCTCAACTACCAGGTACTGAGGTGGTATTCCTTGAGCCTGCCATTAGTGATGTCTGTGGAGCAGGGCACACAATTATTTTGTTATGAAAATGCTGGCACAATTTTTCATGATGGAAGGTGCTGGAGCCTTTGATCCCCAGCACTGAGGAGATCTTTTGAAATGTCAGAGTGACTTATGTTTCCATGAAAATCAAGACCTAGCAAAGAGGAGCTGGGGAGGCTAGTCCCAGCTGTGTCTTGTTTCAGTGAAGCAGAGATAGGAGCAAGCTGCCTCAACAAAGCTAGATATACAGTCTCTAATATGGAGAAAGATCAACCAGCAAAGACCTCTAAGATCCAGTTCTTGCTTTTCTTTCAGGCAAGAGACAGGCTTTTTTTCACTTGAGGTTTGTGAGCCTTGTTTTGAAATGAGACCAAGTGACTCAGGACAAAAATAGCCAATGTGAATGAGTTGGGAAGAGGGAAGAAAGAAAATTCCTTGAGTTGACTATTTTAACATGGGCTGCATTTTTTGAGTAGGCGAAAGGACACCAGAATAGAAGGGAGGACTGAGTATCACAGTGTAGAAATACCTCAAGCTGAGCTCAGAAAGGCCAACAGTTTCGAACGTGGGTGCCTAAAGTTAGGAACCTAAATCTGTCTTTGAGGACACAGGCAAGCTCTCTCATTTCTCAGTGGCCTGGAGCATTCATTGCTCCTGCAATAGGCAGTGGGAACTCAGAACCTCCAGAAAAATCAAGTTACTGATTTAAGGAGGAGGTCTTCAAAGGCTCTTGAGAGAGGATTTGGGAACCCAGTTTACTGTGAGGCTCCTTTAGAAGTCCCAGTCATAAGTGCCTAGCTTTGATTAGCTAAATGGGGGGATTTTGGCTAAAGTTTGCCTGTTGTGAAATAAGAGGCAATATGCTTTCCAGCTCATTAAAAGAATCCTGCTTTTCACTCTGATCCATTGAGGTAGAGGCTTGTCAGAGATTTCAGTCAGTACTCAAGCAGCATATAGATGCTGTAACAAAGTGCAGGAGCACTTTTGTGACAGTCAACTCCTAACAAAGCACCAGGGATTGAACCTGGCTTTGTTAGTGCCAGAAGCATGCACTGCTTAAGCCAGAGGTATGAACTACCACTTGAGCTAAAAATCCCGAATTCCACTTAGGGGCTGTAACAACTCCTGTCTTCTCTAAGTGGGGCACAGTGGGGAAGACATGTAACACACATGCCAATAGGTTTTGTGCAAAATTGTACCTTTAAGAGGTCCCGGCATGTGCCATTTGGAACCACATATGGAAGGGCTCATGTATGCAATACTGGTCAGTTACAACTAGGTACTAAATGAAGCAGACCTCAGTAAGACTCATTCCCTCAGAGTGATCACTGAACACCACAAATTACACTTTGTCCCTCCTTATATGATCAGCTTCCCAGTCAGTGACAAAGCCCCTCATTTTAGGCCCCCCATGCCACAATCATCTTCCTGCAGGTACAGGGATCCATCTCAGAGCTGATTATAACATCTTGGCTTTAGCTATTTGCTCTTGCATTACCTACAGTTTGTAATTCAGATTAAATCGTTTAATTACCTACATCTTGTAATTTCAGATTAAACAGAAACACCTTTCAAGGGACTGCAGCATTCAAGAAGATGCTTCTCTTTTGCCTAGAGACCTTTTTTATTTTCTCTGCCTATGCACCACTTAGCAGAGCTATTTTACATCTGGAATGCAGCAGGGTCCTGTGGATTCAGGAGCAGGTTATTCTGTACCTCAAAACAGGTGTGACAGAGGAAACATATGAAGGTGATGTAATGAGAGAAAAAAGTCCAAACAGATGACCTGGCACTGACAAACTGCCTTGCTGGTGCAGCCAGAGTGACACTTTGGTTCAGGAAGCCATAACAGTGACCTTTCTCTGTTAGAAATAATGAGAGGATCACCAGGTCTAGTCTCCGTTTCACCTCAGATAACTGTAGTTAAGTCATTGGTGGCAGCAAACTCAGTTCCAGGTCTCCAGGTGCTGTAGGTGCTGCCTCATTCCTCTCTATGGTATCTGTAACTACACAAATGAAATATCTTTATACTCTTTGTCCTTCAAGATAGAGACCTGGCAAACGACCAGCGCGGAGTAGACAAGTACCTACACAATGAACCTTCTAGCTCTCCAAATGCCCCTCTCTCTAGCCTGGGGGCAGGACATTCAGAACTGGGTGTAATAGTCTCTCTGAGTCCTCAGAGAAAGTTTCCTTATAGCGCTTGGAGGCCCCAGCTGACACCAGGGCCCTACTATGCAGGACCCAGTACAGAATTCAGGCTAGCAGATGGTCCCCGCTGGCAAAGAATCTGCAATCTAAATAGAAAACTAAGAGGTACAGCTTTCCCTGTTCTACAGAGAGGAGCTGTGGCACTGAAGGGATAAGTGACTTGTCCAAGGTTACTCGCTGAGTCTGTGGCACAACCCACATATAGCACCCAGGCTTCCAGAGTACTAGTACAGCGCTCAACCAACCTCTCTAAATGTTTGTAGTACACATCTAGTTCTGCCCCCATGAGAAGGATAGAGGTAGAGGAGGGCAGAAACCATTTCAGAGGCTTTTCTTAGGGGCAGATTTGAGACACTCATGCCAAGATAATTCATAATGCTGGCCAAAATAATCTCAGTGTCATGAGGACATATGCCCATGGTGTCTGAGAGGAGGAGAAGTGCTTCATCTCTGGCATTCATCTCTGCTTATGAAATGAGCCTTGTCCTCCCCTCTCAAAAAGGCTCCTGAAACACATATTGTGTCTTAATATTTAAACCTGCCCATAAATCCTGGCAAGTCATCTTGCCACTCACAGAAATATAATCTTTTGCCAGACAAATATCTGCATTCAGAGAGGGTGCCAGGTGGTGACAAACGGGCCAAGCACTATCCTGGGCAGATTTAGGAATAGGAGTCAGAGCTGAAGGGCGTTGCCTCACAGGAGCTGGAATCGGATCAACTCAGAGCAAATGCTGGCGCCACATGTAGAGGCCTGGCTGCAAGTGGCAGAAGTCTGTGGGCACTGGATGCCTCTAACATATTCCAGTGCCCTCAAGACAAGGTAAATTGGTGGTTGAGGCAAAAATCAGTAGTGTGTGCAGTTATCCTGCCTCCACAAAATTCTTGGTAAACCGATTTTTGTTTGTTTGCGTTATATAATTATTTTTCTTCCCACTTTAAAGCACATTTAGCATGGATGCCAGATCGACAGCATTGGAGAACCAAGAGCTAAATTTATCCCTCAAGCAGATACAGCAGAGTCTGCTATGATGCAAGTTTCCTTCCCTTTCCTTTTTCACTTCCTACTCCTCATCCCTATCCCTGGCTCTCAACTCTGCCCTAAAGGGGCCAGCTCTGGAAGCAAAAAACTGTGGCAATCTTAGTGTTCGTTCCTCTCTTCACATCTTTGCCAGCAATACTAGGCATGGCTAATTGCCTGTTTGAAGAGGGTCCTTATTAATAGAAAGGGAATCAGGTAGACTAAGAGTCTGAGCCGGCTCACATTAAGCTCAGTGGTAAAGTTTCAGCAGTGACACTGCATTTGATTTCGGCTGTGTACAACTGGGTCCTAAGTAACAATATTTCTAGGATAATTCTAGGATATAAGATTTGCTATGCCAAGTCAGCCCAGCAATCCCTCTAGTGGTATCTTGGCCCTGACAGTGGCTGGTAATAGATGCTCAGAGCAGTGGTGCCCAACCTTTTGGCTGTGCAAGCCAAATGAGTGCTGCAGTGTCAGTCCACAGACCAGATCCAGTCTATTGGCCTGATCTGGCATGCCCTGGCCCAGCCCCCATGACAGCCAGATTACACATACAGGATCATGTCACTTGGCCCATGGGGCTTGGAAATTTGGTGGTGGGGGAGCAGTGGCAGCATTAATAGTCACTGCTTCCCTGCTGCTAAATTTCCAGACCCTGAGGGAACCCCACGGGTCAGATCACACACCTCAGCAAGTCAGATTGGGCCCCTGAGCCAGGGCAATGAACACCCTTGCCTCAGAAGAAGAGGTAAGAACTCTGCAATAGGCGACTATGGGGTGACCTTCCCCCTGGGAAAGTTTCTTTTGACCTCCATTACAGGTTGGCTCCGATGCAAAGAGGGGCGAGTTCCCTACTGAAAGCTCTTTTTTTGCTTGCCTGCTTGTTTCTTCTTAGCTTTTACTATGGCAGTGGTAGAACTGTTACAGCATTCATGTAAGTGTCCAGTAGTGCTTTTTCAATTCTGTGAGGCTCTTGGCCTCACTGACAGTGTGTGGAGGTATGTTCAACAGGCCAGTTATATAAGGTCTTAAAAATATATATTTTGTTCCTTAAAAATGAAAATGACTCTGCCTTTCAGTTTCCTCAAATATCGCATCCTTCTTAAGTTACAAGGAAGCATAAAAATCAGTGCTTCATCAACAGGAATGATTCCTTAACAACAGTTATTCTGTGTTTCTTAGCTGGTTTCTTGTCTGTCTCTCGCCGCATGACTACATAGTTATGGTAAGAGCTTCTTGTGAGGGACTCTGACTATGGCTTTTTCAAAAGTCCATGTAAATCATTCCAAATCAGGCCTACTTTTATTCATTATTTTATTAATATAGTCAAGGAATTCTGGTATACTGGTGAGGGAGTTTTCCTTCGCAAATACCCAGAGCCAGCCTTAGGGAAAATGGTGCTCTGGATAAAGTTGTATTTTGGCACCCGATCAAAGTCAGTGGCACTGCTACAGCCAGAGGCAGGCGGGTAGGGGCACAGTCCGGCGGGGAGGCAGAGCAGCATGGTGCGCCACGCAGGCGGGTGGGCATGCACCACTGCTGCTGTACAGGAGCGAGGCAGGCAGACTTGAGCAGGTACCACCTTGCCCACATGTGCCCAGCCCAGCTCTTCCAGAACAGCAACTGGAGGCTGGGGGTGAGCTGAGCTGGGCACTGCTCTTCCTGCCTGGGGTAAGAATGGCCAGGGAGACAGCGCTGCTGTGAGCACAGGCTTCTCACGTGTGTGTGTGTGTGTGTGTGTGTGTGTGTGTGTTTGGTGCTCCCTGACCATGTCACCCTGGGCATGTGTTTGGCACCCGAATGCCATCTTGGTTGGTCCTCTTCATATGAGGATCACTTAGATGATTAAAAACAGAATTATTTAAACCTCTTTTAAACAATGTACCTTGTCCCACAAGAACATGCACTAGTGTAATTCACAGCATTTCCCCTGCTGTCTTTGCAAAATATAGATAACAGAATTTGCATCTTTCTTAGTTTTCCAGTAAGGTAACTGATTCATAGAACAGGGGCCCAGATTCCTGGCTCCTTAATCAGATACCTAACTGAGGTGGTCAAATTTTCAGATATTCCCAGCACCCGACAGCTGCTGTAGAGAACTGAGCTTGTTTGAAAATCTGGGCCAATAGGAAGAGTGGGAACATCATTAACTGTTATACTGAGAAGAAACAGTGATGGTCAGGACAGAAAACTGATCACTGATTGCCTGGCATGGGGAAGAGTTTTTTTTCATTGGCCTGTGAATGAATTATTGAGCTAACTCAGGGTTTTATACCTTCCTACTGACTAGTGCTGGTGGCAGGACACTGAGTACGTAGGCCACTGATGTGTGTCCATCTAAAAGTTCCTGTGCTTCAGTGAAGCTCTTTGTGAAATATTCAGCACACCTTCTCATCAAGTAGACTCACTGGATGGTTTCATAGATTTCATAGACATTAAGGCTGGAAGGGACCTTGGAAGATCATCGAGTCCACCCCTTGTCCCAGGGGCAGGAAGTCAGCAGGGATCACAGGATCCCAGCAAGATAAGCATCCAATTTGCTCTTGAAGGTGTTCAGTGTAGGTGCTTGAACAACCTCCCCCAGATCCTGGTGGAAACGTTTTATATGGAGTTGACTGGTGGCATCTACCTCATTTACAGTCTTAACTCATTTTTACTTCCTGAATGTGGAATGGTGTCCAGCAGCTGAAGAATTAACTTTGCCTTTCACAATTCACTTTTATAGGGATACCTTTCACTTCAAGACTCATTTCCTCCCTGGTTGAACTGGATGAGTGCAGACACCATCTTCTTTTCATCAGCCCTTGGGATTATCCTGGTCCGCTTTTTAGAATCTGACAAATCATATTCTCTGGCCCTTTGCCCCTCTTACATTCAAACCTCCCTACTAGCTCATTTATTTCTGTGCCCCCTTATGCTTCCCAAGATACATGTTATTATCTTTGTTCTACTCATCAGTACATCTGATTCATTTTCTTTATCTATTCCTTTTGTAAGTCTTCATGATTCTGATGTGGCAGCCTGCTAAAGGGTATTTGTCAGAGACAGAGTGACTTTTTCATAACTCTTGTTGGATGCTGCAAAGGACTCACCAAGGTACTATCAATGTTGGATCTCCTCCAGTCAGGAGAACAAGCAAGCCTTCAATCAATAACCCGAATAAACTCTCTCCCTTAGAAAAAAATGAATGGCTAGAGATAGCTTCTCATTGTTTTGAGGTGTCCCCTAATTATCAAAAAGTATTCTATCCGGTTTGGACAGAATTCTTTATTGAAAAGCCCAGCTGAGCCAAGAGGTAAGACAAAGACCCCATTCAACTCTTGAAAAATGTACATGAAAATTAAATTAACCTCCACTATCCCATATACAGTACCTGTACCAGGGTGACCAAGACTGTTGTAGATGCAGAAACAATAGAATTTTCTTCTGCTTTCGGAGGAATGTGCACTGAGAGTCCACAGTTGACAGGCTTATTCTGTGGGACAGTGGATGTGCCATCTCTTGAATGCTGCATAACACCAAATTCCGCAAACGCTTGCAGTCAAAGATCCTATTGTGCCTTTTGCAAAAATAGTTATTGGCTTCAGCATCTGGGCCAATTCTGACTCACTAAAATTGGGTGAACACACTGGCAGCACTGAATCCCAAGCAACAGAACACCAGCAATGAAAGCACAAGCACTTACCAACTCAGCTAAAGGAGAAAATCCATCTACTGTGGCTAAGTATCAGCTTCTTGCTGAGGCAGAGAATCCCATGCTGAAAGACAATATATCATAGTGGTTTTTATATGTCACATTCCATCCAAGAGGTGGCTGCACATCAGTGTTGGGTGAGGCACTATCTGAATATATATTATTTGCATGGCAGCTCTGCCTAAGAATACAAGTGAGGGATGTGGAGTCCACTGCACTGTACAAACGTCAAATGAAGTCAGCCTTTGCCCCAAAGACCTTACAGTCAGCAAAGCAATCTGGGAACTTTTGGTTTAAAGGCACATTACACAAGTAAAGATTAATTATTAGCAGCTTTTTTCCTTGTGACTGCAGACACACTCACTGTCACACATTCACCAGCAAAATGGTTCTAATTAGTTATTGAACACTGACACGGCATTTCACTAAGAAAATAAAGAGACAACCCCAAATGACTTGAGTCCAGGTGAAGTTACGTTAAGGGAATGGCTTGAATTAATCAAGCAAATTCAGAGTTAACACTAAGTATTTGGGCTGACAATCAGATTCATTATGTGGCTTTCTCCCCTGGTGTTGGCCAGGCTCTTGCCTTCCACTCTCTTTCTTGGCTGAGGAATATGAGGGTGCTTCATCTTTTCTTTCTTCTTGATGTCAGCTGGGCTCCCTCCCCAAACATGTGTATGTGCACATGCACACAATTGGCTCTTACGAGCAGGATCCAACCACCAGCTACCTGCACTCCCACTTAGACACAAGTGAGAGTGAGAGCAGGCAAAATTCACACCTGTGCTCGTTGGAGGCTGGCTGCCGCCTTAGCAGGCAACCCCTGTGGGGGCTTGTGTAACCTTCAGGAGAGGGAAGCCAAGAGGTAAAGGGGGTTTAAGAGGAACACAAGTGAGTTTGCTACTGACAGCTATCAGCCTCCCACTTCGGCCCAACCCCTACTCATCTGCCATTCTGGGATCTAATCCACATTTTCAGAACTGCATAGTACTATGTGCTAATAACTGAGCTCTCCCCCGCCCCTTGCATTCCTTTGGTTGTCTGATGGACCCACGTCTAAGTTTGATGAAGCAAGGAAGAGAGCCCAGAGCCAAGAGACTTATATTTTTTCTTTCCTGCATGGGATCCACACTTTTTTCACTTTCACACTTTATCATGCTAAGTGCAGAAAGGTGGTGGGAAGGAGGCAGGGTTGCCTCATACTCTACATCAGGGGCCTCTTTCTCTTTGTTCTCAATGTTCTGCTTCTCACCAAGAGTGCCGTCTACCATGTCCTCATTGACCCCATCTCCTGTATTCACCTTTGTTGCAAAACTTGATACAGTGATCACCCAGCTGTCATGATGCCAGCTATTGTACTGGGTGGTGGAAAGAGAGGATTAATACTATTGCACTAGTGCTTCAGTACCCAAAGCAGGGATTAGACTCCCATCATATAAGGCATTACACAAACAAATGACACAAAGACAGTACCAGCCCTAGAAAGCTCACAATCTAGGATTCAGACAGGTGAGTAAACAGACAAGTGAGGCAGAGAGAGGCAGGAAGGCCAAACAGCAGTGGAAACAAATGTATTTGCATGAGTTTAGAAGCAATGGCCTCAGCCAGGCCAAGCTGGACAGTCAAACAGATCAAAGGTCATCCAGAACCTAGCAACCCACAAGGCAACAGCAGTTTTATTTCAGCCAATTTCTGTAGCCAACAGCACACAAGGGATCCTTGTGTCAACTCTCACATTTGGCCATCTTTGACTCTCTGGCATGAATGGCTACATGCCTGTTAATAGCTAGGTCCATAAACTGAGCCTATGGCACAGTTCCAGAGCCTGCCTATGAAGCTGTACCAGGACACTTTAATCACTCTGCCTCCATACCCCTCTAGAGCAGAGCCAACCAGGAATTACTCCTATTCATTTTTTTATCTTTCTAGCTGCAGGCACTGTTTCTCTCATGATTACATGGTTTGGAGTTCTTTTAGATTATACAGTATTCCCAGCAACCCCTCAGTCTTGGCATTATCAGTCAGCTACAGCCTGATTTTTAAACCTACTTGGGTTGCCTATCTGTGGGTGCATCTACACGTGCATTTAAGTATGATTAAATTAAATGCCCATTAAGCTAATGTGCATTAAATGATCTTTTTGGCAGGTCTCTACATGTGTACAGACTTGGGACAAAAGTTAGTGCACTTGGCACTAAAATTAGTCCCAAGACCCTTTGGCCCTGCCATGTGCCCCTGTGGCTACCAGGTGGAGCTCCAGCCTCTGGCTACACAGCTGCCAGCACTTGGTAGCCACGTTGAAGTCAGAGCTAGCTGCCAGCACCTGGCAGCCATCTAGAAAACTCTGATCCCTGGCCAGCCCCTTACCTGCCCAGGAGCCACATGCCCAGTGCAGCGGTAGCATACAGCAGCTCCCTCCTTGCCCACTCTATCTCCCTGCACCAGGGTTGCTCCAGCCGCTGCCCCTGCCAGTGATGGCCAAAACCCACCTGCTCCAGTCTGGCCCCTGCCAGTGATAACTAGCGCCCAGGACTCCTGCTGGCCATGGTGCTAGCCCTGCTGGCTTCAGCAGAACCCCCCCTGCCCAGGCCCCAGGACAGCTGTGCACCTACCAGCAGGGGCCAGGGTACTGGCTGTGGGAGTCCCTGCCTGACCCTTACCTCCTGCACTCCCCACTCCAGCCCACTTGCCCCACTACTAACACACCTTCTACCCCCGACCACCCCCAGCACCACTCTCAGGACATGTGCATCGTTGAAACAAAAAACATTTCTTAACAACCACAACCCTCTCCTTCCTTCCCCCTCAACCAACAGAACCCCTCCACCACCCTCCCCACACACCAACAATAAAAACCCCACTTACAAGTGGGAAACTATATACAAGGGGAAAACTATATACAATATTTTGTCTTCAAGCCCAGATTGCGGGGAGGGTGTAATCGGGGAGGGGGGTGGCTAGGGAGAAGGTGCCCAGTACCCCAAACCCTGGATGTTTGCTGGGGTTGGGCTCAGGCCAGCCCCCTAGTGACAGGGCAGATAGTGCCAGGTCACATCTACATGTACATTAATGTGCATTAACTACTCTTGCCTAAATTTGATGCCTAAATCATGCCTTTGTAGGGTGTAGTGCAAAAACAGCCACCACTGCAATGCAGCTGATTATGGCACCACAATCGGCATGGTGGTAGCCTACACTGTCCCAGGTGTCTGTGGCTGCCCTGGGCACAGAGGTGCCCTGCTACACCTCTGACAATACTGTTTAAATCTAGCATGGATTCTAACAGGGAGTAACAAAACACTTCATGGAGAGTCACAGATGAAGGAGAAAAGGAAGGTGTCACATTGAGCTGTAGAGTAAAAAAGAGATTTATTGGCTTGGAGAGAATGACCTGTCATGAAGGGACAAAAAGGAGTTGAAAGAGCCACCCTTCAGTCTGTGGCTTCATGAGATGTAGGGCCACCTTTAGGAAGCCATTTTTAAGTAGGTGGATAGTTCTGTTTCCCATACATTTTTTAAATGTCTCCTTTCTTAAAAAAAAAAATATATATATATAAAAAAATATATAAATATATAAATAAAAAATATATATATAAATAATCTAGTCCTTTTAAATGTTTCAGCATTACATTGTGTCATGTTTTAGATCCAACATGGCATGAAATGTAAAACCCAGAGGCTACTTCTGCAAGATGGACCAGACTGCCCACAATTCTATTCACCAGTTAGCACGACAGCACAACATGTCAACAAGGAATGTACAAAAGATACCATTGCCTTAAAACAAACACTATGCATCTACATGTTGCCCTACAGCAACCTTCTTACCATACCATGCTTAATACTGTGCTGTAGTGACACACTATAATGGAGGGGCACACTGCTAAGGCTAAGTAGATGCTAGTAACATGTAGACACCTGTAAACACTACATCACCATAGTGTGTTGCTATGGCGAGGCACCCACAGACTATTTGATTAGATTTAGGGGGTAGATTTTCAAGGACATAGTTGGATACATAACTCCCATTGACTTCCAATGAATGAGTGACTTTTGGTTAGATGCCTAAGTACTATTGTGGCTCCAAAAATCTGTTCTAGAATCAAATGTTTTAAAGTACAAATTGAAGTACAAATGTTTTAAAGTACAAACATTTCAAATTGAAAAGAAAAAAAACAGTTCCAAATGGAGAGACAAGAAGAGCAAAGCAAAAAGACCAAATGTATTTGCATGAAGCAAACTGGTGATTATTTAATCATTCATTCACAAGGATTGAAATTCATACACTTTGGAAATGTTTGCATGAGCCCAAAATATTTTGGATTCTTATTTGATCTGTATGCAATGAAAAAAATAGAACTGCTCCCTGATCATCCTTCTCAATGCCAGCAGACAACTTCCAAAGGATGACCTCCCATGATGTCATCCTTTTTTCCCCACTAACCCAGAAATCTAAGCTGTTCCCTTTCCTTCAACCTTTCTGATTCCCTTGAACGCTGCATTTCAATTCCATAGTGTTTTCCTAGATATATCCAGCCACCAGTTGCACTTTTTGCACTGGGGTAAGATTCATTTTTGAATTCTAGTCCTGGATAACAATAAAGCCCAGTACACCTCAGCCTGAACACAGAATTAGCTCTAGGCAGCTGTATTCAGTCCTAGGAGCACAAGAATTCAGGATGGAATGCAATATCCTGCTTCTGGTGATAACTTCTCCCAGTTATTCTAGAGGAAGACAAATTCTAAAAATCCCATAATGCATCTGCCCACTTGTGAAAAACTATAGCATGTGGGGAGAGAGGGAGGATTGGCCACAAAATGTACATGCCTCCTTTGAGTGGTGAACATTTTTTTTCTGGGGAAAAATCCTATTTTCTCTGCAGTGAAAAAATGGCTTCTAAACTAGAATGAAAAAATTGTGGAATAAACTTTGTTCTCATCAAAAATTGCTAGGGTGGTGAGGTTAAAGTCCAAAAAGAATGTGGTAGGAACCAGGAACCTGATTTTGAGATCCATGGGAATCAGTCTCATACAACTCCACCTTCATCCCTGCACCATGGGGGATAGGTGTATTCATCTCTGTCTATAGATGCAGGGCACATTTACATGTGATGTGTTAATGCACATTAGCCTAATTTAATGTGTATTACTGGCATGCATCTACACATGCGCACCTTTAATGTTCATTAACTTAAGCTAACTGCACCTAAATTTAAGGGCTGCTGCCCCAGTTGCCCTCCCCTCAGTTATGCCACTACATACTGGACACGGGGACAGACATATTGAATCAAACCATTAATTCATCTACTCCTGTTCCCTAGCGTGCATCTTCTACTTCAGAGGGAGATGCAAGAAAGCCGACAATAGGAAATTGTAGCATAACTTGCTCATAGAGAAAGATTCTTCCTACTCATTGCTTAGAGGTTGGTTTGTGCCCTCAAGCTCCATTTCTTTAAGTCTTTCCTCTTGTAACTCTTCCTGTTCTCATAATCTATATAAATGTCCAATATTTTATAATCCTCCTAAGTCTGTGGCCTCATTGATGTCTTGCCCCACTAGGTTAACTACAAGTTGAATGAAAAAAAGAATGTCTTCTACCAGTTTTAAAGCAGAAGTACTTGATCTCCATTCTCTACATCATCATCCATTTTCTACAGATCAGTCAAAGGCTTCTGTCTTCTTAAGAGCCCTGCTCCTAACCTGTGCAGTCTCCTTTAGTAAGTAATATCAAATAATATATAAAGGTTTAAGAAACTAAGTGATTTAACTTTTTAAAAAGCCACACACAAAACTTTTTTTGGCTCTATTTTAATTCAACTTTGTCTTGCTTGCATTTAGTGGTTTGGCAAATCTCCGTGTATTTTTGGATCAAACACCAAGCCAGTAAAGACAAAGGGTCCTGGTATGAAAGACAGAGAAAGACCTCAAAGAGGGGTATTTATTTAAAAAAAAAAATAATCCAGCCCATCTCTATTTGTATTGAGCTTGGCAAATGAATGGGTATGATTTTCATTTTTTGCAATGCTTCATTTAAAACATTTGATAAAAATAGTAGATAACAAAAAGTCAGTTTATTTTTATACCAATGCCTTTTTTTTAGGTTGTTGCTCCAGTCCCAGATGGCAAATATAGAGCATGAGGGTGGCATGTTGAAAAAGCAGAAAACGGTTTCTTTTTCTTGCTTCCACAAATGTAAATCGACAACCAAAACCCAGACAAGGACCCCGCATGTGGTCTTCTCCCACTCCTATCTCCCACCTTCTGCCTTGCTCACCCTCCCACCCCCAGCCTGGAATTTCCTCAGTAACTTCCTGCCTTGCGTTCAGTTCTCTGCAAAATGCACCTCTTCTTTATATCTTTTTAACTGGCATCCTACCAAAAGCAGAGGCTGAGGCTTTCATTAAAAACTGCATTGCTCAACATTTGGACTTTCCTCCCTATCTTGGATTTTTGTTTGTCTTTTCTGTCCTAATTTAAGCCAAGACACTGCAAAACGTTATACACAGGGCAAATATCCTGGAGGAGAACAGACCCAATAAGAATCAGGTATTCTCAAGAGAATATAAGTGACTTATGTAGGTAAATGTGTTAAGGGTGGGAGCTTTGCTGTGTGAGCTTCCAAGTAAGTGTTGAATAGTCTGGGCAGTGGCTAACTAGTGGGGAATGACCCAACCAGCTAGATCAGTCCCTCTGTCCCTCTCAGGAGGGAGTCGCCCACCATGACCACCCTGCATCTCTTCTTAGGGGTGGCAGCTAGCTGCCTCCCCTAATCCAGAGCTGGTACTTGTGCTAGTGTCTTTGCTGGTGGTGTGAGAGGTGCATACTTGTTGCTCATTTCCAAGGGAGGAGTGACCCTGGTGCTCTGGGCACCATTGCAGGGCGGGCAGGTGGACGCAAATAAAAAACCAGGCTGCTGCTGGCAGCCACATGATCACTCCACTGGTGAGGTAGCAGCCAGATGTCACCAGTGATCCTGTGCCCCAGGCACCTGGCCACATCAACACACTGCTAATTCTGATCAAGGTCACCCACTGATGTAAACGCATGTAGCCCCAATGCAGCTATTCATATTTCCACCAGTTGGAAACCCAACCCAGTTCTGTTGACTGCCAAAAATTGTGTGTTGTAAGGGTCACAACACTGTAGGAGCAGCACGCCAAATTAGCAGAGCTTAGGCCAAAGGCAGACCTCCATTCATGACCCAGATGTTGCCACTGCTTCCCCTGCCACCTGCTGCCACTGAAATGCAACAATGCACTGGCAAACCTGGCCACTGCGCCCCTCGTTGCCCAATGCCACTGATTCCTCCTGCCACTGATGTCATGGCTTTACAAGCTAGATGAAATTGCTTGGTGGGCTGGATCCAGCCTGTGAGCCACAGGTTTCTGACCTATGATGTACTGAACTGAATGTTACATCATTGGTTTGAGTACATGCATATTAAATGTTTAAAACAATGAAAAATTAATTGCTTTTCAGCTATCTCTGAAAAGAGTCAACCTTACGTTCAGATGCTAGTGTATGTATAGAATATACTTCCAGCATGGTGCATGTTTATACTATGGTAGCCCTCAAAGGCTTCCTATGTTTAGCAATTTACAGACACAGAAAAGAGATGATCTTCACTCAGCAGGGGTTAGTAGAGATCTAGCTCTCTCCTTCAACCAGCTTGAGTGAAAACTCTGAATGAGAGGAAAACCTTACAATTTGCCTTAAAGTTCACAGTCTAGTTGTCCAAACTAGTGAGCAAGTTTACTGAAAAAGTTTACTGAAAATGTTGCCTAAGATTTTCCAGGGTAAAGATGGTATCAAATGAGTCAGCTGTTGTAGCAGCACATGGAGAAAGATGTGGTTTCTCAGGCCCTAGTGAAGATGCTAATTCCGCTGAGTGTAGAAAGAACCACTGAAGTGCACCTTGAGCCAAGTAATCTCACATCAAGACTGTCAGATTTTCTTCAGAAGCCTTCCAAATGCTACACCTATTGAGTATAAAAGAATGAGTACACCAGGGCCTCGGACCGCGTAAATCCATTTTTGGTACTGTATTAGGACCATTATTGCCAGTTCTGTACATGGTAGCTATAGAATGCACCAGGGAATCATTGTACACCAGTCCAGATTGGCAGTATACCCTTGCATTTCAGTGTAATCATCTATCATCCTTGAGTTATGCTGAAGAACATGGATAGATAATCTAATACCCTCTACAATAAAGCAAAGGAATTTCTCATCAATCACATCTCTGTTGGAACAAAATATGAGGTTACAGAGGGAGAACAGCAACAACACAGTGATTTATTTTTACTTCACACAGCTTACATTTCTGATACTCACAGATTAGACCTGGAAAAAGCAAAATTTTCCACAGCATAATTTATTCACTCAAAATAGATAAACAAAAACTGCAGGTCCAGAAATGGGAGTCTCAACTCTTCTCCACTATGCAGAGGATTATGTTTTTCTATACAGGTATTCAAGAGTAGACCTTGAACAAAAGGAAGATCACATTTCCTTCCACCCTCCAGGTTCCTTTTGTTATTAATAATTACCAGCCAACACTTAGCTCTGGAGTCACATGTCTACTGGTGAGAGACAAGGCTCTGTGTCTGATCCCAGTCCTCCTCTCCCATTATTGTTTCATTGACTGCTATTGACTTTATAGTGCGGCTGGAAGACAGAAATGAATAGGAAATAGGAATTGCAAGACTGGTGGGGCAGGTTTCCCTGGCCAATGTTGCAACAGGCAGAAAAATAAATAAATAAAATGAAAAGCAGTGTTTATCAGCTACCTAGAGCCAGGTCTCTTTAGGGTCACTGTGCATATATGTCAGAGATTGAGGACAGTGGTTTAGAAATGAAGTTTTTGTTTCAAGTATTGAAAGCTACCTCTCATGGAGCATTTCATTCCCCATGATGCATTCCATGTCTCACCCTGAACATAAGCAATTGTCTGAGATCCACAAGGCACTTCTCCTCCCATCAGTAAGCCACCTGGACTGTGAAAGCATTTAAGATGGTTTCCCTAGCTTGAGCTATGAGTTGAATGAGAGAGCAGAGTTGACTTCGGGTTAGAGAAAATTGTCCTTGAAACGATTTTGCAGATAGACTTCACAGGGCTAGATCCTCATCTGGCCTAAAGTTTCCATCAAATAAGAGTTTCCCATATTTACATCAGCTAATATTCAGTCCCAAGACCTTCCCTGGACCATTGTTATGTAGCAGAAGAAACAGTAGTTTCTTAATGGTGAATCAGACCCCTTTAATGTGATTCACATTCACAGAGACACTTGACGTGTCTTCTGAATAGCGAGGTCCTAATGCATAGCACTAGCTAACAAACTACACATGAGCACAGATACAGCTGAATGGCATATTTGAGAAGCCACAAACTGAAAACACTGAGGCATCCTTGGAATGTTTAAATAATACAGATGACAATTTCCTAACTCAAAAAGTGTTATATTCTCTTTATTAGCATTCTATATTAGACCTGGTCTTTAATGATGAAGAGGAATTGGTCATAGAATAAAATAAGTGGCTGCTTAGGCACAATTGATCTTAACTTGAATACATTTGTTCTGTGCAAGCCAAGTAAAGCCCAAACCAGTAATATAGATCAGTGCACATGGAAGGGGAAAGATCCACGGGATCTTGAATGCCCATTGATCAGTGCTGCTAACTAATACCACTCTGAAAGGGGAACTGGTAGTCTCTGCTACACCCCATAGCATAGAACAAGAGCAGTTACTTGTTAAGTGCCCGTGTAATAAGTTACTTGTTAAGTGCCTGTATAAGCTGAAATAAAAATAAGCTAGAGAGAGAAATTCAACAGAATATTTGGAATTTATATTGTAGGCCATGGGCATTTTTGTAGTATGAAACAAGCAGCACCAAGGGGAGTTCTCTCATCACCCTAAAATGGTAAAGATTAACAGTAGCAAATCTATGTTTAAAAGAGTGGACCAAGAATTGAGCGAGGGTCACAAAGACAATAGTTGTCTCATGCTGTGTCTCTAGAGTAAAAATATGGGATGCAACCAGCCTGGGTAAGATTAGGCCCATCAAGATTCTTCTGGTGATTATACACAGCGGTACTAGATTTAGCAAGTGGAACTCCACAGATTATAAAAGATTTCAGGGATGCTGGAAAGGAGCTGATGAAAAGGAAAGTCTAAAAACACTGGAGACGAACTATTAGCTTCATGAAGATTTTGGTTTTGTGAAACAGTGGGGCCACATTCTGGATAGAGAGGGATCTCTGTGAACAGGATGACAAGATATCTCCCAAGTAGTGGTGGTGTGGGGGCATCAGTCTTCTCAGCTGGAGAGTGCCAGGGCAGCCAGAAGGGCATTGAGCAATGCAGGTATGGTAGGCTGAGAAGGTACACACAAACTCAGCATGTTGGAAACAAAATTCAACCAAGATGAGAAAGAATGTAAAAACAAGAATTCTGTCACATCTGTTCGACAGAATAGTGAGAGTTTGGGTAACAAACTAGAAGAACTGGAAATTCTCACTTATGGAGAAGAAATTTGGAATAATTGGCATTACTGAAGGCTGGTGGAACGATTCATAGGACTGGAATGTTAAAGTCATGAGTTATAACCTATTTAGGAAATAGCGGGTAGAAAAACTGTGCAAAGGGAAGAGGACATGGCTCAGAACTGCGGGATCTTCAATGCTGATTGATCAGTGCTGCTAACACCACTCTGAAAGGGGAAGTGGTGGTCTCTGCTATACCCCACTGAATGGCAGCATAAAACAAGAGCAGTTACGTATTAAGTGCCTGTGCAATGAATGGAAAGAAAACCTGCATATAAACAAACTCAGCATGTTGGAAACAAAATTCAACCAAGATGAGAAAGAATGTAAAAACAAGAATTCTGTTGCATCTATACGACAGAATAGTGAGAGGTTGGGGAGCAAGCCAGAAGAACTGGAAATTCTCACTTATGGAGAAGAAATTTGAAATAATTGGCATTACTGAAAGCTGGTGGAACGATTCATATGACAGGAATGTTAAAGTCACGAGTTATAACCTATTTAGGAAAAAGCGGGTAGAAAAACCATGTGCAAAGGGAAGAGGACATGGCTCAGAACTGCGGGATCTTGAATGCTTATTGATCAGTGCTGCTAACTAGCACCACTCTGAAAGGGGAAGTGGAGGTCTCTGCTATACCCCACTGAATGGCAGCATAGAACAAGAGCAGTTACTTGTTAAGTGCCTGTGCAGTGAATGGAAAGAAAACCTGCATTATAGGAAACTGGCATGGGAGAGAATTGTAGTGAAGAGCAGGTAAGGTTCCTCAGAATACCCTCAGAGGCATGAGTGTGAACCTCACTCTGGATTTGTGGCAAGGGCTACCCACAGCTGAAACAGCTTTGCGAGGATATCTGAGGAGTCACAGGCTAGGGACAGAAGTTGCACATAAACTGGCTTAGGTGATCAGAAACTGGTTTAAATCTGTAGCAGAACAGAAGCTCAGTGCACATAAACCAGTTTCAGCAATTTTGAAACTGGTTTAAGGTAAACCTGGTTGAATGTACTATCAGACTTAACCAATTTGGGTCAAACTGGTTTATGAAACTTCTGTCCCAGACCCCTTCCTAGTTCAAGTTAAATTGCAGTCCCCCAGCATCCCAGCATGCTTTCCAGCCTTGGGTTGGGCTGTCCTGTCAGCTCCAGAGAACAGGGCTGGCCCCGTCCCTCTGCTCCCTAGCTGGAGCAGTGAAGGCTGGCTGAGAAAGGGGTGGGGAGGGAACAAATGGGCTGAGGATGCAGCCCAGTCTGCAGTGGAGGGGAACTGACCCTCCCTGACAAACCCCCAGCTGGGGGTCTGGAGCTAAGGAGAGGGGTTAAACACCCCTTCCCCTGCTCAAACTTACTGCTGACTGCAACTATGGACTACAAAGATGAATTAATCTCTGGACTGAAAGTTGATTATTGCCAGGGATCCAGTGATCACAACCTAATTATATTCAACATGGGCAAACTGAAGAGCATACCACCCTATCACATATGTATGTGGTGCTTTAAAATGACTAATTTCCCAATGCTGAGGAAAATTAAGAGAAATTGAGACGATTTTTATTTTTGTGGAAAAAGTGAATAGCAACAGAGGATTTTTTAAGCTGAGTTTTAGATTTCTAAAAAATCAGATTTCACAAACCAAAAAACCCCAAACACTAGCTAAAAGCCTGCCCTGGATCAGCAGTGAAGTCAGTCATATATTTATTTAACTACACATATATTCCTGCTATTATCAATTAATAACATATTTATATTACCATTTTCTATATTTAGGCCAATGATAATGAAATGCTTTCTATTCCAACAGAAATAATAGCAGATATCAAACAACCAATAAAGCTAGAATATTTTATCTCACTAAGTACAAATAACAGGCATCTGAGGTGTTTAAAAAAAGAACCGGATAAGGACTTCTCTGTATCATTATTGTTCATTTTCAGCAAATCTTGAAACTGGGTAAGTTCCAGTGAAACAGAGAAATATAATGCTGTGCCAGTATTTTAAAAGGGTAAACAGGATGATCCATGTAAGCATAGGCCTGTCAACTTGATGTTAATCCCAGGTGAACTAATGGAATGGTTGATACATGATTCAATTAATAAGGAACTAAAAAAGTCAAAGAACATTGGATTATGGATAACTAGATATTGTCAAGCTAACAACATTTTTTTATTGAATTATAAGTGTTCATTTATGAAAGGGAATAAGTGATGCAATAAAAATTTAGACTTTTGTCAGATATGACTTGATATTGCACAACCATTTGATTAAGCAACAAGATGATACAAAAATCAACAACTTTACATAGATTTAAAAAACTCAGAGAACTGAGGGTCTCAAAATGTTGTTAGGAGAAGGGAATCATCATCGTGTGGGTATGTGCTTTTCGTGACTACCCTCCCGTGTCAATTTCTGGTCCCAATTTAACATTTTTGGATGGGGATGATCCTGCCTGAGGCAGGGGGTTGGATTGGTGAACTCTGGAGGTCCCTTCCAGCCTGACTTCTTTATGATTCTAGTATCTGTCCTGGAAAAGAACATAAAAAAGCACTGCTGACAAAGTTTACAGGTGACATGTAGAAAAAAAGTATAGTAAATAAAGGAGATCTACGGGCAGATTATTGATACCTGGATCACTTGATAATTTAGGCACGTGCAACACTATACCTTCCAATATTGCCATGCATCTAAAAACAAAAAATATGAGCCATATTTACAGGATGGGGAACTCTCTCCAAGGAAGCCACAACTCTGATAGAGCCTTGAGGTCATGGTAAATAATTAGCTGTAGATGAGCTGCTGTTGTGACATTCTTGTCATAGGGCTAATGCTATCTTTGGATGCATGAACATCAGATAGGAGCAGGATGGTTATATGTTGTCTATATTTGACACAGGTGCCACCCCTGCTGTGTCCATTTCTAGGGACTGCATTCTTTGTCCATTGTGGAAAAGTGGGAGAGGCTTCAGACATGAGTCATAAGAACTATTAAAGGATTGTCAGACCCGTCTTATAATAGACTCAAGAGCTGTATCTTCTTAGCTTATCAAAGGGAAGCTTAAGGGGTAAGTTGATTAGAGTCTATAGGTATCTACAGGGGGAAATGAATTGAGTAAACAGATGACTAGGTAGCATAGCTTACACAAGTAAAACACAAAAATCCACTGACTGGAAGTTAAAGCTAGACATATTCATACCAGAAATAAAGGTACAAATTTTCAAATAATGAAAGTAATTAACTGGCTTAGCACAGGCTATGGTAAGTTTTGCATCTTTAAATCAGGATTGAATATTACTTTAAGAGCTATGCTGTACTTCAGTCAAGCATGGATTTAGATAAGGCCCAAGGCCTATCTCATACAACATGAGATCAGTCAAGGCGAACACAGTGGTTCCTTCTGGCCTCGATACCTAACAATCCCCCATCACCTCTACAAGTTCTTAGCTCAAGAAGGTTGTGAATGTGGCTGCACTCCAAAACAAAGCAGAAGAAAAACTGACCAAAACTGGCTGGCTGTACTGACCCTCTCAGGGTCTCCAGGGGTGTTCTGTTGTCTGTTATGTCAGCGGAGGTAGAAATGAGTGCATCAGCACATCAGTCTCACAGGCCGAGCTGATGAGCCAACAGAACTTGAAGAGCCTGTGAGACAGGAACCTAGAGGAGGAGCTATGACCACTGATACCCCCTGCAGTGCAATTTTCCATTAGGTGTTTTCAAGATAAAGTGCTGTGTCAAACCAGAGAAATTTAGGCTTGGCAAATAATATGACGCAAAGAAGCGGGAGACCAGCTTAATGGCTTGGAGGTAGCCTAGGAGCCGACATGATACTAACGTGAGCCTGTTACCTCTGTCATCAAGTAGCAAAATATGCTGCTCAGTCCATTAAGAGAGCTCTCAAGAGTGTTCCAAGCAAGGGGTAACCATAACAATACAGGGTAAGTATCGAGAAAAAGGGCAGAAGGGTTCAAGCCATGCTGCTCATGTCTGTTTCAGGCCGATTCAGATTTCCTCTTATTTTGACATGTGCACCACAAGGCTTTGTCTCTCAGTCTGTGCAGTGCTGAAAATTCAAGGATGTCAGTGAAGAAACGCAATCAGCTGTATTGATAAAATTAGATTGCCGAGATTTCACTGTATGTCAGCACACTGTGGTGTATGCATAGCAGCTTGTTACAGAAAAGAGCAAAATGACATGGGTGTATAATGGATTTAGAGGCCCAGTTACACGCACACATTTCCTTTTATCTCCTACATTGTACTAAGAATCCATGCAGACTTTGTGAGTGATAGCGGGTGGGGTCTTGCTGTGCAGTTTCCATTCCATTTCTGCAGGCCATTCAATGAGACAAATTCAGTACAATCAGAGTTTGAGAATTATAATTGAATTTGAGTTTGCACAAATGAACAGGCACCCCTACTCAGAGACATCTTTTTTATTCTCTTCTTTCCCCCCCACCCCCCACCTGCTTTTGATGTTCTCATTCTTGTCTTCTTTCAGGCAGCGCTCTCTACCCCAGAGGGTAGGCAGCCAACCCACCTCCTTGCCCCACTCCAAAATAAATGTTATAAACAAAAGAAGGTGCAAAAGGGGATTATTAAAGAGATAGTTTATAGCAAGTTTTTTTCTTTTTTTTTTAATTTTGAGAGGGTTTTTTGCATGTTTCACAGAACAGCGTCGTCTGTTCTATTCAGGTTCTTATACCGTGTCTTGACCTTATTACAGTCCAAAACAGTATTCGTCAGAGAATGTCTGTCACAAAGAGCAGACAGAATTGGCCTATATACTGAAAACTGCATGCTCCTTTTCCTTTGGTTTATTCCTCCCCTGCCAAAATCAATAACAAAGGGTATAGCAGTGGTTTGCAAACTCTGCTCCTGGGAACCCTGGGGTTCCACAATAGGTCATCAGTAGTCTTCAAAGAGATTGGGGGTAAGAACAGAATAGGCTGGGAGGTGGTATGTCACCAATATGGGGCTGGGTTGCCTCGCTCCATGTCAGTCTTTACGTTAGAGATGGGACTTCTGTGGCAAAGGAAGTAATATGAAAGGGTTCTGTGACTTTAGGAAGTTTGAAAACCACAGGGCTTTGGCATTAATCAGATACTTGTCCAAACAGGCTGGCAGATACCTTTCTGTTAGAGCAAAACATTTTCCTAACAATTAGGTACACATCCAGTGCCAGCTCTTCAGCTGGTATAAACTGGTGCTGCTCTCACCAGCTGGCACAGAATGAGCACAAATCTATTTACCTAAGTCAAGCTGAAACAATTCGCAGCAGTGAGTAACTTGCCCCATTACCTTTAAAAGGTAGAGTAGCCTCTCCTGAGTGCACAGATGCCAATTTGCACTCTCACGATGTTAGTATGGATCTGACCCTGAATGCTCAAAGGTGTTTGAAAAGGGCACTTGATATTGTTATTTCTTCTTATGTGCAGGTATAGAATGACAGAATAACAGAAAATGAGGTTTGGAAGGGACCTCAGGAAGTCATCTAGTGCAACCCCCTGCTCAGAGCAGGACCATCCCCAACTAGATCACCCCAGCCAAGGTTTTGTCTTCCTGGGTCTTAAACACCTCCAGGGATGCAGATTCCACCACCTCTCTGGGTAACTGTTCCAGTGTTTTACTACCCTGCTCATAAGAGAGTTTTTCCTGATATCTAACCTAACTTCCTTTGCTTCCAAGTCATTGCTTCTTATTGTCATCTGCCACCACAAAGAACTGTCTAACTCCGTCCTCTTTGGAATCACCCTTCAGGTAGTTGAAGGCTGCTATTAAATCTCCCCTCAGTTTCCTCTTCCTCAAACTAAATAAGACCAGTTCGCTCAGCCTCTCCTGAGAAGTCATGTGCCCTAGCCCCCTAACCATTTTTGTTGCTCTCCTCTAAATTCTGTCCAATTTTCCACATCCCTTCTGAAATGAGGGCCCAAAACTGGACACAGTACTCCAGATGTGAGGAATAAGGGAAATAATCACTTCCCTTGATCTGTTGGCAATGCTCCTATCAGTGCAACCCAGTACGCCATTAGCCTTCTTCACAACAAGGGCACGCTGTTGGCTCATATTCAGCTTATTGTTCACTGTAACCCTCAGGTCCTTTTCTGCAGAGCTGCTGTTTAGCCAGTCGGTCCCCAGCCTATAGCAGCACATGGGATTGTTTGTTTCTAAGTGCAGGATTTTGCACTTGTCCTTGCTGAACTTCATGAGATTTCTTTTGGTCTTAGCCTCCAATTTGTCGAGGTTTCTCTGAATCCTAGCCTTACTCTTCAGCATATCTACTACTCCCCCCAGCTTGGTGTCATCCACAGACTTGCTAAGGGTGCACTCCCATTCCATTGATGGAAGACATTGAACAAAACCAACCCCGGGACTGACCTCTAGGGCACTCCACATGACACCAGCTGCCAACCAGACATCAAGCCATTGATTACTACCCTTTGAGCCTGATGAGCCAGATAGTTTTCTATCCTCCTTACAGTCCATTCATCCAATGTATGCTTCCTTAGCTTGCTTGTGAGAAAGTTATGGGAGACCGTATCAAAAATCTTTGCTATACCACAGTCAAGGTATATCACATCTACTGGTCTCCCTGCATCCACAGAGCCAGTCATCTCATCATAGAAGGGAATCAGGTTCATCAGGCATGACTTGTCCTTGGTGAATCCATGCTGACAGTTCCTAATCTACTTCTCCTCCTCCAAGTGCTTAGAAATGGATTCCTTGAGGACCTGCTCCACGATTTTTCCAGGGACCGGTCTGTAGTTCCATGAATCCTCCTTTTTCCCTTTCTAAAGGATGGGCACTGTATTAGCCTTTTTCAAATAATTCAGGACCGCTCCCAATTGCCACGTTTCCAAACATTTAGAGCCAGTGGCTCTGCAATCACATTAGCCAAGTCCCTTAGCACCCTCAGGTACATTACATCCAGCTCCACATCCAGCTTTTCTAAATAGTCCCTACCCTGTTCTTTCACCACTGTTGGCTGCTCACCTCCTCCCCAAACTGTGCTGCCAGGTGCAGTAGCCTGGGAGCTGACCTTGCCTAGGAAAACTGAGGTAAAAAAGGGAATTGAGTACTTCAGTCTTTTTCACATCAGCTGTCACTAGGTTGCCTCCCCCCTTCAGTAAGGGACCCACACTTTCCCTGAGTTGTGTGACTGCATCAGATTTTCAGCATGCTTCAGGGAGATGCATATGTGCTTGTAACCATGCACTGGTCAGTCTCCTTTGCTGATTAAAGATCAGCATACTGCTTTGTCTCCACTAATTTATATCTCAAATCTACAGTTACAAGCAGATCCTACCAACTACATTGGTCTTCCTTCACTCAGCTATAGCTCTGTTCTGTTATAGCATACAGTCTGAATTGCCCGCATGCACACAGAATATCCAGTGCACTGCCAAACCAAGGCAGTTTCTACAGCTGGAAGAGAAAAGATGCAAGCCTAGGTTGACAAGCAACATAGCACCCTGAGAAAGTAGTGCTCTTTCTGGGTTAGAGGTACAAATTCACCACCATTCCTCCTTCTCAACTGAGGGATACCAGAGGAACTTGAAGCCCTCAGATTTAAAAAGTTGCCTGTGAGGCATTCCTTAAACTCCATCCAGTTCTTCAGCCCTGATATTGGATTGTTTTGCTGTTTTGTTTGCTAAGCAAGCACAGGCGCATCATGGTACTTCAGCTATTCTGTACACCCACACACAGACACCCCCCTACACTGATTAAGATGCGAGTGGCCATCCATGTAGAATGGCTGTCCTCAGTCCATAAAAGTGTCCACTGTTAACATACTGAGGCTGGGGAGCTTCAATTTTTATAAGCCCATTAACACTAATGGAGAACATAAAATGCATAAACAAGAACAGCATCTCTAACCTCCCCTGGCTTATTGACTGGACTGGTAATGGATCACATGACAGGACAAGAGGTAAACTGCACTGGGGTAAATTGTGGTAAACTGGACAAGAGCCATCACACTCTCTCAAAACATATGTTTCCTCACAGTGAGGGACTGCCACCAACAACAATTTTGTTTATTTCCTTTTCTTGTAAACCAGAAAATAATTACTTCAGATGCACATTGTCAGATCGTTATGTTCATGAGTTCTCCAGGCTGCCAGAGTCATAGAGAGGATAACAGGGGAGAGGAGCTGTCTCCAAAAGATTGTCTTCTTTTGGGTCTCAAAATAACAGGCTACCAGTCATTAGGCCTATCATTGCTTGGAACAGAAGGACTGACTTCACCCTGCTTTGTATAGAGGCTTCTTGCATTGGATTAAAGGACTTGCTTGTGGTTTAAGTCCCAGGTCTCAGGTCAGAAAGTGATTTAAAAAAAATTAAAGGTTTTGGAGTTACCCACCTCTCCAAAAAGCCCATGCCCATATTCCTTTTCTTAACAAGATGCTTGTAAAATCCCTTGCTTCTCAGAAATAATCTGATAGCCTGACAATGATGGTGTTCAGCACTAATTGCATTCGTCTTTCTCTGGCTGGGAATTCTGTAGGCTTTCCCTGTGTATATGGAGTTATTATTTGACATTCAAACGTAATACACTGGTGAGCCATTGTAAGGATCATCCCAGACCTTCCCCTTTGTAAGTCTTTGCTTTATACCTCTGAATAACTCAGTGTTCTGTTTAATAATAATGCTTTGTATTTCTGCAGTTCCATCCAGGCAAGGATCTAGAATCACTTTACAAACATCAAAGCTGCTGTCAACTTGAATTGTACTTTGGCACTGATTACTTTTTAAAAATTCCATGTTCTGACAGATCCCTCTTTAACATGATGTTCTGAATTATTTTTTTTTCCATGTCTTTTAACAAAAATTTGATCAGAGTTTTCTTGCTTCTCTGCAGATGTTTATAAGGGTCATTGCCACCATGGAGAAAGTAAGCATACCAAGGAAACAATAAAACAGCCTATGCACAAAGACCTATCAAAAGCAAGAAGGGAACTGAATGAGGGGGAAAAAAAGACAATTGTTATTTGCTAACTTCTTCTAGCAACAGGCAACTGAAGTTGCATTTTAAACTATGGGAGATAAATGTGATTTTCCAGCTAGCAGTACTCCTTTAAGAGCCACATTGTGAATCCTTCTGTGAATGGTTACACACATTGGGCTAGATTGTTCTATCTATTAGGCTTTGAAGTGAACTGAGGCTCTGGCCCTTTAAAGACTCTTTCCCACTGTGTTGAAGTCCACAAAATCCAGTAGTATATCTACTTTTATAACTTACCATCTCATCTTAACTCAAGACAAAAAAAAGTAGCAAGCAGGAGAAGGATCCATATACAGTATCTTTAGTATTAATAGTTTTTCAGGGCCTTGAACAGATTTGCACTTAGATGCCTAACTCTGCAACACCCTGCAGATTCTTGAACAAGTTGTAGTGTGGATGATTTGAAGGGTGACACGAAGAAGCTCCATGTGCTTGAAGAATTTCACAATAGCACCAAGCACACACTGTTTTTCACGGCTGCAAGGAACAACATGGAGCACACAGCACATGTAATGAAGATCCAAGTGCTTGCAGTCCAAATACAGTCAGTGCACTGGATCAGGGTAGTACAGACAGATACCGACAGAGCTCTGTGCATGAAACAAAGCCACAGATGCCTAAAAGGTAGAATACATTCAGGCCCATAGTCCCAATGAAGTAGATACATAGGCTAAGGATCTTAGGTTCAGAGAAGCTGTGCCAACTCACACCAGCTGAGAATCTGTCTCATGACTCCATATTGTCTTACTGCATTCAAATACTTGGGGTGTGAGCAGAGCTTGGGTTTTCTTGGGTCTGTTTAATAATTGCACTATCACAGTTCAGCAAGGCTATTTGTATATCTAATACTTCATTCTTGCCTGAGTTCAGCTTCCACCTTCAGTTCTCCCAGTATTGTCACTGGATCTTTCCTAGGTTCCTGTATTAATATGTGGGCATTCTTTTCAAATGCATGTAATAATCCCCCTGGACCTGAGGAAACTTGTTTGTATTCTTTTACAATAATAGGTTTTGTCAAACCCATTTTCTTTTGTTTCTTTAATTGTACCCCATTCTTTGCTTGTTTTATAGCTCAATACCCATACAGCAGCAGCGTCCATGATTTAAAATGTCAAAGGGCATGGCTTTGTCTGTAATTTAACAAAATCTTCCATCTCTTGGCAGTTTGACAGAACTGTGCACTCTAGATCTCCATCTATTGTGCAATGGGTTTTATTCCGTTGACTTTGGATGAACTCTTAACATTGTGCACTTTGCCTGAGCTCCTGTGTCTGTTTTAAAAATGACACACCTTGTGGACTCCTGTCATTTAAAATTTTACAAATACTTCACCCTGATCTTTTTACAGCATGTTGACTATTGCAGCTAACAATGTTTTGTCATAGTTTTCTCCTTCATGGTTCCCTCAGGTGTGTGCTTTATTTAACTGTTTCTGTTGCAGTTTATTTCATTTGCTGGCATCTCTTGTCTCAAGTCTTATGGGACCTGTGCCCTACCTCCAGCCTCTCATGTAATCAGCTATCCTGATCTCTCCCTCTGATGCCATTTGTACCATGGGTTATTTTTGCATTTCAAAAGAACAGTTCTCTTGTTCTTGACAGTCTCATAGCATTATTGAACAATTATTGTTATTTGTTTTTGTATCACTCTAGTGCCTGCTTAACCTGGGAACAATCACTGAGAGGGAGTTAGTTGGTTTCTTATGTCCAGGAAGGTAGCAAGGCTTTAGGCAGGTTTACAAAGTCAGCATGGGATCAAGGACTCTGTTAAACTAAGAGTGTACAAAACAGACATGCTTGCCACTCTA
Source organism: Crocodylus siamensis (assembly GCF_052110815.1). NCBI lineage: Eukaryota > Metazoa > Chordata > Crocodylia > Crocodylidae > Crocodylus > Crocodylus siamensis. The sequence goes on along the minus strand of NC_143395.1, from coordinate 153,687,165 downwards.
CTGCACAGACACAAGACTTAGAGGTTATACAAAAGGTACCTCCATCAACTGAAGAAGTTGCACAGGAGGGACATTTGTGCCCAGCTAGAATAAACTGAACATATTGCATCATATGGACAATCTATACATTCCCAGGCAGCTCCTTTACAGTGAACTGGAGCATGGGTAAAACAAAGAAGTATAGTTGCCCAAGGAAGCCCAACAGCATTCTCAAAACACACTTGACTGAATGCAGCTGATTAGCTAGACTAGCGGTGCTCAGTGTTTTGGCCTTGTGGGCCAGTGAATGGTGTGAGCTGGTCTGTGGACCAGATTGGACCTTGCATGCCAGAAGCAGGCCCCAGGACCCTGTGCCACCCCCCAGCCTCATGCACCAGGATCAGGTGCCTCTCTTCTGAACATTAGGCTTACAGGATTGAGGTCCTGGAGCCCCAAATCACCTCCACCTGGCACCATGCACTAGGACTGAATCCAGTACTACCCTGATCCAGTGCACATACTAGCGGGGAATCCAATGGTCCAAATGACCCAGCAATTGGGGGCTGGATTTGGCTGACAGGCCAGAGGTTGAGCACCCCCGAGCCAGTCATTTGAGGCAGAGACATAATTAGGAATTTTGGTATTCTGGGTGAGGTAGGGGAGGGGTGCCAACACCAGAGAATCCCATCCATAGGTTGCTGCTGTTGTCTACTAATATTTTTTTACTGGGTATCCATGTGCTACATGCACAGTATTCTCAAATCCAAGTGTTTAAAAAACTTAGGACTCCTATACATGTGCAGGGGGGCTGCTCCAACACGCTATAATTACAGCATGTCAGTCTGCTGGAGTATGCTAATTACCACATCCAGGGAACTCCAGTGTCATGTGTATCAGCGTCCCTGTGCTGAAAAATGGCGGTGGGGCACTTTAAAGCTCATATAATAAGCTTTTGATCAAAGCACCCTGCCACCATTTTTCAGCATGGGGATGCTGACACACATGACATTCCAGGTGCTTTTAATTAGCGTGGCTCTTGGAGCTGCACTAATTAAAGCACCCCCTCTGCCTCCCAAACCATGTCTATAAACGCCCTTAGGTCCCAACAGTTATGAGATTCTAATAATTTACTTGTATCCTGGTATTGGAAGCCCTTGGGGTCCAAATTTCATAGATTTCATAGACATTTGGGCTGGAAGGGACCAGGGAGGATCATCGAGTCCAGCCCCCTGCCCCAGGGGCGGGAAGTCAGCAGGGATCATAGGATCTCAGTAAGATAAGCATCCAAATGTATCTTGAAGGTGTTCAAAGTGGGTGTCTGAACCACCTCCAGCAGCAGTCTATTCCAGACCTTGGGGGCTTGGACAGTAAACAAGTTCTTTCTTATGTACAGCCTGAACTGGTCACAGTGGAGTTTGTGACCGTTCAATCTTGTCATCCTTTGGGGCACTCTGGTGAACAGATGTTCGCCCAGATCCTGATAAGCACCCGTGATAAACTTATAGGTGGCCACCAGATCACCCCTGAGCCTGCGCTTTTCCAGGCTGAATAGCCCCATTGTTCTCAGCTTGTCGTCATAAGGTCTGTTTTCCTGACCTCTGATCATGCGCGTGAATTGTGGAGCCCAAAACTGGACGCAGTACTCCAGCTGCAGCCTCACCAAGGCCGAGTACAGTGGGAGAATGACGTCCTGCAATCTGCTTGAGAAGCGTCTATGGATGCAAGCCAGCGTTTTGCTCACTTTACTAGCTGCAGCATTGCACTGAAGGCTCATGTTCATCTTGTGGTCAACCATGACCTGCAAGTCCCTTTTATCTGTAGTGCTAACCAGCGTAGCACTACTGAGCCTATAAGGACGCTGCAGGTTTTTCCTCCCAAGGAAACCTTGCATGTTTCAGTGTTGAACACCATCAGGTTCTCATCTGCCCATTTCATGAGTCTGTCCAGATCTGCCTGGATCACCCTCCTATCCTCAGGTGTGGATGCTTTACCCCAGAGTTTGGTGTCGTCAGCAAACTTGGCCAGTCCACTTCTGACACCAATGTCCACATCATTGATGAAGTTGTTAAACAGTATAGGCCCAAGCTTTATTCAACATCCACAATGGCCAGAAACTTACTTTAAAAAAAATGCAGGCAAAGATTCTCATATGGTTAGATGATTCCAGTAGCTAGATCTTTAAGAAACACAACTCTTGACTCAAAATAACCCCCTTTGCCTTTTAACCAGTATGAAAGGAGTTATTGTTTTGCTACCCCTTTGAGCCTTCTAGACCTCCCATAGTAACTACATGGGTATCTTCAGTCAGCTCAGCTTTTTCCTGATTGCATACATAGCAGTTACCCATAGAAGATATCACAGAGTTTGAATGCCTCCCTATTGTACCCATGAAGTTTGCCCACCCTGCATGCAAATTTCTCAAGAAATTCATCTGTGGAAGTGGTCATACTTGTCTCCTACCTCAGAGTGATTTCTTCAGCATCTGCCATCTCTTTCCTAGGTCCAAACAGTGAGGGGAGCCAGGTCCAAGATACTGCCACATGCACTATGCAGAACCCTTTTGGTACTGAGTGATGAGTACCCTTCCTTGAAAAATTCAGGGCTAAAATAGCAAGGTTGACCTGTATAGGTTGAGGAGTGCAAGGTTTAGGACTGGAATTAACTGTAAGGTCTGCATGTTAGTGGAAAAATGAAGAAACAGAGGTGTGTAGGAAGTCCAAGACAGAACTGAGGGGCATTCAGTTGACCTGTTTATGTAATTTAGGATTGGAATACTGGGCAAGGGAAGGGCAGGTCATGACTGATGTGTATTGGCAGAGATGCACTGAGTGTCAAGGACTGGAGCAAGAGTTATGGCTGGTCAGTAGAGGGATGAATTGGCAGGGCAGTAGGGAAGACCCAGCTGGAATAGCACAGATATTGCAGAGCTAAGTACATTAGCAGACCTGTATGTTAAGGGACCCATGATGGGAGGAGTGTGATGTTGGTGTCAAGTCAGGTGTCAACAAAGTTACATGAAAAAGTGAAGAAAGTACTTTGACTGGCTGCCCACCACAGCTTGGCTCCAGCTTGTCTGATGGTCCTATCACTTCCTTGAGAATGCAGTGCTTATGTGTTACTTGAACTAGAAAGTAAAGAGGATGTCAGACTGACAATCCACATAGATAAATATCCCTTTCCAATGGTTCTTTTTGCTATTCATTAGCCTTAGCTGAGCCCACAGCTTTGCTAGGGCCATGTGAGAAGTGTACCCAGGGGTGCTTGTTTTGGCAAAACAATGAGCAAATAATTGATGACATCAAGTTTGGCAGAGTCCACCATTTTTTTAAAACCCACCCACCCACAGACTGAGCCCTAAGGAAATAATAGAACATCAGTCAGGGTCAGCCCTGACCCAAGCTCAGCCCCATTTGGCCCTCTCTGTGTGCTTTCTGCACCTCATGGAGGCACAGAGTTGTGGAATCCAAAATCAGCCAACCCATGTTTCCCAGAGGGCCCTCATATCACCCTAGTTCCCCCCGCTAAATTCCCTCCTGCATCAATTTTAGGCTCATGGATGAAGGTCTTGACTGGCAATAGATGCCTAGAAGTGGTGCATGGCATTAAGCACTATGTAGGCATGTTAGCCTAAGTCCCTGGCAGTGTCCCAGCAGAGTCATGTTCCCATTGCATTCCTTGGATATCTCCCAGCCGCTGGTCTGAGAAAGTCACTAACCCTAGTGTGCTGCATTGTTCTGTTAGGGACATTTCAGTGCAGGAGAGGTCTCATGATCTGACTAACCACTGCATATGCACATTTTGAAATGTGCTATCCCAAAGACAGCTGAGGAAACTGAAGTTCTCCCCGTGGTATGTGCACGTCCCCAGTAAGGTCCCCCAGGGGCTGCATCTTTTTGAGAGCTGAAGAGCAGCTGGAGATGGGGCTGTTCCAGGTGTGTGTTATAACTGCTCCCCAAATGCTTTCCAGTGGGAGGGTAAGGAATGGGATTTTGCAGCTGAATGTTCCTCTAATGCTTGGATGGGGAGGAACATTGAGAAGCTGGAACAGAGGAGCGCACCAGCAGGAGCTAACTGATCGGGGAGTCTCATTCCTGAAAAGCAGATACAATACTCTTGAGAAGCAGGCTGCACCCTCTAGAGGACTGTGTAATTACCAAAATGTGAGTGAGCACAACACTTTGAGAATGTTACATGCATGTTACCAGTTAGCCATGGGGCCTTCAGGGTGAACAGGGAGAATGCTCATCTCTCTGACGGTTCCCATTAATCCTCCCATTGCGATGCAATAGGCACCAAGGAGATGGGAGTTTGTAGAACAGGACCCTAATATCTTCTCCCTTGGTTCATTTTCTACCTGACCTGTCAATATTGCCATTTTAGTCAGAATACTTCTTTGGGTCCATTTGACACGAATTCAGATTGATGGGCTTTCTGTGTAGTCTATGCCGTCTTTTTTCATTATGCTACAATCCACATGTTTTTCTTCATAGGAATCTGGGCTGCTGAAATCCAAGTTTCATTCTCCAGATGTATTTCCAGTCTCCACACCCATATCCCTCAGCATTTATTCAAATAGGAAATGGTCATGCATGGGTTCTGGGCTGCTGCCATTGTACAGAGCTGGTGCTTTTCAGACAGGCTTGAGGGATTCTTTCCACAATTAGAGTAAGCAGGAATGACGCCTCTGGACATGGGCCCATTCACCACTCATCTAAAAGCAACAGAACTGATTCATTCAGGGGTCTAAATAGGCTGGTGAAACCAAGGCCCTCTGCAGTAAAAAATCCTTCTGAGGGTATAGAGGAAAGGGAGTGGAACCAGCCAACTTGGGTCCAAAGTGAGTAATATGGTGGGGAGGTGGACATGGCTCAGGTGCATGTGGGCAAACACATGGAGGCAAAGACAGGCTAATGGAGATGATATGGAACTTATATCTGAAGTGGAAACAAAATTCAAAGAACTCAGTGCTATGAAACTCAGAAGTACCTTCCATCCCCAAATTTGGGAGGACAGGCACAGGCATTGTAGGTCTGATAGCAAGGTTTTTAAATAAAATATATCGAGTTGGCATGGGCAGATCTAGGATTTCGAAAAGAAGGGTACAGATAGTGCAGCGCATCATCATATATAACCCAACATACACTTTCTCCAGGTAAAAAGAAACCAGAAACATTATAATATGCTAGGGGTCTAGAGCTGTATTATTCATTTTAAGATTGAATTAAAAGCAAATATATCTTTATTGAAATGTGCATTGATATGCTATATCACATAATACCTACAAAAACCCAACAAACTGAAAAATATAATCAAAGGACGTTGTTTCTTTAGTTCTGTTGTTATTAGAATCAAATGTACATCTCTTTCAGATTCATAAAACACTATCTAGCCTTTCTGAGCATCTTGACAGTGCATCCAATGCTTCACTTAGTTATTTCCAAACTTGCATCAATGTTCACTTGGCTTCTGTTCCATCCAGGAGAACACAAAACAACAGCAGACTCTCCCTATGCCTGAAGAAGGGTGTTTGTGCCCAAAAGCTTTCAAAGAACAATTTTTCCAACCATAGGTGACTGGTGCCTCTTGAGTAAGGCTGGGCACATGTCAGTGACCAGGGGGGACCCTGATCTTGCTGATTGGAGGGGTGGGGTCCCCCATGGCCAATCTCACTCACCAAAAAGTGGCCACGCCACTTCAGAAGTCCTGCTGCCACTTCCGGAAGTGGTGTAGCCATTTTTGGTGGTGGACCTGCTCCCCGGCTGGCACTTGCAGGGGGGGCACTAGCGCTCCTGCCTGCCCCCCTACCCATCGCCTAAACAGGGAGCCTGACAGGGGATGCACCACCACTCTCAAGGGGTGCATGTGCACCCTCTACATGTCGCCATTGTTTCCAACTATTTAGTTGGTCTAATAAAATATATTATATTTTATATTATTTATATTAAATACATTTACCCAAAGAACCTTGTCTGCCTATGTCCTTAGACCAACACAGCTACAACCAACATCCCCAAATAGCTGGATTAGTGGAATATCATCAAAACCATTAAAAAAAGAGAGAGGGTCATTAACATCTGATTCCTTCTAAATTCCTCATTCCACAGGAGGCACATCTACATGTGCATATTAATGCAGAGCAATTAACTCTGGCGACGTTGGATGACGTTGGATGACGGGGTAGAAAGCACCCTGTTCAAGTTTGCTGATGACACTAAGATGTGGGGGGATGTGGGTGCACTAGAAGGGTGCAATAGGCTACAAGCTGACCTTGACAGGTTGCAACGGTGGGCGGATGAGAATAGGATGGGGTTTAACACTGATAAGTGCAAGGTGTTGCACATGGGGAGGAAGAACCGGCACCACACTTACAGGTTGGGGAACTCCCCTCTTGCCAGCACGGAGACGGAAAAGGATCTTGGAGTCGTCATTGACTCCACGATGAACATGGGCCGGCAGTGTGGGGAGGCAGTCAAGAAGGCCAACCGTACCCTGTCATGCATCCACAGAGGCATCTCGAGCAGGTCCAGGGAGGTGATCCTCCCCCTCTATGCAGCACTGGTCAGGCCGCAGCTGGAGTACTGCGTCCAGTTCTGGGCGCCACACTTCAAGAGGGACGTGGACGATATGGAAAGAGTTCAGAGGAGGGCCACTTGTATGATCAAGGGTCAGCAGGGCAGGCCTTATGAGGAGAGGCTACGGGACCTGAACCTGTTTAGCCTCCACAAGAGAAGGTTAAGGGGGGACCTTGTGGCCTGCTACAAACTGGTCAGGGGGGATCAGCAGGTATTGGGGGAGTCCCTGTTCCCCCATGCGCTGCCAGGAGTGACCAGGAATAACGGTCACAAGCTGGCGGAGGGTAAGTTTAGATTAGATATTAGGAGGCGCTACTTCACAGTCAGGGCGGCTAGGGCCTGGAACCAGCTTCCAGGGGAAGTGGTGCAGGCTCCTAGCCTGGGGATTTTTAAAAGGAAGTCAGATGAGCACCTTGCCGGGGTCATCTGACCCCGGTGCTCTTTCCTGCCAAGGCAGGGGGTCAGACTAGATGATCTACCTAGGTCCCTTCCGACTCTAGCTACTATGAAACTATGAAACTATAACTCTGGTGCTTATTGCACCAGAGTTTATTGCTCCCAGGTGCTGCATTTACATGTGTGCCTGGGACCCCCCACCCCCAGACCTCCTGCCAGCTGGGACTACTCCAGCCTGGCTCAACATGCTGCAGAGGGGCTGGCTGGGGCACTAGCTGGCAGGCAGCCCCTGCACTGAAGCACCCTCACACCCCAGCCAACCACATCAGTGTCCACATGTGTGCTACTGTGGAATAAAAAACTCCACATCAGGATAGTTATTGTATTTAAAAGTACTGTCCTGCTGCAGAGTTTATTAGTTGACTCCAGTCTAATAGCCCTGCATGGGTAGAAGCGAGACATTTACTGCAGAGCTAATTAATCTACTTTGCAGTAAGTATCTCGTGCACATGCCCAGGTAAATTATAATGAGCAATGAAGTCAACTGATTCCCTCAGTGCTGCATGAATAGACATGTTGTTGCCAATGCCAGGCAGTTGGTTTTAATCTATGGGCAAAGCAGGTATCAAAGGGGGGTGCAACTGTACCACTTCACCCCCCTCTTCTCCCAAATCTGCCCCCACAAGTTGGGGTTGGTATCATATGATTAAAGAATAGCAAATGTAGTACATATATCCAGGAAGTGATCCAGACAACTGCAAGCCCATTAGTCTAACCTCAATAGCAGGCAAGATTTTAGAATAAATTTTGAAGACAATGGTAATTAAAACCATGGAGCTAAATGGAAAATGGGAAAAATACAACATGGGTTTTCCAAAAGGTAGCTCATACCAGATTAACCTGATATGTTCCTTTATTTAAAGAAGTAGTTATCTCATCAGTTGGGATTTCCATCAAGTGTTTTATGTGGTGCCACATAAAAAACTATTAGTTAAGCTGAGAAAGGTGGAAATTAGTATAAAAATTATGAAGGGAACTGCTAATAGGGGACAACAGATAGCATTGAGAGGGGAAGTATCAGGCTGAAAGGTTATTTGTGGAGTTCCTCAAAAATAGTTGTGGAACCAACCTTATTAAATATGTTCAAGCATGTTAGATCTAATTTGCTGCTGAAACTGAATCAGAGGACATTGGAGCAGCATCAGGATATCACACAGGAAGAACTGGATGACATGAGGACTGCTGTTACAGAAGTAGGAGGAAATTCAGCAGCACAAAATATAAGCAATAAAGTTGGGTATTAACAATAAGAATTTCTGCTATGATCTCAGGGTTTGTCAACTGGAAACATCAATAAGAAAGGTCTAGAGACTTTGGTGTGCTAGCTGATCTGAGAAGATGACTAAACCACCAGGAAAAAGGACCCAAGAGAAAAAGCTGTAGCCTACAAAAGCTCATGCCTCACTGAACAAATTGGACTATAAGATGCCACCCTGACTTCTGCACAAAGAGTAGGTGAGAACAATACAAAGGAAAGAAAATAAAAAGAGTAACCAATAAGTTATCCCTGGATACAAGGAATTGATGAAGTATTATTATAGACAGACATCTTGATTATGCAATTTTATTTAAAGGCAGTTTAGTGTTTGTATGATTAACAGTAATAAATGCAAGCAGCATTTAAAGGTGTAAAAAATCCTGTTTGTAAAAAAATAGTGGGAAAAGAGAATGTGCAAGAGTACACATTTATTCCACATGTTAATATATCACATCTAAAAAAGCTACATTAAAAGAACATTCTGGTTGCAAAAGTCAAGCACTTAAGAGTCAGGAAATACCAAAATTAAGGTTGCATCTGCAGTCTTGACACATACCATTGTACATAGGCACTATAACATAGTTTTTAACTTCATGATCACATAGCTGGTATTTTTTTGTTCCCTTGGGACTCCCATTGTCTTCATGAAATGAACTATTATTCATTATTTCTTTTTTTCACCTTTATTTAATGTTTGGCCTCTGGCTTTTTTCCACTTGCTATCTAAATCCTCTACTGAAACCAGAATTATTGAATTTCCTTAGGTATTTTTATGGTGCTCTCACTCTAATATCTGACTACCTCATTAACCTCAGTGAACTGATCTTCAGACACACCTGAGAGTTTGGGGGCATTTAAGTCAGGGAAACCAAAGCAGACCAATTAAAGCCAAAATTGGCAAAAGTACCCACTAATTTTGGATGCCTAACCTGAGATACCCGTGTTCTGATTTCCTAGAGTACTTAGCCTTTTTTTTTTATAGCCCTTCATATGTTCAAAGCCACAGATTCTATCAACTTCATTTGCACTTGCAAGTGCTCAGTGTTTCTTCAATCCGTGCACCCAGAATCTCACACTGGACACCCAAAGCACAAGGAACACAGCCAGTGAGGTCTGTCTGCAAAATTCTTGGTTTAAGTGATTTGCAAAGAGGCACATAGGAAACCTGTGGCAGATGCAGGGAAAATCCAGTATTCCAGGGTGGTATTTGACAGTATTGCCCTGAGACCATCCTCTCCCCATTCTCTGGCACCTTCGCGAGTTAGGTGCCAACCAGGGGTGGATGGGGGACATGTGGTTCCTGGCACAGCTCCTCAGGCTGAGCTAACCAGGTGATAAGCATGGCTCCCTGTGAGAGCTCAGCATGCCCAGTGAGCTCAAGAAACCACACAAGGCAGAAGCACACAGCCAGAAAGGGTGCAGCTGCACCCTCCTGCCTTTTCTCCCTTTCTGGATCTGGCCATGGGACCAACCTCTGTAACATACAAGGTTGGAATCCTAGACATAAGAGCTTTCAGTCACTACCTGACCTGACTCACTCCCAGACCATAGCCTGTCCTGTGTACTGAACGGGGCAGTGCCAATTTAAAAATACAGCATGGACTCATATAATTAAAGGTGATCATATCACATACCAAGCTTTACATTCATTAAACATAGAAGTTTGCATCAACAATAATTTTTTTAAATAACTGAAAACCAGAAATTCTCTCATGTGGAACCCTGCTGACCTCCAGCGTGCATCACCAGTAAGATCTGGACTTGTAGACCCACAGCATGCACTTGAGCTGACGGAGCAGCTGGTGCAGTATCTTGAGGCTTGTAATATTGAAATAAGACCTGCTTACAGTAAAGAGGTAACAGTTTTTACTGTTGCCCTTGCAAGGGTCTTGTGGCTGGCTTGTTCCTGTTCTCACACCTGGAAGTTCCTGCTAACTGCATCCAGACTGTCCCATGGGATGACAAATTTCCTGGACATTTTATGTGTCCAAGAGGACTTAGTCTGTCACAACTGGTAGCAGTGGCAAGCTGTTGTTATTTTCCAAGTGGTCTAGACACTGGTAGAAGGGAGAGGGAGGCTTGGCACACACTTTGCCAGTGAGTGTCATAGCAATTTGCTGGCAGCAGAAGAGTGTGAAGGCTGAAGACCTGTGAGTCCAATTCAACATTTGAGAAACGAGTGTGTCCCAGTGATTATAAACCATTCTTCCTCTGTGCCTCTGGTCTACCCACCCATTCACACCCCAGCTCCTTGCCAATCCCCGCCTCTTCTCTCCACCCAGTCTCCAGAGCATGTACAAAGGATATCAGTGAGAATTGGGGACCATCTATGTGTACATCTATGACTGATGAGAGACAGGATCAGTTTGGCATGTGTCACCAATATGTCATATTATGTGACTCTGTCCACATGGGTCTAGGAGCTGAGTTTCTGCCATTCCAATAGTCTGTGAGAAAGGGCCTTTGGTTATACGGCTTAAAAGTAGTTAATGATGTTAGCATAGATTTGGTGCACAAAGGAAGAAAGTATAATACTGCAAGTGTTACCATTTCAAAGTGACAAAAGCCTCTCGCTCTGTCTGTCTGTCTGTCTTTTAAGTTGCATCCATTTCAGATGCCTTGGAGACGTTACCTCATTAGTTTTAATGAGAAGTCCAGACGTGCGTCTGACAACCATAAATTGTTCTTTTTGCATGACTTTTGTGCATGTTTTATGTGTGTAAAAGGGCTCCCTGTGTTGCCCTGTGAAGGGCTTGACTGTGTTACATACTGACGTCTGCTGTTTAGCCGCACGTCACTCTGGCCTCTCTCTGCACAGTTCCCTTTTTATATGTTGCCCACCCTTTATGAAGTCACTTTCCCCCTTCCGTTCCACCCCCATATATTTAAGTCTTGTCCAGCTCCTTGTGCAGGGCTTACTTCCACTCCAAATAAAACTCCCAAATGAAGCACTGACACTGGTATCCCAGTGTTCAAACTTAACACTAGCAGCAGTTCGTTCATCCAGTCAAGTGACCACCATTTTCCATAGTCCATGACATATTCCCTCTAAGTTCCCAAATTAGTTTTTTTTATTTTACCAATTGCAAGATGGTGAGCTAAAGATTTTGAATCCCTTTAATAAAACATAGGCCATCCAATGATACCTACAGATACAGAGAAAGAATAATACAGCTCCCCTTTTTTCTGGCTCCATTTCTCTGGGCACATTTCATGGCTGAGATTTGAGAGACATGCCATCAGTGGAAGCTACTGGAAAAGGAAAATCCCTGGCTCAGAACGCTTATAGTAGAGAGAACCTGGTTTTGCATGTTTCGTAAAGGAGGGCTTGGAAAACTAGCATTTTAAATGCTCTTCATTCGTCAGCTACCCTGAATTGAAATCCCTAGTGTCTGCTGTGGGCACTGGGCACCAGCCACTTAAGTGACCTCACCTCACCGTATAATGGGCTCTTGTCCCTGTGGAGTGTTTTATCTTACGTAAGAAACAGTAGGAACAGCAAAAGGCTGTCTACCCTAATATATGTTGTCTTAATATTTCTGACTCCCCCTAGTCCTGCAGTTCAAAGGTGACCCACTTCCCCCTCCTCTAAAAATAGCTCTAAGCATTACATGTGCTCCTTGCTTCTGTTGCTTCTCACTGTAACATATTCCATAAATTGAATACTTTTGCAGGGAGTAGTTCTTCTTTAGTTTTCTGTCTTTGGTTAGTGACAGAACATTATATGGTTCCAGGGGACTGCTGATCATTCTAACCATAAATCACCAGGTGGTCGAATTGGCTGTATCCACCAAGAGAAGACGGCCAGGCACAGATCCGCGACTTTTTTTTTTTTAAATCAAACTGGACCTGCCAAAGCCATTAGCTTGTTCTCAAAATTGAAAATGCTCTCATATTTGGACCCCTAGGCCCAAGGCTCAACTGTTCTCATGAAACACCTTTATAATTTGATGGCCTCATCTGAAGCATTAAAAGCATACAAATCTGTATGTTTGTTTTGTAATTGTGAATTTGATGTTAGCTCAGGTGATGGCTAATTATTCAACAACATCTAAATATTACCATCTGGCCAGGTTGTTTACTTTCTCTCACAGTACTAACAGAACTTTACTTCCTGCATGTGTATATTTGATTCAGCCCACGTATACATGCAACTTTGGTTTCTGCTCTTCCAAATTCTTCTGAGTGGTAAAATCTGGCCTTGCATAAACATGCAAAGTAGCTTTGCAGCATGGATTCTGTTTGTGCCCATTAAATGAAATAAACTTGCTGTCGGTTTTACTTATTTTAATATTGTACATGCCAGTCCCATCCCAACTTTACTTAAAATTCTTTTTTTTTTCTCTGTCTCCAGTGTCACAAAACAGCCTGTTGTAGAAATCAAAGCTCTCAATTTAGGAAGAAACCCAAAGAGCTTTGGTTTGGCACTTTCATCACTAAGGCTTTCTCCCCCTTTCCTCCCCTCCCCTCCCACCCAATTGTATATCCACACATGCATTTTGGTCCTATATTATAGTCTATACTGCTAAAAACAACATATTTTTGTTAAACATTTTACTTTTAGTGCTTTTGTCAGACCTATCACTTTCTATTGCAATTACCTCCATGTTTATCGTAAACATATCTGGTGTCTGCTCTTTTTCTCTCCTGGCATGCTGTTTTTGTGCCTCATATGAACTTTTAATTAGATTTACTTCATCTCATTCAACTTCCTATTAGAACTTTCAAGACTCCAAACCCACAATGCTCTGTGAAAAATCAAGTCCATTTTCTAGCATCTCATCACTTTGACCTGATCAGATCCCACAAATAATAATTCATTTTCTAATTAATAGATCAAGTGCCAGCCATTCAAATGCACATGAGCCTGTAAAATCATTACCAGTGGTATCATCTGATAGTTAGTTTCTTGTAAAGAAATGGTCATTTAGCAAGTATCACCTTTGAATTTTCTGAATGTCTCACCATTTACGGCTTAGTAAATTAGTCTGTTTTGCATTAGCTATTACTTGTAAATACAGGAAGTAAACTAACTGTGCAGTAGATACTGTGCAGTAACGCATGTGTAGATACTGACTAGGGGCAAATTTGCTGCCTGTCAGCCATGGTGCTGCTCAGCTCCCAGGAGCTCACAGGAACCAGAAGTGGAGCAGCACTGGGACTGGGGAGCTCTCTGCTTCCCCAAGCAGCTGGGAGCTGGCCAGGAGCTGTTACGTTTCTGGGGCAGCTCCCAGCCAGCCCCTGGATAGTCAGGAAAATCCCTGTTCAGCTGGAGACTGGCTGGGAGCTGTCCCAAAAGTAGGACAGCTCCCAGCTAGCCCCCCGCTGCGTGGGAAAGCCCCTCTGGGCATGTCTCCATGTACATTGGGCCAAGACAACTCTGCGGCAGCAGCTGTCTCTTGGCCCTGTGCACATCAGGAGCCTTCCCAGTGTATATGGGGCAAGAAGATAGCTGCCACTGCAGCTGGCAGAGCTCTCCTAGCCCCATGTGCATGGGGAACAGCCCTGTAGTCCCTGCCAGACCTCAGGCTAGCACCCTGGGAGAGCCTGGAGCTCTTCCTGGCTGCTGTAGGGGGCCAGAGCAGGGTAGGAGAATCCCTGCCCCAGGCTGCTCATACATATGCAGACATGCTCCAAGGAAAGGCTTACTGTGCAATATTTTAGGGCATTTATACACATATTTTTCTGTTCTGTAACATGCTGGAGATCTGCTGCACATGAGCTGAGGTGAACTGTGCAGCGCTGCATGAGGTTGTATAAGTGGCAAAATGAGCATCAGTGTGCAAAAAATGGCACCAGCACACTTTTGAATTAAAGCACCTCCAATGTGTTTTAATTTGAAAGCATACTGGCGCCAGTTTCTCAGCACTGTCATGCATTTTGCCACTTATACAACTGGAAGCATCGCAGCACCAGGTGCTTTTCAAAGCGCCCAGTGCTGTGGCACTTGCATGTGTAAAAATGCCCGTACTGCACAGTAAGCCTTTGTAGCATTAAAAACGCATGTAGTTGCACCCAGTTGCACCCAATAACCACTTTGTAATCCCAATGGAATATGCTCTAGATCTGCAGTGACTCCAGGTTTACTGTCTGAGTAAAGAACTCGCTTTAGTACAATTTCTCTGCAATAGCATCTGCTTCTGGCATAACTCAGATTCATTGCAACCCAGCTCCTCCAGGTCTCTACCACGTTCCCCCTGAGCTGAAAGGATTCAGGCCACATGTACATGTGTGCTTTACTGTGGAGTAGACTAATTAGCTGTGAAGTAAAGTGTCACTAACTACATATACAACAGTATTAAGCCACAGTAAACTAGTTTACATTGGAGTAAGATAATACTGTCAGGGACAGTACTATTTTACAGCAAGGTAATTTACTGTGATTAAACATGTAGATGCTGACCACGGGCATAAATTGAGCCCAATCAGTCCAGCCAGCTGAGGGACAGACTTGTGCCTGCCACCTATCCACATGGCTATGCACTTTCAGTACCCTCTTTCCCCCTGATAGCTCCACCACCTGATGCCACTACCCAGAGCCCAGGGCTGAACCCCACTCCATGCTCCCTGCCAACCTGGGCTTGCTCCACCCTGGCTCAAATTACTGCTGTCCCAGGTGCACATTTAGACAACCCCTAAGAGTATTTTACTCCAGCTGAAACTACTCCGGAGTTAATTGCTTCACATTAATTGCACATTAGATGCACCCACAGTAACTTTAAATGCTCTGTATTTTTCATAAATTCAGTTTCCTTCTGACACCATATAATAAAGATATGACAGGCAGGTGGGTTGGTGTAAAACACCAGCCATTATTTCTTAGCTGTAGTCATATGATGTGGATCAGCATTACAAAAGGTCCAACACCCTGCCCCATGTACTTACAAGCCGGGTGCACGCAAGGGTCAGAATCCACCATCTGTACTGGGTACTATTATATGCTTCCTTCTTGCCCTCATGCTCTCTTATGCCTCTCATACCATCATTTGAGTTTTCTTCCTGTCTTTCTGCCAGTCTCTCTGTTGTCTATAACTAACTTCAATTTATTCCCTCATCTTTACACCTTCAACAAGGTAGTTCTGATTTTAATGGTGGCATGGGCATCCCAGCCTGCTCAATGAAGTTCCTGACCCTATGAGGAAACATTCTTAGTTGCATGACCTTTGAGAGGCCAGTTTCAGTGCTTTATAATGAAGCAGCCATTTTCCTGGAATAAGCCGTGTGCTCCTTAAATGAGCCAGTTCTGCTTTTTTATGCTGTCATCTCTTAGGTACAAATGAAAATGAATTTAACTAGGACATGTTCTTTAGTTCCCATTTCTAAAATTAGAACGCATTTAAATCAGCAAATCCTCCAGCTGGAACAGGCTATTTACAGCTGTACCTGAAGCACTGATAAGATAATGGATCCGTTGTAAATACCTATTATATTATGTTGCCTTTGGTTAGTGTTTGAGATCACAAGTAAACCGGAGGGCTATAAGCAGTAACTGAATAATGTTGCATGGTTCCTGTGGGGAGAGCGCACTAGGATTCCCATGGGATTTTTCTACTTATTTTACTGGTAGTCTCCTGAGGACTCTGTAGGCATGGCTGGATGGCTTGGTGAAAGATGCTTCAGTTTGTATTACAGGAAAATCTCAAGTCAGGGAATCAAGGTGCGTTAGCTGAAGTACATTTAAGTGGGATTTGGTCTGACATAGATTTGAGTTGTAAGGGAGAGGAAGGGAATAAGGAAAGAAAAAAATCATCTTAGAATGAGGAGATGAATGTTTCCCATTATTCACTTGAAGAAGACAAGTTGGGCATCTATTCCAGGTTTTGCAATGCCCTAGGCATTTTCTATCACTCTTAGATAGCATGTTCTCCCAGTACCCCACCAAGATAGAAGTAAGATGACGTGGAGATGGGGGAACATGGTCTCCGTGGCATTTGCCTTGCTGTTAGCACATTGCAAACCTTTCTGGTAAGGTGTGAAGACAATTTCAAGGCCCCAGTACTTCCCCCTGAATTCACAATTGGCAGACAGAACTAGGACTGTTTCTTTGACACTTGGCTTGGGTCCTGGGAACTTATTTCATTCTCACACAACCTTTAGCCTGGGCACTGACTGCATTAGATATAATAATGTTCTCTACATTGGATATCTAAAGGGTCACACGCAAGCAGTAGTGCACACATAATAGGATGGTAGGAAATTGAAAATGGAATGGAAAACATCATCATTCCACTATATAAATCCATGGTGCAACCACTGCGTGTAATTCTGGTCGCTACACCTCAAAAGGATGTAGGATGAGAAAAGGTACAGAGAAGGGCAACCAAGATCATCTAAGATACAGAGCAGCTGCCAAAGCAAGAGAGACTAGGACTCCTCCATTTGAAAAGAAGCCTGACCAGGGATGTGATAGAGGTCTATAAAATCATGGTGTTGATAAAGGGACTAGGGAACTGTTATTCATGAACTCTCAAGAACCAAGGTGGACCCAATGAAATTAGCAGGACACCGATATTAAAAACCCCCCAAGAGGAAAGTACTTTTTGACACAGTGCATAATTAACTTGTGGAACTTATTGCCACAGGGGATGATAGAGGCAGGTGACATAACCAGGTTCAAAAAGGAATTGGACACGTTTCTGGAGGACAGGTCCATTAGTAGTTATTAAATAGAACAGTCATGGACGTATCCTCTGAAGTCTCTAAATGAATAATGGTGGATGCCAGGAAAGGTACAACATGGGATAGCGCATTCTAGATATGCCCTGTTCATCTCCCTCCAAACCATCTACTGTTGCCACTGTCAGAGAAGGGATCCTGGGCTAGATGGATCATTATGTTCTTATTATTCTGTGGGGAAATTATACCCACACTCCAGAGACAGTACTGGCTTCCTAGTCACTTGACTGCAATACCCTCTTAACCTTTGGAGCACTGTGCAAGGCTTGTCAGGTTTTTACCTGAGGCAGCAATTAGCATGTATTTTCTATTTAGTTGTTGAATTGGTCTTCTATTATATATGTTGCTGTGATTTTGCACTCACACACTTGTAAAAATAAAGGCAACTTGAGGAACTGAAAAAGCAAGCAACCTACTCCCTAGTTCTTTAGGGACAGAGCAGATGATGTTGTCCTTTCTCCCAGGAAAATGCAATCAAGTTCAGATGCACCAATTAAAGTGTTTTCAGCTAGTGAATATGAATTTACCTGAGTGCAATGTAAACTGCTTGACTACCCAGTTACAAGACTAACTGTGCTTTTATATCCCTCCAACCTTGTGTCTATCTTGTCTATGTAGTTATCAAGTTCTTTGAGGCAGCAGATTATTTTGCTATAAATACAATCAGCACCTAACATAATATAGGGACTGACCCCCACTGAAGCCTTCAGACACTACCTTAATAAGTCACAGAAATAAGATATGGAATTACAGGACTATCATCCCAGGGTAATAACACATGAATCATGGGCCACACACTCTTAAGCACAATGAGAGCTTGTTAAGATATGGAAAATAGGGACTTTGTAATTCAAGATCCCAAAATGGTAGTTTGAGCTAACAAGGTTCAAGTAAGCTTAATAACAAACACAACCCTTATAAAGCAAAAAGGTTTCTAACTGAAGACACTACCAGCGTTAGTCTAGGCTGAATTCCTAACCCAAAATCATCTCATGAAAATGGAATGAAATCTCAGGACTGGAACAAGGCTCCAGGTAAAACTAACCTACCAGACTGGACCAAGCCTCCAAGCTATATCACTCTCCCAAGCTGAAAAAAATTCACCAAGCTAAGCCAGACCTGATAATTAAAACAAATTCTTCAGCATTGCAACAGACACCTGACCACCCCTACTCCCAAACTGGAGTGAGCAGCAGAGGCCTAAAGACCAGTTTTATAAACTCTTAGCCCCCACCCCTAAAAGGGTTAGGCCAATCAGACCCTTCTGCTTGGCACAAAATGGATCCTCATAGCTAGCTGTAATGGGGGAAGTTTGTGGCTTCTTTGTGTCAGAGGCAATATTGCTAAACTATCACACAAGTAAAATTATTTAAGTGTCCAATATTTAAGGTAAGAGTAGTACAAAGGAGAGAAGAAGCAGCTAGCTTGGTAGCATGTATGTAGCAGTTTAATTCTGCTTTCCTGGTTTTCATGGGGATTACATAATAATTTTAATTTAAGTAATGTAACCCACTTCTAAACCTATCCCCTCTGCCTCCACAGTCTCTGGCGTGTCCTATTGTGTTTTGAGGGTGAATATTTTCTCAAAGGAGAGATTTCAAGTTGTACAACCAGTAGAAAGACCCAAAAAGAGAATGCCTGGATCTGTGACAAAGCCTTGGCAAAACATTCAGTCTTGTGGAAATACCCACGTTGAATATCAATCAGTTAGGTGGGCTGCTGGATAATTGTGACATAAGCCAGTGATTTAAGAGTACAAGAAAACAAGTGTGAGGGGTTTAAAGTTATGTGCATTATAGCAATCTGATGTCCTCTGATTTTTTGAAGACCCAGACCTTCACCCACTAAAATCAATTGGATTTTTTTTCTTGGTATTGACTTTAATTTCAGGCCCTAAATTCAATCCTGGGTGTAAAAACATGAAATTCCCATGGAACTTCAATCCATTACACCAGGAATTAATTAAGCTTCTGTGATGAGCCTGACCATAATAATGGGACTGTTCCATCCTCCAGCATTCTGCCATCTGAACTCCCTGCTTCCTTCCCCTTTTAATTGCAAATCTGCCAGTTGCATGATTTTGCCATTCAGTCCTATTGCTAACAGTTTACACTCAATGTGTAACATTGATAGCATTAGGTAGGGCCATGGAAGTGATACCTGCTTAGACTAATATATGTGTATATAACAGAACTTAGTGGCAACATCTATGTGAGACATTTACTGCAGAGCTGCCTAATTAGCTCTGCAGTAAAGTCTCAGTGTCTACACATGCAGGCCTTTTAGGCTGGAGAAAACTAACTAACTCCACCACAGGTTAGTACTTGAAAAAAAAAAGTGCTATCCTGCAGCAGAGTTCTTTAGTGCACAGTAATACACATGTTGATGCTGACAGGGCTGACTGGGGCATGAGGGTGCTTCAGTGTTGGGGTTGCCTGCCACACTGGAGCACCCTCACACCCCAGCCAACCCCTCTGCAGTACACTGAGCCAGGTCAGAGCAGCGCTGGGCTGGCAGGCTGACCCCGCAACTCCCTGCCAGTCCAGGCTGATGTTATCTGGTTCAACATGCTGCAGTCTATGGTACACATTTAAACATGACACCCAGGAGTCATAAACTCCAGCACCATATACACCAGAGTTTATCACCCCATACTAATAGTATGTGTAGATGCAGCCAGTGCCTCTGGATCTTATCCCTAAGGAGAGTCTGGGCTTAAAGCACTGGACTGGGAAATCTGAGTTCAGTTCTCTTATGGATGTGCTGAGTGATCATGGGCAAGTCACTTAATCTCTCTGTGCCTGTGAAGATAATACTTCCCTATCACAGGGTAAACCCATCAGTTGTTGACAGGCACATAGCTACTGAAGTAATAAGGGGTGCATATAAATTATAATTAGGTGGAATGCCTCGTGTTGCTGTTGGCCGGAACTAGCACTTCATTTGTTAGTACATGCAAGCTCTTTTTGGTGGGGAAATTGCCATAGCCCTAATTAGTTTCTTAGTGTTGAATGACTCATTTTAGCATATAGAAATCAGTTTCCTTTGTCTCAAAAGGAAGTTATAGTCATGTTTTTAAATTCATGCAGGGTTATATTTGCCCATCACGCACAGCTCTAAAAGTCTGGCTAGCATGGACTGGGGAAGTGGGGATGTTATACTTAGAAATGGATTTAATTAACCTTGCTGTTTATTGCTTTCTTCCAGAGTTCAGCAAGGTTAGAAAAAGAACAAGGAATAGGTCACCCAATGTTTACACTGAGCTTTTGAAGAATAGACCAGCCACTTATTTTTTCCCCTTGTTTCTTTAAATGCTCTGAATCTCAAGTTGTGGATTAATTTTGGAGCCGGAGGTAGGGAATGTTGATTCAGAGGGCGGTAAATATGTGGTAGTAGCTTGCAATGTTGACTTCTCTATTGTACCTTTAACTCTAGCATATCTCTTTACTTCCCTAGTTTGTTGTAAGCTAAAGACATTTTGGAGACCCTTGGCATACTTGATAAAATTCACAGTGGGCCAGTATTGTACACCAGTGGTGCATAACTCCCTTCATGGGGCTGGATTTGACCCAGCATGAAGGGTGAAAGTAGAATGAGTCAACACCTCTTGTTTGGAAAAACAGGCTTGCATTAGTAAGTCCCTCATTTTTTAGGTATCTCTACTTAATTGTCACTCCTTTCTTCAGTTCCTTCCGCTCTGTATTTCAGTAGCCTAGCAATATATTTACACCTCAGCCTATCTTAACCAGATTCATAAAACCACAGACCTGTCACAGACTGGGAGGGAGGACAAATAGGACTTAACAAGAGGGAGTTTGCCAAGAATCATACTGAATCTATGTAAAAAATAATGCACTGCCTGTCTTTCCTTCATTTATTTTATTCCAGCAGGATCTTCTAATCCCTCATAGAGAGACAATGGTTACTCCAGGTGTAGGCAATTATTTGGGCTGGAGGGCCACTAAAGGAGATTTGATGAGCTGTTTCAGGCTGGGAGAGGAAGGGGAGGGAGGGTGCTGACTTGTTGGGGTGGCGGGGAGGCAATTGATCCTATCCAGCCCTGGGCCTGTCCACACTGTACCCACTGCTGGGGGCACCAGATAGAGCAGGCAGGTGGGCAGATGGGGTCTTCATGAAGACTGGCCTGGGACCGCCATGCACAGGGTGCGCTTAGCTAGGTGGATGGGATTGGGGGGCAGGCAGGTGGGGAGTGGCATCTGGGAGCAGGATGGATGGGCATTCCTAGTAACTTAAGTCAGACTTTGGTCCAAAATGTATTTGCCATGCAGCAGACAAGCACAATGAAAGAAAGGACTGAGAGAGAGGCCACTGACAAATGCCTGGAAACCCCCACTAACCAAGCAAGAAAATTATTACACACAAAATGGAAAAGAAAAACATATGAAGCAAAGAACAATGGCGACACTGGGAAGCTTGACTGTAAAACATTTCTAGCAGGGGCTATGTCAGAAGCTCAACCATTATGCAGTAACATGGAAACAGGGCAGCGAGTTCCGATTAGAACACAGGAATTCTTCCTGCAGTGTAGCAATGCCATACTCCACTGTACTCTGTAGTCCTGCTTTCTCTAAAGAATAAAGGGTGGGAAGCTCCAGACTACAGGTGTGCATTTCAGTAGGTAGTCAGATGGCTTTGTGCCTACTACTCTAGGCTGTAGGACGTTGTGGTTCAAACCGTGCCACAAAGTGACCTTGGCCAAGTCAATATTAATCTTCCCTTTCTATTTACTTTTTTGTATGTTCTTTGGGGCAAAGGTGGTCTCTCACTAAGTTTTATAGGGTGACTAGTACAACAAGGCCCCTATCATGGTAGGCACCTCTGTAATACAAAGGAACATAAATAATACCTCTGTATTACTAGCCATGCAAGGGAAGGGCTGTGAAATAGTGCATGACAGTAGATGGCATCATTTGGAGAACAGAAGTGGTATGCAATCGGAGTTTCTTCTTTATAATCATAGGTGACAAAGGGGATAGGCTCAAGCTTGGGTTGACCTCTAAAGCTCAACAGGAGTATAAAAAGGGAAAATTTCCACTTGTAATGAAATACTAACCAACTTGGCAGGAGCCAAATTCTTCAGCAGATTAGATACATCAGTGGGGTTTTACAGATCTCCCTTGGCACAGAAAGCCCCAAGTTCTTCCCCTTTAGTTATGTTGTTTGGCAGTTTCCAAAGCTTTTCACTGTGGAGATGCTATGAAGTCTTGCAAGAAAGGAAGCATACACTAGTGGCATAATAGTCTAGTACAGCACCAGCAGTGAACACTGAGAATTATTTCAGTATGTACTCACTGGAAACTGCAAGGTTTATAGTTAAAGGCTTATATTAAACAAGACCAGATTTCATTAAAAATCACAGTCTCACCTAGTTAAGAGAGACGGTGTACAAAGGTGTAATACTTTGGCTAGCAATACAGATCTCAGTGTCTGAGTTATTATTTATGGTTCTTTGTGATGAATCTGAAAGTTCTGGTTGTTAGATATGCTGAATGATGTCAGTAAGTGCTTGTCCAGTTATGCGTGGCTCACATAAAAAGACTTCTCAAACTACCAGAGCAGTCATGAATGACACATCAGGAAAGAGAGTTCAAGGATTTGCAGCATATACTAACATCAGCCCATACTGCAGTTCTTTGACCCGTTAAAGGGGACCAAGCTCTTCACAGATGTGTCAAATGGAGACTGGGAACCGTACTGTTGAAACATCACATGACTGAATGGTTCCTTGCAGCACATACATCAAGAGCAATGAAGGTGGAAAAGAGAAATGCATACACAGTTCATAAGAACAATGCTAGGTCTTGCGGAAGCTTGTATTGGGTTTCATGATTCCCTTAATGGTAGTAAGCCCCATCAGGGATACAGCAGTTACCTCTGAAACTAGAAAAGCATGCTGTGACCCTTGAATCCCAGCTAGGGTATGATTTAGTAATGGCAGACATGCTGTTGAGAGTATATGCTCAACTTGTCAGCATATAACCTGATGATCTGGAACAAGCCACAGCAGTTCATGCAGGCACAATAAGTGCATCATGGGCTGTACTGCAAGAGACAAAAGGAAACAGCTAAGAACAGAATACTGTAAGGGCCAAGACAAACTAAGTGAAAGATGGCAAAATTCAGGATTTCACACCCATGTGTTTTTTGTGCACAGATAAGTTTTTCTGGGGGAAGCTCATCCTCTACCAAGGATCAGAAGAAGACAAAGTGGAAGGGGTGGAGAGGCTGAGTTGTATTTACTTGTTCATACATGCACTGCAATCAGGAGGTTAGATTTTCAGTTAGTGTAGCTCCACTAAAATTAACATTACCTAACAGGCCACGTCCTCAACTGGTATAAATTGGCCGAGTTCCACCAAATGATGCAAACCTCCATATATGTGTGTGTGTGTGTGTATGTATCTGTGTATATGTATCTGTGTATATGTATATAATGAAGTTAGGTGGTTCTTGGTAGAGCTGGTGACACCACATTCAGACAGAGCTGTCTAACATTTTTTTCTTATAAGATGGGTCTTTGTTGCTTATGATTTATCAAAATAGTCATCTGGACTGAAATTTTCCATCCTGTGTGTCTGCCTCCAGCTGAATTTTTTTGGTCATTTGTTTTTAAATTTTAGCTAAAATGGCCCAGCTGTTTCTAGGAAAAATACATTGTTTTCCTCAGGCTAAAAAATTCTTACCGTGACTTCCCTGAGAAGCTATGGCACTCCCCTGCACTGGGGCTGGCACTTGAAATCAGCCTCCAGGGTTGACCTAGTGTCAGGGACTCACCTTTTGCAGCCTCAGGAAAAGCTGCCCATATTTGGGTGCATTCTTAGACTCAGCATTTGCTGCCTGAAAGCACTTGGTAAAGTTTTCTTAAAGACTGGCAGTTAAATTCCCTGAAGGTTTCATCTGTACTAGATATGCTTCATCCCCTCCCAGCTCCTTTGTGCCAATGAAAATGAATGTGCCCCCTCACCACAAAGCAAATGAGCACCCACTACAGGACCACTAGGGCTGAGCAGGACATTCTTTGCAAATGTTCTTCCCTGTTGCCAGGGGCCACTGGGATTTGGAGCACAGGGACTGTCCTCTTTCATTTTGCCCTTGCTGGTACTTGGACATAGTGTGGAAAAGGAGGAGGAGGAGAGATAGGACTAAAACCAGACCTTGGAGAAAAATTGGAGAATAGAAGTGGGGAAAACTGAAAGCAGGCTGAAGAGGGAGGAAGAGTGCAAGATACAGGTGTGAATTGGGGGCAGGGGCAAGAGGCATGTAAAGGGAAAAAAGGGAAGAAACCGAGGAAGGAAGTGCAGGCAATTTGGGATAGGGAAAAATGGGTGCAGAAAGAGGCAGAAGACAAAGAGTGGGGATAGGAGCAAAAGGGTTTGAAGTCATTAAAGTCCCCATTGTAGAATTTAGAATAGACCCCAGGGTCCTGAGTCTCAACATGCCCCTGCTGCTGAATGTCAGTGAAAGCCTCTATCAAGGTGCATGCTCCATCCCCCACTAATGGTTAATTCACTCCGACCCTCTCTACACAGCTAATTTGCAGTGCCCTGAAACACACTACACACAGGCTACCACTTGAACCAGAAATTATACAGCCTTGTCCATTCAGCATTTTAGGGGAAATAATTATAATGCATAACTACTGAGTTACAAAACTAGTTAATTCACCCAGGACCTCTTGAACATATATTGACAACCTTTTCTAGAAGGAGGACATTGACTGCCATGATTCCCCTGCTTTACCTGTGGCAGGGTAAGGTGTTAGGTCTATGTTGTTTCGGGGTTGAGGGCAGCCATACGTACAGCTTAGATTATGGTTGTATGGGATGGTTTGGATAGAGATGATCCTGACAGGCAGGGAGTTGGTCCAGATCAGGGGTGGCCAAATGCAGCTCTTCAGAAGTTAATATGTGTCGCGTTGAATCTTTCTACAAGCACACTGTGACCAGCTTCCATAGCCATTACATCATATTGTGTGCTTGTGCAAAGATTCAAAGAGATGCATATTAACTTCTGAAGCGCCACATGTGGCTCCAGAGCCACAGGTTGGCCACCCCAATCTAGATGATGACTAGAGTTCCCTCCTAGCCCTACTTCTCTGTGACTCCATGACCCCCACGCTAATTAATTGTCCCATAACATTGTGTGAATGTAGCTACATTGTTCGGTTTAGTAGGCCACCTTTGTAGAATACCATGGAGAGTGTGAAAGCACCACTACCACACATGGTAAATTTTGCCACATACATATGGCTTGAGAAGATAACAGCCTACAACTGCTACCAGTCTCTGCTAGCTCAAGAGACTAAAGACTTATGTGTCATGGATCTAATGGTTCTAGATGAGATACTTATCCAAGTTGGGATCAATATATTTCTATATTATGCAATTTCCTATTTGGTTGGTTTTTTTGATGTTGCAGGGAGTGGGGGTTAAGTTCTTTTGAAAAAAAACTTAGGAAATAAAATGTAAATAACTGTTAAAAGAATATTACAATTGCAAAGTTAGGAAATGCCAAAGCTAAGGCTTACCATTGCAACTTTAGGATACTTCCCTTGACTATATACCTTATTGTATGGCCTTTAATTACATGATCACCTGTTGTTTAATTTTCCATAGGGCACTTGCCTCTATAGCTGCAGAAGGTGGGAGGTGAATAGTGGCCTGCACCATGAGGAAGAAAAAGGATGGCCTTATGGTTTATGCATATGATTGCTGTGGTTGCCTTCATTCCTTTCTTTACTTTAGAGTTCCTATATGATGCTGGCAGCATCTCATGTATTCAGGATCCCCACACTTCAAAATGGCAGAGGGGGTGCTTTAACTAAAGTTTGTTTGACAAGCTTTAAAGTGCCTCTGCCACCATTCTGAAGTGTGGGGACACTGAATACACAAGACACAGAAGCTAATTAGCACACTACAGCAGACTGGATCAATCGAGTCTGTTCCGACACACTATAATTACAATGCATCAAAGTAGCATGCCTGCAGTGTACATCTAGTCATCCCTAGATGCTTAAGACAGTTGAGGCTAGATTTGCATGTGAGCTCACAACTGCAAGTAAAGGCAATGGGAACTGTGCTTTGAACATAAAACAACTGCTACTCTACTATTTTCTGGCTCTATATACCCAAGAAATCTTAGATGATCTGATAGATTGTCTTGTCCAATGCATAGTTTTTTTCCTCGTTGCTGACATTTCACACAGCTTTGTCCTGTTCAGTATTATTCCTTCATTTTCTCTTTGGGTGGCCTCAGGGTCAAACACCAAGAGCTGCCTCAGAACTCTGTTCTCTGTCGTTCTAACATTTTATCTCCAACCTTTGGGATTTTAATATATTTAATATATCTGTTTGGTCACAAACCACCCACAGTCCCCTACTAGATCTTCTTCTTCACCTGTGATTTTCCTTTACTGCCCCAAAGAAATCACCTCAACACTTTCTTTGTCCTTTTTCCTTCTTAGCAAAGTGCCAGGTTTCACATTCTTGGTCTTTCTCTTTAGTTGTTTATATTTCAAATTCTCTTCAGAAAAAGAGTAACAGGTGTTGGACCATGTACAATTTTCTATCCCCCCTCCAAACACACACACACACACACACACACACACACACACACACACACACACACACACACACACACACACACAGAGAGAGAGAGGATTCTGAAATACCAGGCTTGTGGTGCCTCAAATTGGACATTCAAATTCAATGGTTATGGCTTTAATTTCTTTCAGTTCCTCCTGTGCGAGATGGTAATAATAGTAGCCTTTCACTTCACAGAGGTGTTGTAAAGATAAGTGCACTGCTGTTAGCGATACGGTCAGATTCTGAAATGATAGCACTAGAGAAAATCACATGAGGAAATGTAATTATTTTGTATTCAGTGCAAGACTTTAACTGGGACTTGGAAATGAAGGCCTAGGGTCAAATAATGAGGAGAAAATGAAATGCTGCAGATATAATGGAACATTGAACAAGGAGACATAGGTAGCCCTGTTAGTCTGAAGTCAAGTAGAAGGGCAAGGTAGATTTGCATGTTATTGACTAACCAAAGTATAAGTAGTAGAAGCTTTCATGGGCTGATGCTCACTTCATTAGATCATGTCTTCAATGATCATCACATCATGACCCAAACCAAACTTCTCCTCTATGAGTCCATTGTCATTCCTACACTGCCATATGGATGTGAAACTTGGATTATATATCAGAAACGCTAGAAAGCATTGGAATTTTACCATAGTGCTGTCCTTGGAAAGCCCTTCATATCTTCAGAAGAATGACAGAAGAATGAACACCAGTGGTGTGGCTCAAGCAACCACCATCAACATTGAAGCCATGTTTATATGGCACCAGCTCTATTGTCCAGGACATGTCATATGGATGCCTGTCAACAGGCTCACAAAACAGGTTCTATATATCTGTCCCATTCAAAGAGCACTGTCCACCCTAGGCAGTGCATCAGGCAGGGGTCTGTGGAAAAGAAAATGTGCAGTCATGTAGCTGAAGACTGTACCATAATGCATATTGCACCTCTGGCACTGAATTGAACTTTTATGGGCAAGGTAAATTCTGGCATTTCTTAACTTTAGAGTTTTTTCCAACCTTAATGCTCTTTTAATGTAGGCTTGTGTATTTGGTAAAGCTATAAATTCATAAGAAATTTAAAAATTAGCATGCATTCTGTGAAAGACATTGTGTGGCTAACATACTTACCTTAGAAATTAGAAATGGAAAAAGATTATTGGATTATTCAACTCTTCTCTCTGATAACACGCTCCTAGATTTTACAGGATAGGCTCAATTGTCTACTTTTTAAAATCCCAAAGAATAAGGCTGCCCCATGTATATAGAGAGAATATTCTGCTTTTTAACTTCACTGTCTACTTTTTCTTTTAAATTCATCCTGAATTTTCTCCTAACTTAGTTATATTTCCATTTTACCTTAATCTGTGCCCATGTACCACATTACATAGTCACACTGTAGGCTGGGCATTGAAATCCAAATAACTGAAAACACTGATAGTGGCTCTCACACCTAGCCACAGCCAACGCTTAGACAAATGAGATTTAATATAGCCCATTTATCCATTCCTTATAGATTGGTCCCACCGACTTCTTCATTTTTATTGGTCTTTGAACTCTCTTTGGTTTATCAGCGTCCTGCAGGGAGTGTGGTTCTCAGAGCTGAACAAAATATTCCACTATTGTGGGCAAAAAATGTTATTCCCCTGCTCTCTATACTGATATCTGTATGTTAACCACCCAAAATTTCACTGACCTTGTTTGTAGCTATACTCTATTTGCAAAATCATATCAAGTTTCTCCTTTTATTACCACCTATTTGCTATGACAGTTATCCATGTGTTGCTATCACCCAGGTAGGCTGTCAGTATTAGAGCTTCCCACATTATTTCTTTCTCAGGATTCCAAGTATTTTAGGTTAATTAATTGTTTTTGTTTGTTTTGTTTATTTTTTTACAAAAATGAATGCAATTTTGTGGAATATTTGGCTGTCCCTTGGTATTATTCCCCTCTCAAGACATGTGTTTGCAATTCAACTCTGTTTCATTTAAACTGTTAATGCAATAAATGTGTCATTTGCACCTCTCATTTTAATTAATAAGAAAGATATTAAAAAAGACTTAAATAAGAAGTCACTGTTTCAAAATGCCAAAATGCCTGAGAAGCCTCAGGACATGTGTAGAGTGGCTCCATCTGGCTCTGGTGGCTGCAGCTGAAAAATAAGCCCCACTTACCCATTCCCACTCTGTAGTCACCAAATCCAGAAATGCAGTGGTGAAGATACTCCGGGGGACATTGCTGGCCGTGGCCCTCATGAATTCTGTCTCCAGCATGAATGAAAATGGTGGGGGGAAAGGAGGAGTCCTTGGAGAGTCAGCCTTGTCTCAGCTCCAGCTTTGATGTGCACCGTGCAGCCAGCATACACATGCCTAAACCCAGTTTAAAATACACTCTTTACTTCAGACCTAACAGAGATCCAACAGGTGTTGGGTGCTCTCAGCTCCCACCGAAGGCAGTTAGCATCTCTCTAAAAGTGTTTAGCATCTAATAGTTCAGGCTTTTTGCTAATCTATACCTTTAATATAGGGCTTGAGGACCTATATCACATCAGGGATGACCTGCATGTGTTCAGTTTCCTGACGAGTCCATTATCAGCAGTTATTATTACAGGATCCTCTGTTCCTACTATTTGTTCAGCCTCAGGTTCCATATTGTTCTCGAAAATGAAGATGACAAATTCTGAGACCTTTGTAATTTCATGCCCCTCCTCATCTATGGATGGTTTATCCTCCCAATATTACACATCTCTCCAAATGATTTGTGTAAAAAGCCTTCCATCTTCTCAACCCCTGTAGTAGCATCAATTCATTTTGAGTTCTTGCTGCCTGTATCTTTCCCCTGCAGAATTTAATGACTCGATTTCTTACTTGGTCTCCTCAGTTGCAGCTGAGATTAATACATCTCAATAAAGACATTGTTTTAGGAAGGAGGCATACAGGAGGCAGTAGATGGTGCCGACACTGCTTCCTCGACTCTTTTAATGCTTTCTCCTGCCAACAATCATTCCTTCCATCTTGCTTTAGCTAAGTTGTAGTCAGTTTGCTGTCTACTGGTCCAGAAATCCATCATTTAGCTCTTCTCTTATCAGCAGCACATGTCAGTCCATGACTGGCTATACCCTCCTTTCCCTAATTTTGCTTCCCAGAAACAGTAGTGTAAGTCAATATTTTCTTGTGGCCTCTAGTGTAGTACTATTTATAGACATATGTAAATAGCATTCAGATTCAGAGCCTATGAACAGCAAAGCCTTCTCTTTCATATTTATCTGTTTCAGGAGTCAGGTGGTTTCTCATCATTTGTTAACATTGTCAGGTCTTATAAACAAGGACTGTCTTTTTAATAATATGTAATCATGTCTGTTGACCAGAACAACAGAGGTCCTACACTTAAGTGGGGTTTCCTTGCACCACTTCAGTACAATTTAACCGTCTTCTTCATCATCATCATCATCGTAATCTTTTTTACCACTGAAGTTGAATAGCTAATGACTACCTAAATTGTATGTTTGATATCATGGAAACTTAGTTTATTCAAATTAAACTCAGGGGGAAAATTGGAGCGGTCTGATCTAAGGTCAGGGTTCTGTGTTCAGAAGATGAGGTTATTCTTCACAGGAGTCATGGCTATCAGTTCTTTTGATCCTGCTTCCCTTACCCCAAACAGAGATAATGAGAGTGAGATGATTAAAAGTGCTTTCCGGGTCTTTTAAAGTTAAAAAGAAAAACACAATGGGATGCTACAGAACATATCCAAGAAAGCATCCTGTTGGTCTGAAGAGTGTTTCCCACCATGGAACTGTCAAGCTTTGCACTGCCCTATGGCAAACCCTCACTGTGGATGTGTTTTTAATAAAACAGGGAAAAGAGCACTTTTTAAAAAAGTTAAATAAATGCTGTTTAAATCCTCTGTTTCCTTTTAATGAGTTTATTATGTACTGCGGTTCCTTCTCAAAGACAAAACATTCCTATTGACTGCCTGTAGGGCTACTTCTTCAAGAGACCTGACTGATGTGGGCTCATCCACAAATCCTTCAGAATTTCTGCATGCAAGGGGCGATGGAGATTTCAGTGCCTGGCTTACCAAGAAACAAAGTTGATTTTGCTGCAAGTATATCAACATTTCTTTTATTGGTTGAAAAAACAGCGAGCCAATTTTTGCTCAAAACAGACTTTCTGTTTTAGTTTTTACTCCAAGAGACAAAATGTCACCAATTTTCCCTTCATGATGTCATAGTTACCAGTCAAATTAGCAATATGGCACCTCAATTAACTTAAATGAGATTGCGCAAGTATAACTGAGAGAAAGTCGTTGCTTGTCATGGGTGAATTTCACTTACTTCTACCAGTGCAATCTCGCTCAGTCCATCAAGAATCAGCTGGCCTGTTTAATTATTATCATTAATGACTCATGTGGCAGCACATAAGGATACCAATCAGGGATTATGATATTTTGTTCTAGATGTGGCATACATATATGATCATAGTCCCTGACCCAGAGACATCCCAACCTAGGTTTTAGACAAGTGCTACAGACACATATACTACAAAGCAGGAGAGGGGACAAGCAAGCAGGACAGGACAGTTATGGACACTGCTCAGACATTTAGTTGCAGCAGTGGTCCTGTAGTCATAAGTGGGCATCAGCCTAAAGTGGTTCATAACTTCAGCCATCCATGTATTTTCAAAGAAAGTCTCACTGATAAAATTCAGGACCGTGAAAAGCACATATGAAGATCTGTGAGTGACAAGTGTTGAGTTTGGTGGGTTAAGGGATGGGCTGGACATCAGGAATGTCCCAGTGCATAATGCCTCATAGAAAATAAGTGGGAACTTTCACTGTTAGTAAGTTCCTACCAGCAGTGAAGCCAAGGGGCCAAATTAATTCAGCATGACTCATCTGCAGTCGGTGGAACTTCAGATCCTCAGCTAATGAAAATCCGTATAAGTCCAATAAAGTCAACAGACCGCATTCCTAGTGTAAATCAGCACAGGTCCATTGAAGCCCCACTAGGTCTTCAGCTGGCCTCAACCTGTGCAGCTAGATTAAAATACATGGAGCCACAATTTGTTTTATGCTCACATAGGATTTGACCCCAAAATACATATTTTCCTGGGTCAGGTTTCTGAAATTTAAACTTAAGCAAAAAAACTGGGTCTGATTTTGTTTTGATGAGTAATGCAGGATATTTTGCAAAACTTTGAAGCAAAAAATTGTGACACTGGCCAGAGAGATGTCAGATTTGCAAAACAGGGAGAAATGTTGAGGAGTAAAGATACACAGTTTTATCCCATTTGAGGACATAATGAAATACAAATTCTTGGGCACATTCCTGTCTCTTCCAGGGGCCCAATGTGAGAGGCTTTAAAGAAAACTCCCAAAAGCCCTTCCTGGCAGCCAAAGTGCTGTTTAGCCTCAGTTCCTCAACTCGTTCCCCAGGAATCTGCTACGGGGGTTATAAATAGTAAAAAAAAAAGAAAAGCCAGAGGTTTGCCTAGAAGTGTTTTAAAAAGCGAAGGCTTTGCAGTCAACAGGTCTGCAGGAAGCTTGCCACCCTGCGATGCCCATGACTGAAAATGTCACCAATTTGTCCATCTCAGGCCACCCAAAATGTCTTAATGTTCATGGCACCATGTGATTCCCTAAAATAAGAGGACTATAATCGTGGTTAGACTTTAGCAATCCAAGAACCACAAAAAAGAAAATAAAAGCCACGGAATAACTTGGCTACATTGTCTACTGGTACTTTGCCAGAACTATTTCTGAGGCGATAAAATCTCTGTCTCCGGGGAGCTTGTCCTAAATTTCAGGTTCCCAGAATTCAGTGTACATCAGCTAATCAGTCCCATCACTCAGGTGGCCTTGAATTGATTTAGGTTTGTGCTTATGCATCTGAATTACATCATAGGCACATGTCTAATGGTATTCCAGTCTTCAGAACCAACCCTGTCATACCAAGCCCCATCTTGAATTCATTATACTAGGGAAATCCTCCACTCACGCCCACCACAAAGACCCCAGCAGATAGGGAAAAATCCTAAGAGAAGTCTTGTTTCACTTGCCAAGTATTCAAGCTAGGGGACTATATGTTCCAGAACACTGCGCAGGAATGCAGCGCTCTCCTGCTGAGTCATCCTGGTATCTGCCACTACTACCTTGCTCAGATACGCAGTTATTTTTGCTCACTCACCTTGTTGCCAGGTCACGTGCAGTCCATTAGCCAGCCATCCCACAGGTATAAAGGGGAGGCAAGACAAACTAAAGTTTATAGCTCCTTTGCTCTGCAGAAACAGCACGAGCAAAAGAGTTTGCTAGTAAACCTAGTCCAAAGTCTTCAATTATCTGGCACTGCAACTGGTGAGCTTGAATTTTCCTCAGATATATGAACAAAAGCAAAATAAGTAAGAGCCATTGCCTATGAACCAGGAACCTGCCACTGAGTGGTAGTGCCTGATGGCAAGCAAACCAGACCAGATGAAACAGCTACAGACTATTTCACAGAAGGCAAATACCTTCCCATCTGGCACTGGTTGAGTTAGCACCAGCAGACCTCAGCATTTTGAAGGAATATCTGATAGAGCAGCAGCAACAAAAAAAACCATGTATCTGTTTGCATGTAATAGGAATGTTTTCTTTCTGTCCCTCATAGTGGGAATATTTGAACAGTGTTAAGAAATAAGCAAGATTTTCAAAAGTGGCTTGGTAACATATGACTACTCATGGGAGAGATGCCTGGGTACAAGTCACTTTGGAAAATGGCACCCTGGCTTTTAAATCACTTCCATACTTTTTTAAATGTTGCCCAAAATCTTTTAAAGGTGACACGAGCTTCCTCCATCCCTTTCCTAGCTCCTTGTGCCTGTTAATCAGTAACATTAAGCTGACAAAGTGGTCTTAGCTATAGCAGTTGAAATACTTCCCATGCCCTGCTTTGTGCATCATTCCTAAGTTATTAGAAATTCAGGAATGGTAAGTATAGCAGCAGCATAAACAACTGACATGCTTGGAAACTCCAGTGTCATGCCTCCATCTCCAAGACTTACTGGATCCTCTGGATAGTTTTAATTTTTGATGTGCAGGACACAGCCAGCGCCTTTCCTGGAAGAGTCTAGGAAGCACACTGACCAAATCCACCCCAAGTACCATAGGGATTTAATGGGGGATCAGGGAAGGGAGCTGTTAAATAACTGTGAGCAAAACCCTCCCAGGCTGTACTGCTGCTACACAACCTGCTATTAGAAAGCACAGGAGAGAAGAGCTGCGGCATGCACTTGCTCCTCCCTCACATACGTCAAGCTGCCTCCATCTCAACAAACCCAGCCCCTGGGAGCCCAAGACCATTAATCTGATGCATGCTCCAAACTGAGCCAGTGAGAAACACTGGTCACAGTTTGGCCCTCTTCCCTACATCCTCTTTCCTGCCTGACTTGCATTCTTGCTCCATCCTCCTTGGGCCACATAGGACAATTCCATTTTTTCCTTAACCTTCTCTTTTGCACACAAGACCTCAGTCCCCATCAGAGTCACCTGGGTCAGCAAATAAATGTCTTTGGGAAAATGGAAAGGTAGCCTCAATAAAAGGCGACAGTGTTGCACTACAAAGCAAATGGCAGTGGGGCCGCTCATTTCTCCTGGTAAGATACTTTTCAGAGAGATGCCTTGTCTCGATGCAGATGCTCAGGGATATGGGTCTTTAACACACATCAAAGATACCAGAACATAGAGTGAATTGGTGCTCTGAGCAGGGCTTTCGGAGATTTCAGCCTACGGGGAGATTTGTGCCCATGCCCGCTCAGAGACCATGCTTGTACCCTGCTGCAGCCACAAGGGACTGTCCGAATGATGTCTTCGTATTTAACATTTCCTTTTTGACACTCCAGTTTCTGGTCTAATGCTGTTATATGAAAATGTTAGTTTTCAATTTTTTCAATTTTTTTTTAAAGGACATCCATAGATGTTGTAGTTGTTGAGAAACACTTGACAACACAAAAACTAAGAGCTTAGAACTTAGAAGATGCACAGAACTACAAAACAATAATTATTTTTTAAATTCTCTAAAAATTCTCAGGATTCTTTAAGCCAAATCTATGATTTTTAGAGATCTGACTCAAGTTTTGAATAGTCGTGGTTGGCAGTAGTATCTAAGTTGCTTACTGACACTGCATGATCCTACTGGACAGTAGGCCTGTGCGAAGTGCCAAGTATTCACTTCAAAGTCAGATTTGGCTTCGGCCAAATCTCCGAATCACCCAGGCCCATCCCCCGCCCACTGTCCGAACCCGGCAATGGCTACCCTGCCTGCCCCAGCTCCCGGCACTTTTTTAAAAAAAGCCCTGACTCACCAGGTCCTGCCAGGCGAATGTCGATGCCCGCTGTCCCCCACTGCCCTGTGCCATATAGGGGGCTCTGCACGAGCCCCCCAAAGCCCCAAGGAGCTGCTGCAGGAGAGGTGAGTCCCAGGGCTTTTCTCAGTTTTATTTTTCTTAAAGGGCCGGAGCTGGCCTGGGCGGGGCACCTGTGGAGGGGCTGGGGGGACAAAGGGGGGGGGGTCTGGGGGCTAGGCAGAGGCCCCCATGCAGCATGGGGCAGTGGTGGGAAGCGGGGATTGCTGCTTCTGCCTGGCAGCACCTGGTGTGTGGGGCTTTTTTTAAAGCACTGGGAGCTGGGGCGGGTAGGGCAGCCATGGGGAGTCTGGGGGAGAAGGTGGGGGTCAGGGGGGCTGGTAGGGGTCCCCCCATGGTCCCCTCCCCCAGCCCCTGTTCCCCACCCCTACTTACCAGCTCCTAGTCCGGCTGCAGCACCATGCTGCAGCCACCAGGGACTGTCCGAATCATCGAAGCTCTCTGAATCTTTTCCAAAGATTCAAAGAGCTTTGAAATGATTTGGACTTTTTAATTGGTCCATTGATTCGATTCAGATTCAGAGATTCAGCCACCGAATTGGGCCAAATTGAATCACTGCCTGAAGCTTTGCACAGCCTTACTGGACAGGACTGAATATTTCCCACAAATAGGAATTGCATGCATAACATTTTTAGGTACTAGGCTGCATGTATACACCTCTAAGCATTGGAGGGCCTGTGCATATATTTCTTATAGTCAGAAAATCCCTGTGAAGATGTAACATACTGTAATTACATACTGTAATATTATGCTTTACTAACATTCCCACCCCATTTTGGGGTAAGCTGCCAGAAGAGGACTGAGGCTGCCAGAAGCAGTCAAGTAGTTTAAGCACAGACTTGGTGGTGCACAAGGGAATCCTGAATTCTCCCCTCTTCCATGCTCTGGTTTAATAAACTTCAGCTTTCAAAGGTATCTTATAAACATTATTTATTGTTATCCATGAGGTAATAGAGTCATTTTCATGATTGCCTTGCTAAACAAAAGAAAAATAATCCAAGGAGAACTCTTACCTGCTCTCATGCCATACCATGCTGCAATCAGCATTCTTTCCATTCTATACATGCCAGCCACAGCCAAGGTGCAGCAGAGTTAGGACTTGCATTTGCAGGTCTCAAATTTAGGCACAATTAGTTAAAGCGCATTAATGCACGTGTAGATGGAACCCGTCACTAACTTTAGTGCTGGGTCTGCCCAGTCACTAGGGGCATATGGCAGGGCTGCAGGGATGTGGCACTAACTTTAGTGCCACGTCCCTGCATATATAGACACCTGCCGAAAATTGCTTAATGCACATTAGCTTAATGCACATTAAATTTAGTCATGCTCAAATGCACACATAGACACGCCCAACAAGTAGTGTCAGGAATGCTCTTGTATATCCATCACCTGATAGTCTTGGCTGTCTGATGGAAAACAGCCTCTTCTGAGCTTCATCTATCTATATCAGTTGTTGTTCCACCATGGTGCGAACTACAACACCGCCCATTGTACAAGCAATGGCCAGAATTTCAACAGGTTTAGCCAGCATGGATTGGATTTGGGGTGATACTTTGAATAATGCCTGTCTCCTTGCCTACCCTTGTACTAAGATGTAATTTACTAGGGTCTGTCACCCCAGTAGCACTGCTGTGACATTTTCTAGACATTTTAGAGTGCCCCTGGTTCCTGGGAAAAGACCTGCATGGTACAGTCTTCAGTGCTTGATCACAGAGTTGGGGGGTACTTACATCAGGGAAAGATTTCGGTCTATTGCAAGTAAACTATTGGCTTTATGAAGTAACTATTGGTTGTGTTTGGGTTTTTTTTGCTTGGTTGGTTGGGTGAAGGTTGCATACAGGGCATAAACTGAGACTTGTCTGACACTTTTGCACAAGCCCTGAATGTACCTTCCACAATGTGTAAAAAGTTAGTGGAGAACTTCAGAGTATTTGAATAAAGAACCAAGAGACAACTATGCTGGTTAATGATTTATCATTGTGTGAACCTGCTGAATAGCAACTATGCTAAAACAGGAGAAAGGAAAGGGTGTTGCAGCAGATTAACCAAGGACAGAGTCAAAAGTCAACCAGAAAGGATGGGAGATGAGGCTGAAAAGGCTAAAGAAAGGTCAGGTGGTGGTAAAGAAGTGTACTGTAGCCTCCCAAACAGCATGGGTGCTGGTGTCAGATCCCAAACCCCAAGTACAGGGCAGGCACAGTACCATATTCCCAGCTCAGACTCTCCCACAGCACAACTGTTCAACCAGTATTATGATTCTATCTCTATATGTTAAGGGGTTTTTTCTACATGGGAAGTTTCTTTGGGTTTGGTAAGAACTTTCCACTTTAAAGATTTGAGAATTTTTTTCTAAAAAAGTATATTTACACTGCCTTGTTTATGTTGGCTTAACCAACTTCCCATTTGCATCATGGTGTTTACACAGCACTGTGCTGTTTTACAGAAAAAATAATAACACATATAGTCCTATGGGAAGACATCCCATGATGCATTGTTCTTCGGCTGGGCTCCAAGCTGCTTGCGATGTTTCTTGTAGCTCGTTGTAGGATGCCAGCAGCCATTGGAATTATGGCACTTGGGGTCAAATTAGCAAGTTCCCATGATTTCTTCCTTGTCATCCCATCATTCCCAGGATCTGATTTCTTTACATTATGGGTACATGAGAAAGAGAAAAAACTTAAGTGGTTATTTTTGCATAGACTTTTTCTGGAGCAGCTGTGCTTGATCAACAACTGCTTTGGGCTTGACCAATTAACACAGATTGGTGGGGCAGGATCGTGATGCCAGTGGCAGGCTTCAGGATGACACAGGCCATTTTCTTGGAAGTCTGTGTGCAGATCACTCTGGAATTCCACCAGCAAAACTTCCACAAGAGCGTACTCCTTAGTCATGGGAAGCATGTGGCCTCCACCCTCTGGGAGCTGATTGCTATCTGTCCATAACTGACCAGTTTAGTGCTAGTAGATCAACTCTCGGGGCTGCTGTCATGGAGGTTTGCATCACTAGCCTCCTGTATGCTGACAAGATTTCTGACCTGGTTTTATTGTCTCTATGTTCACCCCCCAGCTGGGAAAAGCAGATGGGAATGGCATTCCAGAACAAAGGAAAAAGCAGTATTTTATCATTGCTGGCATGGTGCCTTCAACCAGGACAATAGCTGCATATGCCAGAATGTACAGATCCTAATGGCAGAACATTGTACCACGGGATGTGTGCCCAGAATGTTGTGTGTTTATTTTCAAAAGCACAATGCTTGTGTGAACACAGTAATTTGAAAGGGAAGTAGCTGAAGCCAACATAAACAAAGCAGTTATTGATATATTTGCACGGCTGAGGTTCTGGAATTGTATAGGGACCACTGATGGGCCCCACGTGCCTATTCTTTGCTCCACACACCAGGTCTCAGAGTTCTGTAAAAAGAAACAACATATTTCTTCATGGGGCTACAAGGCCTGGTTGATCACTGTGGTAGGCTTTCAATATTAATGAGGAGTGGACTGGGAAAGTCCATGATCTCGGGATCTTGAGAAACCCAGATCTGTTTTCTTCAATAAGACGTCTTGCTCCCAGGACTACAATAGTCATTTGCGGTATTATGCATCCTCCCTGTCAGACTGGGTGACCCAGCTTCTCCCCTCCTTATAAAACCTTTTCTGGGACAATTGGATAGGTGAAAGGACTGTTTAACTATACCCTGGGTCTCAGAGAGATGCCAACATTTGGAAAGTGGAAGGGAAGGTGAAGATGCCTCATGACAAGCCTCAGGGCTGCAGAAGCAACGTCATACTAGGTGCTTGCTGTATTTTGTACAGCTACTATGAGATCCTCACTGCCTGGTGGACAACAGCTATGGAAAGACTTTCTGGACATTATGGCCAGGAAGATCAGCTACTTCTGCTGCCTGCCATAACTGGTCAGGGACACAAGATCAAGGATGCACTGTACCCATATGCTAAGGTAAAGCAGTGAAAAAAGCAACTGTGCATGAGGATTTTATTGTGTTTATGAAAGCTTTATGAATTTTTTCAACCTTGTAAATACATAGTAAACTGAGGTAGAAACAATACAATAGGTCATAGTGCATCCTTAACACCAATGGAACCATGGCAGGCATGCCTAAAAAACAGCGCATGCATGTTGGTGCTGATGAGGTCACAGGCAAGTACAAGTGTGGGAGAGGAGTTATGACTCTCTGAGTGTGGAAAGACCAGTAAAAAGTCTGTTCCTTATGGTTGGCAGAACTGAAGGGGATCACCTGGTATTCAGTGTTCTCTTTTATCTTGGGAAGGGCCTGGCCCTTTCAGTTGGTGGAGTGAAGAGGTGTTGCCAGTGTGCCATATTTCCAAAGGGCTGAAGAAATGGCTTAGTTGGGGTGTGGGCTGTGAACATAACACCCCACTGCTCTTCTCTGCGTTGCCTCCAGCAGCTAGGACAGCATATTCATGCACTCCCTTGACAACCTCTCAGACTGTTCCCTGTCCTCTGTCTCCTTCATTGCATACAGAAGGAAAACTTCCCTTCACTTCAGTCTTCTTCTGCTGGGAAGAAGCTACTAAATTGCTAAACATGCCTTCTTTCTCTTCCTATAAAGATGTAATGGGCATTTGGACAATAACAACACTACTGTTCTCGGGGAGAAAAGAGGGAGTAGGTGAGCACAGTGCCATGGCAGGTGGTAAGGGAACAATAGTTACTACTCCAGTTAAGAGTGTCCATGCCAAAAATGATAAACTCGCTTTTTTCTCAGTTTTGGAATGCCATTCCCATTTGTTTTTTTATAGTCTGGGCTGAGCTTAGAGAAGGGGAGATGTTTTCCACAGTATTTCCTCTCTTTGTATAAGATGCCTGTACCACTGCTACATTGGGAGTGAAATGGGAAGGCAGTGGATGGTAGGAGGGGTCAATCTGCAGACTGTCCTTACAGTGGAAGGCATTACCGTGAAGTATATCCCTAAAAGGCAGAGAAGTATCCTATTCCGAAAGGCAATGGGCCACGTAAGAACATATGCCCTGCTATTTCCCGGAATGTGCCCACTGGTTGGCACAAGAGTGAAACAGAACCCTTAACATCAGCTACTTTGGCAGCTCTGAGAAGGCTGCATTGCCTTGCAATATGCCTGCCAAAAACATTTACTTTGCCTTGATTTTTTTTTTGTTGCAGCTGCTTATCAGCACAAAGTGTATTGCAGAAAGATATAGATTTTTGCCATGATTGTTCTGAATCCAAGAGCTAACAAAGATGTTTAAAAATAGTGATGAGCATGTGCCCAAAAGTTTGTCAAACTTCTCTCCTAACTACATAGTTGTTCCAGTAAAAGATACCAGAAAAAACCCTTCCTTTTATAATCGCTATGCATTTTAAATATCTCTAGTAGCCTGAATTGGCCAATTTGCCTCATAAAATGGAAATACAGATAAAAGCTCTAGGCATTGATCAAATTCTAAGCTCAAATGCTTTTTCAGTTGCTTTTTCTTTGTAGTTACTTGCCACTGCAATAAACATGCCTACCATGCAATGCATCACATCCATGGTGCCACCCCTGGGGAAACAACTGACTGGACAAAACAGAGAGGAGACAGGCAAAAACTGACAAGAACCCAGTCAGGCACCTGATAGGAAGCACAGGCACAAGCATGATTGCCAGATGTCTTGGTTTTGTCTCCAGGATATTTATAACTCTGCTGGATCTCCTTTGCTTTGTCATGATACTGGTTCACATACTGGTGTGCCTCCAGCTCTCTCATTTGGTCTGAACTCTCAGATCTCGGCATTCTGATAAGTGCTGTTCAGACTGCTTCTGTCTCCAGAGATGCAAGAAGTCCAGGACCTTCTTACAAGATTTACCCAGAACCATGGGGCATGCTGCTGTAGTCACTATGTTTGAGGTCATCACAAAATAGGTATGTGATTTTGAGTCTTATTTCGACAAAGTGGAATGAAATGCCAGATAATTGAAGGAAAAAAGTCTTTTATGAGTGATAGCAAGGCATTTCATCCCAAGACTCCAAATAAAACTTCCTCATGTAGACAAGCTTTTAGAGAGAGTCCATAGTAATTCCTAAATGAAGAATCAGGTATGGTCCAGATGAAATGACATGCTTCACTTCTACAGTAGGGTTTGATTTTTCTGCTGTCTTTCACCAGTTTTATTTCAGAAGGCTTACCTGAGACTTCAGTGATGCAGAGATCATCTGCTGATCCCCTGCAGAGAGTGAATTTCACCCATGCAGCACAGTGCCAGTGTTTCAGCTTTAGAAAACATGAAACTTTTTTCCTCAAGGGTTTTCTAGGAACCATTTGTAGGATGGTTCCTATTGCCAGAAAAACTATCTATCAGTACACCCTGTGGGAGGAGAAGGGGAAATCTCTCAGATATTATTTCCTTCTTGTGTAATTAAAAAGTTGATGTGAAACATATCCAGACATGAATATATATCTCCAGCTTCCCAATTTCTCTTAATTAATTCTCTTGGCCTTCTCTCAGTTTGATCATAGAGCTAACCCAGATATAAGCCTCCCAATGAAGACTTCCACATCTGGGGACATGCAGCCATCTGTTGACCTGAAGTCTGGCTGGCCAGTCTGCTGCATACAGCTGCATCCACCATGGAGAACTTTTGAGGACATTTCCTGAAAAATCACCTGTAGAAGAAATACCTTCCAAGAAGTGGGTGGGGGGAGTGCTATAGCAATCTGTTCCATGGAGAGGTAAGAATTTCTTTGGGTGATTTTTTTTTTTTTACTGGACCAACTATGTTGTTGGGATACAGTTAGACAAGCTATTCAAAAGTTTGTCTAACTGTATCGCAACTACACTGTTGGTCCAATAAAAGATACCACCCTAAGAAAATTTTGCCTCTTCCATAATGCTGGACCATCACAGCTACAACATCACTTTTACACTACTAGTTCAATGGAGTAATTTGGGATTACAGGCCTTTCTCTTTATGCTGTTATGCTAGCTGTAGTCCTCAGCAAGACTTAAGTAGTGCATAGGTTCTGTGGTGGCCCAATGCACAGGGATAAATTCCACCATATAGGATCATATATGAGGGTTGTGAAAAAGCCAAAGGAATCCTCCAGGGCAGCAGTACTGGTGTGCAGTAGGTTTCCTATCATAGACAAGGTCTTTCCCCAGGCAAAACTGTGGATATAGGTTGTCTGTTTAGCCTTTTAGTTATCACTGAGGTAGTTCATTTATTAGTTCATTTTGGACCTTGGGAAAGGGATACCTGAGACACTTGCAAATTAAAGTAGCTAGTCCTTCTTGGTAACTAGAGTCGCAACCTGTTGCCAAGAATGACCACCCCAGACCAGTATCCTCCTGCTGGCAAGGACCAGATGCTGGCAGAGAAATGAATCCTGTTAAAACAATGGGTCCAAGAAAAAGGTACCTGCCCCTGGAGTCTGAGTGCCATTCAGGGACATGATGCCTTAAAGCAGGCTTGTAAGGCATTCAATGTTTTGGTTACTGCCACCAAGCCATAAGTAAGTAAGGAGCTGTGTGGGTTGCAAAGCACTATGCAAGTTTAGTTCAGAATCAGAAGCAAGAGCCAAAGGATTTAGTGTGAAAAAGAGAGCAGCTTAAAAAAAGGTTGATAAATATAGAACTCAGTTCTGTGGTGTAACTGCTAGAGCATTACAGGCTGCTACAGCCTTACGAGGCACAGTGGCAGTACATCTGCCAAGGAAAGGAAACCACTGTATTGTGGGTAATTTGGTTAATTTGTGTCAAGAATATATAAATCCAAAAGATTTTGCAGCACTTCTCCCTAATATAAAGGGTAAATCAGTGACACTTAAGGTGTTACAACTGTTCTTCCCCAGAAAAGTATTGTTTTATAAAAAAGGACAGCAGTCACGGGAAATTATGCAGGGAGCTAAAGATAGATATAAAATTGGGAAAAGGGCTATAAAGAGTAACCAGGAGGGGAATCAAGGCAAACCCTCAGCTCCCCTGTGAAAAGAGCAAACTTGTCTGGCACCCCCAGTTTAATCCTTGTTGTCATTGACACCCATTAAGTGTAACAGCTAACCTGTTTTTATGTGTAGGTCAAAATTTGACACAAAGGGGGGTGGCATCAAGGTCAACAATGTTAATTGATATGGGTGCCTCATTTTTAATTGTAAAGAATGAAAAAAATTAAAGCAACTTGAATAAATATGGATTGCACGAATACATTTGGTTAGCTTACAGCAAGCGGATAAGAAGGTAATTCAGTTTAATAAAAAGGGCTTATAAGGCATCTGAAATTAAGTATCCCCAGAGCTCGGGACAAATAAAAGGGGCAAACCACATTTTAAAAATTAGATCTAAAAAAAGTAGTAAACCAACAACTCATTAGACACAGGGGTTGCTGTGGATGTAGTCTTTCTGGACTTCCGGAAGGCTTTCAACACTGTCTCTCACCCTGTCCTCATCAAAAAGCTGGGAGACTGTGGTGTCGATGCCCACACAGTCAAATGGGTCGCTAACTGGCTGGAGGGCCGCACCCAGAGGCTGGTAGTGGATGGGTTCTTCTCGACCTGGAAGGACGTGGGCAGTGGGGTTCCACAGGGCTCGGTCCTCGGGCCCGCACTGTTCAACATCTTCATCAGTGACTTGGATGAGGGGGTAGAAAGCACCCTGTTCAAGTTTGCTGATGACACTAAGATGTGGGGGGATGTGGGTGCACTAGAAGGGTGCAATAAGCTACAAGCTGACCTTGACAGGTTGCAACGGTGGGCGGATGAGAATAGGATGGGGTTTAACACTGATAAGTGCAAGGTGTTGCACATGGGGAGGAAGAACCGGCACCACACTTACAGGTTGGGGAACTCCCCTCTTGCCAGCACGGAGACGGAAAAGGATCTTGGAGTCGTCATTGACTCCACGATGAACATGGGCCAGCAGTGTGGGGAGGCAGTCAAGAAGGCCAACCATACCCTGTCATGCATCCACAGATGCATCTCGAGCAGGTCCAGGGAGGTGATCCTCCCCCTCTATGCGGCACTGGTCAGGCCGCAGCTGGAGTACTGCGTCCAGTTCTGGGCGCCACACTTCAAGAGGGACGTGGACGATATGGAAAGAGTCCAGAGGAGGGCCACTCGTATGATCAGGGGTCAGCAGGGCAGGCCTTATGAGGAGAGGCTACAGGACCCGAACCTGTTTAGCCTCCACAAGAGAAGGTTAAGGGGGGACCTTGTGGCCTGCTACAAACTGGTCAGGGGGGATCAGCAGGTATTGGGGGAGTCCCTGTTCCCCCGTGCGCTGCCAGGAGTGACCAGGAATAACGGTCACAAGCT
Organism: Crocodylus siamensis; assembly: GCF_052110815.1. Classification (NCBI taxonomy): domain Eukaryota; kingdom Metazoa; phylum Chordata; order Crocodylia; family Crocodylidae; genus Crocodylus; species Crocodylus siamensis. Next base: position 153,642,937 of record NC_143395.1, on the reverse strand, counting down.
GGCGGAGGGTAGGTTTAGATTAGATATTAGGAGGCGCTACTTCACAGTCAGGGCGGCTAGGGCCTGGAACCGGCTTCCAGGGGAAGTGGTGCAGGCTCCTAGCCTGGGGATTTTTAAAAGGAAGTTAGATGAGCACCTTGCCGGGGTCATCTGACCCCGGTGCTCTTTCCTGCCAAGGCAGGGGGTCGGACTAGATGATCTACCTAGGTCCCTTCCGACTCTAGCTACTATGAAACTACGAAACAAGGCAGTAATTAAAATGTAAAATAGCTTTTAATTCTTAGGGCTTTGTAAAAAACAACAGTTGTCCATAAAATTACACACCACTAAGCCATGACTGGCAGAAAAAAATGCAAATGCCTCAGCTTTAAAGGTAAAATATAATCAGCTGGACAAGCATTTTGGGCCACTTGAAAAAAATGTAAAATTAAATGTTGGTGACCTGGTCATGTACCAGGCTTACTAAAAAAACCCCCAAAAAACCAAAAACGTGTATTGTGCTCCATCAGGGCTGGACCTGCCAAAACTGTAAATAAGACTACTCCTACTGTATAATTAAAATACTGTCAAAGGAAAGGGAAATTAAATTGAAATGGGTCCAGACATCACAGTCAAAGGCTTGAAAAGGGGGCAAAAACCTGAATAATAATAACCAGGTGCTTAGCAAGATATCTGCCATGGCAGTTTCTTAATTTTGTTTTGCAGGTTAAAAATGCATTTCCCATGGAAGATTCAACAAAAAGAAAACATCCATGGGTTTCCAACAATTGAGTTAATAAAATGCTTGTTACAACATGAAAAGGAAAAGAAACACCCAAGCAAGATGTTAGTAAATACAGGTGCTTCTTTTCCTGTAATAAGTAATGAGTCCTCCCTCCCCTTTCCAATTCTGGAAGGCAAATATAGTAAAATCCCTTAAAGGATTCAATAAAAAGAAGACCAAAACTCCTTAACCAAACCAAAAAATATATATTTTACAAAGAAGCTAAAAACAACTAATTTACATGTAATTCCTCAGGGGTTCCAGTGTGCAAACTTTAAAATAAATCAGGTTTTAAAGTTGCATTGGGACTGAACAAGGAATGTTATCCAGTCAGCACCCAAAGGTGTGGGCTAAAAATAAGCTGAAATGCGGGAACAGTTGCCTGATCAATACCAAACTGCAGTTATATCCTATGTAGATAATGTTTTAATTCATGGACCCATGCAAAAATTTATAAAGTGATCTGTGCAGTATTATAAATGATTCAAAATACAGGATTTAAAGTCAACAGAGAAAAAGCTAAAATAGTACAGCAGGAGGTAAAATATTTGGGAATCATTTTAGGCCAGCACGGTCAAACTTCAGATGCCTATTGGGTAGAAGTAATTAAAAAATTACCAGCTCCCAGCAATGCTCATTCATTAAGGGCCACTGGTACCCTAACTATAAGCTATCCATCCTATCATTTTATGGTCGGCATAAAAATGACAAAAAGTTAAATTATTAAAGAGCTAGCTTTAATTGAAGGCTATCAATAACTTCCCCGTCAATGAGTGGAGCTCTTTGTTTTATGTTTCTCTATAGGAAGGCTGATGAACTGCAAAACCTCAGAACCACAAACAGAAACAACAGCATCTTCCTTACCTAAGCCATGCTTTTTCTATAACAACAAAAATTGACTTATCTGTTTTGTGTTGTTTGTCTTGTTGTTTGAATTATTTTAGCTGCTAAGAGTTTAAATGCATATGAATACCATGTAAATAAAATAAAAATATTGGGAATACTAAAAATTAAACTTGCCTGTGGATCCCAGACCTGGACACTTCCATCCAACTTAGGCTAGAAGGATGTCCCAATCCTTGGAGTCATACGTGGCAGTTTATATGGAAATTCCAGGTTAAAGGCACTATTTGTTTGGTAAGATGGCATTTACAGAGTGGTAATGTGTGTACTCTTTATGAATCTGGTGGAATGAATATATATATATAAATATATAAATAAATAAATAAAATAACAAAAACAAAACACACACACATATAAATATATTTGTTTTTTGTTATTTTCCAGAAAGTCCCGTTAGCATTTACATGTAATATATAATGCTAACTTACCAGATTGTGTGTGGAAAACTGCATTAACTAATTGTTTTAAAGAAAACAGAAATATGTGGAGTCAGAACTTCCCTAAATCTGGAACCCATATGCCAGAATGATGGCTGAAAACAAAATTAAATTTGGCTCAATGATGTTGCAGCGCCATTTGGGCAGCTGCAGCAGACTGGAAGGTAGGTCTGCCCTTTGCAATTTGAATTATCAAAGGATTTATCAACTACAAAATTGGGAAGTACCTGGGAAAGAACCCCCTTAGTGGTACATACCCCATCTAAAAAGGCACACAGGTTCTATGGCAAATGTCACAATCTTGGTGATGGCAAAAAAATTAAAATAAATATGGACTCTGGTACCCTGATAGTTCAAAGCAAAGCCTACTTGTGGGAATCAAGTAAAGTAAAACTAAGTCATATTTCTCAGAGCCATGTAACTTTGATGGGTAAAGATGGAAGTTATATCACTGTTGAGCTCTATTCAACTTTGGAAGAAACTGAAAGTAGCAAACCCCCTTTCCATAATGTTTCATCATGGTGTTAGGCAATATTAGCGCATGCTTTCACAGTTGGGTCCCACAAATAAAGGTAACATTGTATACTGTAATTGGGCTTCAGGAGTCCAAGCTGGTTTCCCAGTTGAAAAATTCTCCCACACAGTTATCTGCTCCAGATGAAAAAATCTCTTCCACTATATTAGCTTGTATACAACAGTCATAAATATTTAATTAGTTCTTAGTAAATAATTCAAGCCTGCCAATTTGGTGTCTCTTGCCAATCCAAATCAGTGTTTATGGACTCTGCAGGAAATTCAGTTTTTATGGCTATGCTTGGGAAATGTGCCACAAATTGTAGAAAAGTTTGCCTATTTGGTATGGACAGTGTGGCATAATTTATCATTACAAGTGATTAATCCCACTTTAAATGCCTCTCAAATAAGTAAAAACCCTATTATGCAGCCATGATTCAACTGGGTTGTTAAGCTGGATCTGATGAACAAGTATTATTGGGAGTACAACGAGCTATTAAGGAAATTCAAATAGATTTAAAGGGACTTAATTTGGCCACAGGTGTTCCAAAATGTACCCCCTATGTGCAAACCAGTCATCAAGGTTAAAAGCAATGGCTAAAACTTTGGTATGCTAATAATGCCCAAATCCACATACAAACGAAGTGTGACGTGCTATCGACTGCAGGTGCTAGAGCAGTACTGGGAGCAGCTGTTTTAGACAGTGCCAATATCAAAGTTTTGGCAAACAAATTGAGTTACGCTACTGCTGAAATGCAAAAAATTAGAAGGGCCTTAGTTGGATCATTATCCTGCCTAGGGCTGGGAAACCAACTGGCAGGAGACATTCTACCTATATTACAGCAGGTTAAAAAATAATGACCAAGTAATCATCACTGCCATTGACACGCTAATTCAATACAATGTCTCCCTGGCTGTAGCCTGCATCCATGCACAGGCCCTAAGTCAAAGCATAGTTATTCAAATATTTTTTTCAGGCCTTCAGGGTCACCTCCCTACCAAACTGAAAATAAATATATGAGATCACACCTCTGTGGCAAAAAGGAACCTTTCCCTTTGGTGAAAGTTAATCTCTTTTGTATATAAGAAAGCACAACAACAAACTGTTGTTTATATAGTCACTATTGGTGCTAAATATCAAATTACCACATACCATTGGTGGGTCTTGAAGTCAGTAAGGAAGTTGTCATGTACCTATCATACCACCACTAGCGGGCATATAAAAAGTGGATGCATGAAAAACAATTAACGTAAAACGGTGCCTGACTCACAAAAATGTAAAATATGTGTGTGAAGATCATAATCTAGATAAGCAACATGATGTGCAATGATGTGTTTTAACATAATCAGTAAAAATCTTTCTGCAAAAGTTTATGCTGGAAAAGGGTGCATTTGTGTACAAACACACTGGTCCTATGTAATGCTTGATCAAATTCAATTATATTTAATGGCATTTTCCATAAAACAAAGTTTTTGTAATGTTTTGTGTACCAAAAACTATAATTTTAAATACTTTGTGCCTTGTTGGATGACACAGAGTATCTGGGCTAGACCATGGTTTTATAAAAACATTACATCAATTCTGTTAGGTTTAAATTTGCCAGTGTTAAAACAAGTTTTGTCTCATCTGGATGTGCGTGCCATGGTAAATTCTATTAAACAGCACAATCGTAAATGGTACAAATTAAACATAATAAAAGGTTTTGCAGGTAATGAAAAATGTCCAAAGGGCGGAGAAACATTCTTGGTGGGAAGGTTTGCTGGAATGGAGTCTTACTGCCCAAGAAGATTTAAATCTAGTGTTTCACTCCATTGTAATAATAATTGGCATCCGAATTGCTATTGTCATCTTTGTTGTTGTTTTAACAGACTGGACATATCGCCAAGTTTATCCATTTCACAGACGTTTTGTTAACCTCTACTAAACCCCCACTATAAGTCCTTAAATTAAGAAATGAAAAGGTGTACGCTCCACAAAAACAAGGTACATTGGTGTAATAACCCCTCCAGAAAAAAGTTACCAAAAGGGGGAAACTGTTGGGACCCAGAGGATTTCAGGCCTGGGTTTGACCTTTGTGCTCAGCTCAAGCTGCATGCTTAGCTTGAATTGTGGTCAAGACCTGCACCCAGTAAAGAAGCAGATGGAAAAATACTGTCCCTAACTTAAAATGAATCAGGAAGTTGGCTAACTAAATTAAATAAATATAACCTGGGCAAAAGAGGAACAGTCAAAGCAAAACCTACTCCCGCCTAAGAAAAAAAAGGTTAACTCAGAACAGAAAATTCCAGTTAAAGGCAACCATATTTGGCAAACAGAAGCAAGATTATTAATATGCACTAGGAGGAAGGCTTAAATTAATTTTATGGATTAAAAAATGCAAGCTGCATGGTGTATAAAGAAAGGTAGAAAAGTGTACCCTTCAGAACACTCCTGAAGAAAACCTGAAGAAACCCTGTCATCGATCCAAGATCCTGTCTTAATATCGGACGTGGAAGCCAGGAGCCCCAGACAAGCCTTCATGGCCTGATCAACCAGTGGAGTTGCGTTCACATTTCAGGCTGGTGAGCATCTACTTTGACTAGCTAGAAACCTAAAATTTTTACTGCTACTGTTACTTCAAGTTTAATTAGAATTGTATCTGTTAGGGTTCAATAAACTTGCTTTTAGTTTAGAATAACCATGTCTTAATCTCTTTGCCTGGTATAAGACCCGCTATAGCATCATAGAAGCACAACACAAGTGTACTAGCAGAAGATAAGCTGCACAGGTTGCTAGTGGATTTCACAACTATGTATCACAGCAAAGCAATGCTGAGACTCAGGAGTCCTGAGTTCTGTTCCAGTTGATGGAGGAACATGGGCACCAACTGTTGTAACACCTTTTGCCCCTGCCCTAGCCAGCCTGCCTCTCTCCCCTTCTGCTCCTATATTCCTGTTCCCAAATGTAGATGGCCTGTGTTTCCTCACCCCTGCTCCTATCCTCCCCTGTTCCTGCTTGTCTTCTGACTGTCCCTCTCCCCTCACCCTTGCTCTTATCCATATCCTTTCCTGGCCCTTTTCCTCCTGAATTGTCATCCTTTCTGCCAGGATGTTTCTCCAGTTTTTCATATTTTTCTCCTCTTCCATCTCACCCCTGCTTATAACTTCCCACCTTTCTGCATTATAATCAGATTGTTTCCTTCTCCTCCTTCACGCAGCCTGGATAGCAGCAGAAATACAGACAGCACAGGAAAGACAATCTCCCTGATCCCAGCTCCTGTGCCTAGCACCTCAGTTCTACTGCTGGCCTCCAGCACCTAAGTGGAGCATGCGCAGCCTGCTGTGAGCCCTGAGACAGAGCATGCTAAGTTGCTGTATGAGGATGAGGCAGTTTGGTTATATGCACAAGGTGTCAGGGTCTGGAAGGCAATCAGGGCAGGTAGAATCTTTGAAGAATTTAGCAGTGACATTTTAACAAATCTTTACTGAGTATGTGCAAACTCTGATTTTTCAGAGACTTAAAACTTGGTCAAATGTAGATGGCTTTTCAGAAGAGCAGGAGAAGGCCCATCCCTGATACCCGAGTTGCCTCAGGCCAAAGCATGGTGCCTACTGCTAAGCATGAAAGACCTAAAGCATCTTAATAGTGAGGTTGTAAACATCTTAAATACGGTAAAGCAACATCATTTTCCCAATCTCATTCTCAGAAACAGACAAATTATTTTAGCTGGAACTAGGGGAAAAAATCCAGCCTGAAGCAGACACCCGGCCAGGAGAATTTTAGCCTAAAGGTTTAAAGGTTGGCAAAGTTATGAGCAACTGGAAATGACTGAGATAATAGAAAATGTTAGGCAACATTGTCTACATGGGTAGCTACTGGTCTTGCTTATAACACAGGGATGTCATCCTCCCAAGGGATTGGCCTATTTGTGTGCTGTAGGTACTTATCAGAGTGGTAACACTACTACCCGCCTAAGTGGGTAGGAAAGTAAATGGGATAAAGGCTCAGGGAAATATTGAGTAAGGACTTCAAGATTTTGCCTCAAATTGCCCCAGGTTACTATGATGTAAACAAGAAAGGGGCACACAACAGAGCTGAGTCGTACTACATACTGGTACTGTATTTCCCTGTCAATCAGGAATCCCAGACAGTAAACACAGCAAAATTCAGCAGGAAGTCCATCAGCATGTTTCTGGAATAGATTAGTCATAGGACTGTCTATCTGAAGGTCACTCGCAAGGGTTGAATGAAATGATAGCAGCTGACACTCAGCCTCTGGATGCAATCAGTGGGCACTGTCACAACCCCATGGATTACAGACACACATACACAAACCAGTCACTCAGATTTACAGGGACTGAATGTCATTTAACATAATGATGTTGGTGCTCAAACACCAAGCTGAGTGGTACATCAGCCACAGAGCTATACCTGCTATAAAGTACTGTTTTTCTGTAGAGGATGCAGGGAAAGCCTATCTGGTGAAGTCTAGCCTTCCAATAGATTTTGAACTAAAGTAGTGGAGGGGAACATCCTTTTTGTTACAGCAGCTTCATTACATTTTCAGACTAATGGCAAAATTGCTATAAGAAGCATTTGCAAGCTAAACTTGCCATTAACTTTGGCAGAAGGAGGGGGTGGCTCAATGAAGAGGCATCCTTTCATATTAGATCAGAAGATGTAAAATAGTCAGAGGTAAGTTGTTATTTATTTTGCGGTAGCGCCTGAAGTTAAACCATGTTGGAGCACAGTTGTGCCAGGTTCTATGCCGACATTTAGCAAATGAGTCCCAGTCCCAAAGCACTATGGCTTTGCCTTCATTCGCAGTGCCAGAATACAATGCCAGGGAGTCACGTCCGCCAACATGACTCAGTGGTCAGTGTGGACAAGGACAAATTAAAACTATTAGTGTTAGCATGTGGAGAGACAATTCCTCCTGCTGGATGCACATGGTTATTAGGGACTGGAGAGGTTGTGTAATCAGCAGCTGTCCTTGGGTTCATTGTGCCTTCAAGGAGCAAGCGAACACTGAAACTGACACTCAAGTCGACTGGTTTGCACCAGAAAGAAAAATGCATGCTTTCTTCTTAGAATGACTCAGCTGTCTCCATTTCTTTTTCCGCCCACTTATACCTTTGAAGCAAAAACAATAGTGTGCTGTAATGCCAACTCTCATGAAAAAAAATCACGAGACTCCTGATTTCCAAGTCAAATGAACTCTGACTCATGATCTCCTGATAGAGAGATTAAATCTCAGGATTTTTTTCTTCTGGCACATGTAGAGAGAGCCAAGCTGGTAAGTCTGTGAAGGGGAAGGGGCAGGGGGTGGCAGATCGAGGCCGCCACGGTGAGGCAATATTGAGTGAGTGATTATTTAGGTGTGGCATGTTATAGGGTGTCCCTTGTGTTTTGGGTACTGTGTCTTGTAGACGTGGGTGATAGTTTGTGGGCTTGTAGGATTCCTTCAGGTAACAATTGCTCAGGAACACAGGAAACTGGACCAGATGGCCCTGGAGGCCTCTTCTTGTCCTGGCCTCTGATTCTGGTGTAATCTAGTCAAGCTTGGTATCTCCAGGAACCTATACATGTGCATCGAGGCTGCTCCAACATGTTGTAATTACACTGTGTTAGAGCAGACTCGATTAATCAAGTCTGCTGGACTCCAGTATCATGTGTATCAGCGGCCCCATGCTGAAAAATGGCCGTTGGTGTGCTTTAACTGAAGCTTATTCAACAAGCTTTAGTTTCCCCCCCCCCCCCGCCTCCCACCCCCCATCATTTTTCAGCACGGGGATGCTGATACATGTGACACTCCAGGCACTTTAACTAGAGTGGCTCAGAGCCACTCTAAAGCACACCTCCCCCCCTTACCTCCTCCTCGCTGTGCACACACATCTCCCAGATCATGTGTATAAACACCCGCCAAGACCAAGCCAGCTGGAAGAGAATTAAAAGGAATCTTTCACCCTCCCCATTATGGTTAATCATGAAAGAAGACATAGGTCATCCTTGGTTTCAGTGGGGCTGAGCTTGGTACTTTAGGCCAGTGGTTCTCAACCTTTTTTGTACCAGGACCCATTTGTAAACATCAATGGCCTGTCCTGACCCACTGGCCCTCACTCCTGACCTGCTGCCCCCTGGCTCCAGCCCCCCAGTGTGTAGAACAGCGGGGAGGGTGTGTGGGGCAACCCAAGAGGCACGGTTTCCCATGTCTTGCACCTTTAAAGGAGAATCCATTTTTTAAGTGTGTTGATCCATTTTTTAAATTTGTTTGCGACCCTTTCATATATTCTTGGACCCACTTTTGGGTCTCAACCTATGGGTTGAGAAACGCTGCTTTAGTGCATAGGCCTATCTAGTTCATGCCAAAGAATTAAGAACTTGATTCAAAACTCACTCAAGCCCATGGAAAGACTCCAACTGATTTCAGTGGTTCTAGGATGAGGCCTGAGGTCCCCCAACTGGCCAGCTTCACTGTGTGTATATCAGGCAGACAGGGAGATATATAACATATAGTGAAGAATAGGTTAAAACCATGTTTTTCCTCAAACAGAGGTGTACCTTTACCTTTTACTTTTGGCATTGCAGACTTCCAGCAAAAGATATAACAGACTTATGCAATGCAGGTATAAACCATGCTTTTTATAGACATTAAACTTCTAATGTACTACTCACAAAAAAGAACCCTTGCTCTAAATCCAACTTAGCAAAGTGAGAATTAACTTTATTTCCCGTTCCTTCTATCTCATTAACCCACACAGAAATGTGATTCCCTGATGTGATTCTTTATAGAAAAAAGAGACATTATCAAAAGTGCCAAAGTGAAAAGAACCTAAATCCCATTGGCTTTCAGTGGAACTTAGGCTCCTAGCACTTGGGTGGCTTTTGAAAATGGAATGCAGGTTCCTGTATCACAATGTTGTACCCTAAACATACTGAAAACCTTTGTTTCCATGTACATGCCATACCCACGTCATTTTGTTTCCTGTTTTATAATGGCAAAGTATAAAAGAGCAGATGAGACTTCTGGAGCACAGAATTTGTCATTATAGGATATGATTCATAGATTTATAGATTGTAAAGCTGGAAGGGACCTCAAAAGATCATTGGGCCCAGCCCCCTGCATCAGGCAGGAAAGACAACTGGGTTCAGTTGACCCCAGCAAGGTGACCATCCAGTCTTCTCTTCAAAATTTCCAGAGTAGGTGATTGTATTACTGTCTAGTGCATTTGTTGTTTTGTCTTTTAAGACACATGTATTTAGTTAATACAGATGTGTAATGGACCTCTTAATTAAGACCAAATGCTGTTTGCACATGAAAATGTCATTCCCACTGGGAAAATGATCTTCCCAGCACAGTTTAGATTCCGACGCCCTCATTCATGATGAGTTGTCTTTTACTTCAGAAATGACCCATTGGCTTTGATGGGCTATTCAGGGATGAAGGATACTCTTCATTGGGCTCATCTACACAAGACACTACTATTCAAGTACTAAATAAATGCACAGTAACCAGAGTTACTGTGCAGTAGCATTGTCCAACAGTTTTTAGGTGACACTGACAGGGCAGTAGCTCTTAAGTATTGTGCAGTTGCATCACATCATGCTTCCTGCCATGCAATGCTACTGCATAGTAGTAACAAGCTGCTGCACAGTCGGTGCCTTATATAGACCTGGACATTGTAACTAAGATTGGTAGAGTCTAACCCTATGAGGACAACAGAAGATACTGTTTTCATGCAATACTTAATGGTGTATGAAGTGACCTAGACTCCATGAAATATCATAGTGATAAAATCATCTAATACATGGATAACATTTAAAACATTGTTTTAAAGCAGTTTAGGGGAAATTGGTTTCAATGAATTCTCATTTATTTAAACTGATTGGTTTGGAAGCCGGCAGAGTTGAAACTGTTTCTTTATCTCTTCCTCCGACAAAAATGGATCATTGAAGGATATGTGATAAACTGATGCCATCTATGGGATATTACAGGGAAGGAGGTTCAGAAACCCAAACACCTAAGACCCCAGATCAGCAAAGGACTTCAGCATGTGCCACACTTTTCCCTGTAGTCAATGGGATTGTTCACAGCTTCAAGTTAACTGCATGTTGACGTGCTTTGTTGGATTGAAAGAGCCCAGTTTCAGAGGTGCTGAACATACCCAAGCCTCCTATTGACTTCACTCAGAGCTGCCAGTGTGCCCAGCACGTCTCTCATAAAAGAGTATATAGTGAACAATGAGGCATGAGGATTAAGCACTTTCCAGTGCCTCTGCAAAGGGAATATAAAAAGTAAGAAAAGCTCAAAGGTTCACTGAAGCCTAGCAGCCCACTGCATTTGTATGGTTAAAGTGCACCATGTTTTCTAACCACTTGTCCAAACGAGCTCCCAGGCTAGATCCCTCACCCCACCCAAAAGACACAGCAAGCTCCAGGGAATCCCAACACTGTATACTGTATCCAATTACTCTGATGCAAAATGAATTAACAGGCTGAGAGCAAGGACTCCGCACCACCACTGGGAACCTCACTGGGTGACAGAATCATAGGGCCTGAAAGGGACCACAAGGTCATGTGGTCTGCCCCCCATCACAAATGCAGGAATGCCACCCCTTAGTTTTCCCTGTCCAGTGCTTATCCAGCCTTCTCTTGCAAGCCTACAATAAAGATTTCACTGTTTCTCTGTGCAGTCTGTTCTACTGCCTCATTGTCCTAACAGTAAGGAAGTTTTTCCTGAGATCCAATCTAAATTTACTTCTCCCCCATCCTTCTCCCCTCTCTCTCTCCTCCAGCCCCTCCCCACCCCTTTGTTAGATGACTGCTGTATTCACAGTAGCACAGCTTCAACAGGAGGACTGAAGAGTGCTCTGAATCCAGCCTACAGCCTCATGAACAGGATGACCAGATGTCCCGTTTTAACCGGGACAGACCCATGTTTCAGAGGCTGGTCCCAGCTGGCTGTTGAAAATTATAATGGGCGTCTCAGAATCACAGGAGTATGGAACACAGTCTGGCCAAGAGTCAAAGCAGCAAGGAGCACCTAGCAGGCGGGCAGGCACCACTATCTGCCCAGTATGTAGCCCCACCCCCGCTAACTTGTGAGAGCATTGGGGGAGGAAAGGTGGGGGGGGGGGTAGTGTGCTGGAGTTCCAGGATTTCCAGATGGTCAGCCTACTCATGGAAGTCAGGCAAGGTGGTAACTTCGAGACCAACTCTTTCAGACAGGCATGGGTTTTCATAGGCAACAGCCTACTTTATCAGATATATGCTGGTTAGTGAGGTCAGATATAGGACTTGGAGTCCACTCAGCTGAGGAAGTCCTAAAACCAGGTCTCCAGTTTCAAGGTGAGTGCTCCAGAAATATTAAATAAAGGATGGGTAGCACCTGCACCATCTGTTTTGAACAGCCTCCTGGGTCATATTAATAGAAATGTCACTTGCAAATCAAGGGAAGTGATTTTTCATTCTGTTCCACACTGGTGAGGCCCCACCTGGAATACTGTATCCAGTTTTGTGCCCCACTCTTCAAGAAGGACATGGACAGTTTGAAAAGAGTCAGGGCAACAAAAATGTTTGGGGGCCTGGAAGTCAAGACTTATGAGGAAGGACTAAAAGAACTATGGTTATTTAGTCTGGAGAAGAGAAGGCAGGGGGGATTTGATAGCAGTCTTCAAATACTTGTAGGATGATAGAGAGGATGGATATGGGCTTGTCTCTGCGGCTGTAAGGGACAAAACTAGGAGCAATGGCCTCAAGCCACAGCAGGGGAAATTTGGCCTGGAGATTAGGAGGAACTTTCTGCCTATGGGGGTGGCCAGGATTGGAACCAGCTGCCTAAAGAAGTTGTGAACTCTCCATCCTTGGAAACTTTCAAAAGCAGGTTGGACAGACATTTGCGTGGGATGGTTTAAGTCAGGGATGATCTTGCTTTGAGCCAAGGGCTGGACTAGATGGCCTCGTGAGGTCCCTTCCAGCTCTACTTTCCTATGATCCTATAAAACTTTGCTTTGTGCTGACCTCAGTACTGTCAGTGTGTGTTGAGCATGCTCTGAGCATGCCTCCAGATTGGGTCCCTCGGAGGACTTGGATGGAGGGACACCCTATTTGTGAATCCCAACCAGCCCTCAACAGAAGGCGGATGCCATGACACTCAACTCAGTCACAACTTCATTACCTCCAGGTATGTACAGTAGCTGAATTTAATTATAGATACCTACTTTTCTATGGAAAATGTAAGTGCCTAAGAAGTTGGGCAAGGGGATTGTGGATTGCAATCTTGGACGCAGATACCTACACTCCACCCAAGCTGAGTGCCTTCTTTGGGTCTGGGCAGTAGTGACTTACCCAAGACCACAGGAAGTCTGCAGCACAGCAAGGTCTTGAAATGTCTCCCAAGCCACTGGCAAGCGCTCTAAATGCTGGCTCATCCTCTCTCTATGAGGTCTCAGTGCCCTTATGTAATGACTGCTCTCTTGGCTGACCTGCATTGACAATATGTTTGGGGGTGGGGGACATATGCATGTGTCCCCCACTCAGATTTCTGCACCAGCAGCAGGGCACAGGGCTGCAACCTGACCAGAACCAGGGCCCAGCAGCAGTGGGGCTGGCAGCAGCAGTACGATTTCTGCAGCAACAGCAGTGTGTGGGGATGCAGCTTGGCTGGGCCCAATGTTTAGTGGCAGCAGTGGTCAAAGTGGCATGGAGTTGTGCCCCCCACTGGCAGCACTTATGACCTGGGACATCTGGTAATGGACTAGAAAGACATGCCCTGCTACAGTATAATCTGAAGAACCAAGGTTCGCCAGCCATGGGCTATAACAATTCATATATCTTCTGTGGGCTGGACACAGAGAACACTTTGTTGTACACAGTCACCAATAGATTTCTTGTACACTGGTGAAGGATTATTTATAGCAGCACAGACGACTGGTGGGAGGGGCAATGAGGGCACGTGCCCTGCCCCGAGATTGGCCCCTGACAGCCCTGCTCAGGACAGGGAAGTTTTTTTGCTGTGCAGGCCAGCCGGTGGTGTGTGGAGTGGGTTAGTAAGCCATGGCACAGAAGTATAGGCGTGGATATGGGGCTTTTGCCCTGGCCCTGGGCCCACCCACAAATTGTGTGCCCCCTCCACCCCCCCGACTCAGGAGGCACCAATCACCCCTGCAGAGCAGAACTGCTTTCTTCCAGCCCTGCACCTGCCCAATCCTGCCATGTTCCTGATCAGGCTGTAAAGCACCTGGCATAGCATGTGACTATGCCACCTTCACCCACAAAGTTTTCCCCCACAGAGAGGGAACTGTACACTGTGAACTGTTGTATCTGGTTGTATCTAGCCTGTGTATCTCCATCTGGCCCTGCAAAGTGGCCTTCCTGGAGAATGTGTCCCTTTAGCCTTTAACAAGTTTGAGGGTGTCAGCTGCAAATAGAATCAGTTATTGCTGTTACCCTTCCTCAGGAGACCTGCTAAGCCTGTCAGGGGGCAGACATCCATCTCAAGTAAGTCATTTCACTTTAAGCACACAGTTACTTCTAGAACCAAAACTAAAAGTTTATCCTGACATATCAAAATAAACCAATCGCCCTGCCTTCTGAGCCCACTAGCGAATGTGTGTGTATAATCTGATGAATCTTGGTGCCAGATAATAAGTGCCTAACACAATAATGTAGTGTGTTGAGACCAAGTGAACTCTAGTTACAGATCACTGTCATGCCGATATATTGCAAAATAATTACTGCTTCTTTCTTTGCTCTCGTTGCACTATGATTTTGCAGAACCTCAACACTAATCTGGGTGAGCAACTTCTGAGATTGCATGTGGTGACACCAAAATATGAAAACTTGGCTTTCATATTCTCCTTTTAACTATCGCTTGCAAATGCAACAGTCTGCAGTGAAGGCATCAAACTATAGTGTTAGAAAATGAGCCTTGTGTTGGGATTGCTTTCCAGGAAGTGAAAAGAAAAATAAAGATAGCTTGTTTCCCTGAATTTAATATGAAAAGGGTTATTTTTAATGCTCCCAGAAAAAAACAGTAAACTCTATAATTGGCATGTTTCACATTATAACTTACTGATATCCTACCCTATCTCAGATATCCAAACTAAACAAATAGAGCCTCTCTTCATGCTTCTAGAGTATGATGGATTAGGTTATGCACAACCTGGTAAAGACACCATGTGCTAATGAGCCCAGGGACCCAAGTTCTAGCCTCTGCTATGCAACTTGCCTGCTTTGTTACTTTAGGCAAGCTCCCTTCCCAATATTCCTCATTGTCAAGTTAATCTAATATCTTGGGGGAAAGAACTATTCCTATGTGCTTGTACAGTACCTGGCACAATAGGGCATGTGCTCAGTTGAGGCCTCTAGGTGCTAGTGTAACAAATAGCAGTCATCATGATTTTGTTCATGCTCCAAATCCTTAGAAGTGGAAGGCCAAAAGAAGGGTTGGTACTTACTTCTCTGAGAAGTCTTACCCTTAGAATGAGGAAAGAGATATGTTCTCCATGGTCCCCTCCATTCTCCTCGGACGCATCTACACAAGACATTTACTGCAGAGTTATCTAATTAACTCCACATTAAACATTTCAGCATCTACACATGCAGCTCTCTTAGGCCACAGGAAACTAATAAACTCTGCAGCAGGGTAGGACTTGCAAATACAAGTCCTACCCTGCTGCGGAGTTTTTTACTGGGTAGCAACATATATGTAGATGCTGACCCAGCTGGCTGGGGCACAAGGGTGCTTCAGTATGGGGGCTGCCTGCTGGTTAGCCCCACAATGGAACAGCCTTATGCTCCAGACAGCCCCTCTACAGCATGTTGAGCTAAATCAGAGCAACTCTGGGCTGGCAGGCTGACCCCCCCCGCCCCCGACTCTCTGCCGGCTGGGGCCGCTCCAACAGGGCTCAACAGTTTATTGCTGTGCATTAATATGCAGGTGTAGATGCATCCCTTGTGTTGTCAAAACCCTCCCCACAAAAGACTTGAATGACGAGTTAAATATGTCAACCTCAGCTGATAAGCTTCCAGACTACAGCCCTACTTCTACCTTGCCTTACATCTCATACACAAGGACAAAATCAGCATTCATTTTACACATGTAAATGAGTCCAGTAAGTAGCAGGCAGTAAAGTTAATGGGAAAGAGATGAGAAAATCCAGACATTTCCAAACCATGGGAGTATCTGTGTAGGAGCCAATTTCATGACTTGGGGAAGTCTGTCTGCCTCTTTGAAATGGCAAAAAGATGCCATTTCCTTGTGGATTTCAATTCAAGAGAAATATTTATTTTGGAAGATCACAGGGGAGCCATCCTTGCACTAAAGATCATAAGATGGAAGGATACAGGGCTAACATTGGGAGAGTATTTCTCATCCATGCATCCATGCAGAGCCATAAGGAAAGTGTGACCAATACCTATACTCATGCAGGGAAAGTGTCACCCATGCCTACTATAAGTCTATGCAGGCAATGGCTCAGCCAGACCCACATCAGTGTAGATGCTTGAGTGATGTCTAGGGTGAAGATACAAAGTTGGTGGATATAACACGTCTGATTCAGGGCAGAAGTATAGATAGGAGTGCATGAAACAAATCTCTCCATAATGTATTACTAAGAGTATGTCTGTACAACATCTGGTTGTGTAAAGGAAGCATGTGTAGGTGTGCCTGGCCTAGCTTCCACCTACCTAACTTAGACACCATTCATCTTGCTTTTCTCTCTCATACTCTCCATAAATCTTGAACTGTGTTATATTCCCATTCATATTTCAAGCTTAGAATGTGGTGCTGTTTTTCAGGTGCCTCTCATCAAACTCTAATATTGCCTTGTTTTAATTTGACAACTTGAACCCAGCCTCTTTTAAGTAATAAAAGCATGCCACGTGTAATGACAATACTGTAAAGGTTCCAAGATGCCAGGAATAACTTTCATGCCTTCACAGAGTCTCACCAGATTTATCAGAACATCTACCATACATTTTAAAAATGCCAAGAGTCCTTTCAGTGAGTCATCTATTACCTCCTTATAATTTACCTCTGCCAGAAATGAGCAGGAGTAAATCATGTCACCTGAAAAACAGAAACAAGAAGGGTGGAATTTTCTCACCATTCAATACATGAGGATTAATTAGAGCAGAGGGAGATTATTCAAGGCCATGCAGTTGATTCCAGAGAAAGCTACCAAGTCTATTCTTTGTGAGTACGTCAGTTATTATATTAGCCTAGACACCTTCTGGCCACATATGTGATGCTAAGTTAGGAATCTAAATGCAACCTGCTCACTCATTGGATGCCAAGTGTTTCTTGTTTCAGTATGTTGACTGACATGCAATGTGGTGACATCCTCCATTTTCAGTTCTTAGGGATCATGAGAACAGTCTGCCAAACCTGGACTTTGTTTTTCTCATGGCTTTAAAATACAGAGCTTCTGCCTATCTACTCAATGGACTAGGTAAAAAAAAAAAAATACTCCAGGATATGTTCTAGGTACCTTTCAACTATTTCTCAGGGCTCTTTCTGTCTTCATCAAGAATGTTTCTCTTGTCAAGAATGATAAACTAAGGGCTCTCAAACCCATCCTACTTGACTCCCACGGGTCTGGTTAAACACATAATTACATAACAACCTGCGTGTTACAAATTCTGAGGATGACTCTCATGCATTGAACCGGTTGCTCTCCGTTCTTAATTTTAAGCCACTTGCTGAAATTTGTTCTGGGTTGCTATGAAACAAGAATATACACATTTACAACATTGTTGAAGTGTGTGAAGGAGTGTGGGTTTATATCAGTATCACTGTGACTGAGTAGATACTGTTCATTGTTCAGCTAGGGCCAGATCTTCAGTTAGTATAAGTCAATGTAGTTCCATTGACTTTGTATTGCATTCTTGAAGAAACATAACACATAATCCAATTCAATCAGTATGCACTGTCCTAGAAGAGCTTCCAGATAAGTGTCAAGAGTTGTTTCTATAAATCAACTTTACAACCAAAAGTTCTGAAATATGCAAATTACTCAGTTTGTGCTTTTAGCAGCAAGGAGTGGAGTGTTTTTATTTATTTTTGTGACTTATATAGAGTCTACTGTGTTATCGATCCTGAGCAAGTCATACTGGACACGTCTACACCTGTTATTAATTTGCATTAGTCTTACTGCTCAGTAAGCCTTTCCCATGAGCACATCTACACGTGCTCCCTATTGGAAGCATATTTGCTCCCGCCTTGCTCTGCCCTCCTGCAACAGCCAGAGCGAGCTCCAGGTTCCACCAAGTGCTAACTCAAGGGCTGGTAAGGGGCACAGGGCTGGTCCCAATGTGCACAGGGCCAGGAGAGTGTCTCATGTAGATGAGCTGCATGTGTGTCTGTGTGTGCTGTATAATGATCCCTACCCACAGGTAATGAGCCAAGACTTTTGACACTGAAACACTGATCTTTATTACCTCAGTTTACAAAGGCATTCAGTTATCTATTAAGGTATCCTATTAAGGTGTACTAAGCTGTAATCCTCTACGTAGATTAGCCACTAGAGTTGAATATGACACTTACTTTCCAAGGGCATTTAACATGAAAGTATCCATTAGACTTGATCCAAAGCCTATTGAGATCAATAGATGAACTCTGTGATTTAATAGGCTTTGGATCAGGCCACTGGTGTATCCCATGAAGTTACACAGTACACTTAGATCATACTAAAGGCATGCAAGCATCTGCATATTAAAGCTCATTAACTCATACTAAGTGCCCTCTGAATGTCTCATAGTTACACCACTTCAGGTGAGGGTTAACTCTAGGCCATGCTTTCTAGCTCATGTTAGGGCTATTTCACTATGCTCCATGGAGATAAAATGAATAATTTGCAGTCCTCCAGCATCCCAGTATACACTGCTCCCAACCTTCTACCCCAGCAAGTAGGGATACAGCCCAGGTGTCTTGTCTCTTCAGCTTGCCAGCTCCCTAGCTGCAAGTCAGAGGTGTGCAGTCAAGAAATTGTATTAGCCCTTAATGTGCAACTGCTCACAACACAAGCTAACTTGAACAATGCTTAACATTCCACAAACTTAGCGTGGTCTAAATGGAGTGTGCAATGTCACCCTCAAGAAGTCCAAGTGATATCTCACTTGCAAATGAACCCTCTTACTTACTGTTGCATAAAAGTCATTGAGAATATCTGGCCACACCAATTTTTTGATGGAAAATACAGTTTCGGAAAAAAAAAAAATCTAAAAGGAAAAAAGTTTCAGTTTTACTTAAGTAGTTCAATTTTCACTTTGCAAAAATGAAGACCAACTGATAAGGGAGAAATTCAGATTGCCCCTTGGCTCTCATGAACAAAAAATTTTTTAATATTTTTTTTCCTACTACTTGGCCTCTCGATATTAGTGTCATGGCTAATAATATATTAAAATATAGATCATATCATATATACTATCATATATTGCTTATATTACAATAATTATGTTGGGGGGATGTTGTCATTGTCGTTAGTTATAATAATGACTTGTGGCAACCCCTAGAGGTCTCCATGAAGGCTCAGGGCTCCATTGTACTTAGGACTGTATGGAGGAGTAAAACAAATACAATCCCTGACCCTGATCATTCACTCTCTACGTATCTACTTAGTTTTGGTATCCTTATATCAGGCTCAAAGTATTTGATGCGTTAAACTAGGAAACCCATGCATTTGATATCTTTGTTTGTAAATTTAGAAGCACGCTGTTGCTGTATCACGACCCATGTCACTCTTCATCCTGTTTTTCTCTTTACAACAAACATAACACCTACAGGGACACGAAGGAGAACATTGCAGACATCAGGTCATAACGTATGTGTCACAATGCAATGTTATTAAATTCAAATCAAACTCTCGGAGTTCATTTGCAAAGCAACCAGGTTCAAATGCCAGGGCAATCTGGTTGTAAACCTTTCTTGCAGCTGAACTATCTGTTCTTAAAGGCACAGGACCCTCCTTGCCTGTTTTACTGGTCTATGAGAACAAGCAGATTGCATCCTGCAATCACATTTCTCTTGAGGAAAGAGAGCTAGTGCTTTATGGGGTGGAAGGACTTAACCTTTTTTTAACTGAATCCCCTTCTCGAGGGCTAAGAACGCATTCCCACTGAACAGAGATTTTTAGAAATATTTACAAACTCTGACACAGCGCAGACCAAACATGGAGGTTTAACTAAACCACTAATTTGGAGGCATTTGTGGGCTAGCTCTGGTGTGACTTGTTGTCCTTGACAGAAAAGCAGACAGACAGCCCCAAGTAAAAGCAGAACCTGCAACAGACCCTAGAGAACGAAGGACAGAGAAAGGCAAGAAGCGTTGTATATTTGGAGCAGGTAGCTGGATATGTCAGGACTTGATTCATGGGGTACTAAGTGTTCATGCAGCATGGGCCACTGGGGTGAATCAGTGTGACTCCACTGAAATCAGTGTGCTGAATCTCCAGCTGATGGAAATCAGTACAGCTCACTGAAGCCAAAAGGGACATTCCCTCAGAGGGGCCGAATGGGCAAAAAGTCAGTAAAGCAATGGAGTGGCACGGATTTATAACAGCCAAGGCTCCGGTCCACAGATTTCAATGGATGTCTGCTGATATAAACCAGCCAAAGACTTGGAATTTAAAAATGAGCCCTGACAAACCTCATCTGGAGCTCTCCTTCAGGAGGTGTTCGAGAGCCCAGTAACTCCAGTACGCCATGGGGCCAAAGCGCCTCAGCCCTGTCAGCAGCTTCACTCCTCTGTACCACTGGACTCAGCCTGAGAAGCAAAGGAGCCATAAAAATAAGACAAAACAAAACAAAATGGTCTCACACTTTATTTTAAGATGTGATTGAGGAATGGGGTAAAAATGAAATTGCTCTAGGTTAGCTGGGGAATGGTTTTGTTTTGGACGATGGCCCCTTGTGGCTGTGGTTTCTACAATGACTCTGTATTCCCTCTGTGTCAAGACACAACCAACCCTCAGGGTTCCTGAAATAGATTAAACAAGTGAGGCCGGAGCTATTTTAACAGCTGGAGCTTGTTCTCTTTACACTTTGTTGAGTGAGGGGAGAGAGTGGAAGAGGAGCGACAACAAGATTGGGTAATGCTATTTTAACACGCGCAGCACCACCGTCAGTGCGCGGTGGTTAGTCTGTGTTAGCATGCACTCCACCCGCTAATACGTGCAAGGACACACAAACAGATTTAGCTCTGCAGAAAACCAGAAGCAATCTTGCGCATGCATGAACGTGTGCGTACATGTGCGCGCACACACACACAGTATTGGAAAAGTATAGTGGGTTTGTGTGCATCTACACCAAAAGGAAAGCGTGAGTTAATGTAGCTTGCTGAATATACACAATGATGGATGAGCTGGTGAAATAAGGCAGATCTCTGTCACCCAAAAAACACACATATCTCCAGCCCCTCATCACGCTACTGCACCTTACAAGGCACCAAGCTCTGGGCCCAGGGTGAGCACTTCCTCTCATCAGGCTGGCAGATGCAGTGTGGTGAAGAGATAGTTTAGGATACTTTAAGAAACCAAGCATCAAAACACCTAGCACTCTTTCAGCATTGGCCAGTTGGACTGAGGTACTATCCTCTGCCATGTGTCAGGGAGATAATCTTTAATAGCCTTCATCCATGTGCATTTGGGTACAGGCAGTAAAGCCCAGTCTTTTTCTAAGTTTCTCACGTATCACATCTAAACACCTACATCGAGGTTCTGTGTCCTCACTCTTGACAGGATCAGAAAGTGCCCTGGGGCCACTTTTGTGCCACCTTAATTCTGGCTCAGTCTATGTGCCTAGTCAGCCCCTGATGCGATTAAAACTGTTACAAGCGACATAGGGTGGTACTAGTCTTCCACAGGCTGTTGTACTGGCACTGAAGCATTAGAGCACATTGCTCTCCAGTCACACCCTGGCCCATTCGTGCTCACCTTCTTCCCAGGACAAGGGGAGGGGCCACAGAGATACATTACACCGGCTCCATACAGGTCAGAAGTGCCTGCTACAGCTCCAATATTCTGCAAGGACAATTTAAGCCTCTTTTACAGCTTTTTAATGTTGCCAGAGTCACACAAAGAAGCTTATAGGTAAGAGTGAAGTTAGGCCTATGCATAGTATCTCGATCTCTTATAACATTTGTCTGCTCCCTCTACAGAACTAGTGTTTGAGTCCCAAGTGATGTCTCTAAGTCAAACCAGCTCAGCCCAAAAACATTAGTCTGCCCTTATGTTTCTTCTTTCAAAGTTAATGCTGTTCCTTTGCCCTTGTAATCATGCCTCTGAAGCCCATGCAGTGGGTGAGGTAGTCTTTATCAGATGGAAAGAGCTAAAATGTGACACAGGAGATCTCAGCTCCATTGGCTGCTTATCTTAGTACCTGAAGCCAAAACAGAAAGCTTATATAAACTGCCAAATAAAAATACTTCTTGTGGACACATTCCTCCCTGGGTACATGAGAGAAAGGAAAGGAAACAGGGAGAAAGAAAAAAGTGAGTGATCAGACTTGCAAGGTAAGGAGGGAGACAGACAGATAGACTACTTGAGCACAGATGACCTGTAAGGGCCCCCTCTACATGTTGTGGGTATCGTGCAAGTAACTGGCTAATTGCACAATTACTTTGCAACCAGCTACACATGCAAAGCATCTACCGCATGATAAAAAGGCTCCAAACACTACAGTTAGACCTTGAAAATGTGTAGTAACTTTATAGTGGGATGCTCTTGAGCTGTAGTTTGCATGTGTAGCAGGGTCTCCCCTGTGACTGGGAGTCCATTAGCTGCCAGGGCTCCCAGCCACAGGGGTGCAACCCCTGAGCCCTAAGAATCACAGCTGCCATGTTCCCCATGGGGTGGGGGTCTGCAAAACGCCAGGGCCTACATGGGGCTCTTGGTCCTGGCTGCACCTCACCTGCAGCTGGGACCAAGAGTCCAGCACCTGACGAGGCTCTGGGTCCCGGCTGCACCTTACATCAGCTGTGGGGTCTCTCTGCCCTGGCTGTGCATGAGGCGCAGCCAGGACCTACAGTCCCATTAGCTGCAGAGTCCTCAGTTCAGCAAAGGGGCTCCTAGCTATGGGTGCCTGCTTCTTGCCAATGCAAGGGGAGCCAGGATTGGGCACAATTGGATTTACTGTACAATTGCATGGATCATGCATTAGATCCAATCGCTCCAATCGCACCTTTACCTGCATGCATGAAGGAGGCCTAGGGGGAAAATCCCTAGCTGAACATCTGAGAAGATAGAAGTGGAGAAGACATGAAGGTTGTCTCATAGCAGTCTCATCGGCAGTCAGCAACATGACAAGCAGGCAGAACTGGAAGGTTCCCAGCATTTCTAGACATGGAAGGCAACATCCTAGCCTCATTCAAATCAATTGTAGAAGTCTAACTGACATTGGTGGGTTTGTCCATATCACTAGGGGTCCTGGGGAGCACAGTCTGAGCACACCTTTCTCATGCACTTCCTCTGCCATGCTCCAGATACAGAACTTCTGTGAGGCTGCTCTGAGCTCATCACCAGTGGCTGTTCTCAGGCTCTTGAGTCCTGGGGAAAGCCTGGTGCTGCCTCACTGATGCACTTCTGGGTCCAGAGTATACCTGCAGACTCAGGTAGAGAGGGCCTGTTCAGCCTCATCTTCACATGGACCTGCTACTGCAGTGATGTAGACAGGCCCAAGATTTCACACCAAGAAGACAGTGAAGCTGCCATATGTGTCCTAACACACAACTCTAGAGCTGTGCTCCTAAGCCCCTCTCTGGTTCTCTACTAGCCCACATCCTTCCTGGCACCTGAGCCTGTTCCTCAGAGTTCCACTCCTGTCCTGAAAAGACCAGAGTAAAAAGGAGAGAACTCCCTTTGAATATGTGGCTTTATCATTTTATCAGTTTTCCAGTTTCTCATATCAGAGCAGAGGACCAAAGGAGATCTATTCAACTTCAGAATGTCACAGAGCATTTAGTTGATGATGTCAGTATCTCAATGGCTATGCCAGACCCTAGTCCAAAGCCAACAGAAAGATTTTTGTGGGCTTCAGTGAACTTTACATCAGGCCTAAACACAGAAAGGCACTATCTTCACTTACAATGATTGTAATTATGAGCAAAACTGTGATACTGAACTGCTTAACAGGAGAGAGGCTGGAACAAGACGGCAGGCTTTCATCACCAGTTGGGATTCTGGTTTGGGTTTTTCCTTTGTTGACATACTCACTCCTGCCAGGTATGTAAATGGATAGCAGTCTGTTTCCTGCTCCCTCGCCTTGTCCCCCTGGGACTTTTATTAAAAACAGCACAGCACCACTGTAGTATTCACTGCTACATGGGGAATCAGATTTAGAGTTCTGAGCTCATGGGCTGTAATCATATTTCTCTTGAGGGAAGAGGGCTACTGTTTCTTAAGGGGTGAGTGGATTTGTGCTTCTTTTTCTTAACTGAATCCCCTTCTCAAGGGTTAAGAGTGCATTCCCATTAAACAGAGATTTTTCAAAATATTTACAGGCTCAACATGGTGCAGAGCAAACATGGAGGAAGAGAACACAGAAGCAAGATACCCATGTCCTGAGAGAATGTGCAGAGTGCAGAACTGTGCTCAAGGGAATTCAGCAAACCAATAAGCATCAGTGACAGACTTTGAAGGTGGAAGGGGACCTGGGCACAGTGATTCATACCTTTATCATCCAGTGGGTGAAAGCAATACAATATATCAGGGCCTGAAGCCATCAGAACTCAGCAGCATAGCAATGCAGCCAGGCACCAAGGGTACTGGGGTAGCAGCAACTGATAGTTACCATTAAACCATGAGCATAACTCAGGTGGCTGCTGGTGGCAGCTATTTTTTTCGCCCCCCCCCCCCCACCAAGTTGGCACCTGGAGTAGTTGCCCCACCATCAGAACTTATAACACTTCAGCTAGTACAAAACACTGCAGTGCAGCTCCTCAACCTGATGGATTACCAAGAGCATATTATTGTGTTGGCCTCCCATAGACTATCAGAGGGCCAAGTTCTTAGTCAAAGATCCAAAGCCTTTATCTTCATGATGCTACATGGCCTGGCATCAGGATATCCAAAAGGCTACCTAAAACTCTGGGATAAACACCCTGGTTGAGGGTTTGATTTCTCTGGCATAGTGGAGCTCTCAGTAATAAGGGTAATGCTTGTCATATGCATGTAGGGATATATCCTATTCAGGGACTGATCCAGGACCCTAGGATGAACTTTACCAGGAACCAAGAACTATCCCACACCTCACCACCCACTGCTCCAAGTACAAGGGGTGCTTCTGTAACCTGGCTTCTCTAACTTAACAGCATGCATATTTAAAAACCACAAGCACTCCACTCTGCTGCAAACTCCACTGCACACACTTTTCCCCTGGGGGAGAGGATGAATGAACAAACAACAGGTGACAGACATTAGTCACATTGCTTACTGCATTATTAGAAGGCACACAGATGCAAGGCTGGTGAGTGTGGTATGGGGGGGCTATATAGAATAGAATAGAATAGAAGCTGTATCTAGCACAGGGCCTTTGAAGGGAAGGTTAGCACAAGAAAGCAGAAGAGGCAAGGAAGAGCCCTTCAAACAATAACATTTACTCTGGTGTATGGGGGAAATGTGCTTCTAAAGAGATTCTACAGTGATCACATAGGACTGATTCTCTCACCTTGTTCCATGGTATAACTATGATATTTTCAGTGAAGACACTCCTGATTTTTACTAGTGTAACTGAGAAGACAATCTGTCCTTTTGCCTTTACTCCCTTTCAAATCTGCCCTGTGCCAGGTAAAGGATCTCCTCACAAGGTGGTCTCTGAAGATAGAACTGTGGTCGACAGCAGCCAAGAATCTGCCCTACTGGTGTCAATGGAGCGGCACTATTTTACATCAGCTTAGTACCTGGCTCAAAGGATCAAGTGTTTTATGTCTATAATCAACTCCCTGTATTGCCCAATTGTAGATTACAGCAGCCTTGTGAGATTCATGTGCCTGGATTTAGATGTGTATTGCTTTGGAAATATAATCAGAACTTATTTTGATCTGCTATAAAAGAAACAAGTGAGGGCGGGACTCAGGAGGGACACAGCTCAGCAGCAGGTAGTGGAAATTGCTCTTGGCTCTGGACTGCATTATTTGATCTGCTCAGGGTGTCATGTGCCAGCCAGCCTCCTCTCTACGTGTGTTTGGCCAGCTATTCAATGTCTGAACTCCCTTGGACAACTGGTAGATTTAACCCCTTCAACTATAAGCTACCTTTATCAGAAGTGTAAAGGCAAGGAGAGGCAATGTTACAAAACCCATTTGGGTCAGGAGGAAGTTGTTCTTGATCTAGTCCTAGTTCTTTAGAAGTGGCTCCTGCAGTGGGCATGTGATATGAATGCATCCTATTTGACATAATGGTATGAAAGGAAATCATCCCAGAAGGCCAACCTTTAAGGCTTATTTTGGTTTCTCGAGAGTTTCCCCGCAATTGTCTATCTGTATAGAGATAGAAAAATCGCTCTCTCTATTGTGACCAGGATAACAAACATGACATGTTATTTCTGAAAAGGCAAAATCATATGCCAAGGTCACTGATAGGTAAACTACTGGATCTGCAGGAAAGCAGGTCCTGTACTCTGCCTCACTGACTGTCTAGAAAAGGGGCAAACACAGTAGGTGTAGAAACCCTCCTTGGTGTATCTGCTGTCCTCAGTGATTCCGAAGCCTTGATTAATTCACCGAGCTCCTTTAACCAAGGGTGCCTAGTGGTGTTGTTTCAACAATAATAATACTTCAGGGAAAATGACCCATAACAGCCTCATTGGAAAATTCACTGGGGAAATCTAAGATTTCTGCTACACTCTCAGGCTTGGAAATGCTGATAGTCTTCCCCTCCCTCTCAGTAAGAGACCCTGTAATCCAGGCAGAAGTGTGAGAATGGTATGTAGAGGAGAGGAGAGCTCAACCTGATAGCAAGTGGCTAGGAGAAGTTCTCATACCTACCACATCAGACATCTTCAGTTGGGTATGTGGTTCACAAAGCCTAACAAGTGCACAGAATAGACTTTTAAGCTAACAGCATGAGGAATATGTGACTCATCCATTAATTCTCCTGCTTCTCACCCCATTCTTACCTTGCAATCATTTCCTGCTTCACTACCATTTATTGACAAAATATTCTATACATTAGCAATGTATCTCCCCAGTTACAGGAACTCCCCATCACATCATGCAATTACTTCTCTTGTTGAATTCAGGCAGAAGATTATTGCTATCCCCTTTTCCTATGAGCTGTCATGCTGATAACCTGCGCTGAGAATCCGATACAGCTTTTGTAATTGTGACTGTGCTGTACAACCTGCTCTCTCTCACCTTCTGCCCCAGCATTTCCATCAAGAGGAGTCACATACCCAAGTTATTACACCATCAGCACTTCTCTCTCATAAAATCCAGGCTCCTTGTGTCTCTCTGAATCCAATTTTGCCAAACAGTCCCTTCACTAAATGCTCTATTACTAGTTTAAATTCTTCTCTCATTGTCACCGGTACAGATCTAGAGTCACTTCACTGCCTTCAATTTAATTACTTTGGATTGACAATAGCAACACTGAAGGATGAATTAGTCCTGTTATCTCTAGTCTCCCTGCATCTGGATGTGAAGCTGGTCACTGCATAGGCTGCTCTTGTTATTTAGGATTCACACTCTTGTGTTTGCCATGTTCCGGGCCTTGGGAAGTCCAATTTGGCATCCTAAGAATTTCAAACATCAGTTAACACTTCTTTGTCCCTTTCACTCCTCATTCCTTCCATGTGGACTGACTCCTTTCTCAGCCAGAGAGAAAGCAGCAAATGGGAAACACTTTGTTAGCGCTCATGCCATTTAACAAAGAAGTTTCTTCTACCTATGAAGACGAGCCAGGCAAATCCTGTTGACAGTGTGCAACAAGAGAAGGAGGTGTTCTTTCACTCAGCAAACACAACGGCTGTCTTCCAATGACTTTGTGCATGAAGAAAGTTAAACAAAGAGGAAGACTCCAGAGCATTTGTAAAATCACAGCACATTTTAAATGGCATTTTCATGAGCAAAGCCACTGCTTATTCACTGAGAAATAAACCATGCTCTGGGCCACCGAGGTAAATGGTGTCCAAATGGTGTGTGCAATATCAGAATCAGGCCCTCCTGTTTTACTAATGGAAGAGGAAACAGCATTCGCTCTTTTATCTCATTATCCAAGAGACGCAGAGGGCCAGCAACTCTTCTCACTTATACCAGAACTCTACACACGCAACTCTGTTGGCTTAAGTGAAAGTACTACAGACTCCAAACGAGACTCAAGAGAATGAAAAGGGCAGCCACAGTCCTTCTTCTGCATAGATTACTGTTCCTATGAGAAAGAGGTGCTAGCAGATGCAATTCACCAGGAAAGTAGGTGAGGAGGGAAAGAGAAGAAACAATGATGTGACCTCTAGCCCTTTATTTATGACAACTTTCTTCCAGTGATCAATGTCCACTTGTGATAGAGGTATGGTGCTAATTTTGCTCTTGACACATGAATCAGACGGTGCTGTCATCACATTTTCCAGTCTCTCAAACATTTGCCTGTTTCTACTACCTGCCACTAGCCCAGCAGCTTGGATCTCTGCCAGTGGAAGTGGCTGAAGCCTGGTCCCCTTTGGTTTCAAATGAGTTTTTAGTATTTTATAGCAACAGTTGCAAATACCAGGTAAGTAGTAGCTTAGGTCCCAAATTCACATAATCACTGAGCATAGGTAGTTCTTACAGGTGATGACTGTTGTGAACTAAACTGGTGGCCAAAAGAGTCCAATGCATAACAGTGGAGAGTTAATCTGTGTAGCTCCTGCTTCAGGTCGCTATTGCCCAGTTAGTCTTGCCTCAGTCACCTCTAGGCTGTATTGCTGAAAACTGCTCTGAACTGAGGCTGCCATCAAAGACTATTCAAAAGCAGTATCTATATGGCTTCTTTAAAGGACCACCTGCCATGAACAATATCATTCCTGTGCACCATGCCCCATTGTGTTTATTATTTGCTTCAGAGCAGCTATGGTCTACAGATGCATCAGTGTCCTGGGGCTTCTTAGCTTCAGAAACAGCCTCTTTCTTTTTGCCCTGATGCAGTGGTTGAGATCAGGTTGGACATTTCTGTTAATGGTTACTGGGAGTGAACTGTTCTGGAACTGGCAATAGTGCTGAATTCACAGCCAAGGCTCCACACATTTAGGAATTCATTGCCACTGTTTGCTTGTGAGAGGCAGAGTTGGAGGCCTTAAGAGTACAGTGCCCCATTGCACATTTGTACATAGTGCAAGGAGGAGAGGCCTAGGCCACTAGGCACTGAGGAAACCCTGCTTTCTCTGTTTGCATCAAATCAACTGTTGCTGGTTTGCTTGGAAGTTGAAGCGTTAAAAAACACAGGACAAGCAGGAACCTCCTAGGTTATCAGATCCAGTGCCTTGCTATCACATTCTATAATCTTTTTCACAAACTGATCAATCTCCATCTGCCGATGGGCTAGGTTAGGTGACTTGCCCCAAGGACTCCCGTTAGAAGGCTCTTTTGAAATCTCCTGCTATGATGGTTAGAAAGTTTCCTCCAATTTCTAGCCTAAATCTATTAGAGCCAGTTTGTACCTGTTTGTCCTGGCGAATGTTTTCCATTATCTTCCCTTTCCTGATGTTTAAATGCCTATCCACTGGTTCATTCATAGAAAGCAATTATATCCTCTCAGCCTTTGTTTTGCTAAACTAGGAAATCCAGGCTCTTTTAGTCTCCTCTCATCAAATATGCCCACAATCATCCAACTAGCCTCTTAGCTTGACTTTTCTTGAACATGGATGACGGAATTATACTCAGGGTTCCAGAGGCAAACTCAGTTCTCGCTCAGTGCCAGCGTGCAAAGCTCTAGCTCCTCAGGAAATAACTCCACTAATATATACTATGATACCATTTGCATTTTTCATGGCCACCTCACATGAACTCAGGTGTTAACTCAAAGTCGTCTCTCTGATTCATACATGCAGGTCTTTCTCCTCCTCCACTGCTGCTAACTGACAAGCCCCCAGCTCATAGCTGAAGCTATTGTTATTAATTCCTTAACACATGACTTTGCACTTTGCTTTATTATAACTTACATCTCATCTCTATTACTCAAGTTTTCAAAGTAACCCAATGGTTTGGGCAGGGGCTTTTACTGTTTCAGCCCTTAAACAAGGGACATTTAAATGCTTCTTCATTTAACCTGAAGTTTCAGCCTGTCAATATACTTGCAGGAAATGGAACTTTATAATGTATCTATTCCACAAGCAACAAGAGCAGCATCCACTCCTGATTTATTAGATTTATAGCAATTTCAGATCACTGCAAATTCATCAAATCAAGACAACTTTGCCTGTTCAGTATAGTTCCTGATAAAATGTAAGGGGAAACATTTCTCTGAAATGTCAACAATGTACCATTTTAAATTGACAAAATATAAACAAATTAAAATTTAGAAAATATGGGCAACTTCTGAACTTGACCACTCCTTCCACAGGATCTTCCAAGTGCAAGGAATGAACCCTAAAGACAACCTATGAGCCACCTCTTCAATCATCAAGGTCCTGACTGGTTTCAAATGCCACAAGTTACTTTCAAAAAATATTTTCATTTCTGCTTGAACAAAAATATTTTAATTTCCTCCTAACTGAGGAAGAACAGTTAAATAGCAAGAGTTGAGAAGTTCTCCCCTTATATCCTTTATCTCCCTGGATATGCCCAGTAAAATTTCCTTTGTGATTTGGGAGCAGCCTATAAGCAGTTACAAGGCAAAAATCAAATATTTGATATCCTTATTCCTACAGGTAAGATTATAACTCTTCTATTTAACTTTCCTGGCAGATTACCTGTTAGCTACGCTTCCTTTCTTGTCCTAGTAGTATTGTAATCAAAGTGTATATGTTCAATACGTATCTCAGCTTCTCTGATCACATAACACAGGGGTTCCAAAAGTTTTTATGCCGCAGCCTCGTGGCCCGGCAAACCGCAGCCCAGCAGTCACAGCCAACTGTGGCCAGAATTTCCATCTGGCAGCCAGATAAGGATACCCTTGCTCCCCAGGTTGTGCGGGGAGAGGGCAAACCCTGCACTGCCATGGTCCCTGCAGGAGCCACAGCATCTCCACCCAGCTCTGGGGGGCCATGGTTTGCTGGTCCACAGCCACTTCCAGTCTGGCAGCTGACTGCGCTGCAGTCTGGCAGCTGACTCTCCTGGGGATTGAGAACCTCTGACCTAACCGATATCAGATTCTCTTTTGTTATTGCATCTATATCAGATGATTTTTTTTTGAGCAACTAATTTTAGTGATTAATTTTGTAGGCTAGAATCCATAACAGTGATGGCCACACAAGCATCTCACTTCAAACCTAACTCCCCACACCTTGCTATTGCAGTCCAAGTTTCAGCATGAAGTTCCCTTGATGCCTCTTTATCCACAGGAAGTTCATCTAGTTCAACTCCCCACCAAAAGCAAGATCATCCCTATTCAAATCATCCCATATAAATGCTTGTCTAACCTATTCCTAAAACTATACAATCAACTTTGTCACAAACGCAAAGCGCGGTGCCGAAAAATACTAAGAGCACCCTAACCTGCTACACAAAGCAAGGGGACAAGGGCTGTCAGTGTCCTGCTACTGCAAGTGTTAAAATACACTCAGGAGATCTAAGCAAGAGAGCTACAGTTTCTGCTACAGATGAAAGCAACCCCACCCCCTACAATGTGTACTAATCTGACCAGTAGGTAATTCCTTCCTTCCTCCCTGATCAACATAATCCATGCCCTATGGACTCTGACTGGAAATTGAATCCTAGTTGTGATCTGCCTATATCAGCCCACAAAGCCACACCTGAGAAGTAAACATGCTGCTGTGAGCTGCCCATCTGTAGTATTAGCTATGATATGATAGCATGGCAGTTTGGAATGTCAGGCCATCCCACGTGGAACTCGCTTAATTCAGCAGCCTAATAAATCTCTCCCACGTACCATTAAATAGTATTTCACTATACACTGTGCCATAATGATAAGGAAATCTGTGAGCCCGGCCTAGAGAACTGAAACAAGCAATTTGAGACCTGTAACAGGGTCCTTGCTCCAGAGGTGGCCATTTGGCCCCTGGAGTATCCTCTTAGCCCTTGGCTTCACCACCTCTCAAGTCAAACTCCCCTTCCCTTGCCTGCCATGTCTTCTTCATATTAACCTCTAGAAGATGGGAGGCTGCCCCAGGGTTTCCCCAAGCCTTAAGGGCTAATTGCAGGGCTCCATCCACTTCTACATCACTCCCCATGCCTTACAGGTGTTATCACTCTCTGATGTTCATTCAACTTCCAGGATGGCCTGCTCCTCCTGGGCACTTCACTTCTCTCAGCTACTCCCAAGTACAGCCTTTCTCCCTGGAGTCGCACTCTGCCCCCCTGGGCTTCAGGCCCCCAGCCTCTATCTCCATCCCACACAGACTCTCAGACCTGCTGGTCCTATATGTGGCTCCTCTCTGGGCTTCCAGACCCTCTGGTCCCACTCTCGGCCCCTCTCTGGGCTCCCAGACCCTCTGGTACCACTGTTCAGAGCTTACCCTAAGCTCAGTTGTAAAGGCTCTGATGCCCAGAGCTCCTCTCCCTGTGGCTCCCAGAACTAGACTGCCTGACCAGCAAAAGCCCTGGCCTCATATGGCTCAAGCCCAGCCCCCATGCTGGTCACATGCTTCTCAGATCAGCCCCTGCCACACCTGCAGGCTGCTTCCAACCTCTCAAAGTGGCAGGAGTGCCAAGTGCCATGTCACAAAATCCCAGAAATGGATCCTGTAATGTTTGCACTGGGGACCAAAACTGATAGAGATGTGATTGTTATTTTTGCTTTGTTGGAATGTCCCAATACATATTTTCAGGTTGACCACACAAGTGTGTGACTCACCCAAGTAGAGTAAAATGTTTTCCAGGTGAAATCCATCCTTTTTATAGAGTACCAGAGCAAGACCAGTGCACCACTTACAATCTGCTCAAACCAAACTGTAGGGGGGACTGAGAAGGCTCATGATTTCTGTGGTGGCCTTCTACAAGGGGTGAGTTTAATTATCTGCATGTAAACATAAATATAAATACAAATACATGAATGCCCTTCTCAGACCCACTCTCCTTAATGTCCTATTTAAGGGTATTTAGCTACTATGTTGATGAGTACAGTATAAGAACTAGAATAGACTAGACTAGAATAGAATAGAATAGACCTACGAGCAACTTACTAGGCTTGTGTGAAGCAGCTAGTATTCGTTCTGGATTTGGATTCGGCCAATTTGGGGGACAGTGATTAGATTTGGTGATTCGAATCACTGTTCCGAATCCATTCGGATTAAATCTGATTCAGAGATTTGGCCGCAGCCAAATCTCTGAATTATACAGGCCTTATCCCCCACCGCTTTCAGTGGCTGCCCCGCCCGGCCCCAGCTCCTGGCTCTTTGGAGAAAAAAAAGCCCACACTCACTGACTGCTGCCCGGTGGCGAGCAATCCCTGCTGCACCCTGCTGCCCCATGCCATGTGGGGAGCTCTGCCACAAGCTCCCCATCCCCGCCTGCTCTCCCAGCCCCACCAGGTCCTGGCCCTTTAAAAAAAAGAAACAAAAAACCCTAGACTCACTGGATCCTGCCCAGTGGGGGGGATCTCCACTGCTCCCCACTTCCCCATGCTGCATGGGGGGTCTGCCACAAGCCCCCAGAAGCCCCAAGACTGCCAGTAAGTAGCATCCAGTAAGTGCAGGGCTTTTTTTTTTTTTTAAAAAGGCCAGGAGCTGGGGCAGGTGGGGCAGCCATTGGGGGATAGGGAAGTGGGGGGGGGGGGGGCCTGGAAGGTCCCCTCCCTCCTCCCCCAGCCCCACCTCCCCTGCCCCTACTTATCAGCTCCAAGTGCGGCTCCAGCTCCAGCTCCAGCAGCCAGCGAGGACTGTCCAGATCGCAGAAGCTCTCCAAATCTTTTCTGAATTAATTCAGAGAGCTTCAGTTCAATTTGGACCTTTTAATTGGTCCCCTGATTCAATTCAGATTCAGAGATTCAGCCACCAAATCAGGCCGAATCTCCTCCAAATCGAATCAGCACCGGAAGCTTCTCACAGCCCTACAACTTACCCCTTGTCTGTCCATATCCAATGCATTAGTATGGACATAATTCTAATTTAGTTTACCTCAGGTTAAATTAGGAGTCATCCCACTGAAGCTATAGGAAACACCCATGTAAGGCCAGTAGAAATGAAAGCAGAGTTGTATGATAAAGCCAGGAAAAAAGGGAAGCAGCCCTTTGTGCTATTTGTCCAAAACTGGACTTGGCACTCTAGGTGAGGGCTCACCAGTGCTGAATAGAGTAGAAGATCACTTCTTTTGACTTGCAGGCAACGATCCTGTTAGTACAACCCAAGGTGCTATTTTTTTCCAATAGGAGCACATTATTGACTCATATTCGGCTTGTGGTCCACTATAACTCACAGGTCCTTTTCTTCAATGCTGCAGCCTAATCAGTCATTCACCAATTTGTAAGTGTGCATTTAATTATTCCAGCCTAAGTGGGATTTGTCAATTGCCCTTAATAAATTTAATTCAAGAAAATTTGGACCTTTATACCAGTTCACCAAGGTCATTCTGAATCCAAATCCTTTCCTCCAAAGAGTCTGCACCTCCATCCAGCTTAGTGTCATCTGCAAATCTGCTAACTGTGCATTCAGTCCCATCCTCCAAGTAATTAATGAGGCTATTAAGGTGCACCAGACCCAGGACAGATCTCAGGCTACCCATCAAATGTATTTCAAGTGAGCTGATCCATTGGTTTGCTCTGTTGCATGTAAGATGAAGGATCCTTGTTCTCAATATAATTGCTCAGCCCCTTGTGCTATCAGGGCAGCGCATGTGAAAAAATGTCCTATTGTGTATGTCATGTAAGGATTAGAGCATGCCCAGAGCATTTTAGTGATTCCCCCACCCCCAACTCCCACCCATGATCAGTAAAAGAATGGCATTAACTGAAAGAACCGTGTGACTTACGATTTTCAAAGAGGCTAGGGGGAATCCCAAGGAAGGCCCTGAAAAATAACATAAAATGTTAGATACAGTCTGACCTTGTGATTTAATGCTTAATGCTTAGCTGCCACCCCCGGGCACATGTTACCAGGCCTCTCTACCCAGTCCAGGTTTGGCTTGCGGGGATAGCTGAGTGACTTTGAGTTTCTTTTGTGGCTCAGGAAGTTCCTGTGCAGTCTCTTGAGCTGGCAGCCTGACAGAGCAGTTAGGCATTAATTTGTGTGGTTTTATAATTGATGTGCATGTACCTGAATGTTACAATAGCAATTTTCACCACAAAAAAGAAAGTGCTCTACGGAAAGCCCCGCTCATTTCCTGAACCACAAGGGAGCGATTTGGGTCACACAAATGACTCAGCACATGGTTCAGGTTGACTGTGTGATTCTGTCATCAACCTGGTGATTTTTCAAGGTGCTTGTACACGTGATGGGGGTTTAATCCCCAGGGGGTTTTTTTATGCCCTCTAAATTGAAACGATAGGTTTTTAATTGCAACCCACTGTTTCAATTTTCCGTCACATTATGGCTAGGGGACTAAAGGGCCTGATCCTTCTTTTTTTCTCCCGCAGAGCCTGCCGCCTCACAGCTGGGGGGTGAGCTGCTGGGGGGCCAAGAGGCCCCTGAGCTGCGGGGGTCCTTCTCTCCACAGCAGTGGCGCACCCCTGGGCAGGCTGCTAGAGGGTTGGTGGCTGGCCCAGCTTAGAGGCACCACTGGATCCAACTCTTCCCTGAGCCCTCTGGGGCTTCCAGCACTCTGTGCATGGTCCCCACCACCTTCCCGCTGCTTGGGACCACACAGGAATGGGCTTGCTTGCCCTGGGGCAGTGTAGGGAGATGGCAAGAAGGTGGCTGGGTGTGCTGGTAGCTGGAGAAGGTGGCAGGGATGGTGCATAGTATACTGGATGCCTGCCAAGCCTGAGTTTCCCCAAGCTCACCCAAGCTTCCATTACCCCATGCACTGTCTCCACCACCTTCTCCTGCCACCACCACACCCAGTAACCCTCCTGCCATCTCTCTGCACTGCCCGAGGGGCAAGCCAGCTCATTCTTAGGCAGTCCCAGGTGGCAGGAAGGCAGCAGGGACAGTGCATGGGACACCAGCAGCCCTGGCAGGCTTGGGGAGAGTTGCATCTGACTGGGTGCTGCCTCCAAATTGGAGCAGCCCCCAGCACACTAGCAACCTACATGGGCAGCCCTGGGTAGTGCCACTGTCAAGGAGGGAAGGACTGGGGCCCCACTGTACCTCAGGGGCCTGTTGCCCCCTGGCAACTTGCCCCCTGACTGATGGAGAGGCCAGCAGGCTACACACACTACAAAAAAAAAGGATCAGGCCTCTTGCAGCTTCCATCTTCAGCAGGCAACTGTGGCTGCCAGGTGCCTGCTGAAGGGAGAAGTGGCGAGGGGCCCGATCCTTTTTTTTGGTGGAGCATGCTCACCTCTTCCGTGGCCAGGGTGTAAACTGAAAGCTGCATCACTGCAATTTGCAACATTGCAAACATGGGCAACTGGTACCTCCTGTGTCAAGGGGGTACATGCCCCCCCCAGCAGCCAGTTGGCAACTGGGGGGTGGGGATCACCCCACAGCCAAATCGCACCAACTGAGAAGCGCAAGCAGGGCACCCGGAAGTGCCAGCAGCACGTCTCTTGGCACCCCCACTGCCCAGCTGGCACTCGCAGGGGAGGCACTGGTGCTCCTGCCAGCCCCCCCTGCCCATCGCCTAAGCAGGGAATGCTGGCTGTGAGTGGGTGCACCAGTGCTCTCAGGCGGTGCACATACACCTCTGTGTACTCCCAATGCATCACCACTGGTTGCAAACTACACTAAATGGGGATGTGGTTTAGTTTGCAACACTGCAAACTCATTTGAAGCCCCCAAACCTTGCACATGTTTATTGTGTGATGCTACTAAGCTACACAAAGGAATTTTTTGCCACATGTACATGGTGAAGATCATTACATGTAGAAGTGCCCTCAGAGCTGTCCACTGTGTTCTAATCAACTTCTCTCAATGGGCAGGTGCATCAGCCTGACAGGCTTTCCTACCTCTTTGAAAGGCCACATTAGCCAATAAGCTTTGGCTGTTTTTACTGTTATTCTTTACATGCATTGCCTATATACATCCAGTCTTACTTTATCCTGTCTGTGTGAAATTGTGCCCATGATGGTGTGGTGACACCACTATTCTCCTTGAGCAGGGTGGAAAAGAATTACATTTAAGTGCCTAAATCCACTAACAGACCTAATTGGTGGAATCTAGTCCTTGGTGTCGGCTATCCTTCCATTGTATCTTCAACATAATCTTGGTTTATAAAACTAGGATTTTCAAATGTTCCTAATGGGCTGGCTGTCTTTTTTCCATTGGCCACTAATGGGACCTGAACATTCACGTCTCCTAGCTGGCTTTGAAATTCTTAGCCCAAACATTTCAAAGCCAAGATGACAAGTCTCACATTTCACATACATTGCTGCAACATCTGGTGGATGCATTGCCTTGGGCCTCAAGGTAATGCTGGTAATACTCCACACTCAATTTAATCTGTGGGATTAGAAAGCATCAATCCAGTCCTTTTGATGTATATCAAGGTGCTCAAGCTTTTGGCCCTGTGGGTCAGATGAATGGTGTAGGACTGGTCTGTGGACCAGATTGGGCTTTGTGCCACCCCTGCATGCTGCTCTTCCCAGTTCCATGCACCAGGATTGGGCTCCAGGGACCACACTGCCCCCACCAAGCCCCATACCCCAGGATCATTCCCCACGCTGCCCTGCACACCCAATCTAGCACCCAGGGCCATGGCCTGCAGGGTTCCCAATGGACCCCTGGGGAGCCCTGCAGGCAGATGACATAGCACCAAGGGCCAAATGTAGCCTGTATGCTAGAGGTTGAGCACCACTGATGGGTACAGTGATGACAAACCGCAAGCCAGGAACATGTCACTAGGAGCAGCTTTCTCCAGCTAAGCATTGTAGGGCAAAAAAGCCACAAAACAAGGTTTATAAGAACTGTTATCTTCAAGCTAACATGGCTGTCAAGGAGTGGGAGTGAGATCTAGGGCATTCTAAAAATAAAAA
The DNA here is from genome assembly GCF_052110815.1 of Crocodylus siamensis. Taxonomy (NCBI): domain Eukaryota; kingdom Metazoa; phylum Chordata; order Crocodylia; family Crocodylidae; genus Crocodylus; species Crocodylus siamensis. The sequence goes on along the minus strand of NC_143395.1, from coordinate 153,605,188 downwards.
TCACACATGTAACCAACCTTGGGCTGAAGATGCACCAATCCCAGCCCTAGCAGTCAATTCACCCGGAGTGAATAATGTAAAAAAAGAAAAAAAAAAATCACCTATGTCCTTCTTAGGCATTTTGCAGATAATACAAAACCTCTTGGGATCTGAGACCCTGCTGAAGAGAGAAACGTGGAACTGAAAGACAGGGTAGGTGGGTGATACAAAATGTTAACTAAAGAGTGAATCAGAAAAGTCATGGCAGGATTCAGGAGTGAGGCTCTGTGGCATAGCTGTGCACAGGACATGCTCGCAACCTCTATATGCCTCTCTGCTGTTCTTTTTCCTAGTCCTCACTTTCCTGAATACTAAATTCATACCAATTAACAAGGGATATGCGGGCAACACGCTTTACTAACTGCCCAGTTTTTCTTTCCTGTTTGGCCTTAGAAAGATCAAGGTCCACTCTTTAATTCTGTAATTCCTTCACGTAGCCGTCTTAAAGTGACCATGTGAATCTGAGGTAAGGATCACAGTTCATTTGCTCATTTTGTACTCTCAGACATAGTGTCATAAAGGGGCAATAAAAAAGGGAACGTAGCATTTTTTTCAATTTATCCTCCAAGGTAAGTGTGATTGTTGTTATAAAAAGAAACTGACCTCTCACCTACATGATTTACAGTTAAAAGAAAAGGGGTACTACTTACTTGGAGGGAAGACAACAACAACAACAGCCGCCCCAGTAAGCATGCTAGAAGAGCTGTTTGCAGAATTAGAGAGTAAAGTCCAGCCTTCCGCAACCCAAGAGAAAAACACATCACTTCTCTTGGTGTCACACAGTAAATGAGAGAGTTCAGTGCAGCATGCGAACTGATTTTCAGCCCAGCTACACTTGCCCAGAGAGCACTCTGCAATCCCTCACTAAATCTGTGGGAAGCTATGGATCCCACAAATGTTTGCTTTCTGTTTGCTATATTCTGTTCTAACACAGGGCAAATGAAAGGATCTTGGTTTTTACAAGCTGAGCTTATCTATTTATTCACAAGAGACAAGCAGGCTTTTAGTGAAGCTGATTAAATCATCCAACTGGGAATTCATACTTATGTTGGTGAACAGCTTGGTGGTAAGTGCTACTGAAGGCAGAGGTTCTCAGTGTGTTCCAGAAACAGCACCATGTTATAACAGATGCATTTCCCATGAGTTCTAGGATCTTCTTCCTCTGTCACCCTAAAGAAGGTGGGAGTAGTCATTGCCCCTGAGACATATTCACAAGTCTCCTAAGCCCTGATTCTGAGACCCCATATTCCCAACACTTGTACATCCCCAATCATCATTGTATATGAGCACTTCACATTAATGAGTATTTCATTGTCCACTCAGCACCCTCTGAGCTATGGAAGGATTGCTATCCTTATTTTGCAGATAGGAACATGGAGGTGCAGAGGATTAAGTGATATGTCATGCAGCAAGTCTGTAGCAGGCCAGCTTTCCCAAGTTCAGTACCTCAACCACAACTGCTTTTTTTTCCTCCCAGTTATTTCTTGGGTCACGGGATTCATTGTTCAGTTGCATTTGGAAAATCAGCAAGTTATTTGTGAAAAAAGATTCAAAATGTTCACAAGTATTCACACAAGCGGGTTGTTTTGCTAACCTTTTGCACAGGGAAAGATGTCATTCACTGTTCCTGCAAGAGCCTATGAGCCACAGTCACATGAAAGCTGTGATGATAGGCTGGTAAGGAGTGTCAGCCTGGGATAGGGAGTTGTTGAACACCTGTAGAGGTGATTGACCTCGCCTGGCATGCCTGGGGAGAGTGAGGTTGGCTGAGAGGGAAAGTTAAAAGAGGGAATTCAGGGCAATCAGAGGAGGCCCTGTGGAAAGGAGGGGAGAGGGATGGCAGAGCCAGGGATAAAGGGATCTGGGAAGAGCTGCAGGGGAGGGTTAGCTCCTGTGCTGGACCCTGAGAGAGAGGGCACAATTTCAGGAGCGTTATTCCTACCAGTCAGCATTCTGAGCACAGTGGGTAGGCCAAAGAGAGTAGAAAGACTGAGACTATAAAAGCCAGCAAGAGTGGGACTGCCCAAGGAGTGCCATCCTCCTTGTGATGTTTGTTTCTGCTTCATAGGAAGGCCAGGATGAGACAGATATCCCCAGAGCTGGGCAAGGGGGTGAAGCTGTAGGTGTCTGAGTAGAGTATATATGATTTGTTAGTTGTATTGGATGCTTCTTAGGATTTCAAGGAGGGATATGGCCCTTGAAAGGGTAAAACGCTGGAGGACCTGACCAGAAGGAGAACCCCAACGCAGGAGATGGATAGATCAGATGGGACAACTGACAACCGACGCCCATGAAAAAGCAAACTTGCTAAATGGGTACTTTGCATCAGTCTTTTACCAGTCCCAAGGGATGCCTCTGCCCATTATGAGACAGGAAGGCCTGGATATGAGAGATTCCTTATCCTCCAGCAATGCTGACCTTGTGAAGGAACACCCTGAGAGGCTGGACACCTTCAAGTCCGCTGGCCCTGACAATCTACACCCCAGGGTACTCAAGGAGATGGCAAGAATCATAGCCCAGCCCCTGGCACGGATCTTCGAGAGCTCCTGGTGCTCTGGAGAAGTGCCCGAAGACTGAAAGAAGGCCAATCTGGTGCCTATCTTCAAGAAGGGCAGGAAAGTGGATCCAGCAAACTACAGGCCCATTAGCCTGACCTCTATCCTGGGGAAGATCCTAGAAAAGATTATTAAAGAGACCATTCTCAACAGACTAGCCAATGGCAAAATCCTGAGGGATAGCCAGCACAGGTTTGTTGTGGGTAGGTCTTGCTTGACCAATCTTATTTCCTTTTACAACCAGGTGACCTATCACCTGGACAAGGGGGAAGAGATTGATATCATATATCTTGATTTTAAAAAAGCCTTCAATTTGGTATCCCATGATCACCTCTTAGCAAAGCTGGCCAGCTGTGGCTTCAGCATCTCCACAGTCCGCTGGCTGGAGAACTGGCTCCATGGCCAGAGCCAGAGGGTGGTGGTTGATGGAAAACAATTTTTGTGGTGCGCTGTGACCAGTGGGGTCCCCCAGGGCTCTGTCCTTGGGCCTATATTGGTCAACATATTCATTAATGATGTGGACATTGGCATCAGAAGCGGACTGGCCAAGTTCACCGCTGACACCAAACTTTGGGGTAAAGCGTCCACACCTGAGGACAGGAGGGCAATCCAGGCTGACCTTGACAGGTCAAGAGATGGGCAGATGAGAACCTGATGGCATTTAATACTGAAAAATGCAAGGTTCTCCACCTTGAGAGGAAAAACCTGCAGCGTCCTTATAGACTTGGCAGTACTACATTCATTAGCACTTCCAATGAAAGGAACTTGGGGGTCATGATTGACCACTAATTGAACATAAGCCTTCAGTGTGATGCTGCAGCTAGTAAAGTGAGCAAAACGCTGGCTTGCATCCATAGACGCTTCTCAAGCAAATCCCAGGATGTCATTCTCCCATTGTATTTGGCCTTGGTGAGGCTGCAGCTGGAGTACTGCATCCAGTTTTGGGCCCCACAATTCAAAAAGGATGTGGAGATGCTTGAGAGAGTCCAGAGAAGAGCCACGCGTGTGATCAGAGGTCAGGAAAACAGATCTTGCAATGGCAGGCTGAAAGCCATGGGGCTCTTTAGCCTGGAAAAGCGCAGGCTCAGGGGCGATCTGATGGCCACCTATAAGTTTATCAGGTGTGCTCACCAGGATCTGGAGGAACATTTGTTCACCAGAGCGTGCCAAGGGATGACAAGATCGAACAGTCACAGACTCCTTTATGACTGTGTCAGGCTGGACATAAGGAAGAACTTCTTCACTGTCCAAGCCCCCAAGGTTTGGAATAGACTGCCGCCAGAGTTGTTTCAAGCACCTACTTTGAACACCTTCAAGAGACATTTGGATGTTTATCTTGCTGGGATCCTATGACCCCAGCTGATTTCCTGCCCTTTGGGGCAGGGGGCTAGACTCAATGATCTTCTGACATCCCTTCCAGCCCTAATGTCTATGAATCTATGAATCCATGAATCTAGACCATACCTGTTTGTTCAGAGTGCCTTGCTGCATATAGTTACTGTGAGACTAAGTGAGAAACTGGCATGAGAGGGAGTTCAGAGGATGAAAGCCACTTCAGCACTTACATGGGCTGTAAATGGTGTGTAAGCCTTGTTTCTGGTGTGCTTGTTTGTCTGTTTCTGTGGACCCAATCCTGCAATCCTTACTCTTGGGAGTAGTGCTGCATTGTTCAATTAGAAAACAGAGACTACAAATCAAAAACAAGCAGTCCCCAAATTATGCCTAGGGTTATGATGCCTCAGCCTTCCTTGTGCAAACCCTGGTACTAGGAACCACAGCAAATACAGCACTCCAAACTTTAACATGTTTAAGGACCCACTGGTTGTTAGGCTCTCTACAAGCTCCAGTCCCTTGTGTCTGTGGCATACCGTCTGGCAGAGGGACTCACCCTCATTAGCTTTGGTATCTCTTCCCTCTGTGTCATTCCTCTTGTACCCATTGAGGTCTTAGAGTATAAAGTGTTTAAAACAAACAAGCACAAAAGTATAAACTTTCTTGCCATAACATTATTATCCTCATAGTGACAGAAGCTGCTCAAGCCTCACACCAACCTCTGGTCCCAACCCCTGGCACAGTGTCTGTTGCAGGTTCAAGTTTTATTCAGCTTGGCTTCCTGAATAAACAGCTTGGATTTTTATTCTACGGCCCTTAGTAAATAGCATGTCAAAACATCCTTTGATCTCGTAAATCCCATAATCTATTTTCCTTACAGGTAAAATGTTTGTGGGGTTTTTTATGCCCTTTGAATACTGATCTTACCATGGAGATAACTGTTCATATCTGTGACTACATGAACATCCTTTTCCTCCTACTGTTCTCTGAGTACCTTTTGCATTTCCTTGTTTAACTATTAAGCAACAGGTTATCGCCCTCCAGCCGTGGTTTTTGAAGTTCCCGTAGATCCAATAGTTCTACCTTTCTCAATAGTATTTCCTGACATACACATTCTCAAAGAAGTGGGGCCCACCCCATTTTTGAGGGGCAATAAGCATCCAGCCCCATGGCACAGGCCACTGGGGTTCACTCCAACAGAAGAAGAATTGCTGTGTTATGCCCTGGGGAACTACACTGGCACAGAAGAACGTTTCATCTCCAAAAGCAGCAGCACCCAGACAAGCAGTTACCTCATCTAAACTTTGGATAACCAGTGCCTCTATAAAAAGATTTCTGAGGAAAGCTAGAAGTAACAAGCTGAGATCACTACTATGTCACTGCAAAGGACCAGAGAAATAAAGATGGTTTGGAGACCTCTAAATTATGCTGGCAGATATTTCTTTACTCGAAGACAGGCATAATGGGCAGTGGCATTCAGTGTGGAGTTAACCGGGTACCGCCATTATCTTTTCTCTCTGTATCAGCAGCCTGCACATCTTGAGCAACCTCACTAAAGATGACCAGCAAATGTGGATCACAGCAGCAAACTGTTTTTCCTCCACACTAGTCTTCTACTTGAGCTCACCTTTGCCTCTCAGCAAATTCTTACAAACTATATGGCACTTGCCTGAACAGTTGAACTGTAAACAAAAAGCATGGCCAAAGGTGAGACAAACACGAGGCTGTGAAAAGCAAGCCACATATTTCCAACAGCTCTCAGTGATCCGGGAAAAGGAGACAGAGCTGAAAGCCAAGAGCTGGACCAAAACTGATGTTTGCTTGCCCTCGGGATCAGAGAACACTGTCCTGAAGATCCATTCCTCCCACAGTGATTGCCATAGAAGTTCACTGTAATGTCATCAAGGAGAAAGGGCAATCAGGAAATCATCTAAATAGGCAATAGTATTATTTAAATTTATTTTAAAATACTTTATCAGTGCGTGGCTAAATGTCATTTGAGCATCGTACTCCTTTACCTTAGCTTTCATCTGCCACTTTTATATAGATTTGCTATAAAGTGGGGGTAGGGGAAAGGTTTGAACTTGTCTGGTATTTGCACAGCATCTAGCACATGGCATGGTAGGTGCAACTGGTATACCAAATAGCCACTGTAAACTGGGAGTAGGGGAAGGGTTTGAACTTGTCTGGTGTTTGCACTGCATCCAGCACGTGGTAGGTGCAACCGGTATACCAAATAGCCACTGTTTCTCTGAATGTGGACGTTGTTCAACTGGGCTGAGCTTGGCAGCATTTGATGGACCTAGTCATAGGGCCTTGTCTTACCTTAGTAACATGGAAGGAGTTTTCGGGACAGTGGCCACAGCTACATGAATGGTGGACCACACAGTCATTACCCCATAGTCATTTAGTACTTGCATAACCAAGTACTAAATAACTTCTGTAACCAGCATTTCTACGCAGTACCATCCCCACAGATTTTTTCAGACACTACTGCACAGTAGCAATGAGATACTGCCCAGTAGGGCTGTGCAAAATTTCTACTAGTGTTTCATTTCAAAGCTGCTACGATGCATTTCGAGCTCAAAACAGCAAAATCGAAATGAAACAAAAGGTTTCAAAATAGTTTTGAAATGAAATGAGGGCACTCAAAACATTTTGAAAGTTTTGAAATGTTTCGCATTTCAAAGCAGCCCAGTGGTGGGAGGCCGGGGAGAGCCAGGGCTGCACCATGAGCAGCTCCGCCAGCCCCACGAAGGAGGTGGCGGGGGAGCCAGTAATGGAGCTGCTCTGAGCACAGCCCTGGCCAGTGGCTCTCTCCTGCTGCCAGACTCAGCTCCATGGGGTTATGGAGCCTCCAGCTGCCAGGCTGTGTTCACCAGGGCTGCACTCCAAGCAGCTCCGCCACTGGCTCTCCCGCTGCGTCCCGCCGCTGGGCTGAGCTCCATGGGGCTGGCGGAGCAGCTTGGAGTGCAGCCTGGTGGCGGGAGGTGGCAGGAGAGCCAGAGTTGCGCTCCAAGTGGTTCTACCAGCCCCATGGAGCTCAACCTGCCCTCCTAGCACTGCCAGACTCCTCCCAGGGGTGCAGGTCCCCAGATCTGCATGCAGGATGACAGGGGGCTGCCACAGATCCAGGGGCCCGCACCCCTGGAAGGAGTCCAGCACGGTCCCATAGCTCTCCCAGGGATGTAGGCCCCTGGACCTGTGTGCGGGATGACAGGAGGCTGCTGCTGCCAGCAAGTGACATGAGTTTCCTTTTAGCAGTTTGAGGTGCAGTTTCCCAGAAACTCCTGCACCTATCTCCTTGAAACTTGGCAGGCTTCATGCCCTCCAAAGGGGCTACTACCCCTGCAATTTTCATCTGGATCAGGCAAGAAATAAAGTTATAGGCATTTTCATGATTCCCTATTATAGTCTATGAGCAAAACGTCGAAACCTTTCAAAACAGTGAAACAGTTTCGATGAAATGAAACAGAACAGGCTTCAAAATGAAACAAAATGAAGAAACAAAACACCGTCACTTTGAAATGGTGAAGTACAAGTCAAAATGAAACAGTGCTGTTTCGCACAGCCCAGGCACAGCAGCTCGTCACTACTGCGCACTAGTAGCACATCACAGTTGGTGCCTGCTGTCGGGGTAAGGCCTCGTCGGCCTCCCCGCACTGGGGCCGCTTACCGGGTGCCAAGTCTCTGCTCACTTCAGTTGGGCGTTTTACACGCGCTTACCTCTCCTGCCATGACTTTGATGTTAGCAGAGTTGGTTCAGATAGTCCGGCACATGTCATCCAGATATGAGACTCCTTGGCATCATGCGAGTCCAGCGTTGATGAGGGCTCCACCACCCCTACACCCTCGCCCATTCAACCAGGTGGTAGCCATTTATCTGGCCCAGCCACGCGTTCGTGAATTGCTCAGATTGTCCAGAAAAGAAATGTACGGATTAACACAAATGGGCTGGCCGGGGTTCCCTGGATCGAGGCAGCTGCTTCAGCCTTCTGCAGACGACCTCCGATATAACCCTGTATGCCGTGGGGTCACAACCCCCTCTCTAGCTCTCACCGAGCTTTTCTGGAGGACTTATTCGACCCCTCCGTTTATAATTAAGGCTCCCTGGGGCCGCTCCGCCCCTATTAACGGAGCTACGGTGCCCCAGTCAAGGAGTGCCCTTATACTAGAGTTTATATGGTACTTGGCTCCCGCTGGGTCTCAGCCGCTCCCAGCTGGTAACGAAACAGAGGCCAGCCACCTGGGCTCAAAAGCTCCGCTGGGGCTTTCCCTTTCCCCAAAGCCTCCTACCGTGTTTGAAAGCTGCTCGCATCCACTGCAACGTGCTCTGGCCAGCTTCAGCTCTGTCGCCACCTTCTTCCGGTTCTGCCTGCTTCCTGGCCGTCCCCAGCCTCTCTTTTATGCCGGCCCCGGGAGTGCCGGCCCCTCCCTTTCCCACACACCTGGGGAAGGTGAGTTCTCGCCCAGCGTCTTGGGCCTGTGAGCACGTGACTCGCGGGCTCCCGCTTGGACGTGGAGCCCTGGAGCCAGCAGGCTCCTTCTCTCCCTCACACCTGCCAACAGTAGCATCTCATGTAGACTTGCCCAGTGTTATGTAGGTTGCTCTCAGGTCATGATGGATACCGGCTCCTCAGGCCTCCAGAACTGTCACCTGAAAAACTCAGCACGTTCTATGCTCTCTCACTTTTTGTTCAACATCATTATGAAAACCATGGGGAAGTTTGTGGAACAGGCTGGCCTTAAATGCTAGCCATATGCAAATACAGCCATCTCTGCACCAGAAACAAACAGCCAGCAATACTTGTATGATGCTAAATTCTACATCACCTTTATATCTACCAATACCACCCCCTCCCCCTCCACCACAGCAAGGACACTGGCTAACAGCAGCACCTGAGGACAGAGTCAGTTGAAAAAAAATTGCTGAAAAATCTCTATATTATTAAAAAAAAGTTTGTATTAAACTGAATCTTTGGGTGGCATCATGGTGATTTCAATGAAAATTCACTTAGAAAAAAATTCAACCTGAAATTTTGTTTTGAAAAATGATCATTTTGGCAAATTGCAAATTTTTCAGAAAATAAGAATGTTGTTACAAATATTATTTAATATTTTCTTAATATGCTTTCATTATTTAGGACATTGGTAGTAGGAGTACTTACTCTAAGTGATACATTATAACAATTGGTATATTCTGTTTTTAGTGCACTTTAAAATTATTAAGGGAAGTCCTTACCAACTTCTGATTAAAACACCTTATCTTTTCTTTCTAGATCAAAGTATCTCCTGTTTGTTTTGTAATGAAACCGTTTGCTACTTTGAAAACAGTTTCACTGCAAAATAAATAGGAGACACTTTTATCTAGGAAAAAAAAGATAAGGTGTTTTGATCAGAACTAAGACAGCAATTGCTTACAAATAATTTAAAAAATAAAAACAGAATATTTTAACTATGATATTATATTATAACTTGCATGTTATACACTACTACGATGTCCTAAAATAACGTATAGATAATGTAAAAATATCACTTATGTAAGAATTGAAGTGAACATAAAATTATTATGTATTTTTGACATTCTGGTGTGCAATTTAAAATCTCTAACTAATATCTCAACATTCAAAAACAAAAAATATCCAGATTGAGTTTATTTTATTTACTAGAGTTTTATTTTTCGGGATATTTTTAAAAATATGTTATTCTGGACAAAAATAAATTTCAAACTTTTTTTTTTTTACTTTTTTACACAGTATGTGGTTAACTTATAGAATTCATTGCTACAGGAGCTTGTGGAGACAGATAATATAGCCAGCTTAAAAATGGATTGGATAAATTCATGGATGATAGATCTATTCATGACTAATGAACAGAATGTTGGAGACATTTTCTCTCGCGTCCCTAAACCAGTAACAGTGGATGCTACAGAGGGTATTGAATAGGGGGCAGATCACTCTGAATATGTCTGGTTCAATGCTCTTCCTCTATAGCAACATTTCTCAACCTGGGGGGTCACAACCCAAAAGAGGGCTGCAAGAATATATGAATGGGTCACGAACAAATTTTAAAAATGGATTCTCTTTTAAAGGAGGAAAATGTGGGAAATCATGGCTTTTCCCTTTCAGGCTGGCAGAGCTCCAGCCTGCAAGGGGCTGCCTGAGGCTCCCCAAACCCCACATACACCCCCTCCCCACACATTGTGAGGCTGGGGCCTGAGTGTGGGGGGCAGTGGATCAGGAGTGAGGGGCATAGAGTCAGGACTGGCCATCAGTGTTTATAAATGGGTCCTGGTACAAAAAAGATTGAGAACCGCTGCTCTATAGCATCTAGTTCTGCCACTGTCAGAGACAGAATACTGAGGTAGATGGACCATTGGTCTGACCCAGTACAGCACTTCTTATGTTCTTCACAGGGCAACAGTTCCCACAAAATGGAAATTCTTTATTTTAACCAGCCCTAGCTGAAAGACACCTAAATGAAAGTAAATCCTGGAAAGACTGATGCGGTGCTGAGAAGCTGGCATTTCTAAGGAACTGCCCATGTTAACACTGCTTTCCAACAGAAGCCTTATTCCTCTGATCATTAAAGCAGTCCAGGCCGTCATATTCATCTGGACTTCTCCTTACTTCTAAGGACCCAAATGACCAGGTTTGCAAGATACCCTCTATTACTCTGTGTGTACAGTGGCTAGCACCATTCTTGCTTGATCTTTAGTGCATTTCCATTATAAACATAATTATTACTAATAACTATGATTAATAATAAACATTATTGTTGTTGTTGTACACTTTCTTCTGTCCATGGCTAGCAAGCGCACAATTCTTCTCTTGTAAGGTTCCTATTTATACACATCACTCCAAGAATTTATCAAGCCCAGGCTTCCTTCTTGTAACTCTATATACTGCAGTCCAAAAACACTGATTTTAAAGATACTTCATTTGCTTCTCTCCACTGGCTCCTTGTTGAACACTGGGTTGAATTCAAACTTTCAGTCCTGAACTCCAAACCTGTCCATGGGGTTGATCATGGCCACCTAAGAGCCCCAACTTACACTGTATAATCATGACCTTCCATAGCAATTACAGTCCACTGGAAACATCAATGCCAAGAGAAAGCACTTTTCTACAGTAGATAAAAGTTTTCTATGTGGCTGACCTGCACAATCAGAGCTCACTTCACAAGACAAGGAGGGCTATCAATCTTACAACCCTCAGGGGTCAGAGCTGATATTACTGCTTGCCCACACGACCAACACAGACAGAGCACGCAGCACCAAAGTCCATCCCCAGAGAGAAGGTAGTTCATATGACTACACTTTGTAACTTTAGAGGCATCAGGTGGGCACTGTATGAGCCCCTGGACAGGGAGGTAGATAAGACAGATGGGAAACAAAGGAATAGTACATGAGAACAGAAGTGTATATAGTCTATTATTCTATCGTTCATAGTTTCATAGTTTGTAGAGTAGGAAGGGACCTAAGCAGATCATCAAGTCCAACCCCCTGCCATGGGCAGGAAAGTATGCTGGGGTCAAACGACCCCAGCTAGGTGGTTGTCTAGCTTCCTTCTGAAGACCCCCAGGGTAGGGGCAAGCACCACTTCCCTTGGAAGTTGGTTCCAGATCCTAGCTGCCCTGACAGTGAAGTAGCGCCTCCTGATGTCTAGCCTGAATCTACTCTCAGTCAACTTATGGCCGTTGTTCCTTGTTACTCCAGGTAGTGCTCAGGGGAACAGGGACCCTCCCATTGTCTGCTGGTCCCCCTTGACCAGTTTATAGATGGCTGCCAGATCCCCTCTCAGCCTTCTTTTGTGGAGGCTGAACAGGTTCAGGTCCCATAGCCTCTCCTCATAGGGCCTGCCCTGCTGCCCCCTGATCATGCGAGTGACCCTCCTCTGGACCCTCTCAGTGTTGTCCACATCCCTCCTGAAGTGCGGCACCCAGAACTGGACACAGTACTCCAGCTGCGGCTTGCCCAATGTCACGTAAAGGGGGAGGATCACCTCCTTGGACCTGCTCATGATGCATCTATGGATGCACAACAAGGTGCAGTTGGCCTTCCTGACCACATCCGCACATTGTCAGTCCATGTTTGTCTTGGAGTCAATAATGACTCTAAGATCCTTTTCTGCCTCTGTACTGACAAGAAGGGAGTTCCCCAGCCTGTAGGTATGCTGCTGGTTCTTCCTCCCCAGGTGCAGTACCTTGCACTTGTCAGTATTGAAACCCATCCTGTTCTCATCCACCCACCCCTGTAACCTGTTCAGATCTAACTGCAGCCTGTCCCTCTCCTCTAGTGTGCCCATTTCTCCCCACATCTTAGTGTTACCCGCTAATTTGAATAAAGTGCTTTTCACTCCCTTTTCCAAGTCACTGAAGATGTTGAACAGTGCGGGCCCAAGGACTGAGCCCTGGGGGACCCCACTGCCTACATCCCTCCAGGTCGAAAATGACCCATCCACCACCACTCTCTGGGTGTGGCCCTCCAGCCACTTGGCAACCCATTTGACCATGTAGGCATTGACACCACAGTCGCCTATTTTTTTAATGAGAATGGGGTGAGTGACAGTGTTGAAGGGCTTCCTAAAGTCCAGAAAGACTATGTCCACTGCAACAACTGTGTCCAAGGATTTTGTCACCTGGTCGTAGAAGGCCACCAGGTTGGTCTGACAGGACCTGCCTCTAATGAACCCATGTTGGTTGCCCCTAAGCATAAACTCCCCTGCTGGTCCCTAGAAGATGTGCACCTGGATAATTTTCTCAAAGAGCTTCCCCTGGATCAAGGTAAGACTAACAGGCCTATAGTTTACTGGGTCCTCCTTCCTCCCTTTTTTGAAAATGGGGACCACATTGGCCCTTTTCCAGTCCTCTGGCACCTTGCCAAAGCACCATGAGTGCTCGTAAAGCTGTGCCAGGGGTCCCGCAATGGCCTCTGCTAATTCCCTCAGCACTCTGGGGTAGAGGTCGTCAGAACCTGCTGATTTGAACACGTTTAGTCCCACCAGAAGTTCCCTGACTAGGTCCTCACTGACCCTGGGTCTGGCTGTGCCTCCCCTGGGTCCATGCAGGATCCTGGTTGGGGGGATGACCCTGTCCTTGCTCAGAAAAATGGAGGCAAAGAAATTGTTAAAGAGATTAGCTTTGTCATCTGGTGTGACCACCAGATTTCCTAGAGTGTCCTGCAGAGGCCCCACATTACCTGGTACCTTATTTTTACCCCCTATGCATTTAAAAAAGGATTTCTTGTTATCCTTGATCCGGGTTGCTAGTCTCAGTTTCATCTTCACCTTAGCCTTCCTAACAGCCCCCCTACAATTATGAGCCAAGGAGGTATAATCCTCCCTGGTGATGGCCCCTCCCTTCTATTGGGTGTATGCCTCCTTTTTAGCTTTGAGATATTCCTGGATGCTTTTGGTGAGCCATGGGGGCTTCTGAGTACTCTTGCCCCCTTTGATCCATGTTGTGATTGTTACTCTTTGGGCTTGGAGGATTGTCTCCTTAAGGAACGACCACTCTTCTTGGACTCCCAACTCCCCTCCAGGACCTCATTGCCTCCCCGACTAGTCTCTTTACCTTATTGAGATCCACCCTCCTGAAGTCCAGGACTGCTGCCTTGCTGCAGGCCTTTGCCACCTTGCGCTGGATGGTGAATTCCAGCAGGCGATGATCGCTGTCGCCCAGGTGGTCGCGTACCCACAGCCCCCTCACCAGGTCATCACCTGTGGCCAGGACCAGGTCTAACAAGGCATTTCCCCTGGTGGGGCTGTGCACTTCCTGGGTTAGACAGAGGTCCTGTAACTGGGCTAGGAACCTACGTGAGCAGTCAGACCTGGCTGACTGTTCTTCCCAGCAGATGTCCGGATAGTTTAGGTCACCCATGATGACCACGTCCCTTGACATAACTGCCTCTGCGAGCTGACCCGAGAATTCCCAGTTTAGCTCTTCCCTCTGGTTGGGTGGCCTGTAGTAGACACCCACCATTAAGTCCCTTTTCCCCCAACCCTCTTGTATTCAGACCCAAAGCACTTCAGTCTGCCCCTCTTTGAACATGGTCTCAGTACCAGACACTCCAGAGAATGATACGGACCTTCCACTAATGGCCAATCAATGCAATACTCTGCATAATGGGGAAAGATATATTTTAATAATCTTTGTGACTGATTGTCACAAAGAGAGAAAATCTGTATTTCTTGCCCATTTTCATTTTACTGACATAGAGGTAGATGATATTTTTATTATTTATATATGGAAATGTCCAAGGTCCCTTACCTCAAGCTTACTGTAAGGCAAGAAATCCCACAGGTGACATATTGAGTAGAAAAATATATTTCTTATTAGTGCTTCCGCTGCTGCCTTTTAATCTCATTAGATAGCCCTTTGTTTTTGTATTATGATAAAGGACAAGGAGAAGAACGCAATTCACCTTCTCCAAACCATTCAGCATTTTTTCTTCCCCTATCAAATTCCCTTTTAGTTCTCTCCTCTCAAAATGAATCACCTTAATCTTTTCCAGTGAAGTCTTCCCAGATCTCCTAATTATTTTCATCACTCATTTTTAGTTATTTTTAAAATGTCTGACGTGGCCTTCAAATAGGTAACTAAATATAAGTGTAGCATTGCAGATGGCTGGTCATTATAACATCTTCAGTATTATTTTCTTTTCAATTCCTTATATAGTCTAATGTTTTCTTTGCTTTGTTTTCTGTCACAGTTGCTCAGTTAGCAGAGGTCATCACTGAATTTGAAAAATGACTCAAGTGCTTTTCTGAATAAAAACAGTCTTTAATTAAGGACCTTCTCATGTTACACAAGTACTTCAAATTGATCCTTCAAATGGGTATTATGGCGTGCTTGTCCACACTGAAATTAAACTGCCAGTTGCCTGCCTTTATTGGATCTCTCTAAAGTTCCTCACTCATGAATAATATAAATAAATTAACTAAGTGTTGAATAAGAGGGTTAACAATGCTGGGTCTTGTGGGACTCCATATCTGCCAACCCTTCAGGAGAAACATTTGCCCACATAAGACTCTGGGCTCACTGCACAACAGCCAGTTATGCAGTTGAAGATGTCCAAAAAAATCTGGTAGCATCAACAAGGATGACTATGAATTATGCCCATTGCTGAGGGAACCATAGAATTTCACCCTGTGATCTCTACATCTAGCATTAACTTCTGTTGAAGCTGCACCATACCTGCTGGAAATATATCTACCCTCCACTTTAGACCTCAAGGTATAGAGGCTATCCCATCACGATAGCAGTGCTTAATCTCCTTCACGTGTAAAAGGCACCCCTTATCTATAGCTTGATTTTGTCTCATTTCAGCTTGAAGCCATTCGGGTATGCCTTAAAGAGAAAAAAGTATGAGAGCCAATGGTTGGATTCTGAAACTAGACAAATTCAAACAAGGAATAAGCAGCATGTTTTTAACAGTGAGGGGAATTAGCTAACAGGACAATTTACCAAAGAACATAGTATCTTGATAACATCTTCTCAATGATGCAGAAGATTAGAGACTAAATGACCATTGACAAGAACCTGCGTGCCCACTGACAGGTACATAAAAATGAATCAGTTGCTTACTTAAGTCTATATCTTGAGGCTATTTGTCTACTAACACAATAAGGGAGTTAAGTAAGATTATTAGATTTACTAAGCCAGATCCTCAGTTGATATACATCAACATATGTCCAATGAAAGTCTGTTGATTGACACCAGCTAAGGATGTAGCCTGCTGTACATTCCTGAATCCAACCAGATCATCTACTTTTCACAAATAGCTGGCTGGTGCTTTTTCCTTCCCAAATCCTTGCAAACACTTCCTCTTGGAATCCAACAGATACCATATTCTCACTCACTCATTGTGCGTGACAACATCTCAGTGTTAACCCCATAAATAAAAGCAAAGCACGCATCTTTTCCCAACAGAGACCCATTAGCAAGTCCAAGTGCCAGTCGGAATGGTGGAGGCACATTCCTAAAGAATCTGCGGTATGTGTGAGAAACTCAGATAGTGGGTTATTTGAGTTATTTCCAAATAACTTAAGCAACTGTTCTCCTGATTCATGTGGTCTGCTCAGCTGATTGTACTGCCTGCTGGGCATATTGTAGCAAGAGGGATGTCCAGAGAGGAATGGAAAAATGCAGGGAAAGGAGAGCTAGATAGATGTCGGAGCTTCTCACCCTTTAAAGGAAAGGTATCAGGGTTCAACCTTGTCAAGAACATTTGGCAAACATTTTTTTGAGAGTCAGAACAATTTTGTTAGGCAGATATTTACTGTACTGAGAGAAAGAGAGGCACACTTGAAGGACTAAATGAAGTGCTTCAAGTCAGTGGGTGAAGCAAGAATAAGACTCAGAACTCCTAATTCCCAGGGGGATTTCCTTAACCATCACATGGACTAGAATTCAGGGGTCCCGAATCCTAGTCCCCTGCTATAGCCATTAACCCATGCTGCCATCCCAGATCTGGCAACAGAACCTGGGAGCCCTGGCTCCACCCACCTCGCAGCCAGCTGAATTCCCTCCCAGGGAGAAACAGAGCCCAGGACTCTAGATTCCCAATCCCAGCCTCTAAACTGCTAACCCCCATTCCTTCTCGGAAAAGCCTCAGGAAACATCCACCTTCCATTTTAAAATGGTTTGAAACCTAAGAGGCCCCTTGTGTTATAATGATACAATGAATTGCACAACCTGTATCTTTCATCACTCCTTTTCTTTAATTTGTTTGGAAACAGATCCAGGCAAGGAAGACCTTGGGCTTCCCAGTGAGGGTTTTCCTGAACTTGCCTCTTAGATACATGTGCTCTGGAACAACAAATGATCCCAATGAAATTGAAATTCCTGCCATGACTGTGACCAAAGCATCTTAACCCTGTTCCCGCCTAAAAAGAAAAATATCGCTCTCATCCCTGTTGGAAACTCCTGGTGCAGTTTGCTCTTTCCTTCCCTCTCTCTATTGCTCCCCCTCTCCTCTCCCCCCCCGGCTTTGTCTTTTGCTTTTACTCTCCTTAATTTTTTCTCCTTGTTCCTTGCCTCCTGTCTTCCACACTCCTGGTTTTCATTACTATTTTTTTATTGTTGCATTTCACGTCTCTTGTATATGGCACTCAATGCCCCATCAGGAAGCAAATCAGACACCTCATAGCTATTCCCTCTCTTTTTTCTCTCTTAACTTGCTTAAGCCTTTCCTATCCATATCTAATACTGTTTCTTTCTCCACCTCTCTCTCTCTTTTTTTAGGTCTAATCCATCATCCAGTACAGAAGTCAGTTGAAGGAGTCCCATTCACTTGGTAGCTCTTGCCCTTCCCCTCTACCTCTGTTTACTACCTCCTTTCTTTCTTTCCTCTCAGTTTTGGTGTGAAATTCCAGATGTCTTCCTACCTACATGTGAGCAGCACCCTAAAGAACTACCACAGTCTCTTCAAATATTTGTCTTCTTTACAGTATCTTAGAAACATTGCTATTTTCCAGACGAGAGGTACCTGGAGGGTCCAACTCAGCTCTGCATTCCTCTGTGCAAGGTACTCTATTAAGTAAGAGAAAATCCCTGCCTCAGAAGACAGGCATAGAGTCTTGTCCAAGTTCACACGCCAGGTCAGAGGTAGAGTTTGGTACAGTAATAGGTCTCCTGACTCCCAGGTCAATGGCCTTGCCACTAGAATTGCTTCTGTCTCTCCCTTTCTCATCCCTCTCTTCTTTCCCCCAGCCACTCCTCTCCTCTCCTTTTATTTTAAGAGTTGCCTCTGCCATTTCCCATCTATAAGGTGACATACAAAAACTTTCTTAGAAAACAGTCATAAAAAGAAAAAGAAAATGAAAAAGGCCCAATGGAGAGCAGAAAATTACAGTGTCTGGGGCCGTATTTACAATAATTATAATTATTATAAAGTACAATAGGGTGTAGAAACCCATAATTCTCCTTGTGCTTTCTGATTTTTAGATCTATGTTTAGCAAGCACATGCCAGAGAAAGAGTCAGAAAAGGAATGTCATGAAGTCACTTTCCTCTGTGTTGTAAAGGGAACACTGGGGGGAATATTTGTGTCTCCAGAGATACTGGGAAAAGCAGCTTCAGAATTGGGAGGTGTGTCTGTCATGGCAATTCAGGGACAGGGGTGAGTAAATACCCTCTGAATCTCCATAGAGGAGGGAAGAATTGCATCTGGTGGTAGTTTATACTCATATGACCTTGTTCTGATACCTTATTGTTTTAAACTCTCCCCTCACTGAAACCTTGTCTGACTTTTTTATAGTAGAAAACCAGAACTTCATGTTGCATGTCACCACCTACACTCCAACTCCCATTGCTCTGATGGCTCTTGGCAAAGAAGGGATTTCAATTATCTGATTCTCCATCTTTTGCTTCCTAAAATAAGTGACTTCTCCCATTACTTAGGGTTCAGCTAAGTAATGTGAATGCCAGCTGTGTTGTGCAGTCACCAAAGTCTGCTAGAAGACTTTTTATTGGTCAATAGCAAGAAGGCACTTGAGATCTGTTGAAAGAGTCCATACCTTCTTTGGGGAACTGGGAGTTCCCTCAGTTTGGGAAAGGAACCATTACTTACCATTTTTGCATAGGGCACAATACTATGGGGTCAAAATGAAAAGTGGAGCCTCTAGTCACTGCTCTTATGTAAAATCACCAATAATTATGATTAGTACTTAAACATTCATTGTCATCCTTACTTCTTGAAGTGCTGCTTCAGGAAAATGGCATTTCCAATGATAATCTTACAATGCCCAAAATGCTGATATGCAAATACTATACCACCATTCCTAAAAGAGCATGCTTCCAGAAGTGATACTCCCAGGAAAGCTGTCCATGAGTAAAGAGTATTTGGCATCTTGACTGGATATCCAGTGAGAGATAAGGTGTGATGAGATGTCTAGACGGACCTTGAGTTCTTCTTAGGCTTTACAACTGAAATTAGACTTCAATATATGTTAACAAGGTTAATATTACACAATCAGACTCTGGGAATATTATAAAGGGCAAGAGAAAAGTCAGATCAGGGAAATCCTAGAAAAGAAAATGACCTCTTCATAAAAATAGGTGTTTAGGTTTTATTTGTAAAATATAGGAAAAATGAAAAAATGTATGGCGGTACAGTACATGTATGCATGGAGTTAATATAGACTTGCATTTAAAAATTGTCAGCCAGATGCTCAACTGGTTAACAGACCCCGCAAGATGTATACAGGGTAGATATTAATGGGTTCTAGAGAACAATGTTTGCAAAATTGATGGTCTTCTAAAAAGCCTTTTCTAAATCTGAAATGCAGCCCAGTCTTAAAGCCACATGACTTCCCTAACCCAATCATATTCTGCTAAAATCACTACAACAGACCCATATAGGAGTTGTTTCCCTGGTCTGTAATAAACTAGTTAGGGCACCAAAGCTTTATGTAATAAAGGGGATGACAGTATTATATACTGTCTACATGAGACACTGACTGTGCAGTTGTTACTGCACAGTTATTTAGTATTTGCATACACAAGTACTAAATGATTGCGCAGTAACTGGAGTTACTGCACAGTAGCATCCCTACATGACTTTTTGGTGACACTGACTGCACAGTAGCTCATTACTACTGTGCAGTAGCATCACGTCATGCTTCATGCCATGCAATGCTACTGTGCAGTAGAAATGAACTACTGAGCAGTAGTGACAAGCTAATTCAAGCTAATGTAGACACAGCCACTGAGTGCCAGTGAGGTGTTTGGTACTATGTGAGATATAATAGGGAAACCTGTCCAGGGAGCTTTAATTTACACATCTATTTGTGTTGCATGTCATTTATCCTGTGCAGGTAGCTCACTGCTGCAAATACTTACAGTTGTTTTCATTGTTGTTGTTGTTTTGGTTTGTTTTTTGTTTTGTTTTGTTTTGTTTTGTGTTTTGGTATGTTAGCATCTCTAATCCCAAAAATTATGAGTCAGACCACCAGAAGTCATGTCATGGGGCTCCCAAACCACTGGATCCTCTTCATGTTTACAGTGTGGTTTTTTGGTCCATCCTCTGATTTATTTAGCATCACCGTGCATGTGTGTTTGCATGTGCATGTGCATGTGTAAAGAAGTGTGTGCGTCGGGGGGGGATGTGAGGCAACCGGGTGAAATAACAAATGAGCAGTAATCAGTCTTCTGTCTCAAAGTTCAGTGTCACTGCCTTTCACTGCTTCCCCTTCTTCCCAGGACCTTGGATCATTGTTTAAAGAACTTGAAATCACAGTAAAATGAAAACAGTTTGGCCAGGTTATATAACTAGTGATCTTTGTGTATCCTAAATACATAAGACTGGGGCAAAGGAGAAATACAGATTGCTGGGGTACACTCTAACTTAAGAGTATTCTCTTTGGTATTCTCTCATCCACTTACCTTCACGGAAAAAGCTGATGATACAGGGCCCGATCCCTAAGTGGCATAAATTAGTGGCACAGCTCCACTGAACTCAATGGGCCAAGTCCCCTGCTAGCATAAACCAGCTGAGCTCTGTGTGGCTCAGTAAGTGATACCTTACTGCTGCATGAAGGTATAAGTCATAAACTGTGGGGAAGTATGTAAATTAGGTTTGAGTGACACTAGCCCAGTGCTGGAAGGGATATCATTGATTCAGGAGTTGGCTTCCCTTAGCTTTTAGCAGCATGAATTCCTCCTGCCACATCTGAGCAGTACACAGGGAGTTAAGTGTAACAGAGAACAGCACAGAGATCTGGAGGAGTATTTTTTGGGTAGGGGGAACTGAGTTATTCAACACAGGTTACACTACACTGGGCATGTCTATGCGTGCCGTTAATGCATACTGATACATTCTGGAGCTTATTGCCCTGGAGTTTATTGCTCCCAGGAAGCTCCCAGGCACACCAGTTACACATGCAACCATTGCGCAGCACATTGACCAGGTTGCAGCAGCCCCAGCTGACAGGGGCCCCAGTGGGGCAGCCTGCCAGGCCAAGGCTGCTCTGACCAGGCTCAATGTGTTGCACAGGGGCTGGCTGGGGAACAAGTGTGCTTTAGTGCCGGGCTAGCTGGCAGGTAGCCCCCACATCTCATGCCCCAGCCAGCTGGGGTAGTGTCTGTAAGTGCGTAGTTATGCATAAATAAACTCTGCAGCAGGGTAGTACTTGTAAGTACGAGGTAAATACAAGTACTACCCTGCTGCAGAGTTTATTAGTCTCCTACGCCCTAATAGGGGCACACATGTAGATGCTGAGACTTTACTGCAGCACTAATTAGTCAGTTCTGCAGTAATGTAGACATCCCCCCTGTGTATCATTTAAGTAGCTGTAGGCATACCCTACTTCACACAAACCCCATTATCAAGGAGCATGCCCTCAGCATATACCCAGTTGTACATATCCTCTATTCTTCTATCCAGAGCCATGTCACCCATGACCTTACCACTTCTACAACTATTATACATCACTGATAACGAGTCATAACTTTAACTTTGCTCCAGTAGGGTTACCAACTTCCTAATACATTTTTCCCTATGCTCCCCCACTGCTTCCACCACAAGTGGGATTCCCCTTCTTCTGTTTCTTTGTGCATTATTTCAGAAAACCACCATATTTATTCAAATCTAAGACAACCCAGAATATAAAACAACCCTCCCCCCCCCAGCAATTAGATTGTATATAGGGAAAATTTATATATTTGTTATACTTTTCCAGGTACCAAGTCTAATTATTGGAGGGTTTTCTTGAATTTGTCTCTCTCCCATTGCTAAAATAGTTGCTGGGAGCGGGATGTAGGGTCAGGTGGCCCTCTTGCCCTCTATCCCCCGACTTCTTCACCTGCAGCCTTCCTGCATCCACAGTCTCTGCCTTTCCTCCCCCCACATATTGTCAGATCCTGCTCAGGCTCTGTTCTCTCCCTGAACACAACATGTGGACATTTCCTGAGCTGAGCTATATATGCCAGTAAAATGGGGGAGAGGGGAAGGACAGGAGCAGAAGCTGCAGAAAGCAAGCAGAGGGAGGACAGGAGGCTGCTGTGGGTCTGACTCTGGCCTTGACCCAGACCTATAGCATATGCCTGTTCCCCTCCTTTACTTTGCAGAGAAAACCTTTTTAATTTGAAACACAAGGGACCAAAAAAACACTGACTTTGAAACAAACATGCCAGTGGTAATTTATATATATGCAAATCGCTATGAGTAAC
Source organism: Crocodylus siamensis (assembly GCF_052110815.1). Taxonomy (NCBI): domain Eukaryota; kingdom Metazoa; phylum Chordata; order Crocodylia; family Crocodylidae; genus Crocodylus; species Crocodylus siamensis. The sequence goes on along the minus strand of NC_143395.1, from coordinate 153,583,092 downwards.
TATAGACTTAGATCAGGGGTTGTCAGTTGGGGGCACGCATACCCCTGGGGGTACTTTGAAAGGTCCCAGGGGATACGCGGAGGTGGGCAGGGACGAAGCACCGCCACACCACACCATTGCCTCACAGGAGCAGGGCTGGGGTGGGGTGAGAGCAGGGCTGCACAGACACCGCGCTGCTGCCGCTTTGCCGCTCACCACCCCCCTGCTCTGCATCCAGCTGCTCACCACCCACCCCCACCCCACTCCCCTGGCCCTCTCCGCATCCAGCCGCTCACCACCCCCCCACCCTGCTCCACATCTACTCACACTTACTAAAAAGTGGGCTGTTGGGGGTCCACTTATTAAAAACGGTTGAAAACCCCTGACTTAGATCATCCAAAATAGATACATTTTAGCTTATTGCAAACTTCTGTGAGTTTCAGCACAGATATTCCATAAACACACTTTTAAGCAGAGCTTTTGCACCTACCGCGCACATCTACATGAGATGTTTACTGCAGCGTTGCCTAATTAGTTCCTCAGTAAAATCTCAGGGGGTGCTTTTGGACATACATTTTAATGCACATTAGTCTATTTTAATGTGCATTGAAGCATCACAAAAAAATCATGTGCTGTTGCTAATGCACATTAAAATAGGCCAATGTGCTTTCTTCTAGTGCCTCACAATGGAGGTTCTAAATTTAATGCACATTAGCAAAAGCTTATTAATGAACATGTAGACGTGCCCAGTGTCTATATGTGTGGCCCTATTAGGCCAAAATAAACTAATAAACACTGCCATAGGTTAGTACTTATAAACACAAGTACTATCCCATGGCCCGTTATTTAGTCTGCAGCAACACACATGTAGGTGCTGACAGGGTTGGCAAGGGCATGAGAGTGCATCAGTGCAGAGGCTATCTACCAGCTAACTCCATGCTGGAAACCCTCCGGCCCTAGCCAGCCCATCCACAGCAAAGTCAGAGCAGCCCTGGACTGGCAAGCTGACCCCCCAGGGCCTCCTGCCAACTGGAGTTGCTCCAATGCAGCTCAAGATACTGTAGTCCCAGTTATGTGTGTAAACATAGCACCCAGAACAATAAACTCCAGAACAAGCTGCACTGAAGTTCATTAAATTGCCATACCCACTTTTATACATTATGAACTATACTTGATAATAATCCTAAACCAAAAGACTCATGGTTTATTAGATAGTTAATTGGGCTGAGCCCCAGGAGCCTCAACTGCATTTCAAGACAGGGTGACTCATAGCCCAGCACTGCTCAGTATGTGTGTATACTCCAGATATCTCACACAAAGGTCCATGTGCTAATTAACCCCTCCACTTGCAACTGGAACCAGGTGCTCTTGTGACAAGATAAGGGTCTTGGGACCCTCCAAAAATGTATATGCAAATGAGGTGCAAGGCAACTTGGTCCAGCTCTACCCCATGGAGGGCTGGGCCACACTGATTACCTGTGACAGGCTGAGAGAGGGAGTGACAGAGCCTCTCATCCATATAGAGGTTTGGTGATTTTTGCCAGACATTTCAGGCTTGTGAAGAAACAGGAATTATTGGAAATGTGAAAGAAAGGCATTGCTCACCTATGGCAGTGAAGAAGAAGTCTGAATGTATTTGATATAGAAGTTCACTATGTCTTCAGAAATAATCAGAGCTGAGGAGCACTGAGTTCAATGGGTAGTATATCTTATTCAGGTAAGCTGTACTAATCTATCTGAGGGGAGAGACCATAGTTGTTGGCCCAAGTGGTTGTATATACTTGGAAGGGGTAATACCATATTCTTGGCCTTGAATGACTTTGTGTACTTAGAGGGTAAAGGCCTGTCCCTTGCACTGTGGTAGGTTGAATTCTGCAAGAGTCTATAAAAGCTCAAATGCAAGGATCTTGGCTACACAAATTATGGTAATGGAGGATTCCTCTTGGTGTTTTTTCTCTAGCTGGTTCCTTTAGTCTTTTGAAAAGGAACAAGAGAGATGAGGGGGCATCTGAAGTCTAAGGTTTCTGGCTTGGGGCTTGCATACCTGCCATGGATGTGGGAGTATCTGAAGCCTGAGGCTGAAGAGTCTGGGAAGGAGAATACTTGCTAGTGGCAGCACCACACAGACTTGAACAATTAAGCTCTGCTCAGTTGACAGAATTCGGAACTGATTTGGCCAGCTTTGCCCAAGACAATTTTTTTTTTTTAATTTAGCATTTTTGGCACCAGCGGGACGGTATCAAGGCTGGCTCTGGCCTTCCCAGTGCTGGCGTGGTATTGCAGTACTCCCAGGCCCAGTGCCAGTTCCCTGTGGAGGGAACACCCACACATTTTTTAAGGGCCAAAAAAAAACAAACCAAGATTCCTATCAGTGTGTTTGCCCCGTATGTGTTTTATAGGCCATATGTTTTATAGGCATCTTCAGCATAGACTGCACTCAGTCAACTTCATAGTCACATAGGCACATACTGCCTCTAGCAGCAGCTGATGTGTTTAGAGGTGAAGGTGGTTTCTGGTAGGTAAATATAAGATAAGGGGCATTTTTCCCCATGCTGACTGTGGGGAGGGGAACTCATCTTATATTTGAGTAAATATGATGTGCTCGCTCATTTTTGGATGGGAATTGTCTAGGGCCATCAAAGGGGTGATTCATCATACATGTATAAGGAAAGACTGGTATGGGGAAATGTGGTCCCCAGTGAATAGAACATAAGACCTGGACTCAGGAGATCAGGATTTTATTCCCAGTGTGGCCATGTTACTGGGCCTCCCCTTGTTTCTGCTTTCATTTCTATCCTTTATCTTATTTATATTTTTAGCTTCTCAGGGTTGTCTCTCCCTAGTCATTTGTACAGTGGATAGCCCAAAAGGCTCCTGATCTGGATTGAGTCTTTCAAGTACTACTGCAATATGGATATTCAATCAAAAGACGCCCAGTAGGGAAAAGGTAATCTCCCTGGGAGCAGATGCTCTTAAGATGATCTTATATCCTGCCATTTAGCACAGAGCAAAAGTTCAAAACCTTCACATTTGGGTTTAAGAGCCAAATCGCCCCTCTGAAGAGTTTCCAACTTAGGGATTTTCTAAATGTGTTACCCTGAATAAAGTAAGTCAAAGATTTGCTATCCCTGGTGCTACAGGATGCAACATTGAGTCCTGACACAAAATAATCATCTCTGTGAGATAGTGAGGATTTGCCTGAGCCATGGAGCTGAGATCTGAGACCATCTGTCAAGCTTTAGGACTATTAATAAAAGACTCTGAGATTTACTTGATGATCAGTAAAAGAGTTTTAGATCCAGACCTATCATTCAGGTAGTGGCATAAGAGAAAGAGACAGAGACAGAAACTAACCCTGAGTCACTTGTTACAAGGGGTTAGAGCTACTTGCTTGCATCACTGCTGACGTAACAGTCTCTTCCAGAAGGCCATCCAGCACCATTATGGCTTCCATGGGGCTCCTTGGAAGTGAGGACAAGAAAAAGTGAGACCCAAGAATAGTTCCCCTTTTCAGCTATTTTCTAGGCAGCTTGGGTGTTAATGCTGCACTAGGGCAGTGGAGGCCTATCTTTTAGGTAGGCATGCCACAAATTAGCCCCACGGCCTCTCCATGTGCTACTCTGATCTCCTTCCCCTGTCCTATTTGCTGCTCTGTTTTCTACTCCCTGCCTTTGCTGCTGTGCTGCTTCCTCCCCAATCTGCCACATACCACACACTTGTGGCATGTGTGTCATAGGTTGGCCACCTCTGCACTAAGCCATTGTTTCACTGGTATCAGCCCCTTTTAATTAGCCAGCACAGGCTGATAAGAAGGTCTTGTGCTCAGATAACACAGTAATGGGCATGGTGTAGAAACCTAGAGAGAGAGAAAAAGATGGTTTTTAGGTCACAGTTCTACAGTACCAAGTGAAAGAGTTAGTTCTCAATCTCTCTCTTCCTTTTGGGACTCTGGAAGTGAGCTGGGAATACAGAGGAGGCATCTGAGGCTCAGCTTCTCAGGCGAAAAGGAATGGCTACTCTTTAGACAACTTTAGGCTATAGGACTATGCCAGCAGTCTTTGGCCAAACCACAAGTCCTAGAGATACGGTAGATGGGATCCTCGTGGTTCCAGAATCACATAGACAACTCCCTTAGAGTCCACAGCTATCTTTGTAATCCTTTACTGATTTCTGTCCAGCTCCATCTGTAGATATGAAGCCATCATGCACAGAATATCACAAGGCTTGTGGCATTACAGCTAATGCTGATCTCATATGTAGACACCACAGGAAGCAATATAGAGCTCTACCCAGCTCTGCAGAATGGCAAATCCAAGGTGCATGAACATCCCAGGCCCAGCCTCTCCCTGGTAAAATCCACATGGCCAGAATGTTTTCCACATGTCTTATAAATAACACATTGGCCTTAAATATTCAGAAACCACAGTTATGTCCTTTAGGACTGAGGCCAAACAAAATAAACTAACTGAAAAAAGTAACATGTCTTTGAATTTTGAGAGCTGGATGCTATAACCATTAGTGGCCTCAGATGTAAAAGCCCCTATCTGCACAGCAAACACAAGGAACGTACAGTGTGCCTCAGGCTACAGGCCTGAAGGGGCCAAAACCAGAGATGATTTGTATATTTGCATTCTGGATAAATCCCCCTCACCCAGATGTCTTCTGCTATCTACTCCTGAGAGGCCAGGAGCTGGGGCACATGTCCTAAAAGAAGACAGAATGAGACCTATTCTTCACTGGCTTAAACCCCATGCAAGCTTATTGAGTTAGGCTCATACAAAGGTTGTTGAGCAGAGAGGGTCAGGTTTTCACAGCAGAGTATGTTGTAACCCCAATATAATGAATGTGAAAGCACTTGCACATACAAAAACTAGGCTGTTTCCAGAACCCCAATGCACTCATCAAAGGGGACCAGAAACTGCCTGAGGGAAAGCCCAGATGGAACTCATTGCCATCAGTGAAGCCAAGAGCTTTGTGGAATTTGCAAAAGGATCAGACATTTTGATGGATAATAAGAACATCCAGCATTACATAAGAAGGATAAAAATATAGGAGGTAGACATCCCTTTGCTTCCAGATATAAGCCAACCATTGGCTGACAGGGATTAAGAAGAAACTTCCCTAATGGGCAGGTTATTTCATAATTGCCTACAGCTGGATTTCATGCACTAGCTACTTTCAGAAACAAGATTCTGAATTGGACCACTGGGATGCTTCAGTCTAGCCATGTCTGTGGAGCAAAGAGGTGGAAAGAGGCTGAGTGGAAGAGAAAGAACTGAGGTCTCTCAATTTCTATAGCATGTGTGCATTTGGTTCTTTTCCCTTTCTTTCTCATATTTGCCCAGCATGGAATCCTATAAAAAAGATCACCTTCTTTGACACTTTTTGATTGTCAGTTCAAATTTTCAAGCTACCTGTTTTATGCTGTTCTATTGAGAGATGACTGCTTGTCCCCACACTAAATTCAATTCAATTTCAAGGGCAAAGCTGTCATCATCTGGAGGTCATTTAGCTCTACCCCTGTGGAGACATCATTTTTGATATATCAGAAAACATATTGACAGAAACCTATCTGAATCAGATAAAGGCCATATTGTCTATTAGGTGTTGTTGGGAGAGAATGCATCTCCCAAAGACTTTGTTTAGAGACCAGGATTAAGGGAGGAACAACCTGGAATCTTCTAAGTCTCTAGTCTAAGTGTCTAGAACAGTGGTTCCACGGCACCTTGGGATGCCTTAAAATCCTTTCAAAGATATTATAAAGTGCCACACAATGTTAGCACTGTTGCACTGTTAGTGCAACCATGATTTACATGAAAAACCTAGACATTTCACATAGAAATGTGTAGTATCAAAACTATTCTGACTTGTGGTCTTTTTGAGTTTTTTGCAAGAGAAGAATTGCACTATTATTTTTCTGTAGCAAAAAAAAAATGTGAAAACTAAGAGTTGGCATTTTCCGAGGGATGCCTCAATACTATCCAGGGGTGCCTCAAATCTAATATAGGTTAAGAATCAGTGCTACTGAAAGGCTGAGAATTTGCCTCCAGTTGAAGGCGGCAAAAGAAAAGACAAGACAGGCTTCTCTAGCAACTGATTTTGTAGGACAAGCAGATCCCTAGAGATAGGGGCCATGTAAGTAGCTCTACTAGTAGTCCAGGTGCAATGTTGTCTTTGTAAATCAACCCATTCATGAACATAAGGCAAGAGGTATGGCAGAGGTTACAGGTTTTGTCTTCACTGGGGTAGAGGTGTGGAGTTTTTGATGGCATAGGGTAAGTCTACATTGCAATCCATAGCAATAACTGTAGCTGACATAGACAGCCTCACATTACATATTAGTTTGCTAGCCTGGATACTGAAAGCAATGCAGCAGAAGCAGCATGGAGCTCAGCCTGAGCTAGCTGCACAAAGCCTTACCACAGTACCTGGCAGTTTTTGCAGTCCAAGCTAAGCCCTATGCTGCCCACAGCTACACAGGCCAGTTTAAAGCTAATTTAGGTATGTCTGCACAAGCCTCTGTCACACTTTTGGATTATAATGTAGATCTAACCCAATAGTTAACAAGATATAATTACCCCTCTATTACAGACAAGACACAGAGTAGTGTTACTGTGATATAAAGTAAACACTGGTGGATAATTCAACACCACAGTTTAATTCACTGCTGTTCCAACTCCCCAGTGGCAACTCCTTTTCCCCAATTAACAACCCCTGAAAATTGGTTACAAACAGGATAATCTGCCATTATTTGCATTACCCCTGGAGTGGCAAATTAACCGGACTTCACTGGAGCTACCCAAGGTCCCTTCTAGACCATCTTCCCAGCCTATGGCTTGACTAACTACTTCAAGGTTAAACAATCCTATACATTCTCTCCAGTAGAATTAAACTAGTGAAAACTGCACCAGCTTCCAAAAGGCGACACTGCCACAATGAGGGAGTTTTAATGCGTACTGAAGGGATCAGAGGCAAGAGAGTTGGGCCCAATGTCAGATGTGTTAGAAGTCAATCTGTTGCTGCACTGTTTTATTGTACATCCTAATTAAAGGAATTTATAGCTAGAACCACAAAACCCGTCCACTTTACTTCTTTTTTTCTTCTTCCTCAAAGCCTGCTGCTTCTGTGCCTGAGTCACTAGATAAATAGACATTAAATTCAATGAGTGAGGTGTGGAAGATGGATTTGGGTCCTGCTTTACATGCAGCTCTGAATACAATCTTGACCGTAAGAGTGTGGACAGATAATACAGTTATACACCTTTGAAGGGTTGGGGGAGAAGCAAATTTACCATAGTTGTAGCCGATCCTGTGGAACTGTTATCGACCAACTCCTAAACCACTGGTTCGTTCAGATGTAAAGTACTAAGATGTAACTTCACTTACTGCCGGACAGGAGCAGACAGACCCAGTAGTTACACCAGATCACCTGACGTGGGTTCCTGTGTAGGAAGTTCACACACCTTTTAAAGCAGTTTACAAATATATGTGTCCATGCCCTGGAACTCCAGATATACTGAATGAGAAGATAACAAAGACTAAAAAGAAAACCCTCTTAAGAGGTGCATCTTCCCATGTCCCCATTGTGCAATGGAGTGGCAGTTTACACCTACAAACAAGCTGACTTCATCCTTTGAAGCTTCTTCTTGGCTGTAGACATGGGAAAGGGGAGACAGTCCACAATAAAGAGAAGAATTAAGGAGCGTGAGTTCCTTCCCTTCAGCTGTAATAGGCTCCAGAGTAGGTGTGCCATTGCTAATGAGTGTCGAGTCATGCTGGCTGGGATTTCCTCTTGAGCAACCTAGCAATCTATCTTTGTGGACTGCTCTCAATCTGCCTTGTGATAGGTCTGTATCTGGAGATTAGGGCAGGTATCTACCTCTGCTAGCAGTAGGTTTCATGCAATGCTTGGTGACCTTACCAGAACTGAACCTGGGTATTCTGTTTTGGTGCCCATTTTCAAACCTAAGGTTCACTTTTCCTCCCACCCCTTCTGTATCTCTAGCCAGCAGCTGCATTAAGCAGAGAAGGGGACTAGCACCAGAATCTACAACCCCAGCCATTCTCATTGCATATGCATTAGGACATCAGTAGCAGAGTCACACTCCTCACCTCTGAGATCATCAAGATCCACACCCAAGCACACCAGTGCCAGGACTCTCACTCCCAGCCCCTGAGCATGGGAGGAGTCATGCACTAGCACAGTGAATTATACTCCCAGTGCCAAATTCAATGGAGTAAAGTAGTATAAATTGGAGTCTTTCCCATGTACATTCCTTTCTATGCAGTTAGATTTCTGTAAATCCCTCTACCAGACCCTCTGAGACCCACCACTGGGAGTCTCCAGGGTGGTACAGCTTGTATCACAGAGGGCAGAGGGCAGTGGGCATGGCCCACTTCAGCATCCACTTACTGTTCTTTGTCTGTTTGTCTATGCCTTTCTTTTCTGCTCCTGAGTGAGATACACACATGCCTGACACTCGGTTAGGCTCTGTGCGCCATATCTGGATGGGGCATGTACCTTGTGGAGGCAGCAGTTGGATGCTGATAGGCTATGAGCGAAGGCTGGTAAATGAGTTTCAGTTGGTATAAGACACTGTTACAGGGTGGCAGGTTCCAGGACTCAGCATAAAAAATAGATGGCTCCCCTGTCTAGTCTGCCTCGTGTCCAGTGCCAGCCTACTCTGTCAAGCTGCTGAGTGAGCTCTGCTGACTCAGGCTGTCAGGAGTGCTGTGTTCGCTCCAGCCCAAATTTTAAGAGTGGTTGCAGCTTCTCTCCATGGCTCAAGTTTTGTGCTGACATTGAAGGAACCAGCAAAATGTGCATGAGCTCAGACCATAACTAACAACCTGTGGAGGGCAGAATGGGAACTCCACTTTGGGAACACATGCACATTGAAGGACCAAAGGAAGGTGTGCGTTATACTGACTCAGGCTCGCTGCTGAACCTGGCCTTCGGTCTCTGAGTGGATCCACATACCAGGGCACTGTGTCCCAGCATTAAAAATACCAAGGTTGAGAGACAGTGTTTTATTAATAGCACACGAGATGTGTATTGCTGAGCCACAGTCAGCAGCCTGGAGGTTACTGCATGCCAAAATCTGAGCTTCTTGCTCAGATCATACTGTTTCATTCCTGGGAGCAAGGCTGCATCCTCAGAGTAGGCTGCAGTTGAGCTACAAGAGGATGGCAAGCTCCTACTCTATTAGAAAGCAAGAGTTGCCAGGTGTCGTGTGACTAGTTTACAAACAGAGAATCACCTGAGTAATAGGAAAGCTCTGATAGGCAGGGAGGCTCCCCTGACTTTGGAGTGGTGACCTGTGTGACACAGCGTACTATGTGGTAAGAGGGTGGAGTTTCCTCAGGCATCTAAGTGTGAGTGTCTGCCTTCCTGTAATTGCTCAAGACTGTGGGCACACTTGGATGGAGTGCCAAGAGATCTTACCATCATTTCTGGAAACACCACCCCTTCCCATGAGGAGACCTCGCCCTTTGTGCAGTTGCTAATAGTCACACTTGTTCTCCTGAAATTTATAATACTGATGCTGTTCCAACCCTGTACATGACCCCTCATTCCTGCCTGACCTGCAGCCCCACTGCTGTCCCAGCTCTGGGCTCTGCACACATAGCTCTGCCAGTCCCCCTCCCTCCTGACCTGCAGCTCTGCTCTTCAAATCATAAACTACCACTCCAGCTAAATAATGTCAAAAGAAAAATGCTGGTGTAATGTAGACCAGAAGAATAGCAATGGCACCGAGTGTTTTTCATCCACAGATCACATAGTACTTTTTCACAGGAGATCAGGAACATTATCCTCTTTCTATAGAGAAAGAATCTGAGGCCCAAAGAAGTGAAAGTATTCGAAGTCACTGAACAGTTTTCCACAGTCCTGGTCCATTTTCCTATTGACTAGGCCATCAGTGTCTTCTAGTGGTTCTCAACCTGTGGCCCACAGGTTGCATGCAGCCCAATCAGCACACTGCTGTGGCCCATGTGCCATCCTGTTAAAACATTTTTTAACTGGATATACAGGAAGTAAGTTGTGTGGGTGCAGCCCACATAACACATTGAGAGCTGCAAGTGTGGCCCTCTATGGCTAGGTTGAGAACCACTGGACTACACTGCAGCCAATCCCCTTCTAATGAGGGCTGGGATTTAGGCCACTTTTTCAGAGGTGAATAGAATAACCCTGAAACTCACTGTACCCTTGCACTTACAAATTTAACACAGAAAACCTTGAAAAATACTTTTCATTACTTAACTTTCTTTCCTTTAGAGCCTAGTCATTGCTTCAGAGGAAGAAAGCAGCAACAGGACAAATATTTCGTCCTCAAGCCATGCAGCCTGCTATGCAGCTAGAAATAATGTAACATATGCACCAAATTTTTGCCTTAATCAAATGAGAAGCTTCCTTTCAGAGCAATGATGATAAGAGTAAAGACTCAGGAATATTTTGCAATATAGGCAATACTTGTATATTGCATGTATGTGACATTGTTTTAAGCCACCACTCTGTATCATCTAAGAATCTCAGAGCATTTTACCACTTTATTAACAAACTGAGCTTCAGCTTTTTAGCCATTATTAATTTACCCTTTAGCCATGGGGTAGATTCATATCATTATCCCCATTAATAAATTTGAAAACTGAGGTATGGAAAGGCACAGTGACTCACCTAAGATCACATACCAGGGCAGTGGTGGAGCTGGGAATAAGATCTAAGAGTTCCAGCTCTAATAAGCCAACAACTCCTCCTCATTACCAGGGTTTAAGACCCAATGGGAATATTAGATTTTCTAATCTGAGCTCTTGCATATCACAGGACATTTAATTTCACAAACCCTTCCTCCCTCCCACAGAGACCAGTGACCTGTTCATGGCTAAAGCCTATCTTCTAGAAAAGCATTCCGTTTTGATTTGCCTTAGTGATAAAGCCCACCAAAGCCTCCTTGTAACAATAGAAAGGGTCCTCTTGAATTGCCTTACCAAAAGTTTCCTTCTGTTGTTCTGCCAATAGCCTTTCCCCACAACCCTACCACTACTTTGTGAGTTTGCTATAGCTCTGAGTGTGTATCCAGATCTTGCCCATACAAAGAGTATGCTACAAGCTGTGTGATTATTTAATTCAGGGCTGTCCAGCTCCTAAGCAGCCTAGGGCCACATGCCCCCTGGGCTGCACTAGCAAGAGCCACACCAACAGGGGCCACGGGCCCTGAGGCTGCATGCTCTCCCTGCTGCACCACTGTCCCCAGCTGCACTGTGTATCCAGGCACCCACCTCCAGGGTACCATGTGCATGGGCCCTGCTCCCTACTGAACTCTGCCCTGCCTGCAGTAACACATGCCTCCACCCACCCTTTGCTGCTGGCCACAAGCTCCGAGGGCAAGGGCAGGAAGGAAAAGCCAGAAAGAGAGGCAGTCTGGAGCTCCCAGCTGTTACTGCAGCCACAGCAGTTGGGGGAGCAGCAGGCAGGTGGGGATCTGGAGGAGTGGAGGGCAAAATTTAACTCCTTACTGGCCACATTTGCCCACAGGCCACCAGCTGGATCACCCTGACGTAAAGGTATAGAATGCAATCTGCTTTATCACCCGCTCTCAGATGCAGGACCCAAGCAGGTTGTTCCTTAGCATGATGCTATTATAATTTGAAAGAGCATGAAGGATGTGCTTCAATCTGTGAGTCTCTTTGGGCATTTGTAACACAGTGTGACCTAGTTGATACACATATTGTGTACTAGGGCATATATATGAAGAGCTTGCATCTTCAGCGCTTAAAACAATGCAAAATACTCATACATTCAAAAATGCTCAGTTTTGGTCATGTCCAATGACCACAGTCTTTCATCCAATAATCCCTGAAAGGACAACACAGTTATGCTGTGAGCTATTTTGATGCTGCATCTTGTTGAATAGCCTGGTAGCACATTACCCAGTGCCAAGTATACAGCTGTTTAATGTCACTGGAGAGGCTCAAAGCTGCCAGAGTATACCTGTGAATGAGCCCTTTAATTGCTCAGAGAAGAAAGGAGCTTGGTTCTGGTTTTCCCTTCTTTGAACACCTCACAAGCAAATAAAAAATAGCACTGACACTCAGTCACAAAAACAAAAAGGCTCTTTGTCCCTGCTCTGCCTCAAGGAGTAAAATTGAAATAGGTTGTAATATATAGACAGACACGCACACACACATTTCTTTTTAATTAACATTACTGGAAAAAAACAACTGAATAGGGTTTTGCTGCTGCACTTGCACTCAGCTGCTCCCCCCGCCAACCCTTTAAAGTGTTAATCTTACTTTAAAAGACTGAATTGGCAGCCCTAAACCAGTCCCTGATTCAGCCTGGTGAAGTGGAACAGACCAGCAAACTGAAAGGAGCAGCACTTTTCCTCTCTGAGAGCATCATCTTCAGAGTTTATTCAGAGATGAACTGCCACTTCCCTTTATAGCCCAGCTCCAGCTCTCAGAGGTGCTGGAGGCTGCCATGCTGCTTTGTTACACTAGCCTCAACTGGGGAGTACTTTAAACTCTTGATTCAGCCCTTCAAGTAAGATTAATAACACCTTAAAGGACCCTGTCTGTCTGGAAAAGGGGCAGCTGGGTAACTGGTAGCTGCAAGCGACCATAGAAGCTGACCTCTGCCATGCTACAGGGTGCTGGCTGACCCCTGTAACCAAGGCCAGGTTATAAAGTGCAGACCCTTAGCCAGGCTTCATGTGTCCCAGCTTTTTGCATCTGCGATGAGTAGGCTTTGGCTGCTTTGTCAGCTGTAAGACTTATATACAAGACAGCTAAAATTGGACTTTGGAGATACAAATGTTTTTACCTCCCCTTTCCTTATGCTCCCTTAGCTTTCTTCATGCACATGCTCACTAAGGACTGCAGGGGAAACCTTGACCCACGCTGAAAGCCATGAGAGCTTTGCTATTGACTTCAACAGGACCAGGATATCATCCTGTGAGTGCAAGAATGGTTATGCGGTGATGAGGATCCCAGCTGTGCACTGGCGAGCGCTGACATCCAGGTGTGAGTTCCCTACACTTGTAGAGGCTTCTGTAGCCAGTGTAATGTCATATTAGTAAACATTAATAAGATGGTAAAGAAAATTAACCAGTGGACATGATCTGCTTGTGTTTCCAGAAGTTTATTTTTTAAATAAGACTTGTCACAGAAGGCTGCTAAAGATAATAAATAGTTCCTGGCAAAGGGGCAACGTCTTATACATTAAAAGCTGACTGTGTGATTAAAGGAAGAGCTATAGCAAAACAGCTGTTTCTCAGAAGAGAGGCAGGCTAACAGTAAGCCCCCCTGGGACAGCTAAGTTGTGACCCATGCTAGTTAAAGCTCCTATTAATGATCCAGATGGCAGAGCACTAAAGAGTTAATGAACTTTGCTGTTGACTGCAGATATTCAAGGAGCCTGAAATGGATTTAAAGGCATTCAGGATGGGGCAGAAAGATACCTTTTGAAATGTCATTTTGCTAGGTGCACAAAATAACCTAAATTTCTCCTATACACCAATGGGTTCTAAATTTCCCCTGAGGAAAAATATTTAGGAGTTGCTGTGGATACCTCAGGGTAGATGCCTTCCCTGTGCAGAGCTGTGATCCAAAAAAACAAAGAGCGTGTGAGTGCATTATTAACCAGCTAGGAAATAATTCAAGAATATTTATGATGGCACACTATAGTATATCAAATCATCCACTTTCCTTTTTACACAAGGTCTAAGATTAGAAGTCTAAAGATAATCCAGAGATGATGATAAGTAGGAGGAAGTCTATACATGAAAAGACACTGGGGGGAAAAAACCCTAGAAATCTGTAATCTGGAAAAGTTGGAAAGGAATTAATTAATGGAGGGATTTAAGATTGTGAAGGAAGATCAGTATGGCCAACCCCATGCATACAAAAATCATGTCAGGCCTTAAAAAAAAATCATGAGATCAGCTTCAAAATCATGAGGTTCTAAATATAATAAAATCCAGGGCTCTCACCTCTTCTCTCTCGCATCAGTTTTTAAGATGCCCTTGGTCACATATTCATGTTTTCTTTTATAGTCACGTGGTCTAGTAACTCTTAAATAAAAATTATCAAAGCTAGAAGTTTCACATAATCACAGAATTCCAAGAACTGCGGCTTTAGGTGGGGAAAAGCATTCAATCACACAAGACTCGCAATAACATCATGAGAGTTGGCACCAGTGGAAGCGGACTGATGTCTCTTTTTATACACAGTCCCACAGTCTAGGAACACTGGGTGACTAAATGAAATTAATACCCAGGAGAGGGAGCATCAGTGCAGGATTTGAGAGCTGTTAGGGTCTGCCTGTCAGTTTATAGGTCTCCCCAAGTGTTGACCCAAGAGGGAAGAGTGAGTTGTAAAGGGGGCTGTACCGGGTGAGCTCAGAGACCGTTGAATGCCTATTGAAGCTGAGGAGGGAAAACATTCCTGCAAAACCTAACTGGCAGTTTCCAGCACTCAAAGCAATTTACTCAAATGATAGATTTCTCCATGATGCTGGAAGAGATTTCATAACTTCACAGGGGTGGGGTTCCCTGTGCCTCAGGGCAGGCAGATCATCTTATGATTGCCACACCTCACTTCTGAGACACAATTGCCCTATGCCTTCTCATGCCCTCAGCTTCACAGGCCACCTTTCTCCCCCTGTACTCACCTTCTGATGATTCAAAACCAGAATGGACTCTCCTAAAACGTGCCTCACAAAGAGGGGCTTGTCTCTCTTGCCCTTGCTACCCTCCATCTATCTTGTCACTCACCTGTGGTACTGTAGTCCTTTACAGAAAGCCATAGCATGAGGCTACCTTCCCTGGGCATGGATGGATGACTGCTGCCATAGAAATAGCCATAGCAGGTGGGTTATTTAAAAGTGCAACAGTTTAGGATAGGAAGTGAAAATAGAGAAAGTGAAGAAATAAAGGGAATTGCCTGATTTGGAATTTGTGCGTGGTGTGGGAAATAACTCTTCCTTTGGGAAAAGTGTTATGTTTACAAATAGGCAGGAAGATTTCTATTTACATATAACAACAGCAACAACAACTAAGGACAAGACTTTCGTCTGAGGATCTCAGCATGCATGGAAAAGAGGAGGGTCAATCTCATTTTATACATGGGAACACAAAAGCCAAGAGAAGAGACTAGTCTGAAATCATGCAAAAAGTAAATGACCCAGTTGGGTTTCTCAGCTTTAAAGAGCGGGTCTTTCTGCCTCTCACAGCTACCTCACCTCTTAGACTGTGTCAGAAGACGACTAATGTGGCATGCGCTCCAAGGAAAAGCAACACGCACAAAATAGTGAATCCATGCTCTCTACTAGGCAGGGACAACATGTAGGGGGTGCACATGGGTGCATATGCACCCCGTGTGTGGCGGTGCACCCTCTGCAGAAAGGCACTGCCGACAGGCGGTCACTGCTCACCACCAGCACCACCAGCGGTGTCTGAGGGCAATCCACAATCCCCCCAGCTGCCACTGCCACTGCTGGCAGAGGCTGTGGGTGGTCGCTGACCCCTGGTCAGTGCTTGCCATGCCTCCCACCCCCACTGCCAACAGTGCCAGTGGCATCTGTGGGAGCTCCCCACTCACCCCCGCCAGGCTGCTGCCACCGCCACTGTGCCCCTCCAGCTTCTGGGGGCATGCACCATTCATGCTATTAGGGGTGTGCAAAGCAGGTCCTGTTTGATTTGGATTCAGATTCGGCCGAATCGGATCAGGGATAGCAATTTGATTTCCTGATTAAGATCACTATCCCTGATTCGATTCAGCTGAACCCGAATCTGGAGATTCGATGCTGATTTGGAGAATTAGCATTTCAGACATAGACACAACTTTAGAAATTTTGGAGCAGCCCACAGGAGTGCAGGGGAGCCTCCAAGTGCTCGATGCTGAACCTGGTGAAATACTTCTGGTCCACTTCCAGGCCTTCCAGGGAGCATGCAGGGCCCTACCCCCCAATCTCCCTGGCTCAGCGATCTGCCACTGGGGGACTCCAGGTGCCCCTCCCAGACCCAGGAGGCACCAGTCACCTAGCCGAGGGGGGCAGCGCACTCCCTGGCAGACCCAGAAGTCCATTTCCAGGTCTGCTGCCGAGCACGCTGGGGATTCCCCGCACTTCTGTGGGATACTCCATATGCCCCAGCATCACAGCACTCACAAGCCCCTGCTACCTACAGGTATGTAGAAAAAATATTTAAAGCTGTGTCTGTGTCTGAATCTTTCTGAATCAATTCAGAGGGTTCTGATTCAATCTGAAGAGATTAAAAGTTCCTCTGATGCGATTCAGATTCAGAGATTCAGCCACCAAATCGGGCTGAATTTCCATTGAATTGAATCAGGGACTGAAGCTTTGCACAGCCCTACTATCTAAAGCATAGCCTTCCCTACCACCACTCTAGGGCAGGGCTCTCCAACTGACAGCCTGTGGACCACATCCAGCCTGCAGAGGGTTAATGTGTGGCCTGCAGGCTTCTGTCCTGCCACTACTCCCCGCATTGCTCCTGCTGCTGCAGTGGCTAGGGTCTCTGCTCACAGTGGCACTGAAGTGCAGGAGCTGTGAACTCCAGTAAGGACAGAAAGATAATGCAAAAGGATCTGGAAAGTTTAGAAACATGGGCAGAAGACAAAAGGAGATTTAACTTGGACGCACAAGAGCTAAATACCCATGGTGAAGCAGATTTATAGTGTGAGGGATCAGCTTGAGAAGCAGAGATGCCAAAAGATACTTAAAGATGATAGGGAGCAGACATGTAGATATGAGCCTTCAATGTGATACGGGAGCAGAAAAGGAGGAAAAAATGGAGGTGATTGTCGAGGAGATGTGTTCAGTGGTGTCTTGTTACAGGAAAAACAATGATTAATTGGAGGGAGTTCAAAGAAGTCAACAGAAATTGTTAAGGAGCAGGTGAAGCTCACATGGGCAGAGACTGGAGAAATTAAGCATAGTCTATTGAGTAAACACTGTACAAAATAGGAAATATGCTAACAGTCCACAAGTATCTGAGGGGTTAATATCAAGGAGGAAGAGGAAACATGTACAAAAGTGCCAAGTTTACTATTGGCAAAAGTTTACTATTAACAAAAAATGAAATTAAGAAAAAGAAAATACAGGAAGAATAGGATGATTTACAGACAGGAAGACGTGTTAGGCTGTGGAACAGAATATCAGAAGGAAAGGTGGAAGCACACTTACAACAGGGACACACCAGCACTGGCAAACAGATTAAGTAGATAGCGTGTTTGGAATTTTCCAGCCCTAACTTCTCTAATTCTATGACCCGTTACTGCAGCGCAGCCCTATTTTGGCACCACTCTGAGACACAGGCATGGAACTTATACAGAAGAAAAGTATCCCGAGCTGACTCACTGATGCCACTGCCTGCAGCACTGCATCCCATACTACCACACTGGGAC
Source organism: Crocodylus siamensis (assembly GCF_052110815.1). Lineage (NCBI taxonomy): Eukaryota > Metazoa > Chordata > Crocodylia > Crocodylidae > Crocodylus > Crocodylus siamensis. The sequence goes on along the minus strand of NC_143395.1, from coordinate 153,565,693 downwards.
ACTGGATAAGGCCACTTGCTGAGTCATCAGGACTAGTTCCTGCAGCAGGGCAAGTGCTTCCCATCCACATATTGGCCAGGCCTGCAACAACTCAGATTATGCAGTCTCAACACAAAGCCACAAGAACAGCCTAGAATTATTCATCTATCTAGCCAAAGATGTGGCCTGTGACTCAGAATGTATTATGCCTAAGGAGCATCCAGACTCAATAGTAATGGCCCCATTCATCTTACTTTCAAAGGTAAGAGAATCAAAATAAGTAGGAATCAGCTTCTTAGCCCCTGGCACAGCAGGGCTAGTGCGTGTTGTGGAAGAGGCACACTGAGCTCCTGGCACTGACTGCTTATGACTTCTGACCTGTGCCCAGAGAATACAGCACCATACCCAACCATCTGAGAAGGAAGCTGTTGATAAGGCAAGAGATGGGAAAGGAAGACAACTGAAGGAGGCCTTTCAGGAAAAAGAAGAGTGGATACAAAGAGGAGTAAAACTAATCAAGCCTGCAATCAGTTTTTGATGCTATCAACCCAAAAGATACCTTTCCAGAAGAGGGCACCTCTGCTGGCCTAGAAGCAGCCAGGACAGAGGCCTCTTGGGAAGAAATAAAATCATCACATGGATTGACTTGCTATTTGGTCTTATACTACTGCCTTAAAATGGAAGAAAGGGTGACACTAGGAACACTTGCCCCTACCCTATCAGCTTCTTTAATGGAGAGTAGGCAAGGGGAGTTGGAGGCCATCCTTTAAGTAATAAGCCACTTGCAGATACTTACATTAGGCTCTGACCTCATCAGCCTCCTCTCTGAGTCCTTCCACTGTCCTTCACTGCATCATAACTTCACACATCTCGACAGCTTCTTGTTCTGACCTTCTAGGCCTTCCACAATTCAGCCCGTCCTATTATGTTATTGGGCTGGTCACCCATGTGAGGCCCTAGACTGGAAAACAGGAGATCTGGCAGAGGCATGCTCACTGCTGCACATTCACTGTGGGCTTTTGGGTAAATCATTCACCTTCCCAGTTCTTCATCTGTAAAATATGGATAATTACTTCTTTGTTCTGTCCTGTATATTTGGATTGTAGGCTTTTCAGGGCAGAGACTGGTTCTTGTTGCCTCAGTGGGCAATATGATAACAGATGGCATCTCTAGACACCATCCTACACAAATCCGTAATAATAATAATGACATTCATCCTTCTGGAGAAGGTCTGTACATGACCAAAATACTCCTCAAAACCCTTATGCATAAAGGGGACACAGCTACTATCTAGGCCTTATTCCTGGCTCCCTGCACAAGGGTGAATATTACCAAGAGCAAATAATAGATAGGGGTGTATTTGCCCTCTGGGTCTTCTTGCCTGGGTTCATTTCTACAGTAGAGGAGAAAGGGATTAACGTATGCCTGGCAATCCAGCTGCCATTACTGCTGCCATCACCCAGGATGTAAAACATCTTAAATTACTTCTCTGGGGGACTCTGTCTGAACTCATGAGGAAGCCTGAAGACCTAGACGTCAACCAGCACCAAGGCAGTTAGTTGAAAACTGTCTTGGGGGCATCTCTACTCTTCACTGCTGTGAGTGCAACTTTGATATGACCCGAGTACAGACATCTACAGCAACTAACAATGGCTATTTTGCATCCAAGCATCCACAGAAGAAAATGCAGACAACTTTTGTGGGAATAGATTCATAGATTCCAAGGCTGGAAGGGACCTCAGAAAATCATTGGGTCCAGCCCCCTGCACCAGGCAGGAAAGACAATTGGGGTCAGGTGACCCAAGCAAGGTGACTGTCCAATCTCTTGAAGATTTCCAGGGCAGGTGATTGAACAACCTCTGGAGGGAGCTTATTCCAGAGTCTGGTAACCATAGCTGTGAAGAAGTTTCTCCTGATGTTGAGCCTGAAATGATCTTCCAGGAGCTTATGGCCATTCCTCCTGGTTTTCCCCAAGGATGCCCTGGTGAACAGTTGTTCACCAAGCCCTTGACGTATGCCCCAATGTAGCAGTAAGCCACTATCGAGTCCCCTCTCAGCCTTTTCTTTTTCAGGCTGAAGAGCCCCAGGTCCCTCAGACTTTCCTTGGATGGCTTGTCATGCAAGTCTCTGATCATACAGGTGGCCCTTCTCTGGACTCTCTCAAGCTTTACCATGTCCTTGTTCAAGTGCAGTGCTCCAGCTGTGGTCTCACCAGTGCTGAGTAGAGTGAAAGAATCACCTCCTTGGTTTTGCTGGAGATGCATCGATTGATACATGCCAGGGTATTATTTGCCCTCTTGGCTACAGTATTGCACTGACGGCTCATATTCATACCATGGTCTATTATTACTCCCAGGTCCCTTTCATTCATGGTGCTAGTCAGTTTGGTGCTGCCAAGCCTGTAGGAGTGTTGGGGGTTGTTTGTCCCCAGGTGGAGCACTTGACATTTCTCGATGTTGAATTTCATCAGATTCCAATCTGCCCAACTTGCTAGCCTGTCTAGATCCACCTGTATCTACAGTCTATCTCCAAGTGTGACCATGCTTTCCTATTTTCTATGATTCTATAACTTGGTGTTGTCTGCAAACTTGGCCAGTGAGCTCCTAACCCCCACATACAAATAATTGATAAAGATGTTGAAAAGCACTGGACCAAGCACAGACCCCTGAGGGACACTATTGGCCACTTCTCACCAGGATGACACAGATCCATTCATTAGAACGCTTTGGATCCTACCCGGTAACCAGCTCCCTACCCACCTAACTGTCTCATGGTTAAGCCACAGTCCTCCAATTTTTTCATGGGAACATCGTGGGATACCAAATCAAAGGCCTTTTGGAAGTCAAGGTATACAATGTCAACCTCCTCTCCTTTATCCAGGTGGCGAGTTACCTGATCATAAAAGGAGATGAACTTGGAAAGACAAGACCTGCCTGTGACAAAGCCATGCTGGCTGTCATTCAGAATCCTACCTTCTGCAGGCCTTTTGCACATAAACCCCTTGATGATTTTCAAGTATCTTCCCTGGGATAGAAGTTAGGCTGATTGTCCTATGGTTACCTGGGTCCTCTCTTCTCCCTTTCTTGAAGATGGGCACAACATTGGCCCTCTTCCAGTCCTCAGGGACCTCTCCAGAGCATGAGTTTTGGAAAAGTTTCACCAGCAGTCCCGTGTTGACTTCCGCCAGCTCCTTCAGCACCCTCGAATGAAGTTAATCGGATTCTGCTGACTTATATGTCTAATTTTTTCAAATGATCACAGACCAGTTCTACAGTAATAGTAGGAAGGCAGTCATTTCTACCCTGCTCATTCTGTACTCTCTCTGGCATGATTTTGCCTTTGGCCTGGTGAAAGACCAAAGCAAAGGAGTCATTCAGTTCAGCTTTCTCCTAAGTGGCAGTAACCAGCTGTCCTGAGTTGCTGAGCAGTGGCCTCACACTCCCATTTGTTTTCCTCCTGTTCCCTACATACCCAAAAAATGACTTCTTGTTGTCCTTGACTCCCGTTGCTAATTTTACTTCACTTGCTGACTTAGCCCTTTGAATCTGTTGCCTACAAGTGTGGCCCATTGTTGTATAGCCCTCCTTGGGACGTGCCCAAAGCTTCCATTGTTGTACGCCTCTTTCTTCTTTCTTAAGAAAACCATGATATCCCATGACAACGAATGTGTGTCATCTTACCAGACAGCGCTATTTAACTCAATGAGTAGCAGGATACCAGAGTTGCCTGACTTTGCAAACGTCTGATTTTTCCAACACCTCTGTGAAGTTTAACATGAGAGACACATTGTCATTACCATTCCCTGTGCAAATAAGAAGCAGGTCGGGTGACAGACTGGGTTTGGATCTCGCAGCTTCTCTGAGCCCTTGGATTCATCCTATCCTAATGATACCTTGAAGGAAGCCAGCTGAGTTCCTGGGGCCCAAGGTTATACTGCTAAAAGGATTTTGCGCCTGTGCCTGTAGTAGCCACCCAGATGGCCTCTATTACTTGTGAACATGGGAACATCTACCCTTTTGCTGGGCTTACAAGGTGTTAGTAAATGAAACCGGCACAAGTTAATAAAAAGGTGGGGCCTCCTAAAAACCCTGCTGCCCTTCCCCCAAACTGCTTCCTGTAGGGCAAGTTATGTAACTATGTGTGTGTTGACACTGCCACCACAGGCATAGTAGTTACCTAAGCTAGCGTCATACAACCTAGCATGGGTCCTGGGAACAGTAAAACCACGGCAACTAGCAGCTTGGCATGGCCTTTTTCCTTGCTAGGAAGTCATATGCACCTGTGGCCACAGTGTAGACACACCCTGTATTCCACTGACTCTGTTAATCCTACCAATGCTAGTGAATAATATCCATATGCCCAAGCTCATGGAAGGCACCTGGGAAGGGCTGCTCTTTTCCAAGGCACCTAGAGGTTTAACCATATCTGATACACTCCCCTCCATGGCTGGGAAGGAAGAAAGGAAGGAGATGGTTTAATACTTACACAGTGTTACTTAACCCAGTGATCCCATTTTACAGAGATACCTTGGCATCATCATCCACATTTTATGAAGGGAAGAACTGAGGCACAGAGATCTGGAGGGATTTGCCTGAGATCATGCTACAAAATGATGTCTTGACTAAGCCATTGCTAATGTACTGATGTAAAAAAAAAATCAAGCGTTTACAATAGTATAGGAGAAAATCATGTCCACACAGTCTGTTATGTCACATGCCTTAGACCGCAAGATCCTTGTATACCATTAGGCTAATGTCTAGCTCTGCGTGTCTATAGGTGAGCCAGGGGCATGTCTAGTACCCAATGATGCAAGAATGGATCTAGACCACACTGGGATAAGAAATGTAAAACCTGCAAATACATCACCACTCTCACAATAACTACGCCCCAAAACAGAACCATCACTATTCCTGGATCTTATACCTGTACCTCCAGAAACATAATATATCTCAGCCAGTACACTAAATGTCCCGATGGAAACTATGTAGGAGAAACCAAACCACAACTGCATACCAGACTGAATGTGCACTGAAAATCTATAGAGAACAAAAATACCCAATTACCTGTGGGTGCACATTTCTCACAAGATAACCACTCTCTCTCCAATCTCTCAGTTCTAATCCTCAAAGGGAATTTACAAAACATCTGTCATAGACGAGCCTACAAACTTCACATCATAAATCTACTGGGTACAAAAAAATCATGGATTAAATATAGAAATTGGATTTGTGGCATGTTATAACCTGCCTGCCATCTGATAACCCCAGGTAACATCTCATTTTCCCAACTGAATTACATCACCTGTCAGCATTCCCTTTTTGTTTCCCTCCCACCCCCAACCTGTCTCATGCCTATTATCTCTGCTACCCATTTGCATTTTCATAGACCTGCATTTTGCATATTGGCTTCAGCTTTGATTTGGACCCTAGAGAAAACACGAAGACCAGCAGACTTTCCCTATGCCTGAGGAAGGGCGCCTGTGCCCAAAAGCTTGCAAAGAAAAATTATTCCAACTATTCAGTTGGCTTAATAAAAGATATCATGTTTACCCAAATAACCTTGTCTGCCTAGCACCCATTAGATGCATCTACATGTACACCATTACTGTGCTATAACTAGATTACTGTGCAGTAACTGAAAATTACTGTGCAATACAGATGCGCATCTACACATGCACACCCATACTGTATAGTAACTATGGTGACTTATGCCGACTTGGGCGTAAATTTGCTACCTGCATCTTGCTGAGTATTTACTGCGCAGTAAGGCACATGTAGATGCCTTACTGTGCAGTAACCCTGTTTGTGTGGACTGACCTGGGACTGACTTTAGTCCCAAATAAGCCCACATACAGTGTTACTGTGATGTAACACCTGCACATGTAGACGCCACTGTAAAAGCCGCTTACTGCACAGTAAGTTACTGCGCAATAAATACATGTGCAAATACAATGAGGCTTTGATCTTAGCAATTATGACAGACTGAGGAAAGACTTGTCTCCTGACTCCCAGGCTGGCGGTCTCACCAGAGACAAGGAAATGACCCAAGACTGCTTGAAGACCCAAGCCATTCTTGAGAACCACATCTAGAGGTGACCCACCATTTCCAAAGACAATTCTTGAGGGGCTGTTTCCACACTGGAGGAATAAAAACAAACAAACAATGGGATATAAAGCAGAAGGAGAAGGCAAAGGAAATCAAGGTCAGAATTAAATTCTTTAATACAAAAAAGGTTTGTTTGTTGCCGTTGTTGTTTTTAAGATATATCTGTAAATTCTTTGTTTAAAAATAAATATGTACTATGGAATATCTTGAAAAAATTCACTAGACACAATATGTAGTGTTAATATCTTTTTTCCCCGCAATTATTACAGATAAACAGTAGCACCAATAAATAAAATGATAACAAATATTAAAATTAAAAAGGAGAGAGATTCAAGATGTAGAATTTTCTATTTTTCCTGGGTTTTTTTTACATATATAAAAATTCGTAGTGTCTATTTAATCCGAATCACACATATACATAAACATATATGTGTATATATATACATATACATACATACATACATATATATATATATATACACACACACACACATTATATATATACATATACATATATACATATACATATATATATATATATATATACACACACACACACACATACACACACACACTTACATACATATATACACACACACGCATAGCCAAATATATATATACATATATATATATATAGTATGTAGATGTATATCTAACCCTTGTCGCAATAGGAATGTGTAGGGGGATGTGTTAGAGAAATTAATTAAATAACTGCCTATAACATGCTACTGACTCTGCCAATAATTGGGGAGATATGGGATGGGACCATAGGAGAGTTAAATTTATACACAACCAGTACAAATAAAAAAAAAAAAAAAAAGAGGTACGACTTATAAATAGTTGAAATTAAATATTAACAAAGAATACTGAAAAATCCCTACTCTTTAATTAAATTATCTGTTTAATTTCTAATTTTAAAAGGGATATTAAATAAGTATATAAAACACTTTCTCTTCCCCCTTGGAAGTCTCTGTCTTGCACATGATGCAGCAGGAACATGTATATGTGTTGGAGGCAGGCAGATGCTGGCATGTTTCTCTCTCTCTGAAAGCCATCAGCTGCATGGGGAATTCCTAGTGGTTAGTAGTCACTTGTTGTGAGTCTGTTTTTAGACTGTCTTGTCTTTTGGAAGCTTCCCATTTGGTAAATTATCAGGCGTTGAAAGTTCAATTGCAGATGACATTTGGCAGCATTCTGACACAGACCTAGTACCTTTTGGGTGACTGCATTTTTAAATCACAGAACTAGATTATATATCCAAGTAGACAAACAAACACACATTTTTGTGTGTGGGCATGGGTGTGTGTGTGTGTGTGTGTGTGTGTGTGTGTACACCCATCACGTATTACTGATATACACACATACACACAGCCCAGACTTTCAGCAGCGACTTGCGATTTTGCGTGACTCAGCTTTGAGTGCCCAGCGTAACACTCTTCAGAGGCACCTGCCATTAAGAGGGCAGCTGTCCAGCACTTTGTGAAGAATCAGGCCTGTTTAGGGAGGGAACAGCTTTGGCACCTGAAAAATAAGGCAGACAAAATCCCAAGCCATTTTTTTGAAAGTCTTAGTCATGTATATTTAAAATAATATAATTATACACACACATGTGCGCACACATTCATGACACACATACACGCAAACCTACTGTGTATATACTTTTGATTAATATCCCTTTCCAGAAACGTTCCATAAGCATCTTGGATGCTCTTCAGTGGCAGCTCTGTGCATGAAGAGAGCAGACAGTGCTGAACAAAGGCGTGGCTATACACCGGTCCCCATTCTTGCTTCAGCACACTGTAGGCTATGTGTCCTTTTTGCAGCCACCAACGGCAGAAAATGTAGACTTCTGTGATACTTCCTTGAACGTAAAGGTTTGTGTATCAGCTGCTCACCATCCTTTAAGGCCAGACTGTACCCCTGGCAGAGTTTCTACAGTGAGTGATATCAACACAAAACATACACTGATGTCCCATGTGCAAGCAAGGCAGACAGGTCATGAGATGAGTCAGAGTGAAGGCTGTGGGAAGGAGGGGAGAAGGAATCCTCAAACATGCAGCTGGCCCAGCATCCTGAGCCATTTCCGTGATCTTTGACCATAATACCTTGAGGCGCTGCTCTTTAGAATCCCCTGCCCCTCCTCTCTGTTAATTCTTCTCCCCTTCCAAGGTGAGGAGAATGTGGTTTGTGGAACAGCACGCTCTACAGAGAAACAGCAGAAGCCGCACAAGTCAGTAAGGGTTAAGAAGATTACACTCAGCGCTTCTGCCAAAGTCCAGTCTTAGCTTGTTTCTTATGCCCCAAGTAGCCCGCTTGTGTCCACAGCAGTCGAATATATCCAGTGAAGACACCAATAACATTAGTAATGTTAAAAAAAAAATCTGTCTCTGTGTGTGTGTGTGTGTGTGTGTGTGTGTATGTACACACACACACACACACACACACACATATACACACATACACACACACATTTTCTCTCTCTCTCTATATATATATATGTATATGTGGTTAAAAATAAACACATATCTACACACACACATACACACGTGCGCGCACACACAGATATACACGTGTATGTGTGCGCACGTGCACACGTGTGTATGTGTATATATATGTACACACACATACATACACGCACACATGTATACACACACACACACATATATATATATATATATATATATGTATGTATGGGAATCCCATAAAATACACCCTATAGTCTTCCTGGCTCCATTATTTAGCAGCATGAAAAGAAAACAAAAAACAACAGTTCAAAACCAAAAGGTGTATTCTGTGCGGCGGGTGCCTTGGGGAATGTTCCTTCCAGAGTCCATCGTCCGTACTGAAAGTGCTGTGCTCTACCGATCCTTCATTTTAGGGTTCATTTGGATTAGTGTTTTTTTTTTCCCCTGTCCAGGTGAGAAATCAGGCTCCAAAAACAGGGCTGTTCCCCCTTCTTCTCCGCTGCTCACCGTCTTGGCTTGTCACATCTGCCAGGAAGGAGAGGGAAGAAAGAGAGGTTACATTTGTGATTTGTGGGGGATGGGACAGAGGTAAAGAAGGGTTGGTGGTGAGGTTAAGGCGGCAGCATTTCTATGCTACTGCACCCCTGCTGGGGCACTGCAGACTTTTCACACATCTGTGGAAGGTCGGGACAATATAACTAAGGACATCAACCTGGATGAAACACATTCCCCTGGGTTCTCCGAGGCTGAGGTTAGGGGGTGAGTTTAGGAGCAGAGTCACAGCAAAAGAGCTTTCTTCCTCCTCAACCTTCAACCCCACCTTGCTTTCCATTTACCCTTACCATCTACCCACACACACACACACACACACGTGCACAGGGCCTGAGCCTCCCACGCAGAGACAGACACACACACACACACACACACACACACACACACTCTCTCCATCTAGCCTATCATTTCCATTTGAAGCAGTGCAGCCAAGAGTCTCATACAAGCAAAAAGATGAAAGGAAAGTGCCTCTCATTCCACTGGCTGCTGAGAGCAGGGGTTAGTGCCAGAGAAAAGCAGCAGCAGCAGCTTGCAGAAGCAGCAGGACAAACAAGAACTTGCCCTGCCCCATAGGGCCCAACTTCAGAAACTCCAGAGAAGAGAGGGGGAGGAACTTCAGCTTAACCAGCTTTAAATCCGGAAACAGCTAAATTACCCGCTCCCATGACTCCATCCTGTGCTCCTGGCCAATGCACTACCTCTGGAAACCTCTAATCATGCCACTCACCCCACCACAGGGAGGGACTGGCAAGAAAGTCTAATAATTCCTCAAGCCAGGAAGATTTTTTTTTTTTCACTTGAGATTATTTCCCACCCTTAAACTCTGTAGGGGTAATGCCAGCTGTTCTGGGAGTGGGGAAAGGGAGGGGGGAGTGGGACACAGCAGTGAGAGATAAAGGTCAACGGCAGGAAGCTGTCTGTTCTCACTCTCCAGGGAACTGCGCCTGCAGGGTGAAACGTAACTGAAGAAGAACAGCTCTGTTCTGCCCCCAGCACTAGTCGCCCTCCCATTCAGGTAACAGCTTCCCAGATAATTTCTCTGCATCCAGAGCAGTTTCTCAAGCCCTGGCAATGCCGGAGAGCCAGGCTTCATAGGGTTTGGCACAGAGCACAATGGCATGAGGCCGTTGGCTTGGTGAGCACCAAATCCCCAAGGGAGGGCTCAATACACAGACACTGCCCAGCCACAAAGTTTTACCAGGCAGCCAAACAGATGCCTCAGCTTCCAGCCTCTAGCCACAGGGGACCCTCATTTCATAGCTGTTTGACCTTTTAGCCTGACTATAAACAGTGCAATGCTCTCTAGATGGGAACAGACTCCAGAATCTTTGTGAATGGGAGCTAGAGTTTATAGCACCAGGCCAGTCCAGAGAGGGATCTCAGCAATCAGTTTCATGTGCCTATATAAATATATATATAGATGATCTCACGTACAGATGATCTCACACGTTACACACATGCACGCAAAGCCAGATCTTCAGCCAACGTAAAGCAGCATAGCTCCCCACAATTCAGTGAAGCCGTACTGATTGACACAAGGACCAGGCCCACTGTTCCTAGTCATGTTTCTCTATGGAGATGCACAAAAGCAAACACACAGAGATATATACAGGCAGTGTAGGTCACTAAACAGGCCCTGAACACAGTCTCTCTGTACCTGGTTCTCATAGGCAGACTAAAGAAGGGACCCTCTGCCATGCATATCCTATAAACAGGCACCATGGTGTGGGGCACAGCACAGAGTGTAGGCCTCAAACAGAAATGTGCCATTAACAGTTAGTGGATGTGAGGCATATTGTGTGCAAAGTGCAGTACAAGAGTGCCCCCCTGGGTTTTAGGAGCGGGAGGGCAGAAAAATGCTAGGGGGTTGCAGGTAGGGATTTGGCTTTTCTCTCCCCAGAGGAGAGGGGCTACATTTCCTCTGAAGAAAAGGGGCTTTTCTTGTTCTCTCTACAAAGGGAATCCAGTATGAAGCATACAGAGCTCCAGGCTCCTTCCCTGATTAACACAGCAACCCAAAAGCCACCATCTTATTCTATGAGAGAACCCCTTGAGCACAAACACCTCAGCTGTCAGAGCATCTCATCCAATCCTGACAAGCACACACACAAGCTCACAGCAAACATTTGGCAAAGAGTAAATGCTGTCCCCATCCTAGTTACCCCTCAGCCCTCCAGCCCCCAAAGTACAGAGGAAAGGAGCGATCACAGAGCAATGGTGCCAGAAGCCAGCAGAAAGCAAGCTCCCCCCTCTTTCTCTCTCTCTGTGTGTTTCTCTTTCATCCTTCAGGACACAAACCTGCAAGTGCGCTCGTTTAACTCAAGCTGCCTCGATTTGCAACGTGAATCTGTGTTTTTGCAGGAACATTTACAGGTCTGGGGATCTTGTACAAACAAGTGCTTTCTCCTCTCTGAGCAAGGCTCACAGTGACTGCAAAAAGGCAAAAGGAAAGACGTCTAAGCTACAGCGCTTCAGCAGGAAGAAAATACACATGCAACACCCTACACATCAAAGCAATCCCCTGCCCCCTCCCAACAGCCCCCACGCTGTCCCATTGAAGCATCATTGGCTGAGGGACACTCATAGCACTGCCCCGAAAGCCCCAGAATCTGTTCACGACAAAACCCTCTTGCATCAGCATAAAGAGACAGAAAACAGGTTCTCTGCACGGTATTCACAAATCCTGCATCAATTCCAATCTGCAGAGGGCCCAGGGACTGGAAACCGACAGACCCTTGCTAGCAACAGATGTGTTAGCAAGGGGGCTCCTGAAACAGAACATCCAAGCTTCACTGAGGCCAGCAGCTAGCAGGCAAAGAAGCAGGAATCTATCCACCCCTGAAAAGCAGGCCAGACTCCTGAATCATCAGGGGCAACAACTGTGCAGAGAGCAGAGAGGACATCCCTGCAGCTTGCACCAACTGCCAGGTATTGCCTGGTCATTTCTTGAGGATAGGGGAAGTGAAGTCATCTGTTAAGCCCCCATCCCACTCCAGACTGGCCACCCGAGAATCTACTAGGAGACGGGCCAGAAATTTACAATGCAGAATTGTGTGAACCAGAGTGAGAGAGACAGAGACCAGAAGACAGAGAGAGAGGAGCCGCCAAGTCCAGCAGAGGGAGAGAGAGACGCCTTCTAAATTTCCCACTGCTCCTCTCCGCTTGTGTTTCCACCAGACACACATGCGTGAGTGCACACACATACCCACACATACATACACACCCACATGCATGCATGGTAGGTGCCAGCCTCCTGTTGCAAGACTCTGTAGGAGTGACTTGCTGGGGACAGAAGCCAAGTGGTGAAAGTGGACGGCACAGGTGCGTCATAAAGGAGCACTAAGAGTGCAGAGAACCCTCCCGCCCCACCCTCTCTGGCACGCTTAGACATGGCTGCTGTTGCTTGTTAATAGAGAGAAGGCGCCAAGCAAGCAAAAGCCACCTTCCCTGAGCTCTGCTTCCCCTCAGTGCCAGAGCTGAGCCACCACCAGCGCAGCCCCTGAGAGGGATCTGAGCCACCCAGTGATTTGAGGGGGGGGAAAGGTAAGATTTTTCAGTGTGCTGCAAGCAGGTGGGACAATTTAGGGACAAGCTCTACGAGCACAGGACACAAACGTACAAGCTGTGTGGTTTGTACCGGCCTTTCTTGCGCTTTCTCTTTTGACCCTTTCCCTTTCCTCGCTTTGATTTTCTGGAAGAAAAACAAAACAAAACAAAAAAAAAAAAAACAGAAAGAGAAAGAGAGAAAGAAAACGGAAAGGGGAGGGAAGCCCCAGCCCTGTGCCTGCTGGGAGGAGGGGGAAGCACACAGTGTTGTAGAGAAGCAGGTCTGTGGGGTGTTGTATTTGTGTTCAGCCCCAAGCCACACACACTGACTGGCCTCTCCACACTGCCAGCGCCACCACACTAGGGCCACGTATGAAGCAAAGGCAAGGCCAAAGGCTGGAGTGCTGCAGAAGCCCCCTTCAAGGCAAAGGCAGCTTGGACCCTCACCAGCAACAGCAGCTGTCCCAGGGGTGCCTTCCTCCTCTGAAGAGGGGCTTTCAGAGATTGGGATGGGACAGGGGCAGGGAAGGGAAGCAGAGACACTCAATTAAGTGCCGCACAATACCCGTGCCTTGTAAATGCTTTTCTGGCAACAGATCATAAGTCAGTGCTTGATGAGAGGCAACATGAATGAAGGGATTCCCTTCCCGCCTCGAATAAGGAAAACACTTAGGCAGTGCTAGCACCACCCTACAGGGCAAGGGCATCCCCCACAGTCCAAGGAAAATGTTGGCACTCCAAAGACTCTTCCCATGCTGAGCAGCAGTGCTGGGTTAACATGTGAAAGGAGCAGGTGAGGAAGCCACTTCCTGTTAGATGCAGGGAGTGGAGGCTGGGAGGGGCAGGAAGGGGGCCTTGCCACGTGAGGCTCACCACAAAGAGGGAAAGTTTGGAAGCATGTGACCACCCAGCCCTTTGCCCTGCAACCACCACCCTTGCAGCAGCCGGGGCAACCCAAGGAACCTGCTCACCTGTGGAGCAAGGGCCTGCAGCACTGGGCACCCAGCCCACCTCCCTTTGCCACCCCTGCAGCTGCACAGGCAGATCCGAGGAGTGACTCATGCAGGCAGGTGAGCAATGTTGCAGGAGGAGGAGGAGGAGGTGGTTGTCTAACCTGAATCGCCTGTTCAACCATTCTGCCTCCTGCCTGTCACTCCACTCAGTGGTTGGGAGCCCCTGCCACCTACCTACTGGCAGCTTCCGAATTGATCATATGAAGGGGAAGAATTAAGAGCCCTGACCTAGTTAGGACATGTGGCGGGGGTAGGGGAAAGAGCCCCCTCTCAGCCAACCAAGCTGTTTTCAGTCCTCCCCACACACTTTCCACATGGATCTGCTGGGCAGGCAAGCGAACGGAGCCAAGACGCTGACCCATTTGACACTTTCTTCTTTCAAAATAATTCACTGATTGCACCTGGTTTGTAGCAGCAGGCTGGGATGCTAAGCGCACTAAGCACCTATCTTCATGCCCAGGGAGAGAGCCGGGGAGAAGTCTAGAACCTGCTCTGTTCCTTGAGCCACACAATCACCAGGGCCAGGAACAGACACGTAAACTGGGATAGAGAAGGGCCAGTGTTTATTGGTCGAGTGAGCCCTAGTGGCACAGCTTTTCAGTCCACCTTGGGTGGGTAGGAGAGGGGGAGATAAGGAAGAAAGAGTGGGGAAGGAACCTGAAGGTAACTGTCAGGGTATTTTGGGAGTCCCGTTCAAGCTTATGTGCTGCAACTGGCAACTGAGTGCTAGTTCCCTTCCAAACTCTCTCCTAGCTGCAAGCAAAGGGAGCATCCCAAGAACACACCAAGAGTCATAATGTGGTGGTGGTAGAAAGACGGGAATTTCCTTTGGGAGAGATTTCCACACCCTTGCAAACTAGAGAGACATTAAGGGCAAGTAAACTCCAGGGTCAAGGGAGAAAGTGCATCAGACATAACAGGGACTTGAGGCCAGCCCTAGTGTTCCTAGTGTACAGAAACAGCAAGGGACTGCACACCTGGTCAGAGAAGGCAGGGACACTACAGAGTCAGAGAGGAAGGCCTGGCTGCCTCACCCGCTCCCCATTGGCACCCGTGCTCACACAGAACCAACGCTCTCACACCATCGAACCACAGAGTCACGTGGATGAGCTGCCACTGCACAAGTGAGTCCCAACTCAGCCTACTGGTACCATGAGCAAGACTCCAGGGATGGGTGAAAGGCTGGTGAGTGGCTACACCTATGAAGCCAACCAGAAGATGCGTTCTCTCTCTCTCACATGCATGTGTTCTCTCTCTCTGTTTCTGCTTTATCTCCCCAAGCCCCAGCCCATTCTTTACTCATTCAACTCAGTGCAGCCACATGGCAAAGATGCTGTCCCAGCAATATGCAGTTCTGCATAACCGCTCACATGAGGGGTTGCTCTTTATTTATGTATGTGTTTATGTATTTATTCATTCATTCACTCCACGTTCGTTATCATCACGGCGGTGGTCGGGATGGTGTAAAAATCATCACCCTCTGCAGGCAGGCTGTACCCTACCCCTCTTATGTCCCTAGAATGGAACCACAAGCTTGAAAGAGATTCCACCTTCCCTTGAAGCCCTCAGCCAAGTTCATCCCCATCTCCTGCTAGGAGGGCTAAGATGGCTCCTTTCCCTCACCCGCCCACCCACCCACCCAGCCCCGTCACCAAGCAATGCTCATCCACATGTAGAATCACCCCTGCCTTCACCAGACTTCCAGTGCTACCACCTCCTACTGCCAGCCAGCAGAGCACCCACTCAGCTAGAGGCTCTACTAGGAACCCAAGCTGAGAGACTGTCTTGCTTCTGAAAGAGTCTCTGCGCAAGCTGCTGAGAAAGAAGCCAGCAAGTTCTCACCAAAGCAGCAAGAAAAAGAAAGACAGCAATTTCCAGTGATCAAAGAAACACCTGGGGAGGGGGAGAGCAGGGAGCACCTAGAATCCATTCCTGATAGACACATCAGATTCCACTCCAGAATACCCTGGGTACTCTCTGTAAATCATTAGGGAACCAATTCCATGTTCTGGGTCAGGAAAGTTCCTGCCCTAGCCTGAAGCAGGGAGAACTACATCTGGATTTCTGTGCCCACCTGGAATGGATTTAGGGCTTGCCACCTAAAACCACCACCTAATAATTAAAGAAACAGCTCCTGGATTTGAGCACCTCTTGCTGACAAATGACCAAAAGAGGGAAAAGGAAAGGAAAAAAAACAACCAACCACCATGAGAAAAAAAAAAAGGGAGAAAAAGCTCGCCACTTACTTTTCTTGCTTAGCTTTGACATCTTTCTTTGGTCTGGAAGGGAAAAAAGGACAAAGGCCTGATTAAAAGGGATCCCCCTAGAGACCCCACCAATTATACCCTCCCCTGGCCTGCCCCAGGGTCTGCAGTCACAGGTCTGCTCCCCAAATCCTTGCCCCGTACAAGGCAGGAACTGCAAGCACCACAGAACATGCCCATTCTGACTAAGGGACCACCCTGGAAGGTTTCTGCCCTTCCTTGGAAGCCAGTAGGCTCCCCCATGACATATCATTTGTCCACAGGATACACCCTACCCTAACCCATCCCAGGCACTGTCCTCCAATCACCTGCCATCTTGAGAGTGGTAACACCTGCAATGGAAGGACCCCCTCCCCACTAGTCCAGCTGTCTCTCTGCACACCAGTTTGGAACAGACTTGAAGTGCTAATTGGGCCAGGTCTTTAAGTTTAAGGCAGTGAAAAAAGACAAGGCCAAATCCCTGGAGGTAGGTTTATTATGACAGCAGTCAGAGCCCTGGAGATCCCAGCACTGTTCCATTCTCACCTGCATTCACATTTACTGTGCTGTAAGAAGCTCATGTATGCTATGTGTTGACTCTGATGGGGTTTAATTCTCATGATCTGGAAGGAAAAAAACAAAGTGTCATCATCCTGGCCCCTAATCAGCACCTCAGAGAGGGTCAGCAACCCCCACACAAGCTAAAAATACATTCTCAGCCCCAGCTGACCCCTGGGGAGCACAGCAGAGCCTATAGAGAGTCACCAGCCACATCCCCACTGCTCCCGGGTTCAGCCCCAGGTTTTCTTCTTCCAGATGTTCAGTCAGGGTAGAGCTGGTGAAAAGTGCAGGCTGACAACCCCAAAGGCTGGTGGTGCTGAAATAGCAGTAGCAATACCAGCTTTCTCCATGGAGCCTTCCCTACACCTCTGATGTGACAGGGTCTTGCCTAATACAGGCCACTTGTCCAGTCGGTCCAGAGCCCCTCTAAGAATGACAGTCAAGTGACTAATTTCACACCAGACACCAAAATGCCCTCAGATGGCAAAAGGCTTCAGGTTAAAGTGGAGGCTGAAAATGAACCAGTCCATATCTCTCCTGACTGCTGAAGCCAATCACTTCTTGGAGGTTGTACTCTTTTGGCTGATTGATGTGTACAATTAAAGCTGCTAATTAGTTGGATGGGCACACCCATTGTCCCAGTGCTTAGTGGTCAGATCATCCCTGAAGATCCAAAAGCTCCCAAGGATCAAGTCAAGGAAGCTCCACTGATGTAATCTGAGTCAAGGATCTGATGCTATACATTTATACTGCACTATTCACTGAGCCTTGCTGGGAGATGGGCACTGTGACTGCATCAGAGGCTTGTCAATGCACCCATCCCCCACGCCCCAATGGATGATTCCAATGATCCCAGACTGGGGATTCCAGTAGGAAGAAATACATCTCTAACACATCTCCAAATAAAATGGGGAGGCAGGCTGACGGGGGCCTTTAGAAGCTACCACACTATAGGTAACAGTGCAAGCCTCCTTGATGAGCTTTGTGCATTTCAGTTCACATACAGCTTAGACCCCAAGAAAAATGAGTGTGCTGGTATCAGCACAGTCCCTTCTGGGCTCTTCTACATCCTATAAAGCCACCGCACCATTTACAGCCTCTGTTTGAGAGTTTCAGGGCTGAGACATGAGATGCTGAAGGGCAGGAGCGAGGGACATCAGCAAGAGCTGGATGTGGGGAACCCAGGGCTGAGATAGTAGGGGGCTATAGGTCAGTTACAAGGGGAATCAGCATTGCCCTAGGGTGAGAGAGAGAACCCAGGCTCATGCAGTGGCACAGTGGCAGAGCTTTCTGAGGAAAGACTGCCCAAAATGTAGCCTTCCTGTGCGCCCAGTGTTAGCCACAATTGGTAGCCTCTGACTTGCAGAAGCCCTTGATTCTGTAGCTGCAGAACAAAAGAGAGAAAAGCATAGAGTCTTTCCCGCTTGACACTGCAGCAGTGTGTTTCTTAGAGCCCCTTCACACCCCTGCTGTGCCAATGTAGCTAATGACCCAAATCCCCAGCCCTGTCTGTACAGGCTGACCTGACATGCCCTCCAGGAGAGAGAGTTCAGAGAGGACTTCCTCTCTTACAGTATAGCCAGCCGCATTAGGAGCAAGAGCTGTGTGATACAAGTCCCAAACCAAAAGTTAAGGTGGAGCGAGAGACGGTTCCCTCTGGGGCCTCAGAGACCATGCTGGGAAAGTTCCCTTTATATTGCTGTATCTCTCTTTGTAACTACTAAGGTAACTCCACTGACCCAGAAAATGGATTCTTCCATTAACCCTAATGGAAGCAACACATGTTAAATCCCTGGGGTGCAGCCAAAGGGAATCACACCCCTGCCTTACCGAGTGGTGTCTCATTACTCCAGGGTATGGCTGGCAGCAAGACACACTCTCCCCCTGATTCC
Organism: Crocodylus siamensis; assembly: GCF_052110815.1. Classification (NCBI taxonomy): domain Eukaryota; kingdom Metazoa; phylum Chordata; order Crocodylia; family Crocodylidae; genus Crocodylus; species Crocodylus siamensis. The sequence goes on along the minus strand of NC_143395.1, from coordinate 153,547,337 downwards.
CCAGAAGGTCCATCCCCCATCTCGGAAGAGGTCTCTCTCCCCAGGATAAGCTTTACTTTCCAAGCTGCTACTGCAACTTAGGGAAGGCCTGAGGATAGGAGGCATTTTTTCCTCCTCTGTGCTTATTCCCTAGCCAGGCCCTCACCTCCATGGTGACGTTGTGCACTTCTCCGGGGACACACTCTAGGCCCTCATCACCGCAGCAGCCCGCACACCTCATCAAGGGAACACAGGATGGCTTGAAGATGTATTCCACTTCATCCGGGTACTCCTGGAATATGTCCACCAGGGTCTCGATTGTCCTGCAGTAGCTGCGCTTATAAACGTCCAAGAACTTGATAACTGTGGGGAGGGAAGAAGCAAATTAGCAGCGGCTCAGCCTGGAAATACCCACACAAGTTGCAACTCCTGAACCCTCTGCTCCTCAATGGTAGTCTTGCAGTGCTCTGCAGTCTCTGCAGCACAGGCTTCACCCCCTCTCCACCACACCATGCTGTGTTAGGCCACCCAATAAAAGTGTAAAGTAACTCGCCAAATATCTTGCTGACCCTTTTGGTGCGGTAGAGAGGAAGGGGTGCAGGCTCCTGACTGAACTAGCTTCTGCTTCTGAAGAGCGGAAAAAGGACAGGAGTAGCAAACTAACCAACTGAATAGATCCTCCATGATGCTGCTCTATGCCTGCTGATGCCTCCTCTACACACACCCTGTCTCCTGTTATCTGACATGCTCCATCGTATGTGCTGCTGCTGAGTGCATTAGCTCAGCCAAAAAGCACCACAAAAAGTCATTTGGTGTGGCGACTGAGTCATTGACAGGGCTCATCTTTCACCCCTCTCAAAATATCAAAGTTTTATCTGGTGGTTTTTGGACAGAGGGGCAAGGGGTAAAGTGGGAAGCACCCCTCAAAAGATGAGGGCAGAAGGGACAGGGTTTGGGAGCAGGATTTCCCCAGAGGTTAAGAAGAATGGGCCTGGTCCATGAAGCATGCCTTTCCACTCCTCCATCCTGTCCACCTCTAGCTCTTTTCACCTTCTCTGACCATCCCCTACACGGCCCATCCAGAGACAGCCCAAGCATCCTTCCCACTTTGCCATCTTCTGAAATACTGTGCAACATCTTAATGACACGTGCCAAAGTCTCAGGCCCTAAAGCCCTGGAACTCTGAGAAAAATCATACTTTCTCGGCCCAGGGAATCCAGGGGCAGCCATACAGCAAGGGACTCAAAACCACCACACACCACTCACAGTAATCACTGGGCCACACACATTTGGCTACTGAACCCAGATAAGGCAGAATGGGGACATGGGAGAGGAGAGCAGTCCGTCCTTTATTTCCTGTCTTCCTCTGAGCACCGAAAAGGAGCCAACATCAAGCACTGCTACCCTCTCTGATTTCACAGGAATTTCCCAATGCTCCCCCAACCTGGTGCCAAAGATGCCTCTCGTTGCTTGGTCAAGGGTCAGAGAGATTTAAAGACATGATAAACAGGACAGATAAATGCACCAGCAAACCTGCTTCCGGCATGGTTCCACATACAGTAAAGGCAGGGTGGCCCTGCAGCCTTCCTAAGCTTCTCCAGCTTTCTAAGGTGGAAGTTATGAGTGGAGCAGAGGGACAGGGTAGGCAGAGGGAGACTGCATCGCCTGTGCTGTTCTGCATTAGAATGATAGGCCCATAGTGTGTGCACAGCCCTGCAATGGTAAGGTTGATAACCCGGTGTGATAAGCACAAACTGCTTGCCTCATGGAAAAAATGGTCTCTGGTAAGCATTTCTGGAGTGCCCTGAACCTGTGACAAACTGGCATAAAGGTTGCTTTGCCACAAAAAAAGCTGCAAGGCTTTGAGCTCAGGGCCTACGGTTAATTGTTGAAAGTTAATTCTAGGTCACACAGAGCTGACAGTGTCACAAGCGCTGCTGGCAATGTGTACAAATGGGGAGGAGCTTCTCTCTGGGACTCTGAAGTGTCAGAAAGCACAAGCACGTATTAAAAGAGCAAGTGGCTCAGGGAGGGGAAATGCAGCCTGGAAGGCCAGGACTGATTACTGGCATTTCTCCTTGAGGAGAAAAGTCCTCCCTCCTCCCTGCCTGCCACTGCAGTTTGTCTCTCATCTCTTTCCCTGTCTTGTCTGCACTGCCTCCTTCTCCCTGTTCACCTTCAGGGTGACCTTAACCTTAAAAAGAGGCTATCTATATTAAACAGTTTAGCACCTGAGAGATTCTGCCAACATAGTGACTGATCAACCTCCTGCTCCACCTTGCTGTCCTAGGGTTAAGAATCTGAGAACTATTACCAAAAAATAAGTTGGGGATAAAAATGTTCATGGATTCATTGTTGGGGGTGGGGGGAGGGGGAGGGACTCACAACCCATGCAAACCAGATGCTACCCCATGCGCTAGCCTACAGCATAAGAAGCAGAAGACTCTTCCACTAGACAGATGAGTGAAAGTGAGAAGAAAAAGCTACCAAAAGCATAAATGGGAAAAAATGGGGCAAGCTTTCAAAATTTAATTTGCTTTTGTATAACCTATGGGGTTATTAGCAAAGGCAATTCACACACACATACATATACACACATTTTACACATATATATACATATACATTCACACGCACACAACACACACGTCAAGCTGAATTGCCTTTGCTAATAACCCCATACATTATACGAAAGTATATTAATTTCATGTAAACTATTAATTAAATTTAATAATAAATTAAATTGTGTAATTATTTATTAATAGTATAATAATTATTTATATTAATATATATTAATCAAGATTCAGCTGTGCACTTTAAAGCAACAGATAATGCCAGTGAACCCAGGCTACCAATTGGCTTCTAAACTTTCTTTTTGTGTGTTCCTTTCCAGAGTCCTGCCTCAACCTGATATTAAAATACAAGTTGTGTGCTTTGATTTGTAGAACAAAAAATGTTTATTAAGTGGTCTGCTGACACTCTCAGCAATTTTCAAGTGGTCCACAAAAAAAAAAAAGTTTGAGAACCACTGCTTGAGCGTTTGGGATGCAGGGTGCTGCCAGAACCAGAAATTCCTCCCAAAAAAACTCCACAGCAAATTGTGACTTGTTGCTGTTAGCATCTTCTGTGGGAGGATTTTTTGACAGTTTCTGAAAAGGTGGAAGGGAATCTGTATCTGCTGTTAAATTAGAAAACCCTCCTCACAAAGAATTATTTTCATGGTAGCAGGTGCTCTGCATGTAGGTTATATCTGTGTTGTACAGTTATTATGGAACCCATGTCTGAGGACCAGGGCAAGCTTAGCCCAAATATGAACTTCCCCACTGCAAAGTTGTGTCTGTGTTACTGCATTCTCACTGCCACTGCACTGGCTCATACATGTCTGGAGTCATACCCCACGGTTCTTTGTGCCGAGCACTCCAGAATACTTTCCCAGGCAGTTGTATCAACTGCAGAAGAACTCATCTGTCCTTCAGAGGGAATTGTGGGAAGGTCATTAAAGGACTGTCAGTACTCGAGTGATCTAGCCTGCACCCTCACTGCAAACTAGCAGGCTCCAGGAGAGGTAAAATTGATCCCACTTTCTAGAACACATTCCTCAAAGCTAGGGGCACCAGTCCTTCTACACAGATGGCAGGAAAATTAAAGGAAAGACACAATCAGATCCCAGGTTAACTCTGTGATGGAGCCATAGTCTTAGCAGAATTAAGCACAATTTCTTGGCTGTGGGGCAGGGAGAAACTGTGTCATGTATATAAACAAATAAACCTATATAAATATATATATAGTATATATACAGTGTGTGTGTGTGTGTACACACACACACACACACACACACACACACACACACACACAGTTCTTTTAAAAATAAAAATGCAGCCAAAAAGGCTGGTGGTTTCCTTTATTTATACCAGAAAGTCTTTTCTCGTGGAGCAAACAAAGAGTATTTGTCTGACTTGTCTACAACGTCCTGTGCCACAAAACCATGCGGAAGACTATCTGAGAGCTAGAAAGCCTGGGGCTAGAATTACAGAGACCCCAAACTGGTTCAGGTCCATCCAATATAAACCTGGCTGAAATGGCTGTACAGATGGGTGATAAAAATAAGCACACACACACAAAAAAAATCTCTCACTCCAAGAGCTCTAAGACCTTACTAACCTCCAGCGAACGAAGCTGTGCGACCTCCCTTGTAGAGTTGTGCCATGTTATCACCCTGTTATTACAGAGGAGAAACTGAGGCACCATAAGAGCAAGAGGAAAAGGAAGGTGATTTACTCAAGATCACATGGCAAGCCAGAAAGGTACCCCAGGAGTCTTGATGTCTACTGCTTTAGTCTAATTACAGCCATGTTTGCATCACAGAACAAGCAAAAGAACCTAACAGTCTTGACTCCCAGCCCTCGCTGCTCTAACCATTAGACCAAACCCATTCAGGATGAACAGAAGCACAAAAGGGCACAGACTAGGGGAGTAGCTACTACTTATTTCTATCTCTCACAGACGGACTGGGCACTAAAATAAGCCTATTAGCCAGATCAATCTGAAGTCCATGTTTGCTGTTGACTGCAACTGGAGCAAGGATCAAGCTCCAGGATGTGGCAGTCCACCAGCAAAGGAGAAATGGATGATGATGTAAAATGGACACCTTGTACTAACCCCTCTGGCAACACCTTGCCATGCCAATAAAGTTATTGAAATTGAAATTGAATGTGGCAAAGTCTTCGGTCCCCAGCTGCACTGCTAGAGCCCCCTGCTGCCCTTCGGAGGGAACAACACCAAAGGTCACAACCTGTCAGCCCTTGCCAACCAAATGACGCAAAAGACAAGCTGCAGCTGTGGGTGGTCCCAGCAAGACAGTGGGTTTCTCCACCATGCAAGCAGAAAAAGCATAGAAAGCCTGGAGAGTCTGAAAGGTGCCTGAAGATCACATCAGCCTAAAGCTCCAAAGTCCATACTTCTGTAATCCCAATTCTAAAACAAGGATTATAGAGAAAAAGCCGATACATTAAAATATACAGCCACCCACAAGTCAGAAGTAGACTACCAAGAATTGAGTTCTGATAGCCTGTTACCTATGGCCTACAGACCAGACCTATTCAACCTTGCAGCTGAACTCCTGGTCCACTACTTATTACATTGGTCTCTGGGCAGCTGGAGTGATATGAAATAGCAATGGCTAGGGAAGCACTAGCATCCAATTTTCTTTCTGCCAGCATTTTCTATAAGTACTACACTCCCAGCAGCAAGCTGAACAGAAGCAGCTGGACTGTGCTACTAGCCTCACCAGGCCAGGTAGCTCACAGACAGCAAAAGGGAGCCTTTTTTTGTATTTACCACTGTAAAGTGCTTAGCAGTACAGCCCTCTCACAAGCTATCTGTGGAGAAGAAGAGTGTGAATCTGTAAAATAAGCCCAGGCTATTCTGCTGCTTCTCTCTCTCTCTCTCTCTCACACACACACACACACACACACACACACACTCTTTTTGGGTTTTTTGGGATGTGCTAACTTATGGTCTCAGAAGAATTCAGGTGCTGATTGGTCTGTTGTCTGATGATCAGATATTATCACTGAGCAGGGCACAATGAGTGCAGAGGGGAAAGAGAAGAATAAGAGACAGGCAGCAGAGATGACAAATTCCCTCCTGCAACCTTGTGGCAAATCCCTAGGAAATTATTCACAGCTACTCAGCTTTTCATGTGGCTATTTTTTTATTCTTATTCTTATTCTCAGAGTTCTGGGAAATGTGAAATGGGTTCATGAGCATCTCTGCAATTTATTCCACTGCACTGGCACAGCCAGCCTGTCTCCAGAAAAGTAACTGCTGATGGGAAGAGAAGCAGCCCAGCCCACCCAGCTCAGAAAAAGGCTTTCTGAATGAAAGAGCCGCCCTGCTAGGCATGCAGCCACAAAGGGTTAAGTCGGATTTCTCACGTTTCCTCTCATTCCCCCTTCTGCATCTGCGCCTCTCTTACCCCCCCGCCCCCCTCCCAAATTACGCCTGTTTTCCAGAAGGTGGCAGTATTGGTCCTCAAGAGCTTCTGGGCAGTTTGGCTCAATGTCTCCCCGCTCTCCCCTCCTAGCACCCCATTTCCATTTCCCCACCTCCCAGAGCTCCCCCTAATTTAACTTGTAAACCCTGTAGCTGTTGAAAGGAGAGATGCAAACCACTCACCTTCATTGGGTTTCCTCTCCCCATCCCCCAGGGTCGGAGCCGCCTGCGACAACTGCAAAGATAACAGAAAATTAGTCAAAACACAAAGTCATTACCCAGTCCCCAGGGGCAGTTAGGGAGCTGAACAGCTTTCTGGGATTCTGCAGGCAGGCTCCAGAGTGCTGAGGCAACAAAGCCGCTGGAAGCCCCCAATGTTTCGAAGCATGACTGCAGCATCCGGATGTATTCATTCACACCGCGGCTATACCCAGCCCCCCATTCCCCAGGCCTGAGAAATAAAACCCCCACAAAGGAGCGTGTCAGACTTCCCTGCTGGAACTGTATCGAGGGGAATCTCTGGGCAGGGCGGGTGGCAGGGAGGAGGGGTGTTATTCAGAAAGGTTTTTGCTCCCTTTGAGGTGAAGTGTGTGTCCCCCTTCGTGACAGCATGACAGGCACAGAGAGACCTTTGTCTCCTCTTGCCCTCAGAGCAGAAGAAAATGAAATAAAAATAACACCCCAGCTAGAGCTGAAAGGGGTGGAGAAGGGCAGGGGCCATGGAATCAAGGCAAAAATAATTCCCCTTGGAATATGTGTGTGCGTGACAGAGGGGGGGGCATTTGGAGGAGGAGCAAGGCTCTCACTCAGTGCACACCGTTGCTATAAAAAAGAAACTAACTGTTCAAAGGCATTTCAAATTATTAAGGTCAAAAAACAGAGAGCGAATCTGGGCTGGGGGCGGAGGAGAAAAACAACATTGGTGACCTTCTAACGCTGACATGACAAATACGCCGGGAGATTTGACCACGTTCATGTTCCAAGGAAAGTTAGTGGAAGGTATTTCAAAAAGGGGCCTACGTTACAAAGCACACCCGCAAGTGCAAAGAGATTGGGCACTACTTTTAAAGGGACCGCCACACACTTTTTCCTCTCTCTTCTCTTCTCTTAATTTGCTCTGTTATAAAAGTAAATGATTCAGATTAACATATTGTGGCATAGGGAAAGGAGGGGGAGAAAAGAATCGGGGTTTGAAAGGACATCTGTGCTTTTTTCAGTGGTGTATGCCTGTCTGCTGCTGAGATGTGAAGGTGTCAATATTTGGCCTGATGTCAGACTGATTAAGTGTTACATCACTCCCTCCCATACTAATTCCACCAGACTACTTCTGCTTCCCAGCCCTGGAAGGAAGGACACCGTGCAGCTCAACATGACGGGGCCACAGTTCTGGGCCTTTGATTTGCTGCTGTGAAGCAAGACCCCTCTGCTCTCTCTGCTACATTCCCCTAGCAAAAACACACACACACAAAAAAATTACTCCTGCTGTTTTGTTGTGACAAGAGACACTTCTGTGTGGCTGCAAGAGGTATGAATGGAAATAACTAACCCGGGGCAGAACCAGGGGGAGGAAGGGAGTTCAAGTGCTACAGTGTTTTATTAAGAACTGTTTTCACTTTCAGGTGAGACCTTAAAAACTCAGCTCCTCTTTGCTTTATGGGAGCATTATAGCTCTAATGCAACTTTCAGAAGTATCAGGCTTCACTCTGGTATCCTGGACCAGAAGTGCCCTCCTTCCATCACCTGTGCAATGCCCTCCACCCCAGACGTGGCCATAGGTCAGTTGTATTAAGTTGCTTTGCATATAAAAGCAAAATACTGTGTGTCACTAATTAAATGTATTTAGCCGTGTAAAGAGACAACTGTCCAAATTCTCATTAGACAGATCACCAACCCAGCCAGGCTGTCATGGCTCGGTGTCAGGCTGGCCGCAAAGATCTGCTGCCTATACGCTTCTATACAGACACACACACATCTCTCAGCCAAGCAGCTTGAAGCTTTAGCTTTCACAGGACAGCAGAGATGGAACTGACAAAGTTCAAGAAGCCCCTCTCTCAGTTATGCCTGTGAGGCTGAACAGAATTACCTCTCTCTAAAGTCCCCCCAGCATCTCTGACCTGCAGAATCCCTAAAGTCATTAAGTGCCAGACTCTGGGGATAAGGTGAAAATCCAGCCTTGAGGGCAGGGGGACTGTCTGCCTGTTCTATCAGTTTAAAAGCAAGATCCCAGGACCAGTTTCATTCCTAAAGTGTGAAGGTCACTGCAACAGCACAAACAAAATGGATGTGGCAGCGGTCCTCTGAAACCATGCTGTGCCACAAAACCATGGGCCAAAAGGAAGCCATAGCAAGAGTAGAAAAGCATCAGTTATCTCAGAGTATGAAGGAAGGAAATCACTAGCTAGATCAGTCTGCTCAGTCGACAAGGCCCAAAAAGTCCTATTAGAGGAGGTTATGTCCTGCTAGGAACAGCATGAACACTACCCTGTACTGAAACTTTTATATCTCAGCTTTGTCTATTACTCCCTGAAGCAAGCAGCCCTCCTGTTGCTGGCCCTCTTTCCCTTCCCCCACCTCTCCTGCAGGTGTCAGAAAACAGGTGTATGCAGCTTTTTCTTCACTCTCCACCTATAATATGGCCTCAATCTCCTTCTTCAGTGGAACCTACACAACCAGCACCTGGAGACGCAACTCAGATCCAAGCTAGGAGCAACTAAAAATCAAGCCTATCGCTGTGATTTAATTTTTTTAAAAAGCAGCAGAAACTACCAGTCAGCAACATCTGTGCACATGCTGAATGAAGTGGGACAAACTGGATCAAAATAAATTCTCCAAGCAGCTCCTGACTACCGGCTGGCACCCAAAGGAAGGTGGTTCAACAGTTGGCCTGTCCTTCACCCCATGCCCTTGGAACTATAGAAGAACTTCTTAGGATTATTAATAACAATATTATTAACAATCCCACATCACCCTACGGGCCTTGCTATACTCAAGAGAGTGCTCTTGTCTTCTCTGACTGCTGTATGCTGCCTATTGCCTGTCCTGGTGCCCAATTCTCTTGGGGCAGAATTGCCTGGCAAGGAGGGAGTTTGCTTCATATGGGACCACAATATTAGGTACCCTAGCAGGGCCAACTGGAAATGGAAAACCTATCAGGGACAAAAAGGCCTCATGCCCTTCGGTGGGAGCCTGAAGGTCATGCTGCTTGGGCGCTCTCTCCTCTGCTAGCTTTTGGAATTACTCATTGCTTCCGTAATATGATTTCTTTCCAATGGATTTTATATTCTCTTGGGCCAGGGAAGAGATCCCAGCACTTAAGGGGGGCATAAGCAGCCTGGAATTAGGGTCTGGTGAAGGGAAAGGTTTCTCTGAGCCATTTGCAGGTTGCTAAGAGTGCATGGTCTAAAAATCAGTCAAACACTCCCCAAAAGAGAGTTGGACCCTGTCTCGTCCTGGCTGTGTCTGCACCTTCCCTGCCCCCCTCCTGATCCTGTGCAGCAAGCTATTCTCTGGAGGAAGAGAAAAGGTTAATCTACGTGTTTCCCCCAAGCACCACCACCACCACTACTCTTTCTCTTCCTTCCCCTCCCCCTAATCTGTGCAGCCTCATTAAAAGAGCTTTGTAACTGTTTAGGGCTGGAACAAACAATCCAGCCACTCTAGGAGAGACTCTGGGAGAGGAGTTAAGGCACTTTCTGTCTAAGGAGCTAGAAATTCTTCCCTCAGAGGTTTCTACTTAAGGGGGAGCTTAGCTGCAATCCTTCCCACTGTAGAAGCAGGGGAAGTCAGTAATCTTGCAAACAGGGAGCTCAGCGGATGAACCTCTGACACAGCAGAATGGGCAGGAGTTTTTTGGTTTGTTCAGGAATCGGAGCAATCCTCCGAGATGTCAGGATGGAATCCCCCTCTTTGCCTCCCAAACACCATTCTCCCAGCAGAACTGAGAAGCAGCTTTGGAGAAGGTGCCCCACTGCCGCCGATCTCCTCAGTGTGCGGGGGTGGGGGTTGGGGGGTTGGAAGTAAGCTCCCTCGGTCTTCCCAGCGTGGCCTGACACAACACACACCAAAAGCAGCAGCCCAGTGGATGTGAGATCATTAACAGTCTAGTCGCAGCTTCCCTTTTTCTCTCTGTCTTATGATTGCTGATCCTGACAGCAGTACAGCTGGAGGACCCAGGTCTCTTCACATTCCCGGGCATGAAAGAAAAGAACTGCTGGGGTAACCCCTCCCAGGCTACAGTTTAGAATCAGACCCGTCAAACAAAGAAAGAGTGGGAGGGACCTGAATGGTCCCACTTTCTAGGAAACAGGAAACGGGACTGGAGAGGAAGGGGGAATGTCATCTTACCTTCTCCCCAAATCCCCTGGCCTCACCTGATCCTGAGGGGAGGAGGACAAAGTGCCAGTTCCAGGGTGGCCAAGTGCTGAGAGGGGGTGGCATTCCCACTGCATCTCCCCCTCCTCCTCCTCACTTTAAAAGGCTCTTCCCTACAAGTGAAGTCAGATACCTGTGGCATCAGTGCTTTCTGCCCTGGGCCAGTGACATAATCTGTTACAGTCCTAGCCTCATGCAGGGTGATCATAATGCTACTAATTGACTCCATAAGGGGTCATCAGCACACTGTATTCACTAAAACAGCATTGTGATAAGTGCACCCTGACAATGCCTTACCTGGCCCTTGATTTTCCTGCCAGCCCGTCAGGGCTTTATTTAATTCTCCCCAACATGGCCAGATAGATACGTTTATTCAACACTACTGCCTGATTAGGAGTGGAGATAAAGATTATCATCAAAGCGCACAACACTGGTCCCGACACAGAGAGTCACGCTTTATGCCATGTTCACAGTCACCGCCATGCTGCCTACGTGAGGTCTGTTTAGCATTGGTATTTCTAATGTTCCCATCACCGTGGTATCTAGGCGACCAATGTACAAATAAGGACAGAACTAGAAACTGTCTGGGGACCTCACCGTTTGCCTGTCCGAACACTTACGTGGCCCACATCATTGTACAATGTGAGCATCTTGCAATCTTTAATACAGTTTGTCTCACAACACACCCCTTCACTGCTGCCCTATGGTTCCCCCCTCTCCCTTTTCCTCTTCCTTTCATGCTTCTCACTCTCTGGCTAAGGAAGAAAGGCAGAATGATTTTGCTCTGTTTCTGAAAACAATCCGACTTGGGTTCTGACTGGCAGTTTCAAAGTTGCTTTTCCCCACCCTTTAAAATAAGAGTAGATGGGTGCTATTACCCTAACCTAGTCCTTGTCACTCTCCAATGGAGCGCTGCGCCCTACCAAGTGCAGCCGAAGACGCTGCTGTCACTAAAGAAAGTGGCAATATCACCGGCTAGCAACAAAGCGGGTGCTGCCTGCCAGACTTCGGTTCCACGTGAAATGGCTCCTCATTGAGGAGTTACCTCCCAGCCTCCGTGCTGAGCAAACAATGTGCACACCAGGCCAGTTTGCAGGCAGCATTTCTTTTCATGCTGCTGGTGGGGAAACTGTGGGGGCCCAGAGGGATGTCCCAGGCAGCTGGCAGGAGAAAACAACCCTGTCCGGGCTCTTACATGTACAATGCCAGCCCAGCCAGCAAACAGAAGCCACCTTCACGTGGACTTTTGCTCTCAAGCCCTCTTGGCAAAATGCCCCACTTCATGCAAAGTTAGAGAAGCCGGGCTGGAGGGGACCTCCAGAGGTCAGCTAGTGCAGCCCGCTGCCTGTGGCAGGGGCGCCCCTATCCCAACAACCCGTATGAACTATAATCTAACCTCAAACTAGTAGTAGAGTCCTAGTAGAGGCTACCTAGGATCTACTAAGCCTTGCATGAACCACGACACCCGACTGGCCGCGAGTCCCTGAACCACAATCTAAACTCCACCTCAGACTGGCATAAGCCTGCCATGACCCATAATCTAACCGCCTCAGACTAGACGTGAGTCTTACACCACAATCTAAACTCCACCTCAGGCTCCCCCTGAGCCCCTTCAAAGGAGCCAGGCATCTGGCTTGTCATGTGGACCTCATGGTGGGGAGGAAAAGAGACCCGATTCACTGCTGAACCTGGGGGGGAGCAGCCAGATCAGAGAGCGCCGGGGGGGAAGGGCCCGGCGAGCAGGCAGTGTTGTAATCCGGGAGGGGCAGCCGGCCAAGGGGGGGCGGCTCTGGGGATGTCGCAAATGGAGCGGGGAAGAAACTCCCAATAATCCATGTTGTCCCCTTTGATCTCCATGTGGTTTCTGCCAGACAGGGACTTCTGCACTGCTGTTTTGGGGGTGGGGGAGCAAGCCACATCCCCCTCCCCTGCACACAACACACACATGCACAACCCCGTCTGCTTATGTCCTTACACCAACACGGCTACAGCCGACACCCCTTAACACACACTCACACTGCATACAGAGTACACCCTCACACCCCACATCCACACGGAGCACAGTGCCACGCCACACGTACCCCACGTCCACAAACATACACTCCCACACTCGCACCCCACGCACACACACCACACACACACACAGAGCACATTCAATTTACATTGACACAACCGACTCTCTCTCACACACACACACACACACACACACACTCTCCCCCCGGCCGGAGCTGATGCAAGCCACCTCCCCCGGCCATGCCCTGCATGTCCCGTCCCAGGCCGGCGCGGCGCGGGACTGGCCGGGGAAGGCCTCCCCGCGCGCCCTGCCCGGCCCCGGCCCCGGCCCCGGCCCCCCCGGTGGCGGCCGTACCTCCGCGTGGTGCAGATAGAGCAGCGCCGGCAGCCCCCAGCGGATCCAAGCGAGCAGAAAGTTCATGGTTCCTGGCGCGGGGCGGCGGGGGGCTCCTGGCCGGGCGCCGCCGCCTTCCCCGCTGCGCTGAGCTGGGCGCGCTGTGCCTCCGCCGGCTCCGCGAGACGCTCCCAGGGTCCGGGCTCAGCCCTCCATGCGCTCCGCTCCCGCGGCTCTGCCCCCCTTGGCACCGGCTCCGCTGCGCCGCCGCCGCCCCCCGGACACGGACACGCACACGCCCTCCGCCGCCTCCAGGGATCCGGGCGCCGCACGCTCTGCACACCACCAAAGTTTGCCCGCAAGTTTCAGTGCATGATCCCAGCTTCGGGCGGGCTGCCTGCCGGCCCGGCTGCTCTGTCCCTTCGCGGGCGCCGGGGTCCAAAGCGGGGAGAGGAGCTGGGGGTTGATCCCAGCCTCGGGTGCCTGGAAGTAGGGAGAGGGGCTGCCTGGCTCGCCCTCCTTGCTCCCCTTGCTCTGGTCACCGCTGGCAAAAGGAATCAAAGAGGGAGAGAGGAACAATCCGAGCTGTGCAGGCAGGGAGGGAGAGAAAAATAAATTAAGGAGCGGGTAGGAAGAAGAAGCGGGGGGAGACCAAAACTGCTAGCAAATCCCGGTTCACAAGGAGAGCCGCTCCTCCTAAATCTGCTCTCGTCCCTCCTGTGCGGATCTGTGCTGTCCCTCTCCCGCCTTCCTGGGGGAGAGCCTGCACTGCGCTGTGCCTCGCACGCCGGGCAGAGCACCCGCTCTCCGCGCTCTCCCTCTGCAACTGCTCTGCTCTGCTCCGCCGAGGAGATCTAAGAGTCCCTCCTCCGCGGAGTCCCCACCCTCGCTCCTCCCCCCTGGCCAGGGAGGGGCGTAATAGCACCCTAAAGCCCCCATGTCCCAGGTCTCAGCCTCCTGAAGGAGCAGAGGGCACCGGGGCCTCAGCTTCTGTCACCCAAGCTCTGGCTGCTCCTGTCACCCAAGCTCTGGCTGCTTCTCCCCCTCTTTTTTGTTCTGTTTTGCTGGCTGTGGGCAGGGATTCAAGTTGTTTCCAGAGAGGGGAGAAGGGGTTATTCCCCACCTCCCCTTACCGCTCTTCAGCAGCCTACCTAGACTCCTGGCACCCCTGAGCAAACTTGTAGCATCAGGCCTCCCCTCACCAGAAATAATGATAATAATGATCAAAAAAATTACTATTTTCTGGCCCCCTTTCTGTCCCGGGCCACCCAGCTCATGCATGTCAGTGTCCAGCCCTGCCAAAGGCATTCTGTCCCTAAAAGCTTCTCACATCTGAACAGCCTGAGCAGGGCTCTGAGCAGTCCCCGCTCCCCATGTAGGTTTTACTTGCCTCTTGTCCCATGTGAAGTCCCTTCTCCACCCCGAAGAGGCATGTGCACACGGAGTGGGTGGGCAGCTGGAGCACCCGCACGCTGTGGCGGGTGAGCTAGCATGCTCTCAGACAAACCTCAGTTCACTTTCTGGAAATATGTTTAAGGGAAAAATGCAGTTTAGACTAACTGGGGCCACCACACATTCCCCAATCAAGCTCCTTGACTCTTGCCACCCACAGTATTTCATCACCGGGGGATACTATTTCTTTCCCTTCTCTCTCTCGTAATCATTTGTACACATAAAATAGAAACAGAAATATCTCCGGTCGCTGTCCTCCACAAGTCTTAGCTACTGGATGGCATGGAGATTCAGGGACAGCTTTTCAGGCGCACCACAGCATGGGAGAAGGAGACCATGAAGGAGAGCAGGATGGGGAGGGCAAAGCCTTATAATCATCAGAAAGCAGGTATTTCCAATACTGTGCCACAGGCCTGTGATGATGAAACAGGCTAAGTACTGACTCTATAGAGGCACCTGCTGGTTGAGGGAAAGCAAAAAAAAAATCTTTTCATTTGGTAGTTCTTAGATCTGTTCTTCCCTTTGTTTATGTTTGAAGCATTTTATGTTGCCGACTCAGGCAGCATTTGGCAACGTGGGGCCCAATTATGGCCTAATACTCTGAGAATAACCAGAGTTTTGTCCAAGTGAGGGCAGGACTTAGTTCTGCAGGATTGGGCTCATCGTACAAACGGTGGGGCTTGCGGCAGAGGGGAGAGGTCAAAGCTGTTTGAAAGCCTGGGGAGGGATATAATCCCCTTTCCCTCAGGGATCACGTTCCTGCAGTGGGCTGATGGGGGTTGTTCAAACATTGCAAAAGAATCCCATCTTTTTTTCTAATTGTTACAGAGAGTCCTTCTGTGGCAGCAAATATCCATTAAAACAACTGGACTTTCCCGTATTTAGAATGTGCTTGCCAAAAATCTCCTTGGGGAAGGGGGAGGCCGAGAGGCCTAAAGGGAAGAGGAGAGGATATTTCTCTAAATAAAGGTAAAGCCAAAAAAAAAAAAAAGTCCCCAGAGCTTGGCCCTTATCCAGCGATGTTATGCGCTGCTCCCTTTATACAGAACCATTATCCTCTCTTGGCCCCAACACTGCTCTCCACGGGCAGCAAGAAACAGATAGCTGTGGCTGTGGAGAGAGCAAGCTACACGCATTTTTTCTTTACTCTAAACGGTTTCTTTTTTCGAATGTTTTTTTTTTCATGAATGAATGTTGTTTTAAATCAAACAGTGTTACCAGTCCTCTGTCTGGGCAAAACTCACAAAGCCTGAAAGCCCCACGCAGGAGGGATCAGGGCTGAAGGTCCCACACAGGAATCCATCACAATCATTTTTGATCCCCCTGTGGGGTCATATCCCTGGAAAGCTACAAAGAACTGCAAATAATATACAGCATTTGAGCTTCTAAAATTACCCCTACCGCACTGCTCAGCTGGTCTTGTGTTTCATCTGGATCCTGTGGACCCCAGATGTGTCAACATCCTGTTACCCAAAAAACAGACAATGTGAAATTTGCACAAAGCTTTGTGTAATTCCGTGAATTCAGGCCCAAGCGAGGAGGTGTGTACGCTTTCCCTTGTTAAAGTTATACAATAACTGTTGTGGGGTGATTAGCCGTAAACCTTTCAATGCTGCCAAGAGTGTTTATGATAACTGTCACACATCAGAAAAATAAATACATGCCAGTGCTACATTTTCTGTATGGTTTTTATTCTCTCTCTCAGGGTAAGAAGTCATAAGCAATTGGAAGATCGGAAGAAGAAATCAGTGGCCAAGGTTTTAAATAATGGCTACCTAAAAAGTACTACCTTAGATTCAAAATGGCTGAGCAGAGACTTATATGAGAATCATTTGAATGGCTGAGCACATTTGAAAACCAGGCCATAATTTCGTACTTAATCCTGGACCACTAAAGTCAGCCAGAGCTTTGGAATTGACTTCAATGGGCATATGATTAGGCCCAAATTAGGTGTTTACATATGAATTTAGAAGCTTAATTTTAGGCTTCCATCTCTATTTTTTTTTTTTAAATCTCGACTGATGCTTCCAAAGCCCCTCATTTAATCTCTCCATTAAGCATAAGAACATGGAAAGATCAAGCTGTTTTCAATAACTCTTCTGGTGGGCTTAAAAGAACCTGAGATTGTATGCTGAGAAGCAGGAGATCTATGAAATGCATTCCCATTGGTTTTACCACTTGTTCTCCCAAAAGAGCAACCTGAACAATTCTGAGGGGGTGCATCTACATTTTCATTAATGTGCCATAGTTACAGCGCATTAAGTTTAGTACCTGTAAAGACAGGTACTAACATAATGCACCATAATCAGTGCTACTGTGCATTAGTGCAGAGGAACGCTTTTTTAGTGATGTTAATGCACATTAGACTAAATCTACCACACATTAGCGCGGGTTTTGCCCACCGCACTAATGTGCAGTAGAATTAGTCTTCTGCACATTAAGCATCTCATGTGGATACATCCAGGGAGCCCCAACCAATTAGAAACTGGAACAGGAAGTCTGAGAAATGTAGATATTAAAAAACAAATGAAACAAAACAATATTTTCTGAGAATTCCATCTTGTGGGTGAATCTGAGGGGATCTGCATCTGGATACTCTAAATTAGGAGCGAAGTCAGAGAAAAAAAGAGTAATTTTAAACATTTTAGTACCGGAGGTATTTCTTCACACACAAATTACTCTCCAAGGCTGGAGCACAGCACCAGAAAAAGAAATGGCTTGATCACGTTTATTAGCAGACCTGAAAAAAGGGCCAAAAAGGAGTAAGACTATTATAAAAAAAAAAAAACAGTGAAGTTGACAGGTCTGAATCCTAAGTGTTCAAAGGCATTTCAGGTGATTTTTTTTTACCTTAAGAAAATCACATCTATGCAACACATTCACTTGACAAGGGTAGAGCCGGCTGCTGGATGACAGCAAGGTAGCAAATCAGTTAACTGTTCCATTTTTTTCATGCACCAACAAAAAGGTATAACGAGCTTTCTGCGATGCTTTGCCAACACTCCCTCTGGTGTAGTACGGATAGAATACATGCAGCGGGCACTGGCAGTGTTAATACAGTTTTTGTTTGCAATCATTAGAGATGCCCAAGCACCACCCACTGGCTTCTCTTTCCTCTGTCACTCAGGAGTTTGTGTGAAGATCTTTAATGCCTAGAAAGAAAAAAAATGCACACTGCCGTCAACACTTCCACCCATTCTGTTATTAATGTTACATCCCAGATGGCTTCTTCCACTAACAGAGACTAATTCAGGAAAGGGGTTTGCTCCTCTTCCCTTATTTTCCTTTCCATATCTTTTCCTGTTCTTCTTTGTGCTACACCCTTAGGTAGCAGAGGCAGCAGAGTTGGATTGCATATGCTATGTGCTTTATTAATCTAAGTGACACTAACATCTTTACTCTGCTATACAGGTGCTCAGGTCACATAGTGGTAAGTACAGATACAAGTTAGACAGAATGCCTTACCTGGGCTTTCACTATATCCCTAGGAGCACATGCTCTTGCAAAAGGCTCAGGTATTAATGAATTTGTCAAGAAAATAATTTGGACTAATTTTCCTTCTGTTACTTGCAGCCCATATTTTATACTACCAGTGTTGGTAATAATGTACATGAATCTGGGTGTGAAAACCAGCAGATAAATTTGGGGGAGCTATCTGGATTTTTAAGCTGACCAGCTTGATGATGACTCAAGTTCCAGGGTTCTGGACCCATGTTGCTTATTGAAAGAAATGGAACTCAGCATCATTTTTTATAACTTTCATTAAAACTATTAAACAAAAATAAAATCAAGGCAACATATCCTCAAAGCCAAGCTATTGTTAATAACATTAAAGTAAATTAAGCACAAAGTAAAACACTGTTAAAATCAAGATCAAATTACTGATGATTTAGTATTGAATTAGAATAACACCATCAAATTAGATCATCATATTAATGCAACAAATAATCATCGCTTATGAGTCCTAAGAAAAGATCTAAGGTGGTGGCTTTTGGTTATAAAGCCCAACTCAAGAATTTTAAAAACATATCTATAACTTGGAGGTGGTTAAATATTTTGATGCTGAATAAGTGGATGTGTGACTGATAACTCTTTTGAATCAAAGTTAGCATATAATATCTTTAAACTTCTTAGTACTTTTAAATATAGAATGCTCAACACATATCAATGACCATATTGAGAAGACACCAGGCTGTTTACACCTGGAAAATATTCTCCCTAGTGCCATAGCTGTGTGATGTGTAAATACTATAGGTGCTTATATCCATTTGCACACACTCACATTTTTTCACACTAAAATTAGGGAAGAAAAGGCTGGAATGTTTCCCAACTAATACATACAATCAGGTAATAATGGAGGAAAAAAATTTTAAAATAAGATACTTGAGATGACAGGGGTTTTGCAGACCAGTTCTCTCAGACCGCTGGACACTCCTGGCATAGGATTTGGAACTGCAGTCAAGAGACGACCTGTGATACTGCTCTACACAACTTGCTTCAGTTCATTTTGAATTAGGTCTTCCTTAGGTAGCATAAGCTCTTGGACAGGCCATTTAGGCCAATGATTCAGAAAAAAATAGGTATTGTATGTGTCATAGAGATTGAAAGCCACAAGGCACCTCTACCACTTACATACAAAAAAAAAATTACACATTAAAACACTTCTGAGAAAGCAAGCAGAGACTTATCTGGATGAAAGGTCTTTGGCTAGGAACAGAAATTACACATAAATTGGTATAAGTGATCAGAAACTGGTTCAAATCTGTGACACAACAGAAATTCAGTGTGCATAAACCACTTTCAAAATGTCTGAAACAGATTTAAGACAAACCTGGACTGATGGAGTATCAGACCTTCTGTCCCAGATCCCCTCCAAATTTAAGTTAACTCACAGACCCCCAGCATCCCAGGATGTTTTGCACCTCTCCTCCAATGCCCCTCCCTGCCCCCCAAGGTGGGTGGGCTAACCTTGGCTCAACCTGTCTGCTCCAACTGAGCAGGGAAGCATGCTCTAGTATACCCCAGGTTCTGGCCTGGGCCACTGCAGGCATGTGGCTGCATTGCTGGAATCAAAAGTGAATGTCTGTTCACTTGCTTATCAGTTCAGTCTATGCAGCTTAAACTAACCTGCGAAGGCTGAATCAATTCAGCCTTCGGCTTTTTGAATATCTCTACTTAGCCTTAAGGTCATGTGACCAGTTCAGAAACAGTTCAATATACAGGAATCTACAAAAATAGCTAATAGAAGAACTCTAGCAGCAAATATTCAACCAACAACTAACCATCAACAAAATTAAAGTTCAAACATATGATCTGTTTCATCATTTCCAATTTCTTTTCTCCCAGTCTAAAAACAAATGTACTTTCTGGAACTAAGCTCTAGGTCAAATGGCTTGTCCTCTGAAAGCTGCATTCTGATAGAGAAAAGTTACTTTAAAACATATTACGATAACATTTAATTGAAATATATATATATTTTTAATTACATGAAGCCAAGATTACATATTTATATGAGATCTTATTTTCCCCCAGGGTAGCTATATTAAGTCTTAAAATGGTAGATGGGCAAGAGGAAGGGTAATTGGATTACCATGGCTGTCATTATTAAATCATATGAAATTCCACCCAAATGCAATATCCATTCTCTCATTTAGTGATGATTACCTGGTGAATAAGTTTATATTTTTACCATCTGTATATATAGAAAGAGCAATATGCACGTATTATTGGCACAGCCAAGAGCCCAAGAGACCAGGGCAGTGGCTAGTAGTTATTATTTGTTGTAGCAGCACCTGGTAGGTGCTTTTCAAGCCCAGACAAGACAGGCTGTGCCCCAAAGAGCCTGCAATCAAAATCTGGCAGTGTGTTCTCACCTCCAGGGAGATGTAACTACACTACAGGCATTCCAAGTCAGGGATCTCATCTTTTGAACTTCACACTTGGAAAACTTTAGCCAGTTTGCAACCAGAACAGAAAGGAAGCTGCATAAGATGGAAGAAGCATGTATGCACGCAGAAGCTTCACTCTGTGTGTGGGAAGATGAAGAAGAAACTACAACTGGTATGAGGCCAGTTATAACTACAGAACTGGTATCTGTGCTAGCCAAAGATCACCACTAAAATAATTCCACTGATACAAAAACTGAGGCCTAAGACTGACCTAACACCTTCATCCCTTTGAGGTTTTTGGCTCAGGGACAAGCATGCCATCTTGGGCTGTTCAGTAGCTAAAAGGTCAAGGTCAAAATGGGCCCCAGCCTAGCAGTAGGGGTATGTGAAACGGGCCCTATTCAATTTGGATTTTGCCCAAATCAGGGACAGTGATTTGATTTGTTGATTCAGATCACTGTCCCTGATTTGATTTGGCTGAATCTGAATCTGAAGATTTGATGCTAATTTGGAGAATTAGCGATTCAGACATAGAGTCAGCTTTAAAAGTTTTTTCTACATACCTTGAGGTAGCAGGCATGGCTTGTGAATGCTGCAATGCTGGGGCACAAGGAGCACCCCACAGGAGTGCAGGGGGAGCCCTCCACATGCTCGGTGGCAAACCTGAAAGTGGACCGGAAGTACTTCTGGTCCACTTCTGGGTCTGCCGGGGAGTACGCAGGGCCCCCACTCCTGCACTTCCCCGGCTCAGCAATCGGCAGCAGGAAGATTCTGGGTGCCCCCCGCCCCCCCCAGACCCAGAAGGCACTAGTCACCAAGCCGAGGGGAGTGCAGGGGCGGCGGGGGGAGAGGGGAGGCAGCGTGCTCCCTGGCCGACCCAGAAGTCCACTTCCAGGTCTGCTGCCAAGCATGCTGGGAAGCCCCCCGCACTTCTGTGGGACACTCCACATGCCCCAGCATCACAACACTCACAAGCCCCTGCTACCTACAGGTATGTAGAAAAATCATTTAAAGCTGTGTCTGTGTCTAAATCTCTGAATCTTTCTGAATCTCTCCGAATCGATTCAGAGGGTTCCACTTCGATTTGGAGAAATTAAAGGGCCCTATGATTTGATTCAGATTTGGAGATTCGGCCACCGAATCAAGCCAAATTGATTCAGGGACCAAAGCTTCGCGCAGTGCTACCTAGCAGCCCATTGGGCTAGCATGATTAAGGCAATTTCCATAGCTAATAACAGAGAAGTGAGCATTATGGCCAGTATCACACAGCTGCCTTGGAATTCCCACCCATTCATATAAAAGAAATGCAAAACTCTAGAGCCCTTGGTTCAGAAATTATACCTTTTATTAGACCAACTGAACCAAGCATTTTAAGAGTTTTGCTTTTTTTTTTGTATCAGATCAAAATGGCTACCAAACACATCCCTCAAGCACTTACATCTGGTTCAGCTGGGGGCAGCCTTCACCTCAAGTCCAGAACAAAGATTGAATTCATTGCTATAATAAAACAATGCTTGCTAGAACAAAACATCTTAGCTGTCCTGCCACTGTGCCCCTCACTGGTTAACATTAAGATACTGACTACAGCAGGAGAAGTACTGGGGCAGGACCGTTTTCCTGGCTGCACTTTGGAGATTTATGCTGCTGATTCTCATTAGACTTAGTTTATGTCTCAGTTGATTGGAGCCTGGACAGTATTGCCATAGGAACCCTCCATAGTTGGTAGACCAAAACTTCCTGAGAGAACAATACATCCTCAGATATCATGGTGTCAGATAAACAGTTTTCATCTCACACAAGATGAGCCCAGTTTGGTGAAATAATCCAGGCAGGGTCTGGTTCCCAGCTAAAATGGTTTCACAATCTAGTGCTATCTGTAAAAAGCTAAGAAGCCAGTCTCCTGTCACTCACTGCAAGGGTACACGCAGAGCCACTTTCATGGGACTAATAATGCATGAGAGATTGACAAATTTACTCAGCTCTGTTTCTGACTTTCCATTAACATGACAGGCTGCCCACCCTTTCCCTTGGGTACTGATGTGCTGTTTTACTGTATCATTGTTAGAAGATTTATCTCCTGTTTCTAACATTTGGGCTGGGCTCAGCTAGAGAGCTTTGCAATGTTCCTCGCTGACAAAAGTGTTTGTTTGTTAAGTACCTCTGAGATGGACTGTGTGTTTATGCTTAGGAAGAATAAAAGCAGGTTTATGGGCAGTTGGTTTCTCAAAGGTCAGCCATAATTTTCTGGAAAGAGAAAAGTTTGTAGTTACTGCAATGTTTACTTCATACTTCTACAGTTCATTTATTGATTAATGCATGAGCAGGTCTCATTGTCCAACAGTCCCCGATGGGGTAGTGCTTATGTGGGGTGTAATTTCCTAATCTGTTTTAGGGAATTATGCATAGATCATGAGAAGGGGCAACCAGTCAACTCAAACGTGTAACATTTCACCCCTACCACAGTGACCCTGAGAAGTCATGCCAGGTATCCCAAGAAGTCACAAAGTGTAAGTGCCTTTGTCTCATATTTGAAACATACATACTCTCTGTGATATTTCTGGAAGCCTGGCCTAATGCCAGAGGGACCCTCTGAGGAAGACAATGTATTTCTGAGAAAATATTATGCCTCTACAAGGCCTAGGATGTATTCAGGAGATCTCCAGAAAGGCATTGCAAAGTCCTGCTATGATGTAGAATTGCAGCCTGCCATGTATGGACTTTGGAACTAGTGATGGTGGGGGGTAATTAGTGCAGGGTTTTTCACGCAGAAGCTGCCTTTATTATTTTTTATGAACTAGAAAGTAAAAATGGAGGAACTTCATTTACTGATAAGGATTTTATCTGGGCAGATATTGAGCATATCCTAATGAGTCAACAGCCTCACTAAACAACTGTCACCGTTGATCAAACAGGTTGCGTGTTTCAAAAGTACACTTTGGAAAGTGTCTGTACACCTAATATTTGCTCTTCCAGGTGCTACCCACACACCCGTGAGGGCTGTGAATCTAATACTTGCACCTCTTGGATGGGATTCCACCTTCATGTGCCCTGAGGCCTGAGAGAATCAAATTCTCCAATACTGATGGCCACACAATTATAAAGCCCAGTTTTCATCTCCATCTAAAGTATGGGGCAATAGACCTCTAACATATGGGATTTCTGTAATGCAGGAAGGAGTTTGCCCTGCTGGGCAATGATTAGCCACAACAGCAAAAGTGAGGGCTGAGTCCTGTAGCCACAGCAGCTCGGGGGCATTTTATCGAGGATAGTCTGGGTTCTGTCAGTGCAGACAGAGCCTGGAGATTGGCACCCTCTGACAGAGGAATGGTCCATTATCAAACAAAGTAAGCATAAAGCATGTGATGTTTATTCCTGGCTGCTGTAGTGTCTCTCTCTTACCTTTAGGAACCATGTCTAAAAGAGAGAAAAGAACCAAAACGAGAGGGGAATCTAACACACACAACCCCTTGCCCCCAAACCCAACTGCTCACAAACAAGCTCAGTCAAAGTCCAGCCATCCAGCCAAAAACAGATCCCTCTCCTTACATTGCTAATAAAATGAGATCCTTATCACCATCTCCAGCAACAGCAATTTCAGTCACTGTGCCTTCCTGACATTCACAATAGGGGCTCCTCTTCCATACAGAGCAGCAGTCTGTATCATAGGAGGACCAGTGCTGATATTCTATAGTGGCCATACCTAGGTTGCACTAGATGTAAATGCCACAATACCTATCACTTCTCTGTAACAATAATATGTTGCCTGAAGGCCCAGGCAAGAAGACAGAAGATGTGCATTTTGTCCACACCCCTGGAAGGGCTGGTCTTTCAGTGGAAGCACCCGCATTTCAAAAGATAAAAGGAACTGATGACATAATTAAAAATTAGTTGGTGGTTAGGTGGTAGTGATCGTGACTTGATTTCATTTATTACGTGCAAACAAAATAAAGTCTAAACCAGGAACACAGCATTTGCTCTGCTGATCTTTCAAAGGACCAATTTCACAAAACTTAGAAGAGTTCTAAGCCAAAATACACAGGGCTGATAACTGACAAATGTTTAAGTATATTTTGCTAGATGGTCAAAAAAGGCACAATCTAACAATTAAGAGGGCCAGCTTAGAAAAGAAGTGAAAGCAGTTATAAAACTTACATACACACTCACAAAGCAAAATGAGAAGTCAGAAGCTGATAACAATGAATACAAATTGAAAGCCAGGAATTGCAGAAAAAATTATAAGAGAAGCAAAAGGTCACAAGGAGAGGAGAATTAAAGAAAAGTAAAAAAGTATATTAGGAACAAAGGAATGCCATTGCTCCATTACAAGATGGAAAGGGTAGAATTATCAATAATAATAATGCAGAAAATGTTTAAGTATTTTAATAACTATTTGTGGTCTGCATTTGGGAAAAGGCATATGGTGTATTCATATGATGATGATAAAATACTTTCTAGTGCAGCATTGCAAGGAAATTGTAAACAGCAGCTAGTAAAGGTAGCTCATCCAAGAGATAGGTAAAGAGTGACTTGACACTTGTATCTGTATGGAGGAAATTTAATAATGGCTCTTCAGGCTACCAGACAAAGTTTTAACAAGAGTTTTTACAATAGCTGGAAGAGGAAAGTAGGCAAATTCAAATGAGAAATAAGGTGCACATTTTTAATATTGAAGTTATTTACCCACTGAAACAGCTTACCAAGCTCTCTGGTACAGTCTCCATCACAAGTCTTTCAAGATTGTGTGTGTGGGTGGGAGGGGTGTGTCTAAAAGATATGCTCTAGCTCAAATGTAAATGAATGCAGGGAAGTCCTGTGGCTTGTTTTATGCAGATCAGACTAGATGATCCCTGCTTAGACTTCTTACAAGTCTATGCTCTGAATGGATACTGTGTGAAAGAATGGCATGGTTTTTTTTTCTTGAGTGAAGCCTGAGTTCATTCCCAGGCAGATAGGCTTTGACACATACAGTTATACTGGGAATTTACACATCTTAGAATAGTGCAGACCTTGAAGCAATTTATGCAGGTTATGTGCCCCAGTAGGATAGAGACATATATGTATATATATCCCTGTAGGGATTTTGATACATTTCCCTCTGTATTATTCCAGCTCCCCCTAGCCACACCAAGCAGAATGTCCTGACCTTTCCCGTCATTTATAAGATTTTAGCCCTCCTTGGTAACTGCAGATCTCCAGTTCCACACTATTCAAAATCATTAGTGAGATGCTAGAAGCAAAACTAGATCTCCCCTCTGCACGCCTGTCTATATGGCAGCCTTCTAAATACTATTAAATTAATCTGGAGTAGGAACCTGGAAGGAAAGGATCCTTAACACAAGTTGCTATGCTCCTTGTTCTCCTTGTACTGGCCACGCCAGTAGAGAAGATGGAAAAGTAGTGTACATGCACAGCTGGATTTGAAGACAATCATGGCAATAAACCCATATAGCAAATCCAGGCTAACCCTTCTAGGTAACCCTACAATAACAAATGCTATTATCAGTCCCATTACACTGTCCACAAGGATTTGCGCGGGGGGGAAGGATTTCATATTAGTATGAAATTGGAACTCAATCCTGTTTCATTTTAGAAAAAATAATAGTACATCTGTCTACATGCACATTTACACCAGTTTAAATGTACTGTGCAGTAAATTACTTCACAGTTAAGCAGGAATAGCCAGAATCTACATGTGCAGGCATTAAAGCACATTAACACTGTGTATGTGGACCTGCATGATGCAGGTATCAAATTTACACTCAAGTCAGCATAAGTCACCATATTCACTGTGCAGTACAGACATGCATGTGTAGAAGTGCACCCGTACTGCACAGTAATTTCAGTTACTGTGCAGTAAATGTGCATGTGTAGACGCACCCATAGTTTCCTGAAAGCTCTTCAACTGCCATTCAGGGTACACAGGAAACATTAATTTCCTGGAATTCAATGTGACGTAAGTATTCTTTGAACTGTCACATAAAACTTGCAAGAGTTCACAATTTGAAGGGAGAATGATTCCATTCCTTGAGTGCCCTGCTGTACTGTGGTACTACAGAAATGAATTGATAATAGTGAATTAATCATTATAGTTCTTGTTAATGATCACATTAATAATAGTCAAGTCTTGAAGTCCTTACCCAGAGGAAACCTCTCCTTGAAGGGAAAGAGATTTTATTTATTTTTTGTTTAAGATGTAGAGTGAGAAACTGTTTGAGAGGATCTGAGTCTGTGATAGCTATTAATAATTTTTTTAAAAGATTAAAGTACCCACCTACCCCAAGGACTCCTGTGGTTAAGGCATACCATGTTCTTTAGTCAGAAAAACAAGGGAGTGATGTAGTTAGCATCACATCCACCACCTTTGGTTGCACAGCCTGACTGATTGTACCACTGGGTTGACAGGAGACAAGCCTTTAGCACAAGTCCAGAGCAAGGCTTGAACTCAGAGCTGCAGTGAGATGCCATAACTACTCTGTCATTACACCCCTAGCATTAATAATTAATAGCCAATGTAAGGGCATGCTATTTGAGGAAGAGGAAAATCAGCAAATTCAAATGAGAAATAAGGTGCACATTTTTAATATTGAGGTTATTTACTCACTGGAACAACTTACCAAGGGTTTGAGGAAAAATATGATAGATGCTGCACACAGAAAAATGTCCATGTGAAATTTCACTGGGCTTAAATTTTATGTTTCTTACATTCCCAAAATTATACTGGGCAGCCTGTTACAGGGCATAATACAAAGTCTAGTTAATGGAAGCATCTGCATTGACTCTAAAGGGCTTTGAAACAGGGCTGTTAAGCCCATCAGAAAATGATACCGGTGTCTCAATCCTGTTACTAAGAGCTGGGAATATATAAGATGAACAAATTCTACTGAGTTCTACATCTTCTATGCAATACGCTAAGTCAAAACATCCCCACCATCCACAGCTAAACTCCCAGCATCTCCCCTCTCTTCCAGCAGAATGTTGTACAATTACCAATGCAGCATTTTCAGCCTTTCATCCAGAAGTATTTCAAAGAGTTTTACAAACTGTATAGTCTGTAAGAAAGCCATCACTAACGTCCTTGGGAGTGGATCATTTCTGTCACTCCCAGCTAGCCACACTACATAACTAGTTTCCAGGAGAGGAAGCAAAGAGCAACTTCTCACAACTGGAGCTAGACAAGTTTATATACAAATAATAAAAAACACAGCGCTATCATTGTTTACTAATGTGTGTGCTGCAGGAATAGCTAGAGATAGGGTAAGACAAAATGTTTAAGTCATACAAACATAGATTCAGGGGTATTTATGAGGCTAGATAGTGTAACAAGGAAGGATAGATAAAAGCAGTATAAGAAGAAAAGCGGCTGAGGAATTTTGCACAGTACAGCTGAGAAGCCATTGAGAGGGAAGTCAAAACCTTTCAGGAGAATGTTTTGAATGTTCCTGAAAATTAAATCACATGTTTCTGGGAAACAATTGTCTTTTTTAAGTGAAAACATGGTAGAAAGATACACTAGCAGGAAGGGCTCCAAGATATCACGTCACATTAACAAATATATAAAAAATGAAAGAAGCCTTACATTCCACACTGTTTTAACAGACGTCTACTGCCTGAAATTCACAAAGGAAAGGAGAGTAAAGGCAGTTCGTAATCACAAAACCAATTCTCTGTGATTACCATCCAACCTTTAAACAAAATGTCTTCACACACTGCCAACCATAACTGTAGTTCTATTGTCTTTAGTCTCTGATCACTGAGCTCTCAGTTGAAAGAACGCTCAAGCAGAACGCAGCATATAATACAGAAATCAAAAGGAGACAAAGAGAAAGTCCATCAGGGAAAGATAAATATTGTTCAATAAAGATCACCAACCAAAATCTACTCAAATTCCATAAGATAAGAATTGTTAATAATTTCCTGCTCTGAGTGGTCAACCCTGGCCCCTCTTGCAACCTCTTGTTCCCATGAAGATAATGTTTTTGAATTTAAAAAAAAAAAAATCATCCCAAACTAATGCAGAATTCCCCTGGGTAAAACCATGAAATATTTCTGTCCATAACTTAGAAATCTGGCTTTACTCTATCAAATGTCTGCCTTCTCTAATAGGCTATATGGGACATTTGTAGAAACATATCTATGTCTAAAAAGTTAGACAATCATTTTATTTTAAGGAAAATCCAGTCTCTGCCTCCAATAGACATAAATTCAGTACTTAGTGTTCCAGCAATTGGAAAATGACCATTTCATGACACCGCACTTCAAATACCTGTAGGTATCCAAGAAGCCAAAACACCTGCCAAAGGACATCACACTATGTCTAAGGGTCTGATCAAGCTCTAGTTAATTTAAATGAGAGCAAAATTAATCCCCAAAATAGTTTTTGGGTTCCAAGCCCATTAAGCTTTTGTCCACACTCCAATGCTCAAAGATTTGGACCGCGGTGTTATGTTTTATTAATGTGTTTTTTTAGCTAGAGAAATCAGTTTGCAGGGGGCCCTACCTGATTGCCATGTCTTTGCATCTCAAATTCTTGTAGAAGTTCTTGTGAATTGTTATTAAATCTTTCCTCATGTGCACAGTAATCATGAGGCAAAACCGTGCTTGGCTGCAGGAAGCATTATCCTCAGTGAGAACTCCCAACCAAATAACCAGATTCAATATTGTCCTTGCCTGATTAAGGAAAGTAGCAAACTGCTTGCATTTGAGGATATGGGCATTGTGTCTGACAATTTAACATTGAATTCATCAAGATTCCATAGAACCAGAGTATTTAGTATGCAAGCTGCAAAAGTGGATGTAAAAGTGGGTACTTCCTACCACATAATGGTAGCCTGTGTGCGCACAGGTATTTTCTGTGCTGAAGAAAACACCCACGTACTGCTTTTTCCCTATGTTCCCTTCAGAAGCGAACCAGGTATGGGAGAGCAAGCCAGACTACCCATCAGAATCAATGACTACGTTTCCTCTTCTCATTGTCATAAGCCAGAAAGAACTGGGCTTAACAATTAGATCCCCTGCTGAGTGTGCACAGCTGACAGTGGCTATAAATGAAGCATTCTTTCACTTGTAAACTGAGAAAAGTTCACCTGGAGTTAGTGGAAACATGGATTCTAGGGGTATCATTTCAGAGTTCTTTAGATACAAACGGCTTATCCTCACAGAGGCAGGAAACAGAGAAAGAACATAATAGTAATGATGACACTGCCTATCTGTGGGACATTTGGTCTCAAGATCTTTACAAATACTAATGAATTATGCTTCCTAGTTACCTCTTACAGAAGCAATATTTTTAGCAGATCAACTCAAATGAGAAGCAATTTTCCTGGGTCTGCAACAGAGATGAGACCAAAGCCAAATCTTGATTCAAATCCTTTATTTTTAATTTTTAGAACCTCTTTCCTCTCATATGTTATATGGTAGTTTACAATTCTTGTATAAGGAGAGATGTAGAACATTTCTGTCTTTCTGTCATATTTTCATTGCTTCTCCTTCCAATGCCAGCATAGCTAAATACTACAGTAAAAAAAAATCAATTAGAAATCTATAAGGTGGGCTGAAATTATATCACTAGCCTGTACAGCTGTACTCACATGGGTAAATATCATTGGCTTCTGCAGGTATGATGTCCTAGAGACTCGGGTTTGAAGAGGGAGAAAGAATTTGGAATCTGTGTTGGCTTGATGAGAGAGCACAGGAGATTACAGAAAAGAAAGGAATGACAAAATTTTCAAGTACTCAACAACTATGCAAAAAAGCCAGTTCTCTCATGGAGTAAAAGCACATGGCTCCTTTGGGTTGTAGGATCTGATAAAGAAAGTGTGTGTGCTTTGGTGGCAGACTACCTGGTACTGTCTCCAAGCAGGAATGAAGTTTGCTCATGGATCCCAAGACTCCAGCTCCTTGACCATGTTTATTCTGAAAGAGGTTGCTTCTCTGATAAGGAAAGGTATGCCTCACTGGATGATCTAAGCCATGAGGACTATTTTCCTTTAGAATACCATGTTATTTCATCCTTACTGTTTCTGCAGCACCCGAAACTATGCTAGATGCTTCATAGTTAATGCTGTAGATCAGGGGTTTTCAACCTATTTTAACAAGTGTACCCCTTCTTCCTCAAAGTTCTAGCTCATGTACCCCTTTATTTTTTAAAGGGGAAGCAGACCAAGGCCCTCATGGTAAGTGAAGGAGGGAGGGAGGGAGGGAGTGGGGCTGGGGCTCAACAGCCGGGGCAGAGTGCAGAACGGAGCCACAAGAAGCTCATCTGGGGGGCACAGGGAAGGAGGGATGACTCCCGCCAGTGCACACACCCCTAGGAGGACATGGCGGGGAGGTGTTCCCAGATCCAAGTGTGGGGCAAGGTGCGCTGCTGCCGTGAACAAGGGCCAGAGGCTGTGCTGGATGTTCCTGGTGGAGGGCTGGGCCAGCCTGTGCTCAGGGTGGGCAGTGGCAGCACTGGGAGGGAGGGTTGGGGGATTACAGTGAATCCTGGAGTGGCTGGAGCCCCTCCTGTAGCCTCTTCCTGGCGCTGCTGCCACCCACCCTGAGCACAGCCTGGCCTAGCCCCCACCGGGAAGAACCTGGTGCAGCCCCAACCCACAGCGGCAGCCTGCCCTGCCCCGTGCAGATCTGGGGACACATACCCCATGCCCTCCCGGGGTGCATGCAGCAGTGGGAGCCACCCCCCATGCGGCTCAGTCCAGCGCCACACCCCGGCTGGGCAGACTCTGCCCCAACCCCACTCCCTCCCCACCCCTGGAGCCTCGATCTGCCCTGTCCCCCTCACCCCCATGTCCTTTCCCTCACAACAGCCTCACCAGCTGCTCTTCTGGCACCCTGCATGCTGTGCTGCAGCTGTGTGCACACATGCAACATTTAGTGGCCCCATTAGCTCTGTGTACCCCCTATGACCATTTTAAGTACCCCTACCTTTTTATGTACCCCCAATTGACAACCACTGGTGCAGATTCACAAAGTTGGAGATCTTATACAAATATTATACAGTGGTTTGCTTAATAGATTAATAAGCATTCATTTATTTGCATTACCTAGTGGTGCTCACCCTCCAGCCCACAGACCCATTTTAACTGGCTTGCAGGATTTTCCATGGGCCTGGGAGTTTGGTGGGAAACATAAATACTGGTCCCCTGCTTCCAAATTTCCAGGCCCATGGGGAGCCCTGCAGATTGGGTAACATGGCCCTGGCCTAGTATGTGGAGTTGGACTAATGCATAGCCAGAACAGGCTGCATGGGGTCAGGGTAGTGCATGGAATCATACCTACAAACCAAACTTTTGTACCAACCCTGGTCCACTCAGCTGGCCCCCAAGGTCAGAAGGTTGGGCACCACTGGCATAATCCATCAACCTTTCAATTCCTCATGGTTTCTCCATATAAAAACTATAAATTCTTCACATCAGATTTAGAGTTAAGGAAGTAGGCGTGAAGTCCCTAGTCTTTCAGTTTATCCCCAGAAGAATACTAACCCTTTAAAAGGTTTATACTATTATAACCATGATTTGTAAGCAACTGTGTGTTACCAGTGGGTTAGGAGCAAGGACGCCAAGTATTTATACTAGAGTTCTCTCCCAGTTACATCACTCTACTTTAGTTATCAGTTATTGTATTAAAGTATAACCTGTTCCTGAGGGCGGTTCCTCTACTAAATCCATAAATAACTGGACCTTTTGCATGACCATGGACAAGTGGCTTCAACCATCTGTTTCTCATACAAATTTTCCTCTATCCCCTTGTTTTTCTTTCCCTTTCCCTTAAGTTTGCTGATTTGCAGATGAAGAGAATGAAGCAGTTGCCCTGGAATCTTCCAGGGAACAGCCAAAATCAGACACTTTTGGTCTGTTCCTTCAGTTCCTAGCTCTGATTGGCTCTCTGAGCACTCCTTGCTCACTCACTGCTGTGCTAGTGATGGAAAACAGTAATAATGCAGAATCTGCCATTTTCTGTAGGAACAATAAATTGTAATGGGAGAGGATTTCTTCTCCTGTGAAAGAAATGAATTTATTGAGCCAGTTTGTGCCTTCTTTCACTTCTGGGGATTGTGTGCTGATATTATTCATGTCACTACTGCATAGTGACACACATCTAAATGATGAGTATCCATTGCAAAGGAAACCAGAAGAGTATCTAGTCAAGCAGCTTATTTACATCAATGCCTTACGTCAATGACTCTGAGGCGGGACCCCAAATTCTAAGATCCAACTAGCTATTTTTGCAAAATTATACAAAAAGACACACAGGGCACAATTCTTTCCTGGTTTCTGCTTATGTGATTAGATCAAGCCTTGAAACATGAAGAGTATATTTTCTGTTCCTGTGGAAGAAATATAAATAGCTTTTAAATGAAATATCCCTTCTCCACATCACTGATTAATATCTACAATTGGGGGGGTGCAAAGTGGGCCCTATTTGGCCTGAATCAGGGACAGTGATTTGTTTCGTTGATTCAGATCACTGTCCCTGATTCAATTCAGCCGAATCTGAATCTGAAGATTCGATGCTGATCAGAGAATCAGTGATTCGGACATAGACACAGCTTTAAATGTTTTTTTTACATGCCTCGAGGTACCAGGCACGGCTCATGATCACTGTGATGCTGGGGCATCCCACAAGAGTGCAGGGGTCCTCCCCATGCTTGGTGGTGAACCCAGAAATGGACTGGAAGTACTTCTGGTCCACTTCCAGGTCTGCCAGGGAGTGTGCTGTCCCCCCCCCCACCTCCCTAGCTCAGCAATCAGCCACAGGAGGACCCCAGGTGCCCCCCCCTAGACCCAGGAGGCACCAGTCACTGAGCCAGTAGGTGGGGAGACCCCCAGCGCACTCCCCAGTGGACTCGGAAGTGAACTGGAAGTGCTTCCAGTCCATTTCTGGGTCCGCTGGCAAGTGTGCTGGGGAGCCCCCCACACTCCTGTGGGACACTCCATGTGCTCCAGCATCGAAGCATTCACAAGCTGCTTGCTACCTAGAGGTATGTAGAAAAAACATTTAAAGCTGTGTCTATGTCCAAATCTATGAATCTTTCTGAATCTCTCCAAATCTCTCCAAATCGATTTGGATGGTTCCATTTCGACTTGAAGAGACTGAAGGGTCCTCTGATTCGATTTGGATTTGGAGATTCAGCCGCCAAATCGGGCCAAATCTCTGCTGAACAGAATCAGGGACTGAAGCTTCACACAGCCCTACCTACCATGATCAGTCTGCATATGTATCATTGTCCCCTACCTCACTAGTTGACCATCTGTAAAAGCACAAGAAGAATCTGTAAAACCATAAAAGTATTTGCAACCAAGAGTACATTTTATGCCATGAATTCCCCCACCCTCCCTCCACCCCACTATAGCAAAAAGAAAGATATATTGCTCACAGACTGAGAGGATATATTCCAACTCTGATAAAGGGAAGGGAAATCCTTCTGTTGCCTTCAGTGGGATTGGACTGGACTCTCACTTAGCAAAAGGAAGGTGATTTCATAGGTATCTGATCTCAATAAGAACCTTCACGCTATTTCTCAGGTATGTGTAAGGAGATGTCCACAAGATGAAGCCTTCCATGTTGCCACCTGTTCTTTTTCCAGTGTAATTGTTCATCATCTCTAACTTCACAGTAAGAAAGCATAATAGTTCATTCAACAAGATACCTCATTAGTAGAGCGGCCATCATAGAGGACATTTCGGTTGTCCTCTATTGATCTGAAATGGGATGCCTTTATGTCCTCTATTTTTCTCTTGAAGAGAAAACTGAAGGACATAAAGGCATTGGGTTTTGTATCAGTAGAGGACAGAGTAGCAGAAAACCAGAATGTCCTGTATGATGGCAACCCTACTCATTAGTAAAGTTAGTGCCTTGTCACCTTTAACACCTCTTTAATTTACCAGTTCTGTCTCCCCTCAAAAATGTCTTCATCTTCACTCTAGACAAAATTAGACATCTCCCTTTACAGACTCTAATGTCTGCCCTACTTCTATGCCTGGGCTAAAGATTGTTGTATTCCAAATCCATGTTCTTCTTCATATTCAGTCTTCCAGTCATAATTACAGGACTTCATTGATTACACTAAAAATGACATTATCATCCAATCACTTACAATTGCTCAGAGGTACTGGGTTTGTTATGGAGGCTTCTTTCCTCAAAAGCAAAGTTTCAAAATATTTTTAAGAAAGAGGGGCAGATTTCTGGCGTCAGCTCTTAGCATGATCATTCTGTTCACATTTGTATAGCATATGGTTCCAGTCCTCTCCTGTTTTCCCAGGAAGTTCAACATTTCTTTGATGCCCCTCAGTCAAAGGCCTTGTTAGAAAAGCTATGCACAATGGTTTGTTGTTCTTGTATTCAGACAATCTGTGTGAAAAGTGAGTTCTGAATACTGTCTTCTTGCAGAATGAACTAAAATTGTTTTTCTCTGTTTTCATTTTTCTATTTCTCAAGAATTTTGTAGAATAGAAAGGTCTTTGTTTCTTTAGTGTTCATCTGTTCTTTACACCTGTTTCTCACCTGACATCATACTTTTCTGACTTTTCCATCATAATGATTTCCACAGACACCACTTGGTGATGCCACAAGAAAAGATTCTGAGCACAGACAGGGGAATAAGAGCAGTAACAGAAAAGACTCTGTAGAAGCAAAGATCAAAAACAAGGAAAACAACTACTGAAAGTCTGATTGTTTCTAAAAGGAATGTTTTTTTTCTGAGTTCCTGCAATTTGTCATCCGCTTTTTAGTATTTTTTTAACATGACCTGCAAAGGAAAATAAGTTTTGTGTGCCCTTTTACTTAAGTGTTTTCTCACTTTATGGTGCAGAAGGAAGCCCTGACTTCTGTTAAGTGTGGTGTCTCTTTTTTTCTTTTTGTTGCAGACACAGGTTTTGCATATTTTGTAAGTATAAAGGTAGCCACACAACTATGGGCACTGTGACTGCTGAGTTTCAAACACTCGGTCACGTGCAGCCTTGGTCTGAGTAATGAGTGATGTCTGCCTTACAGACTCCCGTAATTTGCCGAGTAGCTGTTCACTCCAGGAGGAGTCTCCCCCATCTCGCCTGCCACAACTTTGAATGTTCCCAGTGGGGGGGGTCAACTATCTGGGGTCCCTCTGCAGCACACAGTCTGCCCAACGGTCACTTGCGGGGCTCCACCACCCCTACACCCCGACCGCACGCCACCTCAACAGATCCCTCTGTATTCTTGGCCACATCCCCTCTCTCCTGTAGCTATGGTGCCTCTTGGGTTTCTTCTCACCCGGCATATCAGCCCTGGAGCCTGCTTTGCTAACCCCTTTGTGGGTCTTCTATGTTCAGAGGTCCTGATCATGGAAACTACATCCCTGTCCAGAGCAAACTCCTGCCCTCAGGATCAAATCACGACGTGATGCCCTATGGGCTTTGCTCCATTTACTCTATATAACTAAGCCCATCCTGCCTCTCAGCCCCTTCACCCCAGGAAACGAAAAGAACGAACACAAAAGAAAATCACAAGACACTTTGTCTGTCGCTTCACTGGGAATTTGGATAGCCCTCCTCCCTGGTTCCTTACAACAGGGTACCGGGAGCCTAATTCCCCTATAGCCTAGCCAGGGAATACCCTCCCCCTGCTTAAATCATATCCTCGTATCCTCCTGCTTGGGCCATCCTCTCTGCCTTTGCAGCCCCTTTCGCCAGCCCTGGGTCACCCTTCTTCTCTCCCTCCTGAAGCATCCCTGTCCAAGTGCCTCGTAGTTCTTTTACATATGGTCGCTTACTCTTTGTATTCAGTGTAGGTGCCCTCCTTGTCTGTAGCCCTCCCTGTTGCTCTTGCCAGGACCTTTCCGACAGGGCCACCTCCTCCTCCTCCCAACCATTTCCAATACTCCTTCTCTGCTGCTCCGGCCGCTGCTGCCATTGCAGATTGCAGGGGCTGCTTCTTGCTTGCTTCCAGCACCAGTGACCTGTTCCCTGCTGTCACTGCCAAGTCTAGGATCAGGAGCCTCTTCTGACTCCTCATCCGACACTCATCCTCTCCTGAGGGGTTCCCAGAGTGGGTCCTGAGGCCACCCGCTCCTTCAGTCCATTCTCCCTTCTCCCTTCCTTCCACCATCTGCCATTTTTATTTTTGCTGGCTGGTGATTGCTGGTGACCTCACCAGCCAGCTTCAGCAGAATAAAGACATGACTAATGAGCTGCGCGGGCTTTTTTTCTTATTCCCACTGTGCCGCAGCTCTTGCTGCAGGTAAGTGTTTTTTTCTTATTTTAATTTTTTCATTTGTCCCCTCTCCCTCTCTTTTACTCTGTTCCCCATAACTTTCTTTTCTTATATGGGGTCCTTCCTCCTGTCCTGTCCTAGGACAGGCACTATTACATCAGCACAAATTTGAAATCTACAAAGAGATTTAGGTGTGTTTTAGTAACAATAAATCTCTTTGATTTGTTTTCTGTTAGCAAGAATTCCTGATAAACACTTTGGAGAAAGTGCTGGGAACTGGGGCAGGTAGGGCAGCCATTGCCAGGCTGGGAGTGCAAGTGGGGGATGGGCCTGACTGATTCAAAGATTCAGAGATTCGGCAGCAGCCTCTCCAAATCACATTTGGCCACATCGATTCAGGACAGTGATTCAAATCACCAAATCAAATTGCTGTCCCCTGAATTGTCCGAATCCGAATCCAAAGTGATTAGGCTTTGCACAGGCCTAATGATTACACCTTCAGTTACAGGACAAGAAAACTCAGCAATTTGAAACAGTGATGAAGTTTTCTATCAAAACCAGGAAAAAACAGTCTTAATGTCTCTGATATTTCTAAATTAAGAAAGAAGACAAAGCCCCTTCCACCTTCGCTTTTATTTTTTTTAAAACACCTTTCAGTTCTTTTTGCCACATAAATAAAATAAAAAGGCCACAAACCCAATTTTATTTGTCTTTGCAGGACACCTGTGTAACATCTGTTTGTTATTAGACATAAATACAGTACACATACAGTGCATGGGGCACCTCTGGGAGTTCATTCATTCACAGAGAGCTTCTTAGTTGATTTTCCTACTTTTTGTTGACTTCTTTCTGGTATTGAAGTGCCCATAACCGCACACAGCATGGTAGGCATGGTCTCCCAAGTGCTTCCATGGGCACTGTGCTGCCAGGAATAACACCACAGAGGGACAGGCTCAATCTGTGAAGGCAGATGTATCAGCAGGCTTAGGAACGGTATTTCTAACAGATCACAAACCTATGTGGATGTACATGCCTGCACGCCTCTTCCATGGCCCCTCACAATTCATGGTGAGCTTCCTCGAGTTTTCTGGCATCAGTGGTAGGGCTCAGTTTGGCTTTTTTTGTAATATGATTCTTCATCTAAGACAGTGTGCTTTTTATGAAGCCTCAGCACCACCTATATAATTGGGCCCTTTCTGCCCCAGCAAAAGTGCCACTAATGCGAACATTGATCCCAATCTCAACACAATGGAATTGCAAGACCAGCCAAAAACAAGCCCCATTTCAGGACTCCGGATTCACCTTTGGTTACAGAAAGGCCCCTTGTTTTCATTATTTCAACTAGAAATGCAGGCCAGATTCATTGAACTACGCAAGAATTCTCTTCCGCCTTCCAGCTTGTTCATGCAACCCCAATTAGTTTGCAACCTTATTTGACTAAAAACCCTCTTATCCAGACATTTTCCTTGTTGCCATAAAAAACTCCAGTGCCCCATAAATCCAAAACTTCTGCACTTATGTTACTTCAGTCCTTTGGTCTCCAGTTGCAATACTCCTCTCTTCTTCTCCACTTATAGATTCATAGATTCATAGATGTTAGGGTCGGAAGGGACCTCAATAGATCATCGAGTCCGACCCCCTGCATAAGCAGGAAAGAGTGCTGGGCCTACATTACCCCAGCTAGATACACATCCAACCTTCTCTTGAATACCCCCAGGGTAGGGGAGAGCACCACCTCCCTTGGGAGCCCGTTCCAGACCTTGGCCACTCGAACTGTGAAGAAGTTCCTCCTAATATCTAATCTAAATCTGCTCTCCTCCAGCTTGTGGCCATTATTTCTTGTAACCCCCGGGGGCGCCTTGGTGAATAAATACTCACCAATTCCCTTCTGTGCCCCCCTGACGAACTTATAGGCAGCCACCAGGTCGCCTCTCAACCTTCTCTTGCGGAGGCTGAAAAGGTCCAGTTTCTCTAATCTCTCCTCATAGGGCTTGGCCTGCAGGCCCTTAACCATACGAGTGGCCCTTCTCTGGACCCTCTCCAGGTTATCCGCATCTTTCTTGAAGTGCGGCGCCCAGAATTGCACGCAGTACTCCAGCTGCGGTCTGACCAGCGCCCGATAGAGGGGAAGTATCACCTCCTTGGACCTATTTGTCATGCATCTGCTGATGCACGATAAAGTGCCATTGGCTTTTCTGATGGTTTCGTCACACTGCCGACTCATGTTCATCTTGGAGTCTACTAGGACTCCAAGATCCCTTTCCACTTCCGTGCCACCCAGCAGGTCATTTCCTAGGCTGTAGGTGTGCTGGACATTTTTCCTCCCTAGATGCAGCACTTTGCATTTCTCCTTGTTGAACTGCATTCTGTTGTTTTCTGCCCACTTGTCTAACCTGTCCAGGTCTGCTTGCAGCTGTTCCCTGCCCTCCGGCGTGTCCACTTCGCCCCATAGCTTAGTGTCATCTGCAAACTTGGACAGAGTACATTTCACCCCCTCGTCCAAGTCGCTGATGAAGACATTAAAGAGTATCGGTCCAAGCACCGAGCCCTGCGGGACCCCACTGCCACACTCTTCCAGGTCGAAACCGACCCATCCACCACGACTCTCTGGGTGCGACCCTCCAGCCAATTCTCCACCCACCGGACTGTGCAGTCATCCAAGTCACAGCCCCTTAACTTGTTCACCAGTATGGGGTGGGATACCGTGTCAAAGGCCTTCCTGAAGTCCAAGTATACGACATCCACCCCTCCTCCTGCGTCGAGGCGTTTTGTGACCTGGTCATAAAAAGAGACTAGATTGGTCAGGCACGATCTACCTGCCACGAACCCGTGCTGGTTTCCCCTCAGCATAATTTGTCCTGCCGGGCTCTCACAAATGTGAGCCTTGATAATTTTCTCAAAGATTTTGCCAAGGATGGAGGTGAGACTGACTGGCCTATAGTTACCCGGGTCCTCCTTCCTCCCCTTCTTGAAAATGGGAACCACATTGGCCCTTTTCCAGTCCTCCGGGACTTGACCCGTGCGCCACGAGCGTTCAAATATTCCCGCCAGTGGCTCTGCAATGATGTCGGCCAGTGCCTTCAGTACCCTCAGATGGAGCTCATCCGGGCCTGCCGACTTAAAGGCATCCAGTTCCTCCAAGTGACCCTGCACCACCTCAGGGTCCATGCATGGAAGTCTGGTGCCTTGCTGCTGCCTCCCTACACTCCCAGTGAGAGACTTGTCATGCCTCTCGCTTAGGAACACAGAGGCGAAGAACTCGTTGAGGAGTTCAGCCTTGTCCCCTCTGTCCGTCACCAATTGTTTCTGCCCATTTAGCAGAGGTCCTATTCCTCCCTGGGCCTTCCTTTTACTCCCTATATATCTAAAAAACAATTTCTTATTGTCTTTTACTTGGGTTGCCATCCTCAGCTCCATGGTAGCTTTGGCCTGTCTAACTGCCTCCCTACAAGCACGAGCAGAAGAGGTATATTCCTCTTTGGTGATCTCTCCCTGTTTCCACTTTTTATGTGCTCCCCTTTTGGCCCTTAGTCTGCCCAGGATTTCTCTGGTCAGCCAGGGAAGCCTCCTGGCCCCTTTCCCTCTTTTACCTCGCACGGGGATCGTCTCGCTTTGTGTGAGAAGGATAGCTTCCTTAAGGCACAGCCACCCTTCTTGGGCTCCCATCGTTTCAAAACTACTACTCTGCAGTGCATCCTTCACTAATCGCCTGAGTTTGCTGAAATCAGCTTTCCTAAAGTCCAGCACGTTCACCCTACTGGTTACCTTACCCACTCGACGCCTTATGTTGAATTGTACTTTTAGGTGATCACTGTCCCCCAGATGGCTACCGATCTGTAGGTCCCCTACTATGTCATCCCCCGTTGCCAATACCAGATCCAGTAAGGCATTCCCCCTAGTGGGACCATGTACCTCCTGCGTCAGGTGGAGGTCCTGTACACAGGTTAGAAACCTGCGTGAGCGGTGGGACTTTGCTGTCTGTGTCTCCCAGCAAATGTCCGGGTAGTTTAGGTCCCCCATGACCACCGCCTCTTTAGCTTTTATGGTCTCTGAGAGTTGCCTCAGGAGCCCCAAATCTATTTCTTCCCCTTGATGTGGGGGTCTGTAGCAGACCCCTACCACCAAATCCTTTTCTCCTTGCCCCCCATGTAGCCTAACCCACAGTCCTTCTACTTCCTCATCCTTTGATTCTGTCTTGATGAGGGTTGATGTATATTGCTCCTTAACATAGAGCGCAACCCCTCCCCCCCTTTTCCCCACTCTGTCCTTTCTGTACAATCTATAGCCCTCAATATGTACCGCCCAGTCGTGGGATGGATCCCACCAGGTTTCCGTCAGCCCCACTAAGTCGTAGTCGTTTAGTGCAACCAGGAGCGCTAGTTCATCCTGCTTGTTCCCCATGCTCCTAGCATTAGTATATAGGCACTTGAGCCCTGTGACTGGTGCTTTTGCTACCCCATCGCTCCAAGTCCTAAAGGGCTTTTTGTCTCTAACCTTCCCGTTCCTTACCTGTGCTGTATTGCTGTCCACCCCCTGCCTTTCACGTTCCCAAAGCTCTCTTTCTTCAGGCTGGGCTGTCCTTGTGGGTGCCACCTGGTTTGGTGGTCCACAGCCTCCCCCACCCTCATCTTCCCCTCCCCCCGACGAGCCTAGTTTAAAGCCCGCCGGAGGAGATCCGCCAACCTGGAAGAAAACACACACTTACCTTTGGGGGACAGGTGAAGCCCATCCCAGCTGAGCATGTCCCTCGTTGTAATGTGTGGGTCATTGTCCAGGAAGCCGAAGCCTGCCTCGAGACACCACTGCCGAAGCCGCCAGTTGGTCTCTCGGATGCAGTTCTCATGCCGTCTTCCACGTCCGTTCACTGGTAGGATGGAAGAGAATACCACCTGTGCACCAAATTCCCTCAGCACGCTGCCGAGAGCCTGGTAGTCCGCCATCAGGTGATCGGGGGTTCTCCTGGCCGCATCATTAGTACCCACATGGACAAGGACCATGGGGTAGTAATCGGTGGGCTTGATCCTGGCCTGGATTACCTCCGTCACATCCTGAATCTTAGCTCCAGGCAGGCAGTAGACCTCTCGTGCTGAAGGGTCCTGGCGACAAATGGGCCCTTCCATACCTCTCAGGATGGAATCGCCTATAACGAGCACGCGTCTCCTCCTCTTCTGGGTCCTCTCGGATCTCTTGATCTGTTTGGAATGTGAAGAATGTGGCATTTCCTCCTGCCCAAGGGTTTCCTCCTCCCTTTCCATCTCCTGCAGAGTCGCCAAGGCCTCGTACCTGTTCTCCAGTCGGACTGGAGAAGCTTGTACCTGCTCGCTGCGAGCCGCTCCGGTCCTGGCTGTGACCGTCTGCCACTCTGCCGTGGAGGTCCTTCCCTGGGCTGCTTCTTCCTTGGGTGCCTGGTCCTGCAGGGAAAGGAAATAACTGTCAATTTCCTCCTCCGCCTCCCTGATCCCCCTCAGCCTGCTAACCTCCTCCCGGAGCTCCCTCACCTGTGCCTCCAGAGCCCTAAGCCGGGCACCTGCCGGACAGGTGTGGGGGCTCCCAATCTCTGCCCCCCCCGGCCCTGCTGGGGATCCCCCGCAGGCCGGGAGGTAGGGGGACATCAGCTTCCCCATGGGCTCGGTCTGGGTGGAGGCCTCAGACCAGCCCCGGTTAGCCTTGTCCCCCTGGGCAGAGGCCCTAGCAGCACTCCTCGTAGACACCATTCTAAGCTACTGTTTGTAGACCTGTGTGGTGTCTACGTCCTACCCATACAGGAGTCCCACTCCTGGCCCTCCCAGCCCGCCCGCCGGCACAAACGCCTGCGCAAACGCCGGCGCACTCTTACAGAGCGCGCCTGTTTGCGCGCTCTGTTCGCGCTGCACGGCTCGGGAGCGCGGCTCCCTACCGGCTCAGCTATATGGGACCCGGAGGGCTTCCCCTTCGGATCCGGCTCAGCTGTGCCGAGGCCCTCCGCCCCACTTACCTTCGGGGGATCAGCTGCTGCTGCCCCCGCTGCCGATTCCTCTGCTGCTGCTGCTGCCGCCGCCGCCACTGCCTCGGGTCAAAAGTTAGTTATGGGGCACACGTGCGTGCGGGACACACGTGTGCCTAACTCCTCTCCTTCCCGCTGCTGCTTCCCGAGTGAGGGAACTACGTCACCCTGCGGCTTTGAACCTGTGGTTTGAATTACCCGCCCCCGCTCTAACGGCCAATCAGGCGCCTCGGTCTACCCGGAAGTGCCTGCCGGTAATGGAAGTACCTCTAACTCCTAAGTTAATTGCATCTTTAGTTCTCTTCTAATATCTTTGATTCTATTCCTTTACCACTCTCAGAATCTACATCTCTAGCTTCAGAACAAAGGAGACAACAGATAATCATGCCCATCTGGATTATTGGGGGTCTGTCTTCCTATGGGATGGTTGGCTAAGGTAGGGCAGCATCACAAGTCTCATTTGAAGAGCACCATATTAAAGGGACTTCATTAGTGAAAAAGTGGAGATAGATTACTCCTGGCTAACACAGCATATCAAGAATCTGAATTGGAGTTATACTCCCTGGGAAGTGACACCTAATTTCATCACAGTACTCAATGCAGTTAAAATATCTCTTTGAAAGTGCAAGAAAGGTCCATAGCTGCTTTATTACATGATCGCAATGCTCCCTACATGTGGCCGTCCCCTGAGTCCAATGTTCCTGTTGTGTTTACGAGCAAAGAAACCAACAAGGCCTCCTCCTACTTAGAATGTTATGTAAGTGCAAATAAGTATTTTTTTCAGTAGTTACAGATGAGCACATCACTTCTTAGAGGCTGAGACAAGCAGGGTGCCAAGAAATTCCAGTTACATTGTCAACTTCCACATACGTCCATCCAAACTTTCCCTTCCCTCCCTCAACCTCCATTGTCTCCACCTCCCCTCTCTCCACCTAGATTTCCCTCCCAGCCATCTCCTCTTGCCATTTCCCAGTTTATTCCCCAGAACCATTTCTGCTCCACTGTAGCCCAGGTGTACTCAGGTATATACTCCCCTTATCCAATTGAAGGTGTGCTGTGGGGGAACTGCAGACCGCTTAGTTTCTCTCAGTCCCTATAGAACCAGGCCAGGCCAGTCATTGGGTGGGCATCACAAGGCTCTGTCCCGGATGTGTCTCCCTCGTGCTGGGCATGCAGCTCCTTTTCTATGCTCCAGAGCTCTGCCCCTGAAGTCTTCCTGACAGTGTTGCAGTCTACAATCAGGTCTGGAGGGAAAGGGGCGTGACTTAATGCTTCTTGCTGCTTCCTGGTTGGTGGATGGGCTCCATCAATCAAAACAGCAAAATCTCAAGCCTCGGACTACACTATCATATCCTCCCTTTCTCTTTGTCTTTCTCCCCTACCTGCTTCCCTCACTCTTTCCACCTTCTCACCTAACTGACTCAGCAGTTTGGGGCATTGTCACTCTTCCCTCCATCGATTTTCCAGTACATTACAACAACATTAGACCAACTACCTATCTAAATCATATTGTGGTGAAAATTTGGACAATAAGGCCTGTTCAGGGAAAGGAAGGTGCATGGAAGTGAAAGCCACTGGGACTAATGCTGAAGCCTTACCCTTACTGGTGCTACCAAGTGAAAAAAAAAATGCTGAGGCCTCATGGTTTTGCTTGAAAGATCTGTAGTAAAGAAACAGACTGTATGACACTAAGCAGGGTGAATGAGGACTAGTTAAGAAGGACCTTTTCCAACAACATGGTATTTCAAATCCTTCCTCTATGCTTGTGGGTGACCAACAGGGAGATTTTTGGAGCTCTTTATAGAAGATAAGAGGGCTGAATCAAGGAGGAACAGTAGGACAGGAGCCCCTTTGTGGTGACTGTGCACTTGCCTGTTTCATTGAGCTTTGTGAGACCACTTCAGTCACAGATCTACTGACCAAA
This sequence comes from Crocodylus siamensis, assembly GCF_052110815.1. Taxonomy (NCBI): domain Eukaryota; kingdom Metazoa; phylum Chordata; order Crocodylia; family Crocodylidae; genus Crocodylus; species Crocodylus siamensis. Next base: position 153,503,217 of record NC_143395.1, on the reverse strand, counting down.
GCATCTGTTTCATCAAAAGAAACTAGAGTTCTTCTAGAAAATACAGAGAGATGGGAACAGAAAGGGATGAGGAGGTATGGACTGACAAAGAGATACTATATCCATGGTTTTGGTCTTCTTTCTTTTTTCAGTGGGCGCATCTACATGACACGCTTAATGTGCAATAGCCTAATAAATCTGTTCAGTAGCATGCCAGGAAAAAACCGTGCTAATACACTACTGTGCAGTAGTATTAGGCTGCTGTGCAGCAAGCGTCACTAAAAAATCATGTGCTGTTGCTACTGAACAGTAAGTGTAGTTAGTGCGCATTTGGTTAGTACTTCATTAAGCAAGTACTAAACTAAATGTGCAGTAACTACTGTGTATTAATGAATGTGTAGATGCACCCAATGCTTTCCTCCTCTTCAGCAGTTAATTTCTCTAGCCCAGGACTCAAGACCCATTTCCATGCCTCTTCAGTAGATTTACCTGCCTTCCCTACAATATGTCTTGTCAAATCCTTTATTGATTAAATAAGGGGGCAAATTCCTCCCTGGAACAGATGTTAGTGGAATTGCCTCTGCTTATACTGGGACAGGTGTTGACTTCCTTTTCTTCTCTGCGAGCTTTCAGGTTATATACCAACTCTTCTAGCTCTTCAAATTGTGCTGCCCTCACCCATGGGGGAGGCCTGACTACATACATGAATTTACTGGGCAGAGACTTGGAAGAGCACTGAGGAAGAAACCACTGGATCTTTAACATGGGGGACACTTTCTCTCTTCTCCTGGTGTTTCTCTTGGGGCAGAGGACTCTCCAAGTGCAATCCTCTACTGTTACCCTACAAAGTTGTGCTTCGACCCTCCATCTTTTCAAAGACATGGATTCAGTTCTGCTCCAGGCCACCCACTGAATAGTTCACTTGGATGACATATGGGATATTCCTTCCTAGGGACAAAGCCCCTGCTCCCTGGAGAACAAGTGACCAGCTTCAGGACATTCTCTCTTGCTTTTTCTCCTATTTTTTCATCCAGCCTTTTTTTCTAATGCCCATTCCAAGCAGGCCCCTTCTACACAATGGAAGCAGCAACAAGAAAAGAATCAGTTCAGAGTCATTTTTTCTGTTGCCCCAGGGCTCAGCCTCATTTTACTGGGAGCACCTTCCCACTCCTTTCCTGTGAAAGAGTGAATGTAGCAGAACTTTGAAACAGGCTTGTGCACATGAGTCCAAACACAAGAAAGGAGAAATAAGGTTTATAAAGTAGGCCCTCCTGTTGTTAAAACAGGAAAAATATTCAGCTTATAAAGCTCATTAGTCTCCTTACAAAACAGGAAAAGCTAGAAGTGGGAAGCAGCAGTGTAAAGAGCCAAAAACTGAACATGCTATATCTGGAGGATAAGCATCTTTTATCCTTGGTTAGGAGAACTAAACAGCGTCCGCAAACATGCTGACAGGCCATCCCTGACCACGCTCCAAAAACACAACATCTCTGTGGCTGGCCTGCATTCAAGCCTCAGCATCGTCTCCCAAGAGCCAATGAGAAGTAATAAATCAGAGTAGCCATCCAAAACATGACACAACTTTTGAGCAATATTTTCTTGTGCTTTGTGGTACAGAGCCGGCTGGCGTCCCCACATCTCACTGGCCATTGCTCTGGTAACAAAAATATTATTGTCTACACTGCAGCAGTCATTAAAGACCCCAAGGCACTTTGTATCACAGTTGGGATTTTAGCCCAAGTGACGCCCCCTCCCTTCCCCCGCCTCCTTTGCTAATTGCTGTGACTCAATAATTCTGCCATGGATTAAGTGCCCATTGGCTCCTGTCTAATATGCATTTAGGGGCTAGAAGCAGGACTCAAATGATGCATAGAACTTGGGCTGGCTTCCTCACAGGTATAATGACACCCATGGAGTAGAAAGTGTTTTGGAGCCCCTGGGGAAGAAAAACTCTCGCTAAATAACTATACATTATTGTTATTAAAAATAATCTTTCCACATCCTCTCTTTCCCCCGTTCTCTACCCTGGGCCTTAGTTACTCGAAATTTACTCATCTCACTCCTAAGACCTGTGTATTTTGATCCCTAGAGGGTGCTAGAGAGCAATATTTAAAACTCCCCTCACTTTGCTTGTGGTCCCTGGTCCAGTGTCTTGTTAAACCCCTGTTAAAATTAGAGGCAGCCATATGAACTTGGTAAGGTCCCCACTGGCTAGGCACCCCTGCTATTCATTATCAGTCTTAGGCTGAACATAAGTAGGGAAAAGTCAGGCACAGAAAGTATTCTGCAGTATTACCAGATGTGTACACTGCAGCAGCATTTCAGGCTAGGATACACTTTGCCTCTCAGAAGTTACTATATCTGCGGTGAGGTTGGCGGGGCACTATCACAGCCATTTATCAGCATCAGCATCACACACACACATACTGCTAGTGCACCCTTCACCATTACCTCCTTCTGAAATACTCATGATAAAAATTTGGTGCTCAGATACCATGGTGATGGGCCTGGTATAGGAATCAGAATAGAATAGACTAGAATAGAGGAAGAAAACATTATTCTCTAATCTTTTCCGTTTAATCTCCACTCACATATCCATCCAGGCAAGGCAGCATGTAATGAGACTTTTAGCATGAACACCCACATTGTCCTGGCTGAAATCTTACCCAAGAATGGGATCATCCAGAACCCATCTCATTCAGGAACTCATCCAATATTCAGACATTCTGTAAGTTCAGACACAAAAAAAACCTCTTTTTTATATTTGGTGCTACCTGCAAGCTTGAGTGTAACTTGCACTAAAGGCATATTTAAAGCAAAGACATAAGGCAACCACTCAGGGTAGAGAGAGGTATGTTGGTTGTCATGTCAATAAAGCCTTTGAAAACCCTGGCAGAGTTCTGCACTGAGCTACCACCACAAAGAAGGGACATTGTTTGAAGCAAACAGATTCCTTTTTATTATGACATAAGTCACTATACAGCATCTGGAGTTTCTCCACAGGTCTCTCCAGAAAACAGATTAGGAATCACTTTGTTGGGTGACTTTTGCTTTCATCTGTTTGGACACATCATTGACATGGTATTTTCACATATATATGTAATTCCAAAGAATGTGGCACAACTGTCATTCCTTATATAATTCAGAATATCTAGATTTCAACTTCAACTAGAAATGAATTGGCAAACAAGATGAAATTATTTGTCCATCTGAAAGCCTCCAAAGAGTTGAGGAAATAAGCCTTGATGCTCCTCAACCTTTTCCACATAGGGATGGCTGTTGCTTTGGTATTTCTTGACGATTTGCTCAAAAAGTGGCATAAATCCTTTTATTGACGCTGCCCATGAAAATGCCACAACTTTGTTTGGAAAGCAGTCTCCTTGCAAGCAAGATCAAGGAATATCTTCTTCTAGCCTTAAAGATGAAGATTGAATTATTATGGGGAAGTCATAGGGTCTGTGGAAGAAGTAGGATCACAAAACCACTTGTAGTCTTCAACTACATCAATATCTTTGGTTCTTACCACAAAAATATACTGGCTTCTTTCAGAAGGACAATGAACTTTGCCAAAACCCCTTCTCCTACCAAGACAAAAGAACTCCACTAAATACAGTAGATCATGATATTTACCTTGCTTTCATCCAGGAAAGTCTAAAATTGGGAATGGCTTAGGTTTTGTTGTCTAATTTACCTCACTGTGGTGACAATGCACGAGACTGCAGGTTCCAGCAAACTGTTAGGGAGATCAGACCTCCCAGTTTGTCCTAGAGAGGCAGCCAAACTCAAAAGCTGTTCATTACACTTCAGGTTCTGTTTTTACTCCATAAAGAAAAATAAGTATTTTGGCCATACATGCACAGTAAGTACATTTGGCTTTTGCCATGGGATAAGTAGAGAAATTTCCTAGTAACATCCTTGGGCGCCACCACAAGGTCATCAAATACAGTAAATCTATTCCTCTTATTTGGATAGCCCCTTGGATCAGACTCAGATTCATTGACTTGAAACATGATTCAGTATAACATTATTTTACTTGAGTTCACAGCTTACAGCCTGAAGGAAACCATGTAGCTTGACCTCCTGCATAACTTAGGGCTGTAGAATTTCACCCAGTTGTCTTGTTTCATAAATCCATTATAAGCAGCATCAGGCAGATTCCAAAGAGTTTATTTGCAAGCAGAAGGACCCTAAAACACTAATTATTTAAAAAATACAGAGAATTTAAAAATTAAGAGAGTGAGAAAGCAAATTTTACAAAAACTGAAGAGGCACAAAAAGATGGATCCTTCTCTACCATGCACATTCTTGAAGTCAAGAATACCACTCCCTCTTTTAGCTCAGTAATTATTGGCTTAGTTTCTTTGGCCCATACTATGCAGAAAGTCAGATTAGATGAACATCTAATTTGGTGAGGTCACAGCTGGAGTACTGCATCCAGTTTTGGGCTCCACAATTCAAAAAGGATGTGGAGAAGCTTGAGAGAGTCCAGAGAAGAGCCATGTACACCATCAGAGGTCAGGAAAAAAGACCTTATGATGACAGGCTGAGAGCTATGGGACTCTTCAGACTGGAAAAGCTCAGGCTCAGGGGTGATCTGTTGGCCACCTATAAGGTTACAAGGGGTGTTCACCAGGATCTGGGGGAATGTTTGTTCACCAGAGCGCCCCAAGGGATGACAAGGTTGAACAGTTATAAACTCCTGCAAGACAGTTTCAGGCTGGACATAAGGAAGAATTTCTTTACTGTCCAAGCCCCCAAGGTTCCCATCAAACTTCTCTCACCCTACAAGCAAGAGCTGGGTGAAAAACAAGAATTATCCATGAGCATTGATGTGACATATAGCCTAATACAAACTTTACTACATTCTCAGTCCTTTTGCTTTGACTTCACACACAAATCCATGAGAGCTATTTTAATGGTACAGATATTCCTGCACAAATTCTGGTGGCCTGAATTCATTAAACGAAATGCTTTGACATTCTAACTTTACAGTTCCCATGGGAACTTCCATGATGCTTTACAACCACAGGAAAACCTGCAGTGCCCTCATAGGAGATGTAGTTCCAGCTGAATAGGGCCCATTTCCCAGTTCTGTACTCAGCAGTTCATCTGTCACTGTTGAATGCAGTACTGAGAATTGGGCTCTACTCTATTGGAACTACCGGGACTGGGCTATATGAGCCCTACGGAAACTGCTGTGGTCATAGAGCCAATGGCTATGACCTGCTTCTACTAGAAGTACCAGGTTGTGAGGAGATAGCCATGCTGGAGGAGCCCATGTGAGACCTATCCCCTAGTACATGCATGGGACATAAACATGTCTACATGTCAGAATGCTTTCTTCTTCAGCTGCCATCTCCCTTTTTCACTGTGTGTGTTCTGATGACGTGTAAAGAAAGTTATAACTGACATAAGAGAGGAACAGAATTATTAGGATGATCCCCAGAGTCCCCGAAGAGAGGCTGTTACAAGTAACTCACTATGCTTTTTCCAAGTAGGATTGTGTATGTACACCCACACTGCTGTTACTAAGGGCTAGATTGCACAATCCTTACCAACACCGGCAAGCTCCTACACAAGTAATCTCATTGACTACTTCCATGAATAGAGCTCACAAGGTTGAGTAACGGTTACATCATCTAATCTTAAATTTCCTTGTGCTAACAAACGGTAGTAATGGTGACAGGAAAATTACAGAACAGCAACTGGCAGCTATATGCAATGTTGCTGAACAGGGGATAGGGCCTGGTGCTTAATAAACACAGAAACATATGTCAGGACAGTGTTCCCCAAAGCCAGACTACAAACTTGGGCACTGAGCAATAGCAGCAAGGGTATGTGGCCATGCTTCTCACAGATAGTGCCGCACAACCCATCCCTCCTCTCAGGCAGACTCTAACAGTGATTCAATTAAATAAGCCGGTCCAGGATGCAGCTGTACTGTGTGTGGCTTAGAGCTGCCTGCACGCCTGACTTGATTATTTAATGTGTGTAATGAAGGACATCTCACGTGTGATTATTTCATGTATGTGTGACAAAAGAATATTGACTCCAAATCCGACCATCACCACCACTTTGCTCCCAGCCTACAATAATGTAGATTTGTACAAAAAAATGAGGAGGTAGCAAACAGAGCCAATTATTAAAATATTTGCTGCCAGAGAAGTAAATATTCAGTTGAATGACAGAGACCTGGATACCAGAGCAATGTTCTTCACATGCAGATAGAAACAAAAACTGCAACCCCCTATTGCAAATTATTGAAATGCATCAAAGGACTGTATAGTTTCAAGGCACATGATGTATTTTCTTGCGTATAACATGCACCTGTTTTTTCCACACAAAAAAACCCACCCAAAAAGTTGCTAGAAATTGAAGTATACATTATATGCAAGGTAATATGGTAAAAGCAGTTTCAAAACAATAGTCTGCACAAGCAACAGAACAATGAGCAGGCTCTACTCCCTAGCTGTTCCTACTCAGTTACTTACTACACAGAAAGAATTTTTTTTCTTCATTCTGCCTCTCAGAAAAAAAGGGGGTGTATCTTATTCTGAGTACAATCTATATGAGAAAATATGGTATGTGGGACACAGTCAAAACAAGCAGGAAACAGATAGCAAGATAACATGGATGTATTTATTGTTATATATAGTAATATATATATTGTTATATATAGTAGTAAATGACTATAGTGAAGGGGCTAGATACCATACTGAAGCAGGGGGAACATGGGAATTTTGCCTCTGTGCAACCACAGAAAGTCTTACTATCAAAAGAAAACAAAGGAGGGAGTCAATTTTTAAGAGGGGCAACACTACTGTCGACAGAGCCATAACAAGGTATAACAAGGCAAACTGGCACCTGGGGCAGCAGGAAGTAGGGAAGCAGAGGTGACTTCCAGCTGTTGTCATGCTGCCAGCATAATCATGTTGCTATGGTAGGAGATGTTAGTTTTGCCTTCCCCACAAACTGGTACCCAGGGCTGCCCCAGTCACCCCACCCCATTTATGCTACTGGTTCTTCACTCTGAACAGTGGTGGTCTACGAGGCTATTGCCCTGGTGCCCTCTCCTCCCCACCCTCCCCCTCGTTACATGGATGGCTGTCAATAGGCTGTGGAAATATAAGCAAAAGTCCAAAACGGGGAGCAGGTTTCATGCAAGCAGACCTCTGCTCTGCACGAAGCGATATTTAAGGGAGCGGGGCTCTACAGCGAAGCTCAAAGGTCAACTCATATAGAGGTCATTGCAGGATCAGGGCTGGAGTTACTTGACTAGGCAAACAAATTATTTTAGGCAAGGCCTGACTGGAGAAGCCTGGGAAGGAAGAAGTTTGAAATGACCTTTAGCCTGCACCGTTCTCCAGATATGGGAATCAAGGGCCCAGTGAGTTGGTCACCCCCTGCTTTTTCCTTATTATGGCAGCACACAGCAAATCAAGAAAAAGAAACTGCCCCAGGTAATTACAGTAACCAATCACACAGCCGTTATGAGAGGTAGCAAATGCCCATGGAGTCTGCACAGGAAGAAATTTGTACCGTAGAGTAATTGCTACGCAGTGCTGAGTGACAAACAAGTTGTGCACAGAGTGAAGGCTGGAAGCCACTGAGGGTAAGGCTCATCACTGTGCAGTGCACTAGCACCAGGCTTCTGTACCATTTAAATCTTTCTCAACTCCATGGGGAGGGACCTAGATTTAAGTGGGATTTAAATGATGTCCAAAGCCTGCACTGATCCTCTCCATGGGGGTGGGGAATTTTACCTTCAAAAATCAGCTCGCCCTGACTAGCTTTGCCAAACTGTGTTACAAAGACCCACATGAAAGAGTAAAGAAAAACAGCAGGGTCAGCAGCACAGAGGGAGACAGCACAGATGGGACCTACAAAGCACTCCTTATACCCTCAGCTGCCAGAGTCTGTCTTCCCTTGTACAGGACAGCGGAACACAGGACAGGAAAGGGCAAGCAATCATTTGGCCAAGGAATCCCCAAAATCACTGCTTCAGACCCTCACATGCAACCATAAAGGACAATGCCAGTATCCTACACCAGTAGGAGCCAATCTTTTTGACAGGTGTGCCACAAATTAGCCCTGCAGCCTCCTCGAGTGCCATTCCAATCCCCTTCCACTGCCCAATCTGTTGCTTTGCTTTCTATTCCCTGCCCTATCTGCTGTTGTGCTACCTGCCCCCTCCCCAGTCTGATGAGTGCCACCCACAGAGGTTGTCCATGCCACTTGTGGCACCCATGCCACAGGTCATCATCCATCCCTACCCTACATCATGCCCCAAGTAAGAGCAGGGGAGCTGAGGTCACTGCCAATGTCCTGCCACTTCAAGTTGTTATATCCTCAGAAACAGTAACGTAGCAAGGAAGTCTGGTGCCCGGGCCAAATTCTGCCTCACCCTGCATCCAGATCCAGGGGGAACGTGCCCCTCATGCTTGCCTGGGAGTGCATGCAGCGGCGGGAGCCACCCTCCCCCTGTGCCCACACTCCCCAAACAAGTCACTTGTGGCTCCGTCCTGCATCCCACCCTGGCTGGGCAGCACCTGTTGGTGCCCCTTCTCTTTAGCACCTGCAGTCGTCCATTCACCCCGCCCTTGCTATCGTATTGCTCAGAAGATCCTAGGAAAAGGACCTTTCCCCACACTATAGCAAACAGCTGAAAAAAAACCAAAACCCCACCATCCTCATTTACACCCACATGGCCATGATCTCACAACAGAGTTAACTTGAGTGACCTCAGCAGCAATTGCTTCTCTCTCGTTAGCTTAGCTGGAGTGAGAGCAGCCATTCTGCAAACAGCAGGTAAGCTGCTGCAGCCCCACTGGTGCTGCACTCAATCCTGTGTGATGCTGGCACTCTCCTTGCACCACAAAGCCAAAAATCTCATCACTTCCTGCCCCAAGTTGGGATCAGACATAGGATTCCAGTTGGTCTCCCGAGATAAATCATCTCATCCTGGTATGCCTCACTTATGCCACTACCACTCACCCCCAAATGAGACTCCATGGCCAGAAGCAATGCACATTGCCAGAGAATAGACGAGTCACTACAATCATGATGTGGGTTTCACAACCATCTGTCAAAGAGTGTATCTACCTCGTGTGTGTATGTGCACTGTGTCCATGCATGCAGGTTTGACTGTGTTATGGGTCTGTGGGAATGGATGGATGTGTTAAGTATCTGTGTATATGTGGGTATGTGCTGTGCTCTGTGTCTGCATGTGGGTGAATGAGTGAGTGTATCATGTCTCTGTGGACAAGTGTGTAGTACATCTGAGTGTTGTGTTTTATAGTCACTTTGTGTATTTGGTGGCCTCTGTGAATCTGATGGGAAATTCCTGCTGCACTCTGGCAAGAAGTTCCTCCCTGGGCTAATTTTTAATGGCACAGGTTTTGTAATCACCATTCAAGCCTGAGGAGCAGGAATTCCTGGGAAGTAATTGGCTTTGTCAGTCTGTTGAGCACACTCGGCCTTCATCTCTTCAATTATTGCACGCATGTACCTTCTCTCACACTGATGTGCCACTCAGGGGAAGCTTCTGTGAATGGGTGCCTCTGTTCAAAAAACACAGCTTTCCTGATAGCTTAATCCAGGGCCTGCGAGAAGGGGGCAGTGCAAGAAGAGAACACCAGTCCCAGCTCAGCTGGTAGTCACTGAGCTAAAGCTATAGTCTGTGTCCTGCTGGCTACACAGAAGTGCCAGGATAGCTACTACAATACAGCATGTGTCCGGAAGTACACCCAAGGACAGATAGTGATCCAAGCCGACCTGGACAGGCTTGGAAAATGGGCTGGCAAAAACCTGATGGCGTTCAACACTGAAAAATGGAAGGTACTCCACCTTGGGAAGAAAAACCCACAGCATGCTTATAGACTTGGCAGCGCTATGCTTGCTAGCATCATGGCCAAAAGGGACTTGGAGGTCATGACTGACCACAAGATGAATATGAGCCATCAATGTGATGTTGCAGCAAGCAAAGTGAGCAAAACTCTGGCTTGAATCCATAGATGCTTTTCTAGCAAATTCCAGGATGTTATCCTCCTGTTGTACTCGGCCTTGGTGAGGCTGCAGCTGGAGTACTGCATCCGATTCTGGGCTCCACAATTTAAAAAGGATGTGGAGACGCCTGAGAGAATCCAGAGGAGAGTCATGCACATGATTAGAGGGCAGGAAAACAGGCCTTATGATGACAGGCTGAGAGCTATGGGACTCTTCAGCCTGGAAAAGCACAGGCTCGGGGTGGGGGGGACCTGGTAGCTGCCTATAAGTACATAAGGGGTGTGCATCAGGATCTGGGGGAACACTGTTCACCAGAACGCCCCATGGGATGACAAGGTGAAATGGTCACAAACTCCTGCAAGACCGTTTCAGGCTGGACATAAGGAAGAACTTCTTTACTGTCTGAACCCCCAAAGCCTGAAAGAGACTGCTGCCAGAGGTGGTGCAAGCACCTACTCTGGACTCCTTTAAGAGGCATTTAAGTAGACATATATCTTGCTGGGATCCTTTGACCCCAGGTGACTTCCTGCCCCTGGGGCAGGGGGCTGGACTCGATGATCTTCCGAGGTCCCTTCCAGTCCTAATGTCTATGAAATCTATGAAATATCCTAGTGATGGGATACCAGAAAATCTTGTTTTGCCTTCACCACACCTCTGAGCTCATCATTCTGCTCACACCCCTGGAGTCATGTCTTCGCTATCCTTTGCTGTACAATTTATGCTCAAAGCAACTTTTTCTCATTGATACTGAGGCCTTCCCTATACCGGAAAAGGTTTGCCAGTATGGATCTACTGGCAAAACCTCTTGGAAATGCAGCTTATATAAGCAAAAGGGTGCTACTGCCATCATAACTGAGACCAATTCCCTGAATGGATTAAGTTTTATCAGCAAAATAAAGTTGTTCACCAGCAAAGCTGGATCTACTTTAGGAGAGTGATTAGGGCTGGGTAAGGGTGTATCTTCCTGCTTCTAACTGACATGGTTCTGATAGCATTTTTTAACAGTAGCCTTGAGACTCCTTTGTGCTCTTCTAACTATGATGAGGAGTTTAGAGTGGGTGCCAGTGACACTTAATGGGATGTTAATTTTCCCTGAGCCTGAAGAAGGGTATGTGAGCCTGAAAGCTTGCAGAAAAAGGTTTGGGTTTTTTTGTGATTTTTTAATTGGTCTAATAAAACATATCATCTCTGAACCAAGAGTTCTAGAGTTTTGCATTTCTTAGTGACACTTGATCACACTTTAAAGCTGCCCTGAAGCTGCCAGAGTCATGTAGTATGGACTGAATGTGAATGAGACTCAGGCCTGACGGGCTGTACATCTAACTGTACAGAAAATACCATTAGAAATTGAATACAGGGCAAGCTAAGGGCATGTCTCTTCCACTTACATGGTGGTCCCAAGAGCACTACTAAGAAGCACACCTTCTCCACCAGGTCCCACTCAACACAGACAAAACCCAGGAATGAGGTGAAGCTCCCGCCAAGGGTGGGAAGGTGAGGGGAACCTGTCAGGGCAGGTCATGCTGCCCCCTTTCCAGATTTGGTGCATAGAAAGCAGGAGTAGGGGATGGGTGAGTTTGTTCTCAATACTGCTTCTGGGAATGCTATGGAAATGATATAGACGTGTCCTAGGTTGATGTAATGCATTGTGTTGACATATTCATAGTGTTCATTATGGTCTCTTTCTCATGCAACTCGTTCTCTCCCACTCAGTTATGAGCCTCCCGACACCTCACTTTCTTCACCTCCAGTGCATGCAAAGGATCCCTGCTGTCATTCTTCCACTTTCAACCCCACAGTGCGATCTCATCCCCACAGTGAACGATCTGATACCATCTTTCTCTATATGGCCGTTGGCTCCATCGCCATTGCCCGTTCGCCATTCACACCGGGCCCTGTTGTGTGTCCTCTGATTGCCATCAGTGAAGATCTGGTCATTTGCTCCCAGCCATCTCATAGGGATGCAGGCCGGCGTTCACTGCCTGCGACTCTCACTCCCTCTTTTCCGTTAATTGCATCCCTCAAGCAGAAGGGACAAGGGGCTTCATAAATACTGCTGGCATTCTGAGGGAGTCTCCCAGCCGGTAATTGCCTGAACTTTCCAGATGCAGTTCCAAACAAGAAATTAAAAAGCAATGTGACCTCTGTCAAGGGCACAGGCAACCCCCCACAATATAAACACTGTCTCCCATCTCCTGCAGAAACTGAGCTGACAGGGACCGCCTGCTGGCTGTTCCGCATTGGCGTGAGGATGGCCAAGCCAGTGTGAAGAGAACTGATGGCAATAACAGCAACCCGTAAATCAGGCCTTGCCCAGGGCTGTGCCCTGGCTGTGCTCTCCATACACCCCCTTATCAGAACAATTTGACATCACCCATGTTAGGGGAGGGGCAGGCAGCAGGGAGAGTGCTGCCAGGTGACCTTAAATTGAGATAAGAGCACAGGCAAAGCAGACCTGGTTCTCTTGAAAGTCTCCAGAGCCCACAGATATTTAGGCCTGGTCACCACCAGCCATGCCACTCCAGGGAGCCTGGCCCCTCTCCTCCCCCTCCTCCACCTGCAGTTCACAAAACCTCTATGTTCTTCTGGACCTGGGAGTGCTGGGTTTTTACAGACGTTTTCAGGAACGTTCGGCTTCCTTTGCTGTATCACAGATAAATCACTCAAGCAAAGAGTTGACAAAAACAAACAGCGGAGAGCAGAGCGTAAAGGGCAATCCCTACACGCAGCCTCCTCACAGATGATTTGTTTCTACACTAGATGGGCAGAGTAACACCACTGACACCAGGGCCCTTTAGAATGGCAACATACACGTGGAGACTCCCTATATATGATTTTTCTTTGGCTAAGTTTCCAAGGACTGCTGCCTTGGGTCCATTCTCCCATGAGCTTGCAGGTTCATCTGAGTAGTGTGCAGAACACCTAAAATTAGGGGCAGGTTCATGGGTGCCCCACTCTTGGCCTTCCCCAGGAGGAGGCACCCCAGGGACCTGTTGTGGGAATGCAAAGACCTCCAATTTGCTCCAGTCTTCTTGCATCTTCAGCAAGAAGCTCTGTAATGAATAGTGCAGGAGTCCTGAGAGCTCTCCACTAGTCTAGTACCAGCAGCAAAGAAAGGCATTGGAAGCAACGTGGCAAGGAGGCAGGGAGCTCCCAGATACTGCATTCCCAGCCTCACCCAACGGGAGATGCATTCAGAAACAGGGCGAGAGTGTTGGCTGTGGGAGGAGCTCCCAGACGTGTCAGGCTCAACCTCCCCCAGGCTGAGCCAGGGGTAGTTTCTGCTGCTACCTGTACCCATTGGATTCCAAATAGACCATCCTGAGAACCAGCTATTATTGTGCACTTGGGTCTGCGTGAAGAACCCCAAAGTACTGAATATCCCCTCCTATGTGTGGCTTCTCATAAAGTCTGAGATTAAGGCCTAAATATCTGGCCTTTTTTCCCTCTCCTTTCTTACAATGTGCTATTCAAAGACTCCTGATGGCTTAACCAGGTCAGGCCACTGGCTCCCTCTTCCACCCTTTTATACCCAAAGAAATACCTATGGGATCTAATGAAAAATAAACAAGTCAATGTGGGCTTTATCCTCACCAAGTGAAATGGCAGCATTTACAAATGAGATTACAACATACAGCTCTCAACAGACTCCTCCCTTCCCCCAAAACTCCTTTGCTTCTACCCGCTGCAGAGAAGGTGCTGTTCAGATAACCAAAGCCTCCCTTGCTGGAGGCCCTGGCTACAAAATCTTTCCTCCAAGCCTCTGAGCCACACAGTCATTTAAAAACCAATGCCATGCTAAGGGCCGGGAAGAAGCTCACTGGATCAGTGGGTTAGTGCTCTGATTCTGTACCTCTACAGACCTGGATGCTGTCATCCTACACAGACGAAAGGTTATGTGGGTCCATATCACAGAAGCACTGTAACCCTTGACTATACTCAAAGATAAAAGCCAGGACTGGTATAGCAGGGATACTGTAGGTCAGGAAAGAGGGGCATCTGTCCCCAGCATGTTTTGGATCTAATTTCCTGTGTGTCACAGGCAGACCTCAGGCCACCTCACTTGCTGACTCTTTGACAGCATTAAAAATATGGGGCAATGTGGCAGATATATCTGGATGATCTCAAACTGGCCAGCTTCCCTAAGGAATTCCCATAAACAGGAGATGGACCAAATACATCCCTGCTGTAAATTCATAGATGTCAGAGAGCTCACAGCAGGGCTCATTTGGTCCACCAAGTTTAAAATGCTATCTTTCAAAGACACCCCAGGGTCCCACAAAGATCAGCTAGCAACTGGAGAGGCCTTTTTTTTTAACTGAATGACAAGAACACATCATGCTGGAATCGTGGGACTACTTTAAAAAATGATCATGCAACAGAAGTTGGGAGTTTGTAGGCTAGACAAATGTTTATAAGAGATGATTCTGAGCAGGGGCTTGGATTTCCTGAGGTCCCTTCCAGCACTATTTTTATGACTCTTATGCCTTAGTATTATTATTAAGCTCCAAGAGTATCACAGTAGCATTCAGCACAGGATTTACCAGATCCTACCACTCCAGCTGAACAGAGCTTGGAACAACCATCGCACATGAGAATAAGCAGCCTTGTCAGGTAGGACAAAGATCCTGGTTCTCTAGACAGCAATGAAATCATCAGGGGAGAGAAATTCAGAGCAGACTTGGTCTTATAGCTGAGCTGTCTCCAGCCAGCTCAGTCACTTCCTTCACTCTGCACTTCAAGTGCCTTCCATATGAGGATCTTGGAGCCATTCTGCCCCATAACCCTCCCTTCCTCTTCCTCTCAGTTCTGCCTCTCTATTACCTCTGTCTAATGAGCATCATAAAGACAATACCCTGGTCCTCATACTCAGAGCGCCTGGCCTAACCCAGCAAAGAGTATGTACTATGTGTGCTGAGTCTGTATATTCTTCCAAATCCCTCCCTTTCCCACTCCTCCACTCAGAGATATCCCCACATCTATCTGTGATGCTGGAGCTGACGTTCTTTGTGAGGCTGCTAACGTACAGGGTAGGGGAGGAGAGGAATTAGTTGCCCTCTCACTGAAATCCTCAGTGAGCTCTCAGCTTTGTCCTTCTCTCAAGCTGGGTGGCTGTTGCACAAGTAGCGCTTTCTTCTGGCCAGAAATTCAGGTGGCGTAAATCACTGTAGCTCCCGTGACTTCAGCGAAGCTCTGCTGATTTGCCTCCTCCCATTGAGTTCAGAGCCACTGCACTAATCTGCACCGGCTGGGAAACTGCCCAAGGCTCCAGGCTCTGTTTCTACCCCCTCCCCCTGCCCGCGCCCCTCACAGCATCCAGACATTTTCTTTCCCCTGGCTTGTTAAAGCATGAGCCCAGAAAAATGGCACAGTCCAGTTTTGTCTGAGGTTGGCACTTTTTTTAAAAAGACTCAAGGAAAGCCCTCGTGTGGCAGCTGCCCTCTTGGCTGACACGCCAGATACTGATCCAGGGATCTCCAGAGTTAACAGCATGAGCTACTACGGCTTGAGTTAATAGCCAAGTCCCTGTGGCTGCCTGGTGTCATCTGTGTATAGGCACAAAGGGGGACTTCAACAGACATTCAGCAGTGGGTTCCACTCTCACACTCCCTGTTTCCTCCAGGCAGACAGCAGGACAGGTAGGCAGCGGGCATCAAAGCCTACCCCCACAAACTCACTTTCTCAGAAGGAGGGCTGCATACAGAGCCATTCCCTCAGGCCTGCTCTGGGGAGGGCACTCAGATGCTTTCTCTGCTTCATTATCTGGTGGATTTGATTTCATTCAGTCCATGTCTAGATGGGAAAAGCATCTAATGTGGGGACAGGGCTAAGAATTTCACAAAATAGTTGCCTCAAATCAGGTTCCTAATTTCTGCAGTGCCTGATGATCCATTAGAAACTAAGCCCCAGGCCTCTCCTGCGCTTGCATAGGTGGGAAACAAAACTCATTTATCTACCCTGACCTACAGCCATTAACTCAAAAGAAAAGCACCTTTCCCAGGTAGTGTGAAGACATTGTCCACACCTTCCCTTCCTTCTTCCCCTTGAAGACACAGGAACTGTCCTCACTTGTCCCCTGAACCATCCTCACTTGTCCCCCAGGCCCGTCCCTGTGATGTGTTATGGCCCAGATAAAGAGAGGAGCAGTGGATGGGACAGAAGGAGACCTTAGCTTATCTCTCATCTAGGGAATTTGTCACTCCTGTTCAGCTCAGCTACCCAGAACAGGCTTCCTCCAGCCCCTCACCAGGGACTGTGTCTGGTTTGTGGGGCTGACAAAGTCACAAGAGATGTTGAGTGCAAGAGGAGATCAAGGCAGAGCTGGGAAAGGCTTTAAGCCAATTCTCCCTGCTCTGCTCATCAGAGAAAAGGAGTGGGAGGGGGTATTTTCTACGCTGCATTGCAGGGCTTGGGCCCCTGCATTACCTCAGCCATGGCCTCTCGCTGCAGCCTCTAACTTCTGTGCCCCATCAAAGGGGCAGGCAGAGACAGCACAGAGTTTATGGCTGGAGGCATCATTCTGTGACCCCTTCAGAAAGGGCATCACAAACTTCACTCCTTTCTGAGCAGTGCTGGCTCCCAGCCCAGCCACCCCATCCTATCACAGGAATACAGAGCAGAGGCAGCCCTCTGATTTTTAAATCTAACAGTAGACAAGTCATTTCTTGATGTGCATGACAGACTACAGAGGTCCCAGCTCTGGGAGAAAGCTGACTTCTCAGCCTAACAAACCCTTCCCTCACATTTTCTCCTGGTCTCGTATGGGAAGAGGCTGCAAGCTATGTCTCTTATTCAGGTGCCCATCTATGGATTTGGGTACATGTATTTTAGGCCTCTGTATCTGAACATTTTGGCTTTGATCCCTCTGTAGATCAAGACACATACAGCTCGCACCTGATTAGGGAGCTGGGAGAGGTAGTGAGTGTTTTTCACAGTGGTTTTCACACATTTGCACAGCCTTTTTCACATGCACCACTCTGTTGATTGCAAATGCCAACCATTACTAGTCAAATGAGATTTAGTTTTCATGGTGAGCATCTATGTATTTATAAATCCTAGAATAATAATAATTCATGCCAAAAGTGAGTAGTGCTTTTGAGTATCTATGATCCACCTCAAAGAATCTGATATACAGGGAGTGCAGAGCACGCACCTCAGTAGAAATCAATACACTTTGTTCCAGGTTCTGGAGATTCAGGTCAAATACACTCATACAAATCTACCAAAGGTACTCTTCTAGGTATCTTTACCCATGGGCAGATCTAAGATTTTGACACATCAAGACCATTACAAAGGATAGAGGGTCATTAACAACTGTGGAGTGAAGAGAGATTAACAGGAATTAGAGAGATGATAATGAACCATGAAATCAATTAACTTCCAGCACTCTCTGAATAAAAATGCCACTGCCCCTCCCAGGCAGCTGCTTTTAAATCCCCACTCTAGACCCACCCCTGCCTTTATTTGTATAAGTTAAGCCACCTGAGGGAATGAAAAAAGCAATGCTGCCAATATGCTGACAATAATGCTTTTTTCCCTGTATAACTGCCATCACAAGAGGTTTGCAAGCATAAAAGTGTCACAGAAAAATCACACCTCTAACCAACACTGCAATACTGGCAAATGCTTCTCAGGTAGGCCCAGCCTTAGCCTGAAAAAGCCAACTTTTCATTAGTGCTCAGTTCCCACTGAGAACAATAAAGAATCCCATTCTCCTGCATTAAGCACAGCAGGAACACAGCTGGATTCTGAGAACTGTTAAACATCTGACAGTAAGATCCTCATGGCAGGGACCTACTCTGTCACAGCTGATAAAACATGGATGAGACTTCACTTGGAGTAGTATGTCCAGTTTGGGGTACCCCACTTCCAGAAAGCCATGGATAAATTGGAGACAGTCCGGAGGAGAGCAACAAAAATGATTAAAGCTTTAGAAAACATGACCTGTGCAGAAAGGTTGGAAGAACTGGGATTCTTTAGTTTGGAGAAGAGAAGACCAAAGGAGGATGTGATAGTAGTCTTTTCATGCAAAAAAGGATTACTATAAAAAGGATGGTATCAATTGTTCTGTGTCCTCTGGATACAGAATTATCTTCTCTCAGGATAAGAAATAATGGGCTTAAATTGCAATGAAGGAAATTTAGGTTAGATATTAGGAGTGACTTTCTAACTCTTTGGGGGATTAAGCACTGGAACTGATTACCTAGAGAGGTTGTGGAATCTCTGTTACTGAAAGTTTTCAGGTTGGACAAATACTTGGTTAGGATGGTTTAGCCAGGGTGCTCCTGCCTTGAGCAGGAGGTTGGACTAAATTACTTCCTGAGGTCACTTCCAATCTCATGGTCTATAACTCTAGGTATAACTATGCTGCTATGGGACACATCAAGGATGATAATGAACTGCTGGGTCTTTTCCATCTATAACTCGAGTTTACCCTGTCTCCACCTTCACATTGCATTAACATGGTGATTTGGTTGAGCCAGCAGTAGCCTCCATAAATTCATCAATAATGTGCTTATGTTTGGCACAGTCCACTGAGGATGCTCTCTATGCTTTGTGCATATTTTGTCCCCTGTGCATTGGAGGATCCTAGAGTCTAATGGGGCTGATGGAAGCCAAGAACCAGGAAAAGTGTGTGCTAATTCCCAAAGTTTCTTTCTCCAGCATGGAACAATGCTGATGTAATTGCAGCCCTGCCACCAGCAATTGAAGGAACAGTCACAGTGCTATGACACAAGAGCCTTAGGTGTTTGAGAATAAAATGAGGAGGAGGAGGAGGTAAAGGTCCAGGCAGCAAAAAACACTTCCTGGAGAAGTATGCCTGGCTGTGCAGATGGTATCACTAGGAGGGCTTTGGCTTTCTAAACCATGGGGTGAAGTTCCAAAAAGAGGGAGAACTGTTGAGCAGATCCTAAATCCCTAACCAACTCAGTGAGAAGGGTCCCTAAGCCAAGTGAAGCAAAGCTAGGGCAGCTGCTCCATCCCACTTGGCATACTGAGAGAAGCAGCCTGTTTTAAGCTGACAGAGCGTGGTCAACTCCTGCAGTACTGCCACATTAGCTTTTGGGAGCAAAGTCTCTTTGGGATGCTCTGGCGTGCTTTTATAAAATGAATTACTCCATTTTTTCCAAACCCTGGACTCTGGCAGCTGCTACGGGCAGGCTTGTAACTCTGTGCTGGGGCGGGTCTGAAAACATACCATGCTAGCGTCTCAGAAAGGCTGGGCTTTCACCAGGGATGCTCCAGCCTGGTCATAAGGGAGCTCAGGACTTACAAGTATTTTTGAAATCTATCCATGACTTATGACCCATTTTATGATTTGGAAGAAAGGCTGTTTTTGTGTTTGTGCTTGAAAAGAGGTGTGGGAGCTGGGGAAGGAAGGACATCACGTGTGTGAGTTTGAAGGGAGTAAGACTGGGGAGAGGCAGAGGACCATGTGTTCACAAATGCTGGGCAGAGGACCATGTGTTCACCAATAGAAATCCTAGAAGGGGAGGAAGTGGGGGGTGTTTGGGATGTGTCTATCATTTGCTGAAGAAACAGGGATGCATTTGAGGGCAGGAGAGGGGGTGTGTGTGTGTATGTGTGTGTGTGTGTTAGAGTATAAGGATGAGGGGAGTCTAACAAACCAGTGCAGAGAAAGTAAAATAGGGTTCTTACTAGCATCTGAGCGCATACGGACAGCCTAAGGGGAGAGTTAAAAATGGAGGTTTTCTTAAAAGTTTATTTCTTGAAAAGATCAGAAATGGTGAGGTCTTGGCAATACAAGTGAAAGCGGAAGGGTACAAGGAAGAATATGGGTTCCGTCAGGAAACCTGCAAGCACATCCATGCAGGGCAGGGACAGAGGCCCTTTATAAGGCTGGCAGAGCAACCCCAACTCTGTGAACATCAGACTTCTGCTACCACGGGGAAACTGCCCAAAGACACATGTGAACTCTCCTGCCTCTGGGGGAGGGCTGGAAAAGCTGCATAGAAGGCAGCATTGTCTAAACTGCCTTGCTTTCTGCCTTGGTGTCAGTTGAGTGAGGGCACACCTTAACACACACACACAGTGTCACCCACCCATGTCACAAGTTTTGCCTGTCAGCAGCCAGATGTGCAGGGCGCCAGAACCACAAACCCTGCACCTATCTCCTTGACAGCTGGCAGGGCTTGTGGCCTCAGCAGGGACTAGGAAGCCTGCAGCTTTCACCCTGTTGCACCTTAACACACACAGTGTCACGTGCCATGAGTTTTCCTTGTCTGCAGCTTGAGTTGCAGTTTCCCCCCAAACTCCTGGAGCTATCTCCTTGAAACCTGGCAGGCTTTGTTGCCTCAGCAGAGGCTAGCATCCCTGCAGTTTTGACCCCACTGTGGCTTAACATGTACACATGACATGAGTTTTTTGCTTTCAAGACTTTGAGGTGCAGTTTTCCTGAAACCCCTGCACCTAACTCCTTGAAACTTGGCAGGCATTATAGCCTTAGAAGGGGCTACCATCCCTGCAAGTTTTATCTGAATCAGCCAAGAAATGACAAAATTATAGGCAATTTCATGCTTGCTCATTATAGCCTATGGGCAAAACGTTGAAACAGCGGTTTTGAATCGAAACAAAATTCAAAATGAAACACTGTTCCATTGAAACGCAAGTCGAAACAGAACGGTGCTGTTTTGCACAGCTCTAATGGGAATGCACTCTGACAGTTTTTCTTTCCTTTGGCAGCTCACTGCCAGCATAAGTCTTGCAAACTAGGCGAGCTCTACAATGAAGAAGGGGCAGTGGAACCTCCATACAGCACAGTAGCATTACAGAAAGACATCATACCTGCAAGCAAAATACCAAGAAATCCCATCCTTTTTTATGCATTGGGCAAACCCCAGGCAAAGACACTTAGTTTGCCCCAGCTACAGATAGTGCTGTCACTGATTTCTAAACTGAAAGTGCAGAAGAAACACAGAACCTGGCACTCAGGATTTGGCTGACCAGGATTTGAACAGGTGGTAGAGGAGCCTCTTTCTTAAGAGTCCATCAGTATCACTCTTGGGTTGGCTAGAGGAGGCTACTGTGGACAGCACTGCCTCCAGCAAGGAACTGAATGCATTGGCTACTAGTGCCCTTAGATCAGGGGTGGGCAAAATGCAGCCCGGGGGCAGGATGCAGCCCACCAGGCCATTCTATCTGGCCCACAGGGCCCCTAAAAAATTTAGAAAATTAATATTTATCTGCCCTGGGCTGCCTGTCATGTGGCCCTTGATGGCTTGCCAAACCTCAGTAAGCGGCCCTCTGCCCAAAATAATTGCCTGCCCCTGCCTTAGATATACCCATTGTGGAGTGGAACTGCGGAAAATGTAGCGGCAAAGTGCTGGGTTGTTGGTTGTAGCCATGATGGTCTAAGGACATAGTCAGACAAGATTCTTTGGGTAAATGTGATATCTTTTATTAGACCAACTAAATAATTAGAAAAAAGATCTTTGCAAGCTTTCGGGCACAAACACCCTTCTTCAGGCTGGGAGACTCCACTGATAACATCAGCAGAGTCTCCCATTGCCTAAAGAAGGCTGTTTGTACCCAAAAGCTTGCGAAGAACTGTTATCCAACTATTTAGTTGGTCTAATAAAAGACATCACATCTACCCAAAGAACCTTAACTGCCTTGGTAATGTGCATTCATTCTTCATGGATCAAGGCTATGTTCATGCCCTGAGTTCTACCAGCAGCTTCTGGGGGTCCCCAGAAGCAGACAGTCCAGTCAGAAGTGGGTTGCAGTAGCATCTACTGCTCACAGGTCCTGCTCCAACTGGTCCCCAGAAAGTGAGCAGACCCACCCAAGGCCAGGGCATATGGGTGATGTAATGATTCCGTCTCTCACTCTCCCACAGAGGTAAACAAATCCCTCTTTATTAAAGACATGCAGTGAATGCATTATGCCATGAAAGTATAATGCATCTGACTTTCCCTACACCTCAAAGACAGCACAGTTGCTTCAGCCATGCCTGACTGGGGCACTTAGATATAAATGGCAGTGGTCTTATAATTGTTGCAAAGTAAATCACAACCTACAGCAGACTGAGCTTAAAGGGTCTCTTCCACTCACACTTGGTCTTTACTGGCTCAGGAAACACTTAGGCAGTCAGTGTTAACCAAAGGAGAGATGCAGCTTATCACCTGAAACTGGATACTAGCTGTACACAGCACCAAAATTAAGTGCCACATGCCTTGCACTCCAGAGACAAGGACTGCAGCTGGAAAGGTTAGAAAGCAAACATACTTGAACCAGAACCTTAAATCTGCAGCTAGGGAAATTAATTAAGAGTTAGCAGACTTAGGGAAAGATCCATGCTTATGACTGGACTCTTTCCCCCTGAGGATCCTAGTGCAACCAAGAACCTGTTGAACTGGGCTCAGAGCTCACATTCATAGATTTGGAGGGGAAACCAAAAAGGGACAAGTGTCAAAGGATCTGGACAAAGATGATGCTGTCACAGAGGTAGAAAAATAGTGCTTGAAAGAGGTAAATAACTCAAAAGGCTTTCTCAAGGCCCTGAAGCTATTGTATTCTGGTCTATTCTGGTTATTCACTTCTATTCTAGGCAGCAGAGATGATGGGGACTATGAAGTTTGCTGAACACTTTCCATTACAAGACACTAGCTTTAGTTGCCCAACTTTAGCTACCGGTATGTGGGCTGAATTTTTTCATATTGAGTGTTTGTCTTTGGTAGATTTTTAAAAAAATGCTTCAACATTTGCATTGTTTTTCAGCACAAGATTAGTGAAAAGGTTATATTGCCCATTAAAACCTTACAGCAAGTTTCATTAAGATGCTGACGGTTTGATGTTAGGGCTTGCAATTTGGCACAGGGCTGCCGTGGTGTCAGAAATGTGTCTTGTGGTATTCCTCTGAAAATCTGCTCAATCTTTGTCAAGCTGTAAACTTCTAAACATTTGACTTTACATACGCTCACTGAAGACTTGGTAGATTTTGGTCACTGTATTCTCTGAAGAGTCTGTTTACACTGAACATGCTCTTTCCCCTCACAGCTAAATGCCAAACAAAACTACACCTGCACTACACTACAAAAGAATACTGAAACTGAAATCTGGTTTGTATGTTTGGGTTTTTTGGCAAAACCTGCAGTTTTCTTGAAAACTCAATTTGCCATTGAAAAAACAGCTCCAGCTGAAAATGTTCAACCAACCACACCCTTACCTGAACCACTATACACCTTCCACCTTCTGCAACAAATGAATGACAACAGCAGCCTCTTTCACTGCACCACCTGGGATCATCTTTAGAGCAGATCATCTCTATTCTGAGTTTCAAATGGAGTGATGAGGTCTATGGAAAAAAATGACAGAAGATGTTGTCATTAAAGACTATCCAGCACAAGAGGCTGACTTGGAGTTGCCCAGACAACACTGATTCTTGGCATTTCCTAGCTCTGCAATGCTTGACTTTGCAACCTGAAGCATGTTATTTCAACGTAGGGTTGTTTTTATTTATTTACTTATTTACAAGTGATCACCACTGAACTAATATTTGTAATATTTAGTCTGCCTCAAAATTTCATCAGTTTCACATTTTAATTCCTTTATCTTGTCCACAGGACAGAGGTGTGGTGCTAGAGCCATTAATGTGTCTTGCTAGGGAGTTGGTTCTGCCCCTTTCCTTCAGACGTAAAGGGAGGACTCCAGCATACAGTTTTTGTCAGTTCATATAATTATGACTAGCATCAACCTGTCTCAGAGTAAATGATGGAGGTGGAGGTGACTGGGCTGGAAAACAGAGAGAGAAGAATTCCTATAAAAGCCAGTTCTGTAGCCAACTCTACCACCAAGCCAATGACTGTACTTGCTTCACCCTGCCCTGGCCTCTCCCCTGTGGAGGGGGGTTGTCAGCAGATGTGGCCCAGTCATGTGGCATCAGCTTTGAAGGCAGAGCAGAAGCAGCATCAAGCACCTTGTGCATAAGCTGTGGGCGCTCAGGCAGCCTGATGGGAACTGGCACATCAAAGTGGGATTTGTGAGGAGGTCCTGCAGGCAGCCTGTCCTCCTCTCTGCTGGGGAGGGAAGAGCCCTTTCTGCAGGTAGCTGGGCTGCCTGAACCCTTTGAACCAGGAACGTGCTGCCTGCTGTCTGCAGATTAGCAGAGGTTGCTC
The DNA here is from genome assembly GCF_052110815.1 of Crocodylus siamensis. NCBI lineage: Eukaryota > Metazoa > Chordata > Crocodylia > Crocodylidae > Crocodylus > Crocodylus siamensis. Next base: position 153,479,095 of record NC_143395.1, on the reverse strand, counting down.
TCTTCATCCTTCTGCATTCAGATGCATGGCCTACTTCTGAGTGAGTAGAGAAAAAATATGGCCTGGAGTTGCCTGTCCTCTTTAGGTCTGGTTACTAGATGCTCCACAGTCCCTTGGGAATACACAGGATGCTCCACAGTCCCTAGAGAAGAAAGCTAGCAGAATATGTTCAGAAAGCCTCTGCTACTCATTGTTTGGGTAATGGCTCTCAACCTTCTTTAGACTCAAGACACCCCTCCATAACTGTTCTGAATTTAGCAGCACCCTCTTTCAAAAACAAATTTCATTCATTTTTTGACTATGAAAAAATAACAGAGCAATTCTTCTGCTACAGAGAACTCAAAAAGACCACAACAGTCTACAGTGTCTTTGACATCATGAATTTCTATTTGAAAGCTCTGGATTAGCCTTGTGAATTGTGTGTAGGTGTTTCCACATCTAACAGTGCTAATATTGTGTGCCACCCTGTGATACCCCAGAGTGCCATAGCTCCCTGGTTGAGAATCACTGGTCTAGTACCACTGCCTTGCCCACTAAGATCTGGAAGCACATTACAACCATTGTTTAAGTTTCACGATAAGCCAAGGAGGCTGAGACAGAATTATTCTTTCCATATTTCAAGAGAAGTAAACAGGCACAGAAAGGTTACATACATTTCCAAAAGTCAATAAGTGAGTCATAGGTAGAATAGGAGAGAAGAACCCAGGAGTTCTGATTCCTGTTCTGCCCATTACAACAATACAAAAGGCAAGCAAAGAGAACAAATGTTATGGGCGTGCCAACAGTAATCTAGTATTTAATCCCACAACTAACAAGCGGAGGATTGTTTGTCTATGCTAAAGGGAATCAGAACTCATGGTAGAGGTGATATCTTTTATTAGACGTGGGGTTTTCAACCTTTTTGGGTCAGTGTACCCTCAGCAGCCAGAGAAGGCAGGAGTCCTGTGGTGGCCAGACAAGTATACCCCTGGTTGAAAACCCATTTTAAACCAACTGCATTTTTGCAAAAAAAATTCTTTAATTGCAAACTTTCAGGCACAAGCACCCTTCTTCAGGCATAGGAGAAACGATTGTAAAAGTTCTCCTAGGTAGAAATGAAAGTTCATATTTCCTAGGAGAGTTGAATGTGTGGTAAAAACTCCTGTTTGGAACAGTTCATTTTATATGCAGATTAGGCTCAGAGAAAAGTTGGAATAGTCTGTTTACCTCAAAGTTGTTTGGTGGTAAGCAGGATGTAGTCATATTTCCTCCTGGTTATGGTGTTTCATATTTCACAGAAGAGTAAAAAGATGGACTGCTCTTCTGGACAGACATTTCTTATCTGGTAATGTGTCTCTTAGCTCTGTGCTGAGGCTCTGTGATGATGTAAATTACCGCAAACAAAGGCAGGAACAGAATCTCAGGTTTCAGGTGGTCAAGATTACTTCTTCCTTGTAAAATTATGAAGATTTCATTTTTAAAATGTCTTAGACAACCTTTGTCTATGCTAAGCCTTTCCTCTTCTGTTAATACCCACAGCTGTACTTAACTGCTCCAACAATGATGGGTGCAGCATAAAAAAAACTAGACAGAAGAAGGGGATTCAGGCAAATAAGTATCTCTCGTGGCAGACAGAAGAGAAGCTTTTTCTCCCTTCCCTTCATTTGTCCACCTACATTAGCTGTATTTACATGTGCAAATGTTCAATATTTGACATCAAATGGTAGACAGGAACTGCCAGAGCAGACTGAACCAGAATTCCATCTAATCTAATATCTGGTCTCAGTCCATGCCCAGTATCAGATACTTCAGAGACTAGCACTGCACTGTTTTTTCCTAACTAGTAACCGTTAGTGGCTGAATCTTCCAAGAGTTGTATCCCATTCTTTTGGTTACTATTGTTCTGCTCTTTTACCTATATGAGTCTCTGTTTTTGATTGGTTTGTTTTGTCCTCAAGTGGTTATCCATGATGTGGCTAGGGCCAAATGCATTCAGCATTTGTTATAAGCCAGTCCTATGGACCACCACTGGAACTAGGAGCCACCTATACTTTTTTATAATGGAAGCTACAGCTGGGCGACATCCTTAACAATGAGGAAATAACCATCTTCAGTGTCAAGAGAGAGGGACAAAGAAAGCATTTTCTGAGCAGCACCAACTCTCTTCTTGCACCACAGGATCAGAGCAACTCCCACTGACACAGCCCCTGATGTCAAGCACAGCAGGTTTTTGAGTGTAGACAATTTTGGTTGCTTCCACCTTACTGGCTGTGCCAGGCTTCCCACTGTATCCTCCCCCTATTCTCTCTTTCTCTCTCCCTCTCTAGAACTCTACCCCTCTTTGTAAAAAAGGTATTGACCACATGATTTTCACAAACAGCTTTTGCTCTGCAGCTCATTCATGAACAGCTCATTTCAGAGTATGCCTGACATGCAAGCTATTGTGATTGGACATAGAGGTCTTGCAGTGTCCTTCTAATCCCAAGTGGATGAGTGTGATCCTTAGAATAGTGAAAACATTCCCCCAGGTACACTCACAACTGGCTTTCTGAGAATATTCTTCAATCGTTATGGTTGGTTATTCCTTCCCTGACCAGCAAATACTAAAGGGACACAGCCCCAGCCAGCATGTGCTTGTTGAAAATATTGCCAGGATTTACCCAGCTGGAAATGATCACCCACAGAGGTAAGAATTAGTGGCATTATTCACAGTAGCTCTGGTGTCCCCTAGCAGGATTTCACAGCCCAATTAAGACTAAAACCTGAGATGTAAACTCTGGGAGTGAGGATCTGGGAAACCACGCTATCCCAACCATCCTTTCCTCAAGAATTCCTCCAAGATTGTAAGCGAACAAACCAAAGGCCCACACTCAAGCCCATCCCCAATGCCACAGCTTCATGAGATTCCAGAAGAGATCATGTTGAGAAGCATTTCTCAAGGTGGCAGGGCTGCTTTCCTTCAGAAGGGAACTTAAAACAAAACAACCAAAGCCACTCAATTAGAGTTTGGGGCTTAGACTGCCCTTTATCTCATGAAAAAGGGATTAAAGCCCTCTGATAATTTATAAGGCTCTTAAGAGTTTAAAGGGGAAGTGAGCTTTTATCTGAACTATCAGATAACAGCAAGCATGCAAAGGCCATGCACAAGGCAGCCCCATGCTGCAATCACTTCTGTGTACCAAAAAATCCCTGTGACTAGCCTGACAGTCTGACCCCGCTCCCACGAAAGTTGGCCACCAGAGACCTCTGGGCTCTCTTGCCCTTGTAACCAGGCTACTACAGTATGTCCCATTGGCTCAGACAGTCAGTCTGGTAACTCTTGGAAACCTTTAAACATCATCACTTAGAAGCTCACCTTCACATGTCTTCAGCTCAAGGCTAGGTCCAAAACAGCCGCTTTTCCTACATGCTCCTGAATCAGTATTCTCTCATGACATTGTGATGAGAGAATTTTTCCTCTTCATCACATGCTGATGTCACTATTATTTATGGAGCACTGACAGCACACTCATTGCTGTGTGTATAAATAAGACAACACTGTCTGGGCCCCAGAGATCTTAGAAGCCAGTCTGACCTGTTTTTACAGGTTTGGTGTTTCATTCAATCAGTTATTATTTGGGTGGTTGAAGTCATTGTCCATTAATATCTTGGTAGATTTTTCCTACCTTCCCAGGTTTCTCTCACTTTATTCACTAGCAAAGATGATTTCTCACAACATCCACATTACAGCAGACTGGTGACACTTTCGATAAGGGTGGGAGGCATGTGAGAGTGGAAGCCAAAACTTTAACTGGAACTGTCCCTAGACAGAGGATATCAGTCCCTCAGGATAGAAGAAACCATGGGCTTCACATTCTTCACAGCTAAATGCAAAGCTCCCTTCCACTCAACTATCCCATAACTTCCCTGTGCACCCATACAGCCCCATGCATCCATACAGCCCCTTCTGTGGGCCTTTCCTCAAGGATGGATTTCATCCAGCAGTAAACAATCTGTTCATACCAGTGGCCCCACTGTATGGAAGAATCACATAGCCAGATCCTTTGTCACTTGAGTAGCCAGATCACTCATAAGAAGTCAGCAGCTGAAAAAACATTACCTCTTATCTGCCTTGCAAACTGTCTGTGAGAAGGTTGCAGTGTTCTTGAATGAATCAGTGAATCTAAATGGTTTGCCGAGGACTCATGTGTTTGAAGAACCTTTTTAGGGCCTTCAAGAGGACCAAGCTGAAGGTTGGCTGGGGAGCATTTGGTGACATTTTGGGGGAAAGTGTTGTCTAGTGGATAAAGCAGTGGGCTGAGAGTCAGTCCAGCAACAACCAAGCATCTATGTGATCTGCAGCATGTCACTCTTTTTGTTTCTCAAGGCTATAAGGTTACTGGTCTGGGACTGTCATGAGATGTTCACACTAAACTTGGTTGAGCCCCCTAAGAACTATCATATTATAGATAATGGGTGCATCTACATGTGAGCATTTACTGTGCAGTAACCAAAATTTCTGCACAGTATGGGCATGCATTTACACGTGCATGCCCATACAGCGCAGTAAATAAGGTGACTTACTCTGACTTTAGCGTAAATGCAGGTATCTTGCTCTGTAAGATATTTACAGTGCAGTAAATAAGGTGACTTACTCTGATTTGAGCACTATGCAGGTATCAAATTTATGCCCAATTAATTACTGTGCAGTAATGCACGTATAGATGCCTTACTGTGCAGTAACACTGTGTGTGTTGACTGACTTGGGACTTTAACTCCTACACATGTAGATGCCAGTCTATTTCTGCTTAGTGCAGAGAAATAATGTACTGTACAGTAAATTTATGCCAGCATAAATGCTTGTGTAGACACGCCCAATAAGTAATAAATGTGTGTAAGACTTTATCTGATCTTGTGTGTTTTAATTTACGGTACTAGTACCCAAAAGCATAAGATGGGCACCTGGAGACACATGTGTACAGATGAAGAAAAATAAATATTTGAAAACAATGAGAACGGGGCAATAAAATCGGAGAGAGTGAATTTGTTTTAAAATTTGAAGTTGTGCTTTGGGAAATGCTTTATTCAGCCATCTCTAATGAATTTTTTATTTGTATATTGGACATGGGGAACCCTCAGTGATTTGTGGCATATGTGTGTGGGTTTCCAGCTGTATCTGCATCTGTGACACTGGGTCAAAAGATACCTGAGGCTGTGCTGTGTATATTAGGGTTCAGAGTACTTATGGCTGTCATGCTGCTTTCTGGGCTTTAGAGCTGGCCAAAAAAAATTTAATGTGACAAACCCCTAATTCTCATAAGGCCTGTATAATAACATCTCATTCTAACCATATGCAGCTGTCAGGTCCAAATAAAAGTATCTATTAAATGTGCCTCACTGAATTTCAGTCTCTCTCTTAAATAGTCATTGGTACTAATGCAGACAATAAGTAGGTTGAACTGTCATCTAGGACATGCACGAGACAATCTGCCTGTATGACCAGTTTTAATGGGGAGAGTTGAAACATTCATGGTTAGGAGGACTGCCCAAATACCTTGAAAGATTTCTACTAGAATAAAAATCGGAATTTACATCTGTGAGTGTTCCCATCCCAAGACTGTCCTAGCCATGAGCTGGATGCTAGGAATATTTGTGAGAACCATGAATTGTACATGAATACAGATGGCCTTTTGTGGGAAGAAAAGTATTGGTGGTAGAAACCTCATTCTGAGAGCCAGACCCCTCTAATCAGAAACAAAAAGCAATACCATATGATCCCATGTGTCCTTTAATTTAATTTTTTTTTAAATTTTTTTTTTCCGGAAGGGACCTTATAGATCTTCAAGTCCAACCCCCTGCCAGGGCAGGAGAAAAAAAAACTGGGCTCAAATGATCCTAGCTAGGTAGGCATCAAGCCTCCTCTTAAAGACCCCCAGGGTAGGAGCCAGCACCACTTTGCTTGGAAGTTGGTTCCAGATCCTAGCCGCCCTGACCCTGAAGTAGTTCTTACGGATGTCTAATCTAAAGCTACTCTTCACCAACTTGTGGCCATTATTCCTTGTTATGCCAGGGGGCGCTAGGGGAAACAAGGTCTCTCCCAAACCCTTCTGGTCCCCCCTAGTGAGTTTATAGATGGTCACCAGGTCCCCCCTCAGCCTTCTCTTGTGAAGGCTGAACAGGTTCAGGTTCCATAGTCTCTCATTGTAGGGTCTGCCCTGTAGTCCTATTAACATTAACTAACATAGCTTGACTTTTAAACATCCAGTACAACAAACTGCTCCCAAATGGGCTAAACACTCAAGAAATGTCGGTAAAAACGATATGCCAAACAGCAGTGTGCTGGCTCCTAGGCTCTTACTTTGTCTAGTTCCCTTTCCTTATGCAATGCACAATTGGTTTGTCTGTGACAAAATCTTTCGGTCTCAGCCTTTGCCAAAGTCCCCCTCAGCTGTAACTCGCCTTCAGGCAGCACATGGAAAGCCTCCAAAACAAGAACCGATAGGGAAAAACAGCTTGGGTTGGCTTCTTAGCCCTTGCCGTGCCTCCCCCTGGCCTGCCATCAGTGTGCAGTCTCTGTCCAAGTTCCCATCCCACGCAGAGTTACCATCCCTCCCCTTCCACTTTAGTTTCCTTACATAAGAAGTGGAAAATTCTGAGAGAGAATTAAGCTACAGTGAGCTTTACAAACAGTGAAGACATAAATAATAGGGCTGTGCAGAACACCACCGTTTCATTTTGACTTCTGTTTTGCCGTTTCGATGGGACAGTCTTTCATTTCAAGTTTCGTTTCGTTTCGTTTCAAAAGCACTGTTCCATTTCGTTTCATCAAAACTGTTTCAACGTTTCGCCCATAGGCTATAATGGGGAAGCACAAAACCGCCTATAACTTTGTCATTTCTTGCCTGATTCAGATGCAACTTGAGGGAATGGTAGCCCCTTCTGAAAAATGCAGGCATGCTAGCCCCTGCTGAGGCCATGAAGCCTGCAAGCTTTCAAGGAGATAAGTGCAGGGGTTTCTCAGAAACTGCACCTCAAGCTGCTGACAAGCAAAACTTGTGACATATATGACTTTGTGTTAAGGTGTTAAGGCGTGCCCTCACTGGCACTGGGGCCTCTATATGACACAGTCACTGACCAGCTACACAGTCACTGTCAAAGCAATTCTTTCCCCCTCTTCCCCCTCCCTCCCTTACTCTCTGTTTCCCTGCAGGCAAGCCCAGCTTCAGCTTCAAAACTCGAAATGTTTCGAAACTTTCAAAATATTTCAATTGCCCTCATTTTGTTTCAAGGCTGTTTCGAAGCCCTGCTTTTCATTTCAATTTCGCTGTTTCGTGCTCAAAACGAGTCAAAACAGCCAGCAAAATTTTGCACAGCCTAATAAATAAGCTCTCACTTGCCTGAAAAGCAAGAGTCACATTACTTGGAAGGGCAGACTAGACTGGTTTGACTAACATGGGATATGGGTTTCCGTGTTATCCTGGACGAGCCCTGTGGCCCAGATGCAGTAAGAAAAAACGCCCTGTGCTTTATGCTGTCATTAAAGCTCCAGGCTCTGAGTGCATCATACAACACAATAGTCTACATCGATATTACATATTTATATTATAATAGCTGCATGCCCCAAATACAACACTACCATTTTAACGGCCCCATGTTTCTGGTGTGATAATACACAACAGGGTATATTGTATGTTGTAATGCAACAAAAACTTTATGCTCAGAGTGGTGTAACTTATGGCAATACATGCATTATTTAAACTACCACTGGTGTGATATGGGGGTTGGTATTATGCAATAGCACTGAACAAGACCTATGTCACACTGCAACAACACTGTCACATCTCCAGTGCCAAAATACACAACACTGTACATCACAATGTGATAATTGTCACATGCCAGGTCCAATAACAGAAAGCATTTCCCAACGAAAAGAAAATTAGGTGGTACAACTACACAACAGGAAGAATGCTGCAAAGTACAAAGTTGCTCCTTAAAGCTGGTTAACTGAAGAGCTGCTCAAATAAGACTCCAGCACCATTGGAGGCATCTTTGCATACATAACAGTGCAGGTGATCATAGAAGCAGTTCCTGGATTCATAAATTCACAGAAGTTTAGGGCTGGAAGGACCTTGTGAGATAACTGAGTCCAGCTCCCCTGCTCTGGGCAGGAAAGACTGCTGGGGTCAAATCACCACAGCAAGGTGTGCATCCAGTCTCTTTTGAAAGATCTCCAGGGTAGATGCCTGCACCATCCCCACTGGGAGTCTATTCCAGGGTCTGGTCACACGAACTGTGAAGAAGTTTTTCCTTATATCCAGTCTGAAACCTTCTTCTAGGAGTTTATGGCTGTTTTTCCTTGTTTTCCCCTGGGGCACTTTGGTGAATAGTTGTTTGACTAGCCCCTGATGCTCATCCCTGATATATTCATAAGCTGCCACCAAATTCTCCCAAACTCTTCTCTTTTGTGGGCTGAATAGTCTCATATCTGTCAGCCTTTCCTTGTATGGCTTGCTCTTCAGGCCTCTAGTCATACAAGTGGCTCTTCTCTGGACTCTCTCAAGCTTCTCTGCATCCTTCATGAAGTGTGATGCCCAGAACTGGATGCAGTACTCCAGCTGCAGCTTCACCAATGCCGAGTACAGAGGGAGAATAACTTTCTTAGTTTCACTTGAGATGAATCAGTTGATACATGCCAGCGTATTGTTTGCTCTGCTAACTGTAGCATCACACTGGTGGCTCGTATTCATTTTATGGTCAATTATGACCCCCAGGTCCTTTTCAGACATGGTGCTTCCTAGCATAGTACCACCAAGCCTATACATTTGTTGCGGATTTTTCCTCCCCAGATGGAGCACTTTACACTTCTCAGTGTTGAACAGCATCCGGTTCTGGTCTGCCCATCTAACAAATCTGCCTAGGTCCACCTGGATCATCAGCTTACCCTGACGTGTGGCTTCAGTTCCCCAGAGCACAGTGTCATTGATGAACTTTGCCAGTGTGCTATTCACCTCCACATCCAGATCATTGATGAAGATGTTGAAAAGCACTGGTCCAAATACTGAACCCTGGGGGACCCCACTGGCTACCTTCTACCAGGTCAGCTCAGATCCATCTATTAGTACTCTCTGGGTTTGACCCCACAGCCAGTTTCCCATCCATCTGACTTGAATTGTTGAGCTCATGGTCACCTAGTTTTATCTTGAGAGCCTCATGGGATACCAAGTCAAAGGCCTTCCTGAAGTCCAAGTAAATTTCAAAGATTTCATAGACATTAGGGCTGCAAGGGACCTCGGAAGATCATCGAGTCCAGCCCCCCACCCAAAGGGCAGGAAGTCAGCTGGGGTCATAGGATCCCAGCAAGATAAGCATTCAATTTGCTCTTGAAGGTGGGAGCTGCTGGTTTGGTGCACCGTGAGGACTACACTAGATGCGCTTTGCTCCAAAGCAGGCTGCCAGCAATTGAATCACTGGAATCTTATGAGGGAGAGAGGCTAAATGATGTCAACCTCATCTCCCTTATCCAGGTGGTGAATAACCTGGTCCTAGAAGGAGATGAGGTTGGTCAGACATGTCCTACCTGTGACAACACCATGCTGGCTGTCATTCAGAATTTTGCCTTCTACTAGTTTATCGCATATGGACTCCTTGAGAAATATTTCAAGGATTTTTCCTGGGTTTGAGGTCAGGCTGATCAGCCTATAGTTCCCTGAGTCCTTTGTCCTCCCCTTGTTGAAGATGGGCACAACATTGGCCCTCTTCCAGCTTCTGAGGCCTCTCCTGAGTGGTATGAATTCTCAAGGTGGTTTGCCAGAGGTCCTTCAATGACTTTGGCTAGTTCGTTCAGTGCTCTCAGATGGAGTTCATCTGGTCCTGCTGACTTACAGATATCCAACCTCTCTAGCTGTTCTTCCACCAGCTCTACATTGACTGGTGATAGGTGATCATGCTTACTGTGACTATTCTGCGTCATATTTGCATTTGGCAGGCTATCACCCTTAGACTGGTGGAATACAGATGTAAAGTACTCATTCAGGAGTTCAGTTTTCTCTTTGGTTCTCAGATGTCCAAAGGCACTGAGCAGTGGTCCCACGTTTCCACTGGTTTTCCTCCTGTTACCTGTATACCTATAGAAGGACTTCTTATTATCCCTGGTTTCAGTTACTAACCTGAATTTTGTCACCGCCTTTGCTTTTCTAATTTGCTTCCTACAGGTGTGGGCCAATCTTACATAGTTCTCCTTGAGGTCTATTCCTAGCTCCCATCATTGGTAAGTCTCCCTTTTCTTCTTCAGAAATCTGTGACTTCCCTATTGAGCCAAGATGACCTCCCAGACCCTGTGCATACAGGTAGGGACAACTTCTGTGCATCAAGGATCGTGTCCTTGAGGAATGACCACTCTTCATCCACACTCTTTCCTCGTAATCCATGATCCCATAGGGCATTATTCACTAAGGTCCTTAGCTTACTAAAGTCAGCTTTTTTAAAGTCAAGAATTTGTACCTTACTGACAGATTCCCCATCCCTATGATGGACAGTGAAAGTGATAGTGCTGTGGTCACTGTTGTCTAGGTTACCCTCTATCATCAGATCACTCACCAGGTTGGCCCCTTGGCCAAAACTAAATCTAGGAGTGCATTTCCTCTGGTCAGCCTGTATACTTCCTGAGTCATGTATTGCTCATCAATATAAGTCAGGAATCTATGCAACCAGTCAGATCTGGCCAAGTGCTCTTCCCAGGAGATACCTGAGTAGTTAAAGCCTATGACAACTATATCCCATGCTCTTGCAGCCTCTTCCAGTTTTCTGGAGAATTCCAGATCTAGCTCCTCATCTTGATTCGGAGGTCTGTAATATATTCCTATAGTTAGGTCCCTTTCACCATGTCTCCCCCGCTATCTTGACCCAGAGGGTCTCAAGTTGCCCTTCCTTAGTACCAATTTCAGCTTCCAAGGAGGTGTACTGCTCCTTTACATATAGAACGGTACTTCCACCCTTTTTCCTTATGTAATCCCTCCTATCCATCCAATCATGGGTAGAGTCCCACCAGGTCTCTGTTATATCTGTGATATTGTAGTCCCTGCAGGAAAGCAGGAGAGCCAGTTCCTCCTGTTTGTTCCCCATGCTCCTGGCATTTGTGTGCAGGCATTTGAGCCTCCGCTGGAAGTCCTTGGTTTCCTGTCATGCTGAGGGAGTTCCATTCCCTCAGATCATGCTGTAGTGTCCTTCCTGTTGTCTCCTGTTGTAATGGTTATTTCTTTGTTGGCCCCTGGGCTTGCTCCACTCGTTATCCCCCTGTTCCCTGGTGAATTCATTTTACCCTATTTATAATGTGTTGTTGCAATAGCAATCCCAATCAGGACAAAAGGAACCGTAGGTTCAGACATTAAGGGCACTTGTACATGTGATGGTTGTCACAATGTGCATGTGACAAAAATGTCATTTGTATGGCGTAATGGCATCATACATTACACATGAGCCAGTTTTGGGGGTTTTAGATGAATTTGTGTCATTGCAAACTAAACTACATCTTTTAATTTTCTCTTTTTTCATTTTTGTTTGGCAGAGCCTGCCCACCTCTCTCACAGCCAGGGGGTAAGCTGCCCAGCCTCTGAGCTGCAGGCCCCGGTCCTTCCTTCCTGGGCCCACCTGGGTGGGCTGCTAGCAGACCGGGTGCTGCCCCAGCTCAGAGGCAGCACCTGGCCTGATTCAACTATTCCCTGACCCTGCCTGCTGGAAGCCTACCAGGTGCTGCTCCCCGGGCAGCTCAGAGAACAGCTGGATCAGTCTGGGTGATGTGTCTGAGCTGGGGCAGCACCTGGGCTGCTTCAGGCTGCCCATGTGGCCCTGGGAGGTGCCACCACTGTGGAGGGAAGAACCAAGGCCCTCCACAGCAACAGGGCTGCTAGACCTACCAGCAGCTTGCCCCCCAGCCATATGCAGGCTCTGGCTGCACCAAAAAAAAAATAGTCAGGCCCCTCATCATAATGTGACAGAAAAACTGAACCAGTTAAAACCGCACCAGTTCAATTTAGGGGGCATAGAATAAAAACCTGAGGACTAAACCCCCGTCATGTGTACAAGTACCCTTAGTGTATGTGCCACATTGCTCGGTGGCAGAACAGAGAAATCCTGGAAGCTATCTACTCAGACAGGATTGCTACCCCATGGGCCTTTCTACACAGGATGTTGAGTACACAATAGCCTGATAATACTGCACAATAGTGTCACATGGCAAATCCCATGCCAAGACTGTCTGCGCAGTAGTATTAGGCTACTGCACAGTTGCATCATTTAAAAGGCATTTACCAGCACTACTGCATGGTTCTCCTGCTACAGCACATTTTTTTAGTACTTGCTTATACAGGTACTAAATAAATGTGCAGTAACCACTATGCAGTAGCATCTCATGTAGACGCCCCATAAAACTTATCTCAAACAGCAACTCAAGGGACTGATAAACTCTGTTATAGTTTCATAGTTTCATAGTTTGTAGGGTCGGAAGGGACCTGAGCAGATCATCTTGTCCGACCCCCTGCCATAGCAGGAAAGAGTACTGGGGTCAAATGACCACAGCAAGGTGTTCATCTAACCTCCTCTTAAAGACCCCCAGGGTAGGAGCCTGCACCACTTCTCTTGGAAGCTGGTTCCAGACCCTGGCCGCCCTGACTGTGAAGTAGCGCCTCCTGATATCTAACCTAAATCTACCCTCTGCCAGCTTGTGACCGTTATTCCTGGTCACTCCTGGCGGTGCTCGGGGACACAGTGACTTCCCCAATGCCTGCTGATCCCCCCTGACTAGTCTATAACAGGCCACAAGATCCCCCCTCAGCCTTCTCTTGTGGAGGCTGAACAGGTTCAGGTCCCGCAGCCTGTCCTCATAGGGCCTGCCCTGCTGTCCCCTGATCATGCGAGTGGCCCTCCTCTGGACCTTCTCCATGCTGTCGACATCCCTCTTGAAGCGCGGCGCCAAGAACTGGACGCAGTACTCCAGCTGCGGCCTGACCAGTGCGGCATAGAGGGGGAGGATCACCTCCTTGAACCTGCTCGAGATGCATCTGTGGATACATGCCAAGGTGCGGTTGGCCTTCCTGACTGCATCCCCACACTGCCGGCCCATGTTCATCTTGGAGTCAATGATGACCCCCAGATCCCTTTCTGCCTCCGTGCTGATAAGAGGGGCGTTCCCCAACCTGTAGGTATGGTGCCGGTTGTTCCTCCCGAGGTGCATCACCTTGCACTTGTCTGTGTTGAAACCCATCCTATTCTCATCCACCCACCCTTGTAACCTGTCTAGGTCTGATTGTAGCCTGTTGCATCCTTCCAATGTACCCACGTCCCCCCGCATCTTAGTGTCATCAGCAAATTTGAACGGGAAGCTTTTTACCCCCTCATCCAAATCGCTGATGAAGATGTTGAACAGCGCGGGCCCGAGGACCGAGCCCTGCGGAACCCCACTGCCCATGTCTTTCCAGCTTGAGAAGGACCCATCCACTACCACCCCCTGGGTGCGGCCCTCCAGCCAGTTGGCGACCCATTTGACTGTGTGGGTGTCTACACCACAGCCCCCCAGTTTCTTAATAAGAACGGGGTGAGAGACAGTGTCAAAAGCCTTCCGGAAGTCCAGGAAGACTATGTCCACTGCTACCCCTGCATCTAATGATCTGGTGATCTGATTGTAAAAGGCCACCAGGTTGCTCTGACAGGACCTTCCAGTGATGAACCCATGTTGGTTGCCCCTAAGCATGCAGTCTCCTGCTGGCCCCTCCTGGATGTGTGCCAGCATAATTTTCTCGAGCAGCTTGCCTAGGATCGAGGTGAGACTAACTGGCCTATAGTTTCCCAGGTCCTCCTTCCTGCCTTTTTTGAAGATGGGGACCACATTGGCCCTCTTCCAGTCCTCCAGTACCTCACCAGAGCACCACGAGTGCTCATAAAGTTGTGCCAGGGGACTTGCAATGACCTTGGCCAGTTCCTTTAGAACTCTAGGGTGGAGATCATCCGGGCCGGCTGACTTGAATACATCCAACCCCTCCAGAAGCTCCCTAACTAAATCCTCGCTAACCCGTGGCCCATGTGTGCCTCCCCTGAGGCCCGAGGGGGGCCCAGCAGGGAGGTGGCTGTTCTGGTCCCTACTTAGGAAGACGGAGGCAAAGAAATCGTTAAACACGTTAGCTTTGCCGTCTGGTGTGACAACCAAGTTACCCATGTTGTCCTGCAAGGGCCCCACATTACCCGGGACCTTCTTTTTACCCCCTACGTATTTAAAAAAAGACTTCTTATTGTCCTTAATCTGGGAAGCTAGCCCCAGTTCCATCTCTGCCTTGGCCTTCCTAACTGCCCCCCTACATCCCCGAGCAACTACAGAATAGTCCTCCCTGGTGATGACCCCTTCTTTCCACTGGGTATAAGCCTCCTTTTTAGCAAGGAGACATTTCCGGATGCTTTTGGTGAGCCACAGAGGCTTGTGTGCTCTCCTGCTCCCTTTGATCCTCATTGGGATTACCTTCCTTTGGGCTTGGAGGATCGTCTCCTTAAGGAGCAACCACTCTCCTTGGACACCTGGCTCCCCTCCCCCCCGGGACCTCAGCGCTTCTCCAACTATCCTCCTTAGCTCGTTGAAGTCTGCCCTCCTAAAATCTAGGGCCGCTGCCTTACTGCATGCCTTTGCCACCTTGCGCTGGATGGTGAATTCCAGCAGGTGATGATCGCTGTCGCCCAGGTGGTCGAGCACACGCAGCCCCCTCACCAGGTCATCACCCATGGCCAGCACTAGGTCCAACAAGGCGTCCCCCCTGGCGGGGCTGTGCACCTCCTGGGTTAGATGGAGGTCCTGCACTCTGGCCAAGAACCTACGTGAGCGTTCAGACCTGGCTGACTGTTTTTCCCAGCAGATGTCCAGGAAGTTCAGGTCCCCCATGACTACCACATCCTTAGCCTTCACTACCTCTGTGAGCTGACCCAAGAATTCCTGGTCAAGCTCTTCCCCCTGGTTGGGAGGTCTGTAGTAGACTCCCACCGTTAAGTCCCTTTCCCCTCGACTGCCTTGTACTCTAACCCAAAGCACTTCAGAGTGCCTCTCCCCTGACTCCTTGCTAATTAACGAGGATGTGTATTCCTCCTTAATATAGAGCACCACGCCCCCACCCCTCTTTCCTACCCTGTCCCTCCTGTACAGCCTATAGCCCTTGACATTCACCGCCCAATCATGCGTTTCATCCCACAACGTTTCCGTAATCCCCACTATGTCCGGGCTGGCGTCAGCCAGCAGGAGGGTGAGTTCCTCCTGCTTGTTGCCCATACTACGAGCATTTGTGTAGAGGCATTTGAGGCCTCCTGCGGGTGTGTGTACTGACCCCCTAGGCCCAACATTACCCTGGCCCCTCTCTCTTACCTGTTTGATTGCTTCGCTCATCGGTCTGGGCTGGGCTGTAGTTGTGGGTGCTGTTTGGTCTGGCAGTCTGATATTTCCTCCGCCCTCATCTTCCCCTTCCCCCGACGAGCCTAGTTTAAAGCCCGCTGGAGGAGGTCCGCAAACCTAGAAGAGAACACACGCTTATCTTTAGGGGAAAGGTGGAGCCCATCCCATCCCAGCATGTCTCTCGTTGTGATGTGCCGGTCGTGGCTGAGGAAGCCAAAGCCCTCCTCGAAGCACCATTCCTGTAGCCGCCAGTTGGTTTCCGCGATGCACGTTTCATGCCGTCTGCCTCGTCCACTCACTGGCAGGATAGAAAAGAAAACTACCTGTCCCCATCTCCTTCAGCACGCACCCCAGAGCATGGTAGTCCTCCATCAGGCGATCAGGGCTCCTCCTGGCCGCATCATTAGTGCCCATGGACTAGGACCATAGGGTAATAATCAGTGGGCTGGATTACAGTCTGGAGCATCTCTTTCACGTCCTGAACCCTCGCTCCAGGTAGGCAGTATACCTCGTGTGCCGAGGGGTCCTGGTGACAGATGGGGCCCTCCGTACCTCTCAGGATGGAGTCACCAATGCCGATCACGCAATGCTTCTTCCTCCTGGCCTTCTTGTCTCCTTCGGCTTGCACGGGACACGGTGAGCATGGAGTTGCCTCCTCCCTGGTTTCATCCTCTCCGTCCTCCTCCTCCAGGGCTGCCAGAGCTTCGTACCTGTTTTCCAGCCGGACTGTAGGAACTGGTGCTGCCATGTCTTGAGCAGCCCTGGCACGGGAGGTGACCGTCTGCCACTTAGCAGTGGAGGGTTCATCTTGAGGTGCATCTTCCTTGGTCATACAACCCTGCAGGGAAAGAAAATAGCTGTCAATTTCTTCCTCTGCCTCCCTGATTCCCCTCAGCCTGCTAACCTCCTCCTGGAGCTTCCTCACCTGTGCCTCCAGGGCCCTAAGGCAGGCGCCTGCAGGACAGGTGTGGGGGTCCCCAGTCCCTACCCCCCCAGGCCTTGCTGGGCAGCTCCCACAGGCCAGGGGGTTGTGTTTAACAGGTATATAACAGCAAGAAGAGAATATCACTACATTCAGTACAGCCCCAAATCAAGAAAGCTCTTCAGTGTCTGTTTTAATCATATTGACTTCAAAGTGACCTAAGGGCATGTGTCTAAATCTAAGCCTGTATTTAAGTGCTGACCTACATTCAGATGTTCTACTGACTCAGGTCCTCTGTCAGCAATACTTTGGGATGACCGTTTACCACAGGAGGTTCTCAAGCAAGAGTGGGCTGTGGGCCACATACAAGATGACAGTGTCTATGGAGCCAATGAGTGGCAAGAGAAAAGTGGTCTTGTATACTGCAAGTGGTGGAGAGGCTCAAGGTACTTTAAGACAAAACCTCAGACAGGGAAAATTGTACTAAGGCTGTGGCATATTGCTAGGCAGTGTTGGGTTTCCATATTCTCCTGCTAGAGCCCCCTCCCTTCCAAAAAAGGAAACCTTGAGGAACTGATACATAGGAGCTTTTGAGGAATAAGCCAGTGACTGGCAAATTTGTTCACAAACGATTCCTTGACTTGTGTGATGGGATCCCAAGTTGACCAAAGCCATGAGGGTGCAAACTCCCTATGAGGTGAGATACCCAATTGCAGGACAGCTAAACATTGAAATATAAAAGACCCAAAATTATAATTAAGGAAAACACGGCAATGGAAGTAGGGAAGACAGAACACAAAATAAATGTTTGAAATACATGATCTCTAAACCCCTTTCATTTTCACACCTGGCTAGTGCTTTCTTCTTAACCCCTAGATGGCTTCAGTGGTGGGCAGGAATCATCACTGTCTCTGCAGCAACCTCCTCCTCATCCCTGGAGGTCTCAGCTTCCCTGTTGCCCTCAGCGGTGGCCTCAGCCCAACTGCTCCAACCATTTCAGTTGCTGTCCCCACATGGCAGATGCCCTCTGTCTCTACTCTTTGAGACTTCATATCAGCAGGTTTCTGTGGACTGCAGCAGGCTGCAGGCAGGCTAGCAGGCACTCACATAGGCACGTGAACTCTCCAGCTTCAGCTCTTTCCCCAACCAGTTTCTAGAAAGGGCCTGAGTTCTCCTAGCAGAGCCCTTCCAACACCAGCTTGAGAGCAGAGTGCCACAAGCCAGGCCACACCAAACCCCTCTGCAATCCAGCCACTACAACAAAACCCATCCAAAGAAACACTTTCAACATATAACATCCAAACAAACAATACAGCCACATAATCATCACAAATTGATAGCTTGAGCATAAGCTGCAGTGATGGCATGGCACATTTTGCTCATTTGGGAAGGAAACTGAAACAAGCCAGTGTAGAGGCAGAAGAGCCCTCCATGAAAATCAATTCAGGAAGGGATCCTGTACATGAAGATACGGCAGACTCTCCGCAGCCAATACAGAAACAGGCACCTACACTTGGTAATAGATTTGATAACTGTCTGGGTGGGTTGTTGAGGATGTGACATGCGTGTCAGATGATAAAACCCAATTTAGGGATGAAAGGCTCCTGTGCTGGGACATCGAGTGCTTGAACCCTGCATAATTTCAAGCATGTTAAAAAATTGGAGAGAGTTCAAGAAAGAGCCACAAAAATGAATCCAGGGCTGAATGAAAAGCTTTTTGGAGTGAGAGATTAAAAGGCTTCACCTTGCTTTGTTTACCAAGAGTAAGATCAATAAGTGACTTTATTATAGTGTTAAAGAAGCTACCTGAGAGAAAACACTAATCTCAAAATGACTCTCTCATCCAACAGAGAAAGGCCCAAGAAGAAGCAGCAGCTGAATTTCAAGTTACAAATTAGACCATGGATTTTAACAATGAGAGTAAGTAACCCTTGGAGCAAACAACTAAGACCAGCCTTGGGGTCTCCATCTCTCACTGTCTTCGGATCACGTCTGATTGCCTGTCTGGAAGATATGCATTAGCCAAACAGAAACAGAAATTACTGGCCTCAGTCCAAGGGTAGCTGGGTGATCTTCTGCAGCATGGGCTACATGGGAGGTCCATATAACAGTCTAATCTGGCCTCACCATCAATAGTTCCATGGGTGCAGTGTAATTTCTGCAAAATCCTGTTAGTTGGTCAGTTTGCTTAATCCAACTAATTTATAAAAGTGGGTAGAGTGTCTCTCCAAGGCAGAGACATCTAAAGTCTAGAAAAGCCGGGCCTGAAAGGGAAACCTCTAAAAATATCTAAATTTACTGGGAAAATGCATCTGAGATATATGTGAAGGTGTTTTATTTATCAATGAAGCCAAACCTCAAGAAGAGGATCAGAATGGTCTTTATGCAGTGTGTGCAAATTCTGTTCAGAGCAAGGTGGGAGGACTCCTGTCCAGTGTCTGAACAAAAGTGCAGAGTGTGCCATTAGTTCAGCCATTTACTAATTAATACAAACAAAAGAAAACCATGAACACAGCAAAGAAAGCCCATGATGACGCCCTGGACATTGCTTCTGTACAACAACTGCCTTTAGTCTATGCAAGCTGACCCACTGCACTTCAGATGAACATCCTGTTGTAGGCCTGGGATGAAACCAGCCATTGGGAGCAAAACACAAATTCTTTATGGTACAAGTTTTGAATTAAGAATGTCGCTGCCAGAACTGGCTGGAACATTTTCACTTAAATGAAATTTTGCCATAATGTTGAAATGTTTTGCAAAGACAGCTCAATGAAATTTCCTTTGGGGGTTCTGAGGCAGTGGAGTCCCGCCCAAGGCTCAGTCCTTGGGTCCGCACTGTTCAATTTCTTTATTAGTGACTTGGATGATAGGATGAAAAGCAGCCTGTTCAAATTTGCTGATGACACCAAGATTTGGGGTGACGTGGGCACACTAGTAGGGAAGAACAGATTACAGCAGGACCTGGGCAGGTTACAGAGGTAGGCTAATGAAAACAAGTGCAGGGTGCTGCACTTGGGCAGTATGAACCAGCAACACACTTATAAGCTGGGAAACTCCTTGCTCGAGAGCACGGTGGCAGAAAGAGATCTTGGAGTCATTATTGACTCCAAGATGAACATGGGCCAGCAGTGTGGGGAGGGAGTCAGGAAGGCCAACCGTACCTTGTCATGCATCCACAGATGCATCTCAAGCAGGTCCAGGGAGGTGATCTTCCCCCTCTATGTAGCACTCGTCAGGCTGCAGTTGGAGTATTGCATCCAGTTCTGGGTGCCGTACTTCAGGAGGGATGTGGACAGCATGGAGAGGGTCCAGAGGAGGGCCACTCACATGATCCAGGGACAACAGGGCAGACCCTACAAGGAGAGGCTGTGGGACCTTAACCTATTCAGCCTTCACAAGAGAAGGCTGAGGGGGGACCTGGTGGCTGTCTATAAACTCACTAGGGGGGACCAGCAGGGTTTGGGAGAGACCTTGTTCCCTGGTGTCCTGTCATGTGGGACAACCAGGTTCAGCTCCTTTATCTGCCTGGTCTAGCATTATTTGGAAAGGAAAGCATTGCTTTGATTCTGATGGAGCAGAGACTGGAACCAGTGTCACTCAAGACAGTTCCCCAAACAGCAGGACACATGCATACACTCTTAATCTTCCATGATTCAAGAGCTCACGTTTCCCTCCAAAAATGGAAATGCTGAAGCACTTCTGTTTTCAGGAACATGCTTTAAAAATGTTTGAGTTTTTTCCAGCGCAAATCAAACACCAATTTTGAAATTTGCTGCAGAATAGAACTGCCATCCTTTGGACATTTCCAACCTCAGCCTTACAAGTGTGTCTAAAGATCAGGACCTTTCCCAGCAATTAATAAAATACCATAACCAGAAAAAGGCAGAGTATGCTCACTCAGCAGGCAGCAGCATTCTTTCAGGACAGAAGAAAAGAAGACACAAAAGGTTTCAAATCCAAGTGTCTGAATGGAAATGCTGAGGGTCACCAAAATGGGGTATTCCCCTTACAGCTGAGACCTTATCTGAGAGATTTCTGCACTTGTGCTTGAATCCCAGGGCAGAAGATAAGTCACACTCTCATCCTTCCTCTATGTCTATCATGTCAGCACTAACAGTGGAGTTAGATGAAATCTTGCCATTCATTCAGTTTCTATGATCTAGTATTCACCAAGCGCTTGATCATAGCTCCTTGGCGTGTACTCATGACACTTGAATCATGTTAGAAACAATAAGAAAAAGATATAAAGAGGTTTTAAAAAGTTGCCAGTCTTTGATTCAACATGTATGGTTCCTTGGGCTTTAGACAGTTATTAAGCTATTAATTTGCTTTATTGGCTACAGTTTATTTACATTGTTAATGTGCACATGGATAATTACAAAATTAAGCTGCTGAAGTATAATCACCTAATTGCTGCCTGTGACCATGACAGATTAACTGTGTGGCCAGGACAATCCTGTAGAAGTGCAGCAGGCAAGTTTCAGCATGCCACAACCGAGGGTTTGCAAGCTGCTCTTTCCCATGTCCCCAAAGCAACAGAACGGGCAGCAACTGCCAGTTATTAGTGGGAAGCTAGGAAGGGTTTGAAAAATGGCAGCATGTTTCCTTTTCGTTCCTATGCTAGGTGGTGAAATTCACCCAGAGCAGAAAACCAGCTCAAAGCCTATGGGCCAATCAAGTCCCAGTCAAATTGAGGGTAGAAGTGGAGTTGAGTGGTGTGTCACCTTGTGCAGGTTGCTCTCTCAGAGCTAAATTCCATTCCAGTTTAGCTCTGCACTAGGGGTCCTGCAGACTGAAGACCTCTGTATATGTGTAACAGAGTAATAGCAGTACAAGCTTAATACCCACTGCTGCTCATAGCCACAGAAGTGCCTCTATCTTGCCACTTCCAAGAGGCAGTGCATCTCCATGCCTACAGCCAATACTATCTCCCATGATAGGTCCTGTCATGCTGAAACTTGTCCACGAGCAGTAAAACTAAGGCAGTGTCTAATTTCAGGCAAGATACCAATCAGCCATCAGGTGGGAACAACTTTCTTGCATTGCTAATTTAGGTCGGTGTGTGGTCAGCACTAAATTCAGTGGAATGAGGACTGGTATCAACAGAAACGTAAATGACCATGTCACTAGAAGTCCTTCTGCACAGCAGTGGTTACAATTATTCAGGACTGTTACAGCATAGCAGTGCCCCAAGGGTTATCGTATGATTTGATGTTTTCTTTGCAGAAAGGCCTCAGTCCTGGTAGCGAAGTTTGGAATAGCCTTCTACAGATTATATCAGCTTTAACCTTCTCCAGCCAAATTGAATTCTCAGGAACTTCCTGTGCATGCCTGTAACAGAGCAAGCTGTTATTGCAGGGGAGTTAATAGAATACATAACTAGGGGACTCTTAGATAAAAAGCCGAGGGGCTTGGGCTGAAGGAAACAACATTGTGTTTGGAAGTACATGATGCCCATATGAGCTGGTTCTTGGTTTTGATGTCAGTGATTTCTTGGGTGAAGCAGTGAAGAAGGAAGTTCTCTGTATGCCTTTAACCACAAAATAAACATGACTTGCGTATGTTTTATAAATAAATAAATTATACACGAAACTACCTTATCTTATTTTGTTTCACTGAATTCTGTATGAATAGGGAACTTTTCTTCCAAGCCTCTCAAATCTGCTATCACTCAACAGAGAACCAACAAATGTGATGGATTCTCATATATACATCAGGAATGGTGTTCTTCCTTATAGTACAAGAAAGGTCACTCCCATAACTAGGATGCAAAACCAGTGACACAGGACAGTTGAGAAAAGGGCAGCCCAGCCAGACAGTATGTTCTGGCAATAGCTTTCCGGGATATCTGTTCTCTTGCTATGTTAATTTATGGTTTGTGCACCAACTGGCCTCATGGTGACCTGTAGAGGGGAAAAAGGGCTTTGTTGTATTCAGCACAATACAAACACTAGGATTGGAGTGTCATTGTAGCCGTGATGGTCCAGGAAATGTATGAGAGGCAAAGGATTTTCTGTGATATCCTTTCGGATCAACTGAGGAAGTGTGCTTGATGCCTGAAAGCTTAGCTCTCTCAATGATATGGTTGGTTCAATACAAAATATCACAAAAAATTCTTGCTCTACAACCTCATAGCAAGAATGCAATCTAAATCGACAAAATAAAGAACTGAAGGGCCAACACTCACAGAGGTAAAGTGACATGTCTATGGTCATGCAGCAGGGG
Source organism: Crocodylus siamensis (assembly GCF_052110815.1). Lineage (NCBI taxonomy): Eukaryota > Metazoa > Chordata > Crocodylia > Crocodylidae > Crocodylus > Crocodylus siamensis. The sequence continues at coordinate 153,456,572 of NC_143395.1, read as the reverse complement.
CAAAAACAGAATGCACGTCTCCTGATTCCCAATCAGGATACTTTCTGTTAGAATAGGGGTACTCAAGCCCTGGACCATGGGCCAAAGGCGGCCTGCAGAGTCATGTCATCTGGCCCACAAGACTTCCCACAAGCTAGGTGAAGGTGGCATGGGGCCCAATCCACGTGCCGATGACAAGGTGAAGGCAGAGCAGGGCCTGATCTTGGCACATAGGGCCCAATCTGGCCCATGGACTGGCCTTGCATCACTCATTTCCCAAAGGTTGAGCACCACTATATTCACTCATGTGCCCTCCTTGAGTGAGGGTCATTTACTGCAGCTCTCATGAGGCATATGAACATCTTCAAACAATGCACTTTGCAAACTAGATGTCTCTGCTGTTGATGGTGGTTCTGTATTTCTCCCTTCTACCCAGAAAAAAAAAATTATATGGTGTTTGTTGTTATTGTTACTAAGGACTAGAGTGTCTTTGCGCTTAGAAAGGAAAGTAGTGAGGTGGGATGTGGTTCTTAGATTTGGGTACAGGTCATCCAACATGGAAGAGAAAGATCTGGCTGAAATACTGTGATATATTCTGGATATGTCTACACCAAGTGAACCCACCTGGGAACATGCTGGATGTGTCAGTGACAGAACCCCGCCCTAGGCCAGAACATTGGCCAGTGCATGGCCAGTGCTGTTGAAGGGGCTCACATCCCTTTTTGGTGGCTGACATTTGTTGCAAGAGGCAATTTTCAGTGGCAAGAAAAGGACATGACATCTCCCTGCATCAGCAACCCCCTGGCTCCTCCTGAACCATACACCACTATTGATGCTCATCCTCCTTGCAACCAGAGCTGGAGCTGCTGGAGAGATGATGAAGGCTGCAGGGTGAAAACAGGGGGCAGGAGGGTGAGGCACCCCCCAGCTCCATTCTGGCACTCCCTCCCCTTAAGAGCTTATGCCCCACTCACCTACCTACTGTTACACTACTGTGAGTGTGTACTCAAGCTAGAGATTCAGACTGTGAAAAGCAGCATGAAATGAAAGCCATAAAGAATATCAAATGTGGGGAGATAAGGCAAGCCAGCCGAAGTGCTTTTGTGAACTGCAAGCCTATGGCCCTGCAGGCGCTGAGAAATGTCTCTAATTTGGACTTTGAGTACTGACCCAAATATAGGACTCTGAGCAAAAAGCTCCCAGGGGTTACACAATAACTCCCTAAATCTAACAGGACTTTCCAAAGCTATATTAGAAATAAAATGTTGCATAAGGAACTTCTGTGAATTCCCAGCCTGACTTCTGATCCCACAAAAGCAGAGGAACCAGAGCTCTCAGTATTGTGCCCTCCTCTCCTGCCCTGAGTGGCCTGACCAAGCGGGAACATGCTGATTTATTAAGCGAGGACATTTGCAGTTCTTTCTGTCCTGTGTACAAAGAGGCCCCAAGCCCAGGACTGCTGAACTCAGCTGAAACGGGACATCTCCCACCAGCAGCAGGACAGGGAAATTTGTGTCAGCTGAGGAGTGACCCTGCTGCAAGAGTTCCAGCTGCTTCCTATCCCCAGTCAAGCCTGAGACAGCACAGACTTCCCAACTCCCCTTCCCTGAATCAATGACCACATTTGTCACAAACCGCATTGCTCTGGATGGTTGAGTGCCAGCAATATGTATGTAAGGACATTACCCAACTCAAATAAATGGGACGAGGTCAGTTCAGAGCCCAACCTTCCACAGCAGAAGGGTGTTTCAGGAATGGTTCCCAGCCATGCCAGCTCCAGTCTATCCTGGCAGGAGGAGTGGATGGGAATGGAGCTGAAGTCCTGACTGCAAGGAAGCTCACTGCTCCCAGCAAGAGGTGCTGTGAGGAAAGGGGCAGAAGTATTAACTGAGCTCCCAGCTACTCCAGTCCCACACAGGTCAAAATGCTTTTATGATAAATACAAAAAGAAATTCCTTATTGGATTTAATAGGCCTGGAATTTCCAAACAACAATCTGCAACCACAAGCACCTGATCAGGTGAGGCATTGGTGAAACCACAGGTGTGGCCTCATTGTCTGTGCCTAATGCAAGCTGAGATGGAAAAGTTTTACTCATGTAAAATATTTTCCCTTCACATGGCTGATGCAAGCTCTTCTTTATATAGTTAAACAAGGATTTTGACATGACCCGGTCAGAAAAATTCCTCTTTCTCTCCACACCCTGTACCTGCCTCTCCCATCCCCTTCCCCAGTGCACCCAATTCAATACAGTATTATTTAGTGTGACTTACACTGTTCATTTGCACAAAGGAAAACTGTCATTTTCAGCCCATACATGAAACTGCACCCAAAATCTCTTTGGGCATCAGTAAGGGAGACATGAAAGAGAGGAAAAGGGCTGAGTCTGAGGGAGAATGAGCATGGGGAATTGATGGGTTGAGGGAGAAGAGTCTACCTAGGGTTGCATCAGAAAACGTGTTTAAAATTATGAGCAGGGATCCTGGTTTTCTCTCTGATTTAAAAAATATCCCCAGTTTTAGGTTTAAAACGTGGTTACCCCAAATCCACATTTTCCCGTGATTTAAATTAAACATCACTAATATATAAATCTATATATAGTGGTATTTCATTTTAATTGTGGAAAAATGTGGATTTGGGGTTACTTTTTTAAAACCAAAAGTTAGGGATTTTTTTTAAATCAGAGAAAAACAGGATCCCTGATGATGAGCTAGCTGGGGAGAGGGAATGATTATACAGGGGGCTAGTTAGCCCAAAGGAAGCAGGGAAATGATTTCAGAGAGTACAGATGGTCTGGAGATGGAACGATGAGGAGTGGGCAACATGTTGGAAGCACTAAGGTCTGCAGACTAGCAAAAAAGAGGAAAGCATGGGCAGGAGGCAAAGGAGAACCAGCATTGCCAATTCTTGTGATTTTAGCACAAGTTCTGTCATATCTTGTGGTTTCCTTCAAGCCCCGTTCTCTGGATTCATACAATTTGAGGAAAATCTGGGTTTTCATGTAATTGAGAGAGGAAGTTTTTCTCCTTGTGGCTGCAGAGAAAAGCTTGAACATGTGAGCTGAAGGGGTTAGGCGTCAGAAAGCATAAGGAACCCGCCCCCCCCCCCCAAGATGTTATTGTTCCATTAATCTCATGATGTTCTGGCAACCTCATGCTTTCTGCACAAAGGAGCTGGAGCTTTTGGATTCAGCACAGAAAATAACAACACCTTCTCCTAGGGACACAGCTACCAGCACCCCACTGGGAAGCACCATTCTGCTGGAAGGCCTCCTGTCCCTGTTCTCCATGATGTTCCCAGTAGGCCTGTGCAAAGCAGCTAGTATTCGCTTCAGATTCAGAATTGGTCGATTCCGGGGACAGTGATTTGATTCGGTGACTTGAATCACTGTCCTGAATAGATTTGGCCAAGTCCGATTTGGAGATTAGGCCGCCATGAAATTGGCCAAATCTCAAAATCAGCCCCAACTCCTGCTTGCTCTCCCAGCATCACCCCTCCCAATGGCTGCCCCACCCAGCCCCAGCTCCCGACTCTTTGAACAAAAAAAGCCCAGCACCCACCGCCTGCTGCCAGGTGGGGTGCAATCCCCGCTGCCCCCCACTACTCCACACTGCATGGGGGCTCTGTCACGAGCTCCCATCTCCTGCCTGCTCTCCCAGCCCTGGCATCCCGGCCCTTTAAAAAAAAAAAAGTCCCCACTCACCAGCTCCTGCCAGGTGAGAGGGTGATCCCTGCTGCCTCCCACTGCCCCGGGCTGCATGGGGGGGCTCTGCCACAAGACCCCAAATGCCCCAACGCCACTGCAGTAGCTGGTGAGTTGGGACTTTTTTTTTTCTTAAAGCACCAGGAGCTGAGGCAGGCAGGGCAGCCATGTGGGGACTGAGGGAGTGGGCAGGGGTCGGAGGGGGCTGAGGAAACAGGCAGGGGATGGGGCCTGGCAGGGGTCCCCCCTTCTCCAGCCCCTCCTCCCCCACCCCCTACTTACATGTGGCAGTGAGCAGGGACTGCCCAAATCTTCAAAGTTCTCTGAATCTTTTCCGAATTGATTCAGAGACCTTCAAATTGATTTGGACCTTTGAATTTCCTGATTCAGTTAGGATTTGGAGATTCAGCCACTAAATCAGGCCAAATCTCCTCCAGATAGAATTAGCACCCAAAGCTTCACACAATCCTAGTGCACAGCACTGACTATCTCAGCACCAAGTCTGGACACCACTGGGACAGGCTGTCATCTACAGCACCATACCTAGACTCCTGATGACCCCAGGCAAACTTTTAGTATCAGGCCTCCCTTCACCAGAGATAATGATAATAATAATAATTGAACAAGAGGGAAAAAAATCCCATTTTCAGGCCCTCTTTCTATCCAGGCCCTAGGCAGCCACTCAGTTCACCCATGCCTGTGTCTTGGCCCTGCTTATCTGGCATTCACCCCTGTCATGTGCTCACCTGTGTTTCCAACTGCCCTTTTATATACAACACCATTTTCATTTGGCCATTTGGACACTGAAGGCACTCCTTGTTAATAGCAGATTTTATCCGAGTAGTGATGCCTGGAGGGAAAAGCTCTACATAGATCTTGTTTTCTCTCTCTGGTACAGAAACCTCAGGGCAGAGCAGCTAGCCTGTGGAAGGGCCTGGCTGTAACACTACCTCCTAACAGCTAGTGTGAACCAGTCCTGGGGAAGGGGGGCCATGCAGGTGTCTGTCACCTGGAGGAGGCAGCAGGCAGGCAATGTTTGTGTCACCTGACTGGAAAGGAAAACCGCAGAGCCAGCCCTGAGCCAAAAGCAACAGCCAGGAGAGAGGAATTCATTAAGAGAAAAGGCAAGGGAAGCAAAGTGTGTTTGTGTAAGGAAAGAGCCAGCAGCAGGCTGTCACTTAGGATGAGGAACTTCAGAGGGCCTGGGCTGGAGTGTTGCTTGTCCCTGCTCCCACGCTCTGGCTGTCTCCTTCTGTACTTGCCTGCTGCTGTCGAAAAGAAACTTGCCTTCTCCACAGAACGCTACTCCCATCCCCCAGAGGAGCTGAGGATTGGCCACAGATTTTGTGGGGGCTGATACTCCTACCTCCTTGTGCCAAGGGAGAGTAGTGCTCTCTTTCAGCTATTCAAGCAGAGTCTGCCCCCATGCAAGGCAGACACAAACAAGTCCAAACACAGGTCTCCAGCTCTCCAGGAGTGTCTTCCTGCTTCCTCTTCCTCCTTCTCCTCTGGCAGCCCAGAGCACCCTGTCTCTTTGCAGAACCGTGGCTTAACACTCCCTTTGGCACACAGCTATTGGGTTTCCAGCAAAAAGAGTTGGATCATACTTCAAAAGGATTTAAAGTGAGCAACCTTTCTATCTCTTGATCCTCAGTCATACACCAGATTAAGTGTTGGCTGAGGTTTGGAGCTCTGAACCTTTCGTTCTTTGCCTGCACTGTTCTGGGCTGCTAGCAATGGGCCAACCAGCCCTAAATGCTAGGAGTACAGTTCACACAAATGCCCACAAATTTGGTTGCAGTTTCTCCTTATTCTTATATGAACCTACCTCAGAGGTGGATGACTGGGCTGTGAATGGTGAAAGACTATCCCCCATGCTCCCTGCCAGTGGCAATGGTTAGCGGGTGTACAGAGGTGCACATACACCCCCTGAGAGCAATGGTGCACACCCCCTGACAGGCAGTACTCCCCGCTTAGGTGACGGGCGAGGGTAGCAGGTGGGAGCACCGGTGCCCACCCCCCCGCAAGTGCTGGCCAGAGAGTGGGGGCACCAGGTGGAGCCCTGCTGGCACTTTCAGGAGCACTGCTTCCCGGTTGGCATGATCAGCCACTGGGGGGGGCTTGTGCCCCTTCTGACTCAGGTGGCACCAGTCGCCCATGCTCCCTGCTTCTGGTCAGGGTGGTCATCACAGTGGAACAGCCTCCCTCATGGTGTCATGAGCTTCCACATAGACCTTGGATAAGCCAAAGCAGCCATGAATGTTAGGAGTGTTCTCAGGGAGTGGGGAAGCCAACTGAAATGAGGGATGGGTTGTATTTGGTTCTAGCAGCAAAATGTCTTGGCCTATTATTCTGTCCTAGAAAGTGTAAACCTCACTGATATGTGCTGTCCAGGCCAGCTTGCTATTAGAGTAGATTTTGTTCTCAGCTGGACCAAGCTTTTGAGAGGGATTTACTCACTCTACAATTGCAATGAGCTCGATATTTACCTCTGCACACGCTATGCCCATTGTAACAGGATCCATACTGGAGTCAAAACTTCATTTAATGGCCTGCCTCTGTAATAGAGGGGAGTAATGGTGAAGAAGAAGAACTTTTCCATGCCCCAGAAGGGTTTGATACCAAACTCCTGCCCTGCCATACTCATTATTCTCTACTCTGCCTCAGAGACATGGTGCTCATCACCTGGACATGTCTACAGCAGAAGGCTACAGGAGGACTAAATCCCTAAACCTAATATCCAAGGAGATTAAGTTTCATATGTATAGCTGTCTGTCTTCTAACAAGGCACAGTTAGGACTGATATGTCCCCTTAATGCTAACTTGAGCAGATCTGTGAGCCCCAGACTTCAGCCACTTGGTCAGTCCACAGACCTCCTATTCTCCAAGGGCTGATCTGTTCCATGCTGTTGGTGAGCTGCTATCCCATGGGAAATGTTTTGGCTTATTTTGTCATGTTGCCACATGGTGATTCTGAACTAAGACATTCCAAGCCACTGGGGACTGTAAGTGCTGTGAGAACAGCACATTAAGACTGACTGACAATGGTTATCTCCCATAACTGGGGAATGGAACAGAGTCAGCCTCAACAGTGTTGACCAAGCATTTGAAATATTGATGAAATAGTGGAATTAAAACTAGATTTAAAAAAAAAACACAAGGCAAAATGTCATCAACTTTTTAATGTATTCTTTTTAACCTGACTATAGAATAGTTGGAAACTTTGAATTTAAAAATGTAGAAAGCTTTTGGGGAAATGCCACAATGATTTTCTCCTCCCTGCCCCCCAATTTTGTTACTGTTTCTACCCCTGAGTCCTTTCCCCTCAGTATGGTTTTGGGCTGTACACTGACATTGCCAGCTTTTATGTAGCTAACAAGATGAGTCTAGACTTTTGCTATGTATATAGCAAGTTGGGGATGTGAACATAGAGGTGGCATCATCACATGAGGAAGGTTGAAATGGAAATTAACTCAGGAAAAGTACATGTTACAAAAGTTGCTCAATTCTCAACAGAAATACTAGGCAGCATACTGAAATACAGGGCTAGGAGGCTGGCTTCTACTCTTAGCTCAGGGAAGAGAGTGTCATTTGTAATGTAAAAGCAGGGGCCTGATTACCAGGACATCTGAATTTAGTGCCTAGATCCAGGAAGGACTATGGTCTAGAAGTAAAGAGGGAAGGAGAAAGGAGTTCTAAATTCAATTATACTCCTGGCTTGCCAGGTGGCTTTGAGCAAATCTCCTAACCTCTCTGCACCTCAGTTTACCTCCCTATAAAATGGGGGGGGGGAATGAAGCTGACCCATCTTGCTGGGCTGTAATTAAATGCGTGTAACACTCTGAGGAGTGTGACAGGGAGCTAAGTGACAAATGCAGTGGGCTAAGCTTGCTGTGTGTGGCTGCAGCAAGAGCAGGCTGGCTATTAAGCAAAGGGAAACACCTGTGGGTAGCTGAGGAGTCACCTGACCAGAGAGGTCCTTAGAGGCATATAAGCCCAGTGGTTGGAGCAAGGAAGTCAGTCTGGTTTTACATGCTGCGGTGAATGGAGATCCAGGGAAAGAGGGGCTGACAGAGGCAGGCTGGCAAGCACCCAAGCAACCCATGAGGGCCAGATGGTGAGAGCTTAAGGGGAGGCAGGGTTTGCAGGATGGCATCTACCAAGAGTGGGGTAGGCTTTTTGTTTGGAAGCAGTCATTTATATTTGTGTTGTGTTCAAATAGATACTGGAAGACCAGGTGTAGCTAGAAGGGTTGGAGAGGAGGCACAGGGGGCACCTAAGGAACACCCATTGGATAGCAGCCTGACATTTAAAGGGGCCAGGGGCTGGTGAAGCATTAGCAGCCTTGTCTAGGCCCGGGGTACTGGGGGGAACTGGGTCAGATGACAATCAGCTTATCCTGGGTCAAGGATACCAGGGGGTGGAACAAAACTTGAGAGAGGGTCCAGGAGCCTTCAAGACCAAGATACAGAGAGGGCTGAGGCCAAGAAAGCTGAATCAGAAGAAGTGGACCAGGGCTGGAGGCCTGCAGCCAAAATAAAGCCAAGAAGGCAGGGCTCCTACAGGAAGGTCAAGAACATTGTCAGAATAACATCTGTGATTCATGGGTATGGATGCTGGGGAGGATGGAGGCCACAGTTATTGCCCATAAGGCAGCTTGCGCTCTATGCATGGAGAAGGCCAGAGGGGCCATGTCTCTGAGGCAGAGGAGCAAGACAGGTTCCAGCCAGGCACTTGAGACAATAGAGGGACTGTGGCTCACTTCAAGGCCCTGGGGCAGTCTACCTAAGTATTATTTGTTGCATCAAGGCAGGGCAGGTGAGGTAAAACAGAAGATACCCCAGGGAGCCAGAGTGGGGCAGGAGGTGTTTGGCTACCAAGCGAATGACAGTCACTTCTGGTGCCCTGGTTCTGCTACAAGGAGCACTGTGATTATTGTATCCTGTGAAGGCAATGTGAATCCATGGGAAGAGCACCTTTGTCAATCACGTAGGCAATGCCAGCCATGCCAGTGCCTCAGGGCCTTAACATCAGATTCTCTCCATGGTTGGGATGAGCAGCATGTATCGAGGGCTGCAGCACTAGTATGTCCTTTGTAATTCCCTGGCAGAGAAGCTGCTGTGTCAGTGTGTATTTGTTTTCCTTAATCCCCATCAGGCAGCATCTCTTACATGGCAGCAACGTGATTAAGATGATACAGCCTTGCTGTCACAAGCATGTAATTATGGGTTTCCTGTGTCACTCCCTGCTGGGAGGTCAGCAACTTGCCCTCTCTCCCTCCATCAGCAGGAGAAATTCAACAGCTCCCCATATGCCTTTTAACCTCCCCAGCAGCACAGGGCTCTGGTACATGGGGGAAGGAAAAGCTGCAGCACTCATCCAGGAGTGGAAGAGTGGCAAAAGAGAAGGAGATGGGATGTAATAGAAATGAGGGAGGAACATTCACAAAGAAGAGGAAAAGGACAGGGTAGAGAAAGAAGAGAGGATGAGATGGGGAGGGAAAGCAGGACAGGCAAAGCACAAGGGAACGCCCTTACTACAAGCTTTGCACCTACCATCTAGAGGCATCCCGGCCCCCTCACACTACAGGGAGAAGGAAAGAATCTACAGGATGAGTGCAGTTGATGGCACACTGTGCTGGGTACTGAGCACAGCCTAGGGTACACTGTAGCCATCAAGCCATGGCCTGCCTTTGCAGAGAGGGAAACTAATGTACATATTTCGGGGGCCTAGCCTTAAGTAGTTTAATTTGGACTCTAGTCAGGATGCATCTTTATCAGCCATTTCAGGGCTCCAGTGAAACAGAAGACATAGTTCTCCTGATCAGGTCCATGGATGAGCTTGCCAGGAATGGATGCAGGATAGATACTCCACTTGCCCTCTAGAATGGGGGTAAGTGATATTTTTCCAGCTGCAGGCCAGAATGACCCGCAGTGGGTCAGAGGCAGGAATGCAGGAGCTAGGACCCAACCATCACTGCCTCTTATCTCTGCAGAGGCTTAGGGAGAGTATCTGCAGCTAAAGCCTCCCACTGCTAAATGAAACCAAAATGTCAGGTCTGTGGGCAAGATCCAGCATGCCAGATCTGACCCATAGGTTGCTGACCCCTACTCTAGAAGATACTACAGCAAAGATGCAGGGAGCAGGAGGGCCCCCCAGCACAGCCTGCAATACGGCAGCCCCAGGCTCTCCATGCTTATGGACAGGATAAGCCCACTGAGATGCATTTTTCCCCAACACAGTGGTCTACTGGGAGGCCTCCAAGGGTTTGGATCACTTTTTCTTTCTAGGTTTTCTTATGCTTTGGCATCTACTCAGTTCAGATGTGCAGACTGGTGTCACAGGATCAAGCCCTGAAGCAGGAAGCCCCTGAAATCTCATGCATAACATTCAGACAAGTGCAAAGACTTTGTTAGGCTTTGAGGAATCTGATGTTTGGGCTTCCAACTGCCCTTGTAGCTAGTTCTTTTCCCTAACAGCAGCCTCCAAAAGGCTCTCCCAGACCAGGGTGGGGTGACTGCTGCATTAGCAGGGTTTTGCAAGTGCCATTTGTTTGGTGTCACATACTTAAAGGGCTCCATTGCCTGGCTTCCCTACTTACCAGTACTGGTAACCTATGTCCAGCTGTGACAACAGTATTGGAGAGGAGTCCCCACTGAGGCAACTCCCACCTTTTTGCACTTAATGGACACGGAGTCTGAGGGAGATGGGAGGAGCTGACAACTGCCCACTTGGTGTTACTGGCCAAGTCAGATGCACCAAGTACTGCAGTCACCCCATGATGCAGTAAATAGAGTTCAGCCTTCCACATCAGAAGGGAACTGTACTGTAGTCTAACTATTCTATATTGGGTTACTCTATAGCCCCACCAACCCCAAAATTAATGTAGTTACCATACATGAGCAAACTGCTTTACTTGTGTTCAGAACTGCCATGCTGTTACTGGGATCCTCATTCCACCTAGGTAGGATGTTAGACCGTTTCCAAAGTAGTATGTAAAACTGTGTTCAGCCATGGTTAGAATCATAGCTTTTAAAGCCATTGAGGATACTACATAATCTAATCTTCCCTCTGGTATAACATAGGACAGAGTCTTTCATCAAGGTAAGTCAGTACTGAGCCCAAAGCTTATCTCTGATGAAAGCACACCATCTAGAAAAGTATAGATGTCATAGACATTAAGGCTGGAAGGGACCCCAGATGATCACTGAATCCAGCCCCCTGCCCCAGGGGCAGGAAGTCAGCAGGGATCACAGGATCCCAGCAAGATAAACATCCAAATTTATCTTGAAGGCATTCAAAGTAGGTGCTTGAGCCACCTCCAGCAGCAGTCTATTCCAGACCTTGGGGGCTCGGACAGTAAAGGAGTCCTTCCTTATGTCCAGCCTGAAACAGTCAGGAGTTTGTGACCATTTGACCTTGTCATCCCTTGGGGCATTCTGGTGAACAGACGTTCCCCCAGATCCTGGTGAGCACCCCTTATAAACTTATAGGCAGCCACCAGATTGCCCCTGAGCCTGCGCTTTTCCAGGCTGAAGAGTCCCATGGCTCTCAATCTCTCATCATAAGGTCTGTTTTCCTGACCTCTGATCATGCACATGGCTCTCCTCTGAAGTCTCTCAAGCATCTCCACATCCTTTTTGAGTTGTGGAGCCCAAAACTGGACACAATACTCCAGTTGCAGCCTCACCAAGGCCGAGTACAACAGGAGAATGACATCCTGGGATTTGTTTGAGAAGCATCTATGGATGCAAGCCAGCGTTTTGCTTGCTTTACTAGCTGCAGCATCACATTGAAGGCTCATGTTCATCTTGTGGTCAATCATGACCCCCAAGTCCTTTTTGTCCATAGTACTAGCCAGCGTAGCACTGCTGATCCTGTAAGGATGCTGCGGGTTTTTCTTCCCAAAGTGGAGAACCTTGCATTTTTCGGTGTTAAACACCATCAGGGTCTCATCTGCCCATTGACCTTGACAGGTTTAGGAAGCCTGGATTGCCCTCCTGTCCTCAGGTGTGGATGCTTTACCCCAAAGTTTGGTGTCATCAGCGAACTTGGCCAGTCCACTTCTGATACCAATGTCCACATCATTAATGAAGATGTTGAATAGTGTAGGTCCAAGGACAGAGCCTTGAGGGACCCCACTGGTCACAAGGCACCACGACAATTGACTTCTGTCAACCACCACCCTCTGGGTCCGACCACAGAGCCAATTCCCCAGTCAGTGGATCATGGTGAGGCCGAGGCTGCAGTTGGCCAGTTTCACCAAGAGGTGATCATGGGATACCAGATTGAAGTCTTTTTTGAAGTCAAGATATACGACATCAATCTCTTCTCCCATGTCCAGGTGATAGGTCACCTGGTCATAAGAGGAAATAAGATTGGTCAAGCAAGACCTACCTGCAACAAACCTGCACTGGCTATCCCTCAGGATGCTGCCATTGTCCAGTCTGTTAAGAATGGTCTCTTCGATAATCTTTTCTAAGACCTTCCCTGGGATAGAGATCAGGCTGATGGGCCTGTAGTTTGCCGGATCCACTTTCCTCCCTTTCTTGAAGATCGGCACCACATTGGCCTTCTTCCAGTCTTCGGGCACTACACCAGAGCACCAGGAGCTCTCGAAGATCCGTGCCAGAGGCTGGGCTATGATGCTTGCCAGCTCCTTGAGCACCCCGAGGTGCAGATTGTCAGGACCGGCTGACTTGAAGGTATCCAGCCCCTCAAGGTGTTCCTTTATAAGGTCAGCATTGATGGAGGGCAAGGAATCTCCCTCACTTGGGCCTCCCTGTCCCATGATGGGTGGGGGCGTCCCATGGGACTGGTGAAAAACCGATGCAAAGTACCCATTTAGCAAGTTGGCTTTTTCCTGGGCATCAGTTGTCCTATCTGGTTTAGCAGGGGTCCAACATGGCCTTTGCTTTTCCTCCAGCTCCCCACATATCTAAAAAAGGACTTTTTATTGTCCTTGATTCCTGTATCTAGTTGGAGTTCAGTTGCAGCCTTGGCTTTCCTGGTTCACTTCCTGCAGGTCCGGACCAGGGCAGAATATTCCTCCTTGGAGGTGGATCCTGTCCTCCATCCTTTGTAGGTCTTTCTTTTTAGACACAGGAGGTCCACTAGTTCCCTGCAGAGCCAAGGGGGCTGCTGTGCCCTTTTGCTCCCTTTCCTCCAAGGCAGAATAGACTTTGCTTGTGCATCCAGGATTGCTCCCTTGAGGAGCAACCACACATCCTGAACTCCCCTCCCCTTTGGGTCATGGTTCCTTAGTGCCTCACTGACAAGCATCCTGAGCTTGTCAAAGTCAGCTTTGCTGAAGTCAAGGACTTCTGTACTGCTGACTGACTTGCCAACCTTGGTCTGAAGATGTCAAGAGGAGGAAACTCCACCACCTCTCGTGGTAGTTTGTGCCAAGAGTTAATAACCCTCGTTAAAAAATTGTGCCTTGTTTCTCACTTGAATTCATCTGGTTTAGCTTCTAGCCATCAATCAAACCAAACAGTTTGTGTTTACACCTAACATGGTTACCAGGCACTACAGCCATGAAGTAACCGTTATGTAAACCTACTGGGAGGAGGAGGCATAGCCCACAGCAGGATTCTTCTAGCACAGCTGTGTAAGAGTGCCTGAATCCTGAAACCAGGCTGCGATATGGCTGGGTTTAGCACCATGGAGGGAGACACAGGGTTGTTGGATTGCTTCATGCTGGTAGCTGCCCCAGGGGCACCCCATGATAATCCCAGAATATAAAGCATTTGAGCTTTGGTCTGTGATGGAAAGAACAAGAGGCAGAGACATCAAATAGCAAAAAGTTCTTAGAACAGACTTGCTCTGGGGAAAATACTGAGTGATGTTTATACATGGAGGCTTATTATTATAACCCATGTGGCAACCCAATAGCTGTCACCCCTGCCCAATATCAGGGATGGTGTGGTAAAAGTGGGGCAGGGCTTCTGGCCAGCACCAATTTACTATCCAGCCAGCCCCTGCTCCCCATAGAGCAGCCCGTGGTCCCAAGAAGATCTAACATTTAACTGATTTAACTATTTACACTTCATTTACAAAACAAGAATAGGAAAGGTTACTTACAAGGGAACTTAAATTGCATAACCAGAATCACAAAATAAACCAGAATGCATTAGTCAACCCTTGATTCAAGAACCACAGGTTGGGTAACTGGCAGCTTTCAGCCACTGCTGAGATGCTACCACAAGGAAGCAAGGTGCTCACTCCCAGCAGCTCCAACAGGCTTCTCAGTAAGCAACAGAGTCACCATCAGCAACCAACTCCTTCTACCACCCCCTCCCCCACAAAAGCCAGTTCAGCTACTGCTTTTATCCCCTCCAGCAGTCCCTCCCTGGCTTGCAAACCAGCCAACCAGGGCTCAGGGTGGTGGGCCCCAAACTCTGGCCATCCCCCTTTCATGTGAATGAGGGGATTGAAAACCCCTTCTTTGAATTGGCTTCGCCTTTCCCACAGGGCAGGGCTTCCCCGCTCCACCACTGAGGTCGCTCAGAGTTCACCAGCACTGTTTCTAGCCCAGGGTAAGTATCTCAAGCCAATCATCTGTTACATTATTTAATTTGGCAGTATAAGAAAAGCCAGGACCTGACCATGAGCATGTAACTTTCAGAGTGGGGATGCAAGGACAGCTAGAAAGAAAGGGGAATGGATCTACAACTATGCATGTTGGGAGCGGGACTTAGGGGTCTGGGAGCTCAGGTGGTGTTTTCGTCGATCCTCCCAGTCTTGGGCTATGGGCTGAGGAGGGAGAGGAGGATCCATGCTGTGAACCAAAGACTGCGGCGCTGGTGTTATCGGGAAGGCTTTGGCTTCCATGACCACAGCCCACTCTTTGGAGAGAGAGGCAGCGAGCTGCTGGGAAGAGATGGCCTCCACCTCTCCCCCCTGGGGAGGAGGCTCTTCTCAGCCAGGCTGGCTAACCTGCTCCACCGGGCTTTAAACTAAGCCCGCTGGGGGATGGGGGGACTACTGCCCCTGCTGGCCCGCTGAACAGCCCTTGCAAAGCCAGCGGACCAAGGCACTTAAAGGGGCACTTAAGGGAGCTCACCCCTGCCCCAGCCCTGCCACAATCTGTGGGCAAGGCAAGAGCCCCCAAGGGCACACCTGCCTGCCTGTACACTAAAGCCAGGAGCCTGGGCAACAAGCAGGACGAGCTCGTCCTCCTGCTCAGTGCAAAGAAATATGATGTCATTGGGATAACGGTGACCTGGTGGGACTCCACCCATGACTGGACCATGGGTATAGAGGGCTATACCCTGTACAGGAGGTATCGTGTTGACAAAAGGGGCGGGGGTGTAGCTCTCTATGTGAAGGAAAGCTACATGTCCCTGCAAGCTGATGTTGGCGACCGGCATGGACAGCTAGAGACCCTCTGGGTAAAAATTCGTGGGGAATTCGGCACAGGGGACACAACGGTGGGAGTCTACTACAGACCTCCCACTCAAAGTCCCGAACTTGACCAGGAGTTCGCCCAGGAACTGACTGATGCCGCTTGCTCCAGGAACTTGGTTGTCATGGGTGACTTCAATTACCCGGACATCTTGTGGGAAGATCACTCAGCTAAATCTGAGCGGGCGCAAAGCTTTCTCTCGTGCGTGGATAACCTCTACCTGACTCAAGAAGTCTATGGGCCAACGAGAGGCAAAGCGCTGCTTGACCTGGTACTGGCTACGGGGGACGACCTAATCGGCGACCTAGTGATTGATGGGAAGTTGGGTGACAGCGACCACGAGCTGATCACCTTCACCATCCACTGTAAAGCTGGCAAGTCAGTCAGCAACACAGAAGTCCTTGACTTCAGAAAAGCCGACTTTGACAAGCTCAAGAGGCTAGTCAGTCAGGCCCTCAGGGACCATGACCCCAGGGAGATGGGAGTTCAAGAAGAGTGGTTGCTTCTCAAGGAAGCAATCCTCAGTGCACAAGCTAAATCTATTCCAACACAGAGGAAAGGCAGCAAGAAGGCACAGCAGCCCCCCTGGCTCTCCAGAGACCTAGCAGACCTACTGTGGCTAAAAAGGAAAGCCTACAAAGGATGGAGGACGGGATTCACCTCCAAGGAGGATTACTCCGCGCTGGTCCGGTCCTGCAGGGACCAAACCAGGAAAGCCAAGGCTGCAACTGAACTCCAACTAGCTTCAGGCATCAAGGACAACAAAAAGTCCTTTTTCAGATATGTAGGGAGCCGGAGGAAAAGCAAGGGCAATGTTGGACCCCTGCTAAACCAGATGGGGCAACTGACAACTGACACCCAGGAAAAAGCCAACCTATTAAATAGGTACTTTGCATCAGTCTTTCATCAGTCACACGGGATGCCCATGCCTGCTATGGGACAGGGAAATCTGGGTGAGGGGAATCCCCTACCCTCCATCAATGCTGACCTCGTGAAGGAACACCTTGAGAAGCTGGATACCTTCAAGTCAGCTGGCCCTGACAACCTGCACCCCAGGGTACTCAAGGAGCTGGCGAGCGTCATAGCCCAGCCCCTGGCACGGATCTTTGAAAACTCCTGGCACTCTGGTGTAGTGCCCGAAGACTGGAAGAAGGCCAATGTGGTGCCGATCTTCAAGAAAGGGAGGAGAGTGGATCCGGCTAACTACAGGCCCATTAGCCTGACTTCTATCCTGGGGAAGATCTTAGAAAAGTTTATTAAGGAGGCCATCCTTGAGAGACTGGCCCAGGCTAACATCCTAAGGGATAGCCAGCACAGGTTTGTTGCGGGTAGGTCTTGTTTGACCAATCTCATTTCCTTCTATGACCAGGTGACCTATCACCTGGAGGAGGGAGAAGAGATTGATGTCATATATCTTGACTTCAAAAAAGCTTTTGATCTGGTATCCCATGATCACCTCTTGGCCAAACTGCCCAGTTGTGGCTTTGGCTCCACCACGACCCGCTGGCTCGGAAATTGGCTTCGTGGTCGGACCCAGAGGGTTGTGATTGATGGCAGTCACTCATCGTGGTGCCCTGTGACCAGTGGGGTCCCTCAAGGCTCTGTCCTGGGACCCATACTGTTCAACATCTTCATTAACGATGTGGACTTTGAAGTCAGGAGTCGACTGGCCAAGTTCGCCGATGACACCAAACTTTGGGGCAAAGCATGCACGCCACAGGATAGGCGGGTGATCCAGGCTGACCTGGACAAGCTCAGCAAATGGGCAGACGAGAACCTCATGGTGTTTAACACGGAAAAATGCAAGGTTCTCCACCTTGGGAGGAAAAACCTGCAGCACCCTTATAGGCTCGGCAGTGCTACATTGGTTAGCACTACAGAAGAAAAAGACTTGGGGGTCATCATTGACCACAAGATGAACATGAGCCTCCAATGCGATGCTGCAGCTAGTAAAGCGACCAAAATGCTGGCGTGCATCCATAGATGCTTCTCGAGCAAATCTCGGGACGTCATTCTCCCCTTGTACTCGGCCTTAGTGAGGCCGCAGCTGGAGTACTGCGTCCAGTTTTGGGCTCCACAATTCAAAAAGGATGTGGAGAAGCTTGAGAGAGTCCAGAGGAGAGCCACGCGCATGATCAGAGGTCAGGAAAACAGATCTTACGATGACAGGCTGAGAGCCATGGGACTCTTTAGCCTGGAAAAGCACAGGCTCAGGGGTGATCTGATGGCCACCTATAAGTTTATCAGGGGTGACCACCAGGATCTGGGGGAACGTCTGTTCACCAGAGCGCCCCAAGCGATGACAAGGTCGAACGGTCACAAACTGCTGCAAGACCGTTTCAGGCTGGACATAAGGAAGAATTTCTTTACTGTCCGAGCCCCCAAGGTCTGGAACAGTCTGCCAGTGGAGGTGGTTCAAGCACCTACATTGAACACCTTCAAGAGTAAATTGGATGCTTATCTTGCTGGGATCCTATGACCCCAGCTGACTTCCTGCCCTTTGGGCAGGGGGCTGGACTCGATGATCTCCCGAGGTCCCTTCCAGCCCTAATGTCTATGAAAAATCTATGAAATCTATGTCTGCCAACTGTTCTTCCCACTTCCCCTTGGGGATCTCAGGGGAATGCTGCAGCACACTGGCCTGCAGTAGGGGATTACTGCAGAAATCTTCCCTGTAGAGTCTGGTTACTTGGGCTGCCCACTGATACCAGGATTTGGCCTTCTGGGCAGAGGTCTTACTCAACAACAGTTTTGTCTCATTCCTGAGCACTTGCAGAGCCAGTTTCCAAAACACTCTTTGTTATCTCTTCATCTCACTTTCTGTTCACATGATACAGTTGGCAGAGGACATAAGTCACATTTCTATTTCTCTGAATTCATGTGGGTGATTCAGAAGTGTACATGATAGACAGTTTCTGCAAAACAGAAGGGAGGGACTCTCTGCTACCACCGATAATGTGCTCCACCCCTTTCTAAAATACCTCATGGAAAGAGAAGTCTTTGACATGCAAACAGGAGACACTGGTACAATTAACAATGGCAAAGGAAGTTCAACCCAGCCCTGCACCCCCCTGGGAAGCAGGAGTTGTTCATATCTCTTGACATCCTAAATGCAGGACACACTGTATGAAAGAGACAAAATAAAGGGCATGGGAACATTAATTCCACAGGAGACTTAAAGTGCTGTGGGATTCCCTCCTTTAATGCAGATATCTCTTTGTACAACATCGGCTCACAACAAGTCTGATGTATGCTAGGAACATGGCTATGTATCTAATGTATATGCAAACAATCATGTTGGCAACATGACTGGCATGTCTGGGAACACCAGAAGTGTGCAAGGCAGATAACTTTAGGACTGGCCATATCTGTGCAATGTAGTTTGTTTTCAGTGTGTCAGATGTTTCCTTAGAAAACTCCTCTGTCTCAGCTTGCTAGACCAAACACCTGTCTGGCTGCTTACGCGGTCCTGAGTTACGTACTGCACCTACCCCCTTCACTGTGTTCATGCACTTATCTACATGCCTGTTAAACAAATAGATGGAAACTGTACACCAATTGAGAAAAGGCCATCAGCTTGAATAAAACAGATATCGCTGAAAAGGAACTTAAGTGGGGTGTGTTCAATGGATAGTCTGAATAAAAGTTGAATATAAAAGATAGCTCTCTCCTTGACCCCACTGCATCTCCAGTGAAGCCCAAATCCCAGGACAGAATTCATATGCGAGGAATAGGCCCATGCCTCTCACCTGAAGGATGTCACTATCTCAAGTCCCAAAGTTATCTGTCTTGCACAGATCTGGTGGTGCCAGACATACCGGTCATGTTGCCAACATGGTTACTGGCATATACATCAGAGGGCAATATCAGAATGTAATCACATGCTGACTGGCCCTGTAACAGGAACTGGGCCCAGCTTCACCTTGTGACAGATCAGCTACCCTCTAGTCAATCCTTATCACCTGATGAACCTGCTTAGTGTTAGATCTGATTGAGAAGGGACATAAGAGGCCTACAAAGCATAGGCGATGTGTAGGATGGACATGGGGGGCAAGTGCCCCTCCCCCCCAAGATTAGCCCCCACTGCCGGTTTCTGCTGGCAGTTTCCACTCGGACCCACCCCCCACCCTCACTGCCAGGTCCCTACTTCCCACTTCTCCCCCACCACCTCAGCAGCCAGCAGCTGCAGGTGGTTCCCACTCGCCATCACCAACACCCATGCCGGGAGTGTTCCCTAGGCTGTGCAGGGGGCTGGTGCTTCCCTCCCCAGTAGCACCCGTCTGCAGGCACCTGGCTCAGGTGGTCGCAGGGGTCACTGCAGCCACGGAGGGAAGCACTGGGCCCCTGCACAACTCAGACAGGCAGGCAGGCTCCAGGCAGTGGGGGGTGGGGAAATCAGGCTCACCACTTTTCTTGGGGAGAGCCTACCTTCCCAGGCTGCTGCCAGGCTGCTTGCACAGCTTTCTGCAGAGCTGTGGAGCTGCACAGAGTCCAGTGCTCTGCTCCATGGCTGTAGGGGTAGCAAACTAAAACTCCTCAGACATGGATGACACATGCCCCTGGCAGCTGGGGGCGCACAGCAGTGGCAGAGCACGGCAGCAGGAGTGGCAGAAGCATGGTGGTAGTAAGTGGAGGAGCTCCCGCAGATGCTGTTGGCAGCAAGGGGGAAAGGGTGGCGAGCGCTAACCAACAGTCAGTGACCACCTGCAGCCACTGCCAGCAGTATTGGCAGCAGCCATCAGGGATCATGGACCACCCACAGACGCTGCCAGCAGTGTCAGCAGCGGGGTGGCAAGTGGTGACTGCCATGCTCAGGGGGTGCACGTACACCCACGTGCACTCCCTACACAATTGCCCCTGTCCTCAGAGGAGTTTTAGTTTGCTGCACCCCAGGTCATTTAAGGCACATTACACTGCCGAATTTCCTACAGTGGCTGGAATGAATGCACAATACGCCACCAAGGCGTGCAAACACTGACACCATTAAAGCAGTGCAAAAGCATTTAGCCTGCTTTAAAGTGTCGTGCACATGCACCCCTTGTTTCATCTACACACAGCCAACAGTGCCACAGAATAGTACATGTGAATCCTACAACAACATTTATTAGTTTATGGTGGCCTCAGCACCCACCTAGACTTCTGGCAGCCCCAGGTGAACTTTTAGTATCGGGCCCACCTCCACCAGAGATAATGACGATAATAATTTTAAAATTACCATTTTCAGGCCTGCTTTCTGTCTGAGTCCCAGGCGGCTGCCTGGTTCGCCCATGCCTGTGTCTGGCTCTGGGTGGCCTAACAGGGCCACATGTACAGATGCTGAGACTTTACCAGGGCGCTAATTAGTCACAGTAAACGTCTCATGTAGACACACCCTGTAAATGTTAAGGATTATTACCCTAGTAAGAACAAAGGCCTATTTCATCCCAGGTGTAATTCCACTCTACAGGTCCTCCGTTCACACCAATTAACCATGACATGTTCAGTGTAACCTTTGTCCAGAAAGCCAGAGGACTCAGCTATGACATAGCTTCTCCAGCTTTCCAATTATCTTGATAATCTCTTGACGACTCAGGAGTTGTTCTTCCACAAGAAAACTGTGCAGCGGATATGACCCATTGCAGACATTTGATCACACCATTTCTTACAAACGCCCCTCTGGATATCAGGCTTCAACAGGTCCAGACAGATGTTAAATTGTGTCCTAACATTGCTGTCAACTGATGCGTAGTAACATGTCCTGAATTTTTACAGGCCCAGGAAAAACTTGCAGTCTTGAGTTATGAGCTAATTTCATCTGGAAATCTAGCATGGATCTCTTGTTTAAATGTCCAGCTAAGCCTTTCCATGCCTCCACTTGTGGCAGAATGGCAAGAAGCTGATGTGACATGTTTGATACCATTTCTTTCAACAAATGAAACTCTTCAGATGTAAACCAAGTTCCCACTGTCACTTACAATCTGTTCAGGAGCTCCTATTCTTGAAAATAATAGCCTGAGTGCTTTTACCGTCTGTGATGAATTAGCTGAATCCATACACAGTACTTCAAGCCATTTACAATGGGCATCTACTGCAATCAAAAACATATGTCCCATACATGGCCCATTGCAGTCTATGTAGATATGCTGTCATGGAGTGGTCAGCTGCTCCCACAGATACAAAGCAGTATATTGAGGCATGTGCTGCTTTCGTTGATGACTTGAGCTAGCTGGAAAATAGAAATCCTTTCCTACAAAAAAAATCATCTTTTTAAATGTTTATTTTCTCAAATTGGGATAAGAAGAAGGGTCCCGTGACCATCATTGGTGACTCCATCCTGAGAGGTACAGAGGGCCCCATCTGTCGCCGGGACCCCTCGGCACGTGAGGTATACTGCCTACCTAGAGCGAGGATTCAGGTCCTGAAAGGGATTCTCCAGACCATAATGCAGCCCACCGATTATTACCCCATGGTCCTAGTCCATGTGGGCACTAATGATGCGGCCAGGAGGAGCCCTGATCGCCTGATGGAGGACTACCATGCTCTGGGGTGCGTGCTGAAGGAGATGGGCGCACAGGTGGTTTTCTCTTCTATCCTGCCAGTGAGTAGATGAGGCAGACGGTATGAAACGTGCATCGCGGAGACCAACTGGCGGCTACAGGAACGGTGCTTCGAGGAGGGCTTTGGCTTCCTCAGCCACGATCGGCACATCACGACGCGAGACATGCTGGGATGGGATGGGCTGCACCTTTCCCCTAAAGGTAAGCGTGTGTTCTCTTCTAGGTTGGCGGACCTCCTCCGGCAGGCTTTAAACTAGGCTCGTCGGGGGAAGGGGAAGATAAGGGCGGAGGAAATATCAGACTGCCAGACCAAACAGCACCCACAACTATAGCCCAGCCCAGATCAACGAGCGAAGTGAACAAACAGGTAAGAGAGAGGGGCCAGGGTAACGCTGGGACTAGGGGGTCAGTACACACACCTGCAGGAGGCCTCAAATGCCTCTACACAATCGCTTGTAGTATGGGCAACAAGCAGGAGGAACTCACCCTCCTGCTGGCTGACACCAGCCCGGACATAGCGGGGATTACGGAAACGTGGTGGGACGCAACGCATGATTGGGCAGTCAATGTCAAGGGCTATAGGCTGTACAGGAGGGACAGGATAGGAAAGAGAGGTGGGGGCGTGGCGCTCTATATTAAGGAGGAATACACATCCTCTTTAATTAGCAAGGAGTCAGGGGAGAGGCACTCTGAAGTGCTTTGGGTTAGAGTACAAGGCAGTCGAGGGGAAAGGGACTTAACGGTGGGAGTCTACTACAGACCTCCCAACCAGGGGGAAGAGCTTGACCAGGAATTCTTGGGTCAGCTCACAGAGGTAGTGAAGGCTAAGGATGTGGTAGTCATGGGGGACCTGAACTTCCCGGACATCTGCTGGGAAGAACAGTCAGCCAGGTCTGAACGCTCACGTAGGTTCTTGGCCAGAGTGCAGGACCTCCATCTAACCCAGGAGGTGCACAGCCCCACCAGGGGAGACGCCTTGTTGGACCTAGTGCTGGCCACGGGTGATGACCTGGTGAGGGGGCTGCGGGTGCTCGACCACCTGGGCAACAGCGATCATCGCCTGCTGGAATTCACCATCCAGCGCAAGGTGGCAAAGGCGTGCAGTAAGGCAGCGGCCCTAGATTTTAGGAGGGCAGACTTCAACGAGCTAAGGAGGATAGTTGGAGAAGCGCTGAGGTCCCGGAGGGGAGGGGAGCCATGTGTCCAAGGAGAGTGGTCGCTCCTTAAGGAGACGATCCCCTCCAAGCCCAAAGGAAGGTAATCCCAACGAGGATCAAAGGGAGCAGGAGAGCACACTAGCCTCTGTGGCTCACCAAAAGCATCCGGGAATATCTCCTTGCTAAAAAGGAGGCTTACACCCAGTGGAAAGAAGGGGTCATCACCAGGGAGGACTATTCTGTAGTTGCTCGGGGATGTAGGGGGGTAGTTAGGAAGGCCAAGGCAGAGATGGAACTGGGACTAGCTTCCCAGATTAAGGACAATAAGAAGTCCTTTTTTAAATACGTAGGGGGTAAAAAGAAGGTCCCGGGTAATGTGGGGCCCTTGCAGGATGCCATGGGAAACTTGGTCGTCACACCAGACGGCAAAGCTAACATGTTTAATGATTTCTTTGCCTCCGTCTTCCTAAGTAGGGACCAGAACAGCCACCTCCCTGCTGGGCCCCCCTCGGGACCTGGGGGAGGCACACCTGGGCCACGGGTTAGCGAGGATTTAGTTAGGGAGCTTCTGGAGGGGTTGGACGTATTCAAGTCAGCTGGCCCGGATGATCTCCACCCTAGAGTTCTAAAGGAATTGGCCGAGGTCATTGCAAGTCCCCTGACATGGCTTTACGAGCACTCGTGGTGCTCTGGTGAGGTACCGGAGGACTGGAAGAGGGTACCCATCTTCAAAAAAGGGAGGAAGTAGGACCCGGGAAACTATAGGCTGGTTAGTCTTATGTCAATCCTAGGCAAGCTGCTCGAGAAAATTATGCTGTCACACATCGAGGAGGGGCCAGCAGGGGACTGCATGCTTAGGGGCAACCAACATGGGTTCATCAGTGGAAGGTCCTGTCAGACCAACCTGGTGGTCTTTTACGATCAGATCACCAGATCATTAGATGCAGGGGTAGCAGTGGACATAGTCTTCCTGGACTTCCGGAAGCCTTTTGACACTGTCTCTCACCCCATTCTCATTAAGAAACTGGGGGGGGGGTGTAGACACCCACACAGTCAAATGGGTCGCCAACTGGCTGGAAGGCCGCACCCAGAGGGTGGTAGTGGATGGGTCCTTCTCAAGCTGGAAGGACGTGGGCAGTGGGGTTCCGCACAGCTCGGTCCTCGGGCCCGCGCTGTTCAACATCTTCATCAGTGATTTGGACGAGGGGGTAAAAAGCACCCTGTTCAAATCTACTGATGACACTAAGATGTGGGGGGACGTGGGCACACTGGAAGGATGCAACAGGCTACAATCAGACCTAGACAGGTTACAAGGGTGGGCAAATGTGAATAGGATGGGATTAAACACAGACAAGTGCAAGGTGATGCACCTCGGGAGGAACAACCGGCACCATACCTACAGGTTAGGGAACTCCCCTCTTGTCAGCACAGAGGCGGAAAGGGATCTGGGAGTCATCACTGACTCCAAGATGAACATGGGCCGGCAGTGTGGGGAGGCAGTCAGGAAGGCCAACCACACCTTGTCATGCATCCACAGGTGCATCTCAAGCAGGTCCAAGGAGGTGATCCTCCCCCTCTATGCGGCACTGGTCAGGCTGCAGCTGGAGTATTGAGTCCAGTTCTGGGCGCCGCACTTCAAGAGGGATGTCGACAGCATGGAGAGGGTCCAGAGGCGGGCCACTTGTATGACCAGGGGGCAGCAGGGCAGGCCCTATGAGGAGAGGCTACGGGACCTGAACCTGTTCAGCCTCCAAAAGAGAAGGCTGAGGGGGGATCTCGTGGCCTGTTATAAACTAGTCAGGGGGGATCAGCAGGCATTGGGGGAGTCCCTGTTCCCCAGAGCACCGCCAGGAGTGACCAGGAATAACGGTCACAAGCTGGCAGAGGGTAGGTTTAGGTTAGATAGCAGGAGGCGCTACTTCACAGTCAGGGCGGCTAGGGTCTGGAACCAACTTCCAAGAGAAGTGGTGCAGGCTCCTACCCTGGGGGTGTTTAAGAGGAGGTTAGATGAACACCTTGCTGGGGTCGTTTGACCCCAGTACTCTTTCCTGCCACGGCAGGGGGTTGGACTAGATGATCTGCTCAGGTCTCTTCCGACCCTAGAAACTATGAAACTATGAAAAAGTAAGGAGCCTGATTTTGTTCATAGGAAGGGTTTTTCCAAAACAATTCTCCTTTGCGAAAACCAAAATGGAACACTCCAGTCCTCTGGCCACCCATGTGGAGGCGCTTGTCAGTTGCACTTTCGGCATCCCACTTCTCAGCCTTCCCGTCTTTCCAACGCTTGGCTGCTTCTCCAACAGCTGGGCAGGCAGTGGGACTGAGAACTGTAGAAGTAAGGAGCTGGGGCTGTTACCCATCTAGAAAGCACTCATCACCTTCACTTTGTTACTGGAGAACCATCCATTCAATCGTCCAATGGAAAATTGATTCTTTTCTGTAGAAATGTGGAAAAAGCGTTTTCCACTGGGAAATTATTCCAATGCAAAATTTTCCTACTAGATCTACTGGTATCCTTGTCCTCTCTTCTGCTTTTGTATCAGTCTATGGCCACCACAGACTTGTGGGCAGGACTTTCCTTTTTACTGTTCCCAAATAGCCTTCATGTAGTTCTTGGGTATACACAGGACCTGCGTGTTATTGCAATGACCACTCTGGTACCACGCACGTGCGTTGGCTGCCACTTTTGCACTCATATCATTATGGCAGGTGCCCAAGAATATCTATGACCACCAGGCCATCTCTGTAATCATATTGTAGCTATAACCCAGACTCCTTTTTTGGGTTAAAAAAGGAGCAGTCAAGATTCATGACTGCTAACCAGAATAAATCATTTACCCTGCAGATTCTGGTCTTGGCATTTAGCTCCCCAGACTAAATTCAAAGCTTATCTATCAAAATGAGCATAACTCTGTTGTACTGAGGGAAAGGGTTTAGAAAGAAAGTGGGATAAAGCTTGGACTTTCCTAGAGACCCATACTGTCAAGTTTTGGGAATGCATAGAGACTGATGAACAAATGCTACTAATAATTGTTGGGCCCAGACACTGCTGAATGCAACAGTTGACAAATTTTTAGCAAATAGTCACTCTCCCAACAAGAGTTGAAGCTATTTTAGACTTGGCTTTGGTAACTAATAGGACATGACAAAAGAAGTGGTAGTTGAAAATAAACACAGATTGAGCAACCATAGTTTATTTTAAACATAAGGATAAATAAATGCAGGTCTAAAGCCAAGTTTCTTGATTTCAAAAGGGCAACTCTGACAAATTAAAGGAATTAGTAAAGTCAGATGACTGGAGTAGCTTGAGGACTTGAATGTAGAGAAGACCTGAATTTTTTTCAAGTCAGAGGAACTAAAACTATAAGAAATCCATATCCCAAGCAAGGGGAAAAGCACATTAAAAGAAACTCCAGGCCTATCTGGATAAATAACCATCTCAAAAGGTTATTAGGAAAAAGCAGAGAGCTATAGGGAATGGGGGGAAAAAGGACTGATCAGCAGTTAAAGCTGTCCTAGGTCAAGAAGTATAGGGGTAAAGTGAGGATTGCCAAAAGTCCAGCTGAGTTAGACATTGCAGAGAATATTAAAACAAATAGCAAAAGCTTCTTCAGCCATATAAATAAAAAAGAGAACAAAGAAAGAAGTGGGGCCACTATGAAGGGAGGATGAGGTAAAGATGTAAGATAATCTAAGTATGCCCCAAAACTAACTGAATATTTCTTCTCTGTTTTCACTGAATATGATGACATTATGTATTATATGGGGGGGAAAGCTGGATGGTTAAGGTGAACAAGGATATGAAAATGGAAACAAACAAAACTGAAATAGAAGAAAAATTCAAAGAACTTAACGCACATAAGTTGAGTGTACTGGATTGTGACAGGGGACGGTCACGAGGCCAGTCTAACCATTGGCCCTCCCACCTGTCTAGGGCAGTCCACCCACCTGCCTCCCCTACCACACCTTTGTTGTAACATAATTAGTAGTTGTTTCTAAGGTGGGAGGCTGCCCATTTATTACCTGATGTCAAGGGCATAATACATGGCTCTGAACCACCCCTTATACCATGTCCCATGCATTGCAGATGGTATCACTATATGGCTCCGGCCCCAAAACAGACCTCCTTCTCTGACCACCTGGCGTTCAGACCCCACCTGGATCCCTCCCTCTCAGGCAGTCTACTCTGCCCTCATTCTGGGTTGCAAAGTCCCTTCTCCCTCTTGGAGTGGCTCCCTTTAGGACCTTTGGCCACACAAGCCTCTAGGCCAGTCAGGACTCCAGGCCCCTGGATTTGGGCATCCCTCACAGTGGGCATCCTTGCCCTTCGACTTTTCTGGTCCTGGCCCCAGCATTGACCAGTTGAGGGTTTCTCTGGTTAGGTTATTGAGCCACTCACCCTCAATCTCCCGTATGGGTCCGCCTTCTCGGACCCCTCCAAACCCAGCTCACTCAATCCCCAAACCCAGCCTATGTACAGTGCTTCAGACCCGCCCATGCAGACCCTACTCTATGCAGCCTTCTCACTTGATCACTCTACTACTTTCTCACACACCCTTACTGGGCCCACTACTCTGCCCCCTCACTAGGGCTCTTGGCCTTACGCCCCTTGGGTCTCTGGTCTGATGATGTGCCTGGATCCTTCATCTGTCCCCACTATGGGGTAACCTACTAGGTCAGGGGGGCTGAGGCTATATAGCACCCCATACTCACATTTCACTAGGGTGGCACTGGTGTGGCATTTCCTAGGGACCACCCTGCCACAGACAGCCCCACCACACCATCCAACTCTAGCAGGGTGTAGTTTTAGGTCATTCCCCAGGACCAGGAACCTCCTCCATCCTCATAGTTCCTACCCTTAACCACGAGGTGTTCTGGGAGCAGCAACTCCAGCTGGTGATGTTATCCCTCTGGCTCCCTGCAACAACTGCCAGCTCAGCTCTGAGGGTCTGGGTTTATATTGAGGCTGCTAAGCCCCATCCTCCAATCCAGGAACCCTCTCGTGGTCATGTCACCACCTCATTTAGCCACACTGCACCTGCTGGCTGCTCCACAACCCGTGCTCTGCCACATGGATAACATGGATAATGTTCTTCCCAGACTTCTGAAAGAACAAGTATGTGGCAGGCCTCGTAATAAGTATTTTTAGTAATTCTATCCAATTGGAGGTTGTTTCTGTAATGAGAAAATAATAAATGTAGTTCCTATATTTAAAAAAGCAGAAAATGGTGATCTGGGCAACCACAGGTTTGTTTGTCTACCCTCAATAGTATTTAAGGCTTTGTAACAGAACATTTAAACATGAAGAGGTAAACAGACATGGGTAAAATGTAATGTGGGTTTCCCAAAGGTAGATCATGCCAGATTAATATAATATCTCTCTTTAATAAGTGTATTGGAACCAGATGAAGTTCAACACTGAGAAGTGTAAAGTGCTTCACCTCGGGACAAACAACCCCCAACCTACTTACAGGCTCAGCGAGCTGAAGGAGCTAGCCAAAGTCATCATGGGACCTGCGGTGAAACTTTTCCAAAACTCATGGTACTGAGGGGAGGTCCCTGAAAACTGGAAGAGGTCCAATGTTGTGTCCATCTTCAAGAAGGGGAGGAAAGAGGACCTAGGCAAATATAAGCCAGTTAGCCTAACTTCTATCCCAGGGAAAATCCTGGAAAAATTAATCAAGGGGTCTATGTGCAATGTGCTTGCAGAAGGTAGGATTCTGAACAACAGTCAGCATGGCTTTGTCACAGGCAGGTCTTGTCTTACGGATCTCATTTTTTTCTATGACCAGGTAACTCACCACCTGGATAAGAGAAAGGAGGTCGACACTTTACAGGCAACCCCCACTTAGCACTCTTAATTGGTTCCGGAAAAGCGGAGAGGTTAGTAAAACAGCGTTAAGTGAAACCCATTTCCCCATAGGATTTAATGTAAATAAATATAATTGATTTTGCACAACTTGTCAGCCCAGACCCCATGCAGCAGGGCCCCAGCTGGCATGGGGGAAACAGTGGGGCCACCCACCTGCCAGCACCCGTGCCTCACTCCAGGGCATCCAACACTGGAACTATCTGCTGCCGCTGGATTGCTGCAGGCTTAGGTTGGTTTTTATGCCCTACGAGTGAGTGTGTGACCAGAACAGGGCACAAGATGCAGCCGGGGGGTTGGGGGGCTGCAGCCCAGGGGCACGGGGGGCTCTGCAGGCTCGGCCCCATTGCAGCCTAGAGCGGGCGACAATGTACATGTGTCCTGCCACCCCAGGCCCCGTGCTTCCGCCACCCTGCCACCCTAGGTCCTGCACTCATGCCCCCTGGCCACCTGCCTCTTCTTGCTGCTGCCACTACTCCTCCTCACCTGCCTGTGGCCATGGGCTCCTGCCACACTCTTGCCAACCCACCCTGGGCCCTGCCAGCCCTGGCCCTGGGCACCAGCCTGGGCTCCATGGTCATGCTGCCTGCCATTCCCCCCCACCCAACCCCCCCGCTTTCTCACTGCCGCCACTTCTCCCAGCCAGGTCCAGCACTGTGTACAGGAGCAAATCCCGCTCTCCTGCTGCCCTGCCCTGGGCCCCTGCTGGCTGTCACTCACCTCTGAACTTGCTGCTGCTGCCACTGCTCCTTCTCCCCAGCCCCGTGCTGTGCATTATAACCAAACACTCTGAGCACTAAGTGAAACTGGGTATGTATTTTAAGTAAGAACTATAGCGAAACCACAGCAAGCAAAACGGCGGTAAGCAGGAGTTGCCTATATACCTAGACTTCCAAAAGGCCTTTAATCAGATATCCCATGATGTTCTCACAGGAAAACTGAAGGATTGTGGACTTAACTGCTCGACAGTCAGGTGGGTAGGAAGTTGGCTGCGGGGTAGAGAGTTCTAATGAACAGATCTGTGTCATCCTGGCGAGAAGTGGTCAGTGGTGTCCCTCAGGGGTCTGTGCTTGGTCCAGTGCTTTTCAACATCTTTATCAATGATTTGGGTATGGTGGTGAAGAGCTCACTATCCAAGTTCATGGACAACACCAAGTTATGGGGGAGTATGGTCACGCTTGAAGATACGCTGCAGATACAGGTGGACCTAGACAGGCTGGCAAGGCGGGTGGATTGGAATAAGATGAAGCAACACTGAGAAGTATAAAGTGCTCCATCTGGGGATGAACAACCCCCAACATACTTACAGGCTTGGTGACGCTAAACTGACTAGCACCACGACTGAAAGGGACCTAGGGGTAATAATAGACCATAGTATGAACATGAGCCATCAGTGCGATGCTGTAGCCTTCAGGACAAACAATACTCTGGCATGCATCAACTGATGCATCTCAAGCAAAACCAAGGAAGTGATTTTTCCACTTTACTCAGCATTGATGAGACTGCAGCTGGAGTACTGTGTCCAGTTCTGGTCACCACACTTCAACAAGGATGTGGAAAAGCTTGAAATAGTTCAGAGAAGAGCCACCCGTATGATCAGACTTGCAGGGCAAGCCATACAAGGAAAGGCTAAGGGACTTGGGCCTCTTCAGCCTGAAAAGGAGAAGGCTGAGAAGGGACTTGGTAGCAGCTTACCACTACATCAGGGAGTACTTCAAGGGCTTGCTAAACAACTGTTCACCAGGGCACCCTTGGGGAAAACCAGCAGTAATGGCCACAAACTCCTGGAAGACCATTTCAGGCTTAACACTACCAAAAACTTCTTCACAGTTAGGGTGTCCAGACTGTGGAATAAACTCCCTCCAGAGGTGGTCCAATCATCTACCCTGGAAATCTTCAAAAGGAGACTGGACAGTCACTGTGCTGAGGTCACCTGACCCCAGTTGTCTTTCCTGCCTAGTGCAGGGGGGCTGGACCCGATGATCCTGCGAGGTCCTTTCCAGCACCTTACAATCTATGAATCAATTAATAAGATAACTGATGCAGTACCAATACTACAACAGATCTTGGCTATCTGGATTTCAGTAAAGCATTGCATACAGTACTGTACAAGAAACTGGAAACAAAGTTGGAGAATATGATGATTAGTTGAGAAATTGTGAAGTGCATAAGGTATTGGCTAAAGGAAAAACATGTCTTGAAAAGGGAATTGTCCAGCTGGAGGAAGCATACTAGCAGAGTTCCTCAGATATCGTATGAGGGACTGATCTTGTTAAATGTTTTCATTAATGACACTTCATTAATGACATTGGCACAAGAAGTAGTAATGTACTAATGAAATTTACTGATGATGCAAAGCTGGGAGATATCATCAATAAGGAGGAGGGTTGGAGTATCAGACAGAAGGAACTGGATGACCTTAGAAGATGGAGTAATAGACATTGGGTGATATTCAAAAGTAAAAAATGCAAGGTGTGTACTTAGGCAGTAGGGCTGTGTAAGGCTTTGGATGGTGATTCAATTCGGAGGAGATTCAGCCCAATTTGGTGGCTGAATCTCCAAATCGGAATCAAATCTGGGGGCCAATTAAAAGGTCCAAATCAATTTAAAAATCTCTGAAACCCCAGACTCACCACTCCTGCAGCAGCTTCAGGGCTTTGTGGAAGAGCCCCTGACATGGCACAGGCAGCGGGGGCAGCAGGGATCGCCCTCTGCCCGGCAGGAACAGTGAGTCCAGAGTTTTTCCTTGGTTTTTTTCTTTCTTAAGGGGCTGGAACAGGTGGGACAGCCATGGGGTGGGGGGGGGAGTCATAGGGCTCGTGCAGAGCCCCTCATGCAGCATGGGGCAGTGGGGGGCAGCGGGGATCATCCCCCCTGCCTGGCAGCACCCGGTGAGTTTGGGGGTGCCAGGAGCTGGGGCGGGCAGGGCAGCCATTGATAGGCTGGGAGAGGGGCAGGGGATGGTCCTGGCTGATTCAGAGATTCAGCAGCAGCCAAATCTCCAAATCAGATTTGGCCGGATCAATTTGGGACAGTGATTTGAATCACCAAATCAAATCACTGTCCGCCGAATCTGAAGCGAATGCTAGCCACTTCACACAGACCTATTAGGCAGACAAGGTTCTTTGGATAAATCTGATATCTTTTATTAGACTACCTCCGATAGTTGGAAAAATTCTTCTTAGCATGCTTTCGGGTACAAATACCCTTCATCAGACTGAGGAAGCATCTGCAGGTGGTGTGTGCTCTTCCTGGATGGCATGAATAGTAAAGAAGCCAGAGGCTGATATGCATGCAAGAAAGCCAGGCAGTGAAGCCCAAGAAGCTCAAGATGTGTACTTAAAAATTAATAACAGTGGCTGTTAGTTGACAAGTCATCAGCTGAAGACAACAAAAGGAGAGAGCTATTTGTATACAAGCTGGAAAAAAAACAAATACAATCTTAAGAAGTATCAGCTGAGGTCTATCCAGAAGTTAAGGAAATATTAAAGCCATTGTGCAAGACATGGTGAGACCTCCATAGACTATTGTGTACAATTCTGGCCAGGTATGTTCAAGAGATATGGCTTTGGATTGGAGCAGGTGTGGCGAAGAGTTATTAGCATGATCACATGGATGGAAAGTCTGTAATCCAGAAATCAGAAGATTGCTAACCATGAAAGCGGTGATGTTCTAAAACAGACTTCCAATAAGAGTAGTGGGTGAAAACATCCTAATTATTTTTAATGGAGCTTGAAAGCTTATGAAAGGAATTTTATGTGTGGTGCTTGTGACCAAAGACAACCATAGCAGGGTGTGAGGTCCCAGGGCAAATCAGCCTGTGTGGGGCCTGGACATGGCGGCAGCAGGGAAGCAGTGAACAGCCAGATACAAAGCCAGCCAGGCTCCACAGGACCCCCCAAAGTGCAGGGCCGAGGGCAGTCGCCCCAATTCACCGCCCTGCCTGTGACAACAGGGGCCTGGATTCCATTACCCAGAAGGTCTCTTCTAGTGTTAAGTTCCTACAGTTTTCCATTTTATCTGGAATTACTGCTCTTCTTTCAAATAGGGAAGACTCACAAGCTAGCTTGGCAGGCAAAGATGCATTGTAGCATGTATGAAGAGGCTTTATACTAATATCAAGTGTCTATGCTTCATTCAAAGCCTTGGTACACCAAGGAACACCACAGATTTGGTCCATTGTGTAAGAGTTCTTTGGACGATAAAGCATTGCCACTATGTGAGGCAAGAACCTCTCATAATAACGGACTACCAACAAATGTGAACCTAATTGTGACACATTTGTGGTTGGGGTGCCTTAAGACTAGCTTCCAGCATTTCTTGTGATTTATGAAAACCATCTTTGTCAGCAGTGCGGTCATAATACTTCGGTTCACATTTCTCCATTTCTCAGGGTCTAAGCCCATACTCAGACAGCCTTGTAGGTACCTTTGAGAGGTTCTCAATGTGCTCTTCATCACCCACTCCCTTAACTGGTATATCATCCAAATTACACTGAGTGCCAGGAATGCCCTGCAATTACCGGTCATGGCTCATTGCCAAAAAGAAGGTGTGGCACTCCTGTGAAATACTAGCCTGTTATATTGCAATAAACCCCAGTATGTGTTAATATGGGGTTACTTCTTGTCATTGCATTCATTCTCCATTTGCAGATATGCTTGGGCTAGTCAACCTCAGAGAAAGTTTACCACAGGGTAATTAAGCAAAAATATCCTCTATTCTAGAAAGAAGAAACTGATCTTGTCGTTTACAGTAAGCAGCCCTGAGCCTTCTTGGGGAAGGGCAGCTTATGCCCTATAAGCTTTTATCACCAGCACTCACCAAGCACTCCATTCCCTCCAGCAAACCATGTCTACTCCCTGAGTCCCCTGTGAGTGTGGTAGGTCCTTTGAGTAGATCACAACTGGTACTAACGAGCTTTGCAAAATTTAAAAATTGTTCCCTCTTTGAGCATAACTGTTGCTTTCATGTGTTCAGATTCCAAGACTATCCTGAAAGACTTGTGCATTGTCCAAAAATTAACTTAATCTTTGTTTTGGGCCATTTGAAACTGTTGCAATTCCCTGTCTTCACTAGCAGTTGTCTCCATTGACAGCAGTTTCCAGAGAATGTTTAAGGGCAAATCAGCCTCAGTCAATAACTGTTTTTAGATTGCTTCATCTTGCATACCACATGCTAACCAGTTCCTCTCTCCCAGCTGGCAACACTCTTTCCATTTCCTTAATCCAAACACATATTTTCAAGTTATTTCATTTTCTTTTTGATTCTGTTCTTAAATCCCAAAATGTTCTACCATCATGAGTGACTTTGACATTAGGTGATTTTCTAGAAGTTCCACAATCCTAGCAAATGTTTTGCCAGATGGCTTAATAGGAGCTGTTATAGCAGCAGTTGCTTGTTTATATTTGCTTTTACTAGGTCTCAGCAGTCACTATATTCCTGGATTAGGAACCCATCCATGTCACTGACTGTTGTGTTTTCTTGATCTTTACTCATCACCCATAATTTTAAAGAATCATTGAGACATGGAGGGTTCCAAATAACAGTGTTTGCTAAATATACACGACAAGGCTTAGCTACATAGACACACTGCTGTTCCAGCTGGCTTCTACATCTCTCTCTCTTTCTTTCTCTCTCTCCCTCTCTCTCTCACACACACATACATGTATGTGTCTTCTGGGCTAGAGACAGACATTACACATAAACAGGTTTAAGTGATCAGAAACTGGTTTACAAGGCTGTCCCTAGCGGGGAGGTAAATTGGGGCAACTGCCCTAGGCCCTACGCTTTGGACAGCCACTGGCTCTGCCACCACCACTGCCACCAAGCACCACCGGCTCTGGCCACTCTTCATCCTCCCTCCCCACTCCACTGGCTCCAGCCACTTGTCACCCCCCGCTCCCCTCCCCAGCCCGACACAGGCTGATATGCCCCAGGCCCTACATGCCCCTAGAGATGGCTCTGCTGGTTTAAACCAGTAACAGAACATAAGTTCAGTGCACATAAACCAGTTTCAGAATGGCTGAAACTGGTTTAAGATAAACCTGGTTGAATGTATTATCAGACATAACTGATTTGGATCAAACCGGTTTATGCAATGTTTGTCCCAGACCCCTTCCCGGTTTAAGTTAAACCAGAGTCCCCCAGCATCCCAGATGCTTTGCAGCAGTGGGTGGGGTATCTGCTGGAGCAGAGTAAAATTGGCCCTGCCCCTCTCCTGCCTAGCCAAAACACTATCACTGCTCCGGCTGGCGGAGGGACTACAGCAGCTGCCAGGTTTCCCCGTCCCTGCCCCTCCTCTTCCCCCCCACCGGCTGCTCAAGCAGGGATCCTCCTCCTGCCCCTCTCCCATGGTAGGGACCCCAGCGCAGTGACTAGGCATCTGGCCATGTTCCCCCATGCTAGCTACTACTGAGGGGTGCCTGTGTCAGACTCCAATTTCACTGAAACAAAGGGCAGATAGTTAATGGCTTGAAAATGAAAATGTACCCTGCAGATAAGAGCTTGAAACTAATGAGAGAGATGCTTTCTTTTGTAGGGCTTGATGGGCTGATAAACTTTTTCTGACAAGCAACTTGCTGGTTGCAAGCTGTCAGTCTTCAAGAGGAGACAGAGAAAGGTGTTAGAAATAACCTGGTTTACAGATAGTCTGAAGAAGCAAGGAACTCTGCCAGCCCTCAAGGGAAAAGCCACAGTTTCCCACATTTTTTCTCCTTTAAAGGAGAATCCATTTTTAAAGTTTGTTGATCCATCTTAGTTTGTTCGCAGCCCTTTCATATATTCTTGTGACCCACTTTCCGGTCACAACCCATGGGTTGAGAATTGCTGCTCTAGATAGCAGCTGCTCCCAGAGCTGCTGTCCTGGGCAGACCCTTCCCAGGGTGAAAGTTTCTACAGACAGGGCACCATGTGTACATCTGCTTTACGTGTGGGTTCCTTGCTAGAGCATGCAGGTAGCAAAGCTGTGCTCTTGCTCACTCCACTGTCTGGGCATGTCATCTTACCCTGAGTTAGGTCCTCTAACTCTGTTTCCCCATAAGGCTCAATGTGATATTTTCCCTCTCTAGGTTAAGGTTACTGAATCATCCAGGCCTGGCCTCCAGCCTCTTCTTCCAGGTCTTGGAGTGTCTGAAGCAGCACATGCCCACCTCAGCTTGGGGGTCAACCCAAGGCCCAAGAACACTGGAATTCCAGCTCACGGTAAAAGCATTAGGCATCTAGAGCAACCAGCATCTGCATGGCACATTTATCTGTCCAGCCAAACCATCCCACCTAAGGTCCCTGTCAAAGCTGCTGCTCTGGAGTGGAAGTTCACCCCAGCTTGCTCCCTTAGGTCCAGCATGCATCTATCTGCATGACTGTGTCCATCTGCAGGCTTTTCCTTGATCCCAGCCTAGCATTCCATATCACACTCATCAACTCCTAACTAATCCTGTAATGAAAAAGATGGGAAGGGCTGCTCTCCTCCTTGAGCTTGGAGACCTCTAAAGAGTTAAAGCTGTAGGTTTTGCTATACCTTTTACACTCCTGTCTTATTTCCAGATTATCACCCACCTCTGTTGCTACCTTATGGGCACCTCTGTATTCCTGCCTGAACCTCAACTCACAAAGGCTGCTTGGTGTCCACTACTTCTGCTTGCACCACAGCTTCATTTCTTTGCCAGGTCTTGGGCTGACCTATCCTGAGTAGCCATTGCAACCCTCTGTTTTCCCCAATGCTTTTGCTTCTATAGTTTCTTTCCTACCAGGTTCAAAGATTAGCCAAAAGGCATCCTTCGCTAGGAAAAACATACTCTTGTGGAAATTCTTCCATAGGTTTAAGGGCCATCTGAAGGTGAGAGCTTTCTGAACCATATGCTGTCTGTGCACTGTGAAGAAGGGAGTGAGTACTCTCCATAGGCAGGGTGGGAGAGCAGGCTTCTCCATGGCCAATACGTGGCTTCTCATTGGCCACATCTACATGAGATGCTGACTGTGCAATTGTTATCACACAGTCATTTAATACTTGCATACACAAGTGCTAAATGACTATGCAGTAACTGGAGTTACTGAAGACTAGTGTCCCCAAACACCTTTTTGGTGATGTTGACTGCACAATAGCTCATTACTACTGCACAGTAGTAGTGTCACACTTCATGTCACCCAATGCTACTGCATAGTAGTAGCAGCCTCTGTATGTGGAATGTATATTTTCTGTGGACCCCACAGGGTGGGTGATAATAATTCTTGAGCTCCTATAGTCCTACCTATCTGTCAAACTCAAGGTGCTGATACAGGTGGATGGATCAGTGCCGTTCTCCCCAGTCCACTAAGTGGGAAAAGAAGAAGCACCCACAGCAAGTGGTTTGTCCAGGGTCTCTCAACAAGTCAGTGGCAGAGCCCATTTCCCTGAACCCCAGGTCATTGTTGTTAGCATTGCTGCTTAGCACTGCTCTTAGCATTGTTGCTTTGTGATCTCATGTCTGTCAAGCATATGATAGAGATAGTGGGAACAGACAAATGCCTTTCATTCATCATGCAGAGGGGAAGAACTCCACATGTACAATACCAGGATGGGAAGAGCTGTGTATGCACCACATCAGGGTGCTGCCTAAGTGCTACTTGCAAAGCGAGGAGTTGCATTCTGTGCTGCTTTTGTGGGTAATGTAAGGGGCAGGGAAAGAAGGAGTCTCCATGTGCCTCAGGGGAAAACATCTTCTGTCCATTAAAGGAAGCACCCACCACATTCTGAACAGCTGGAATCCAGTGGGATGCCATGTATGCCAGCCTGTGAAACTATGGAAATTCACCTGTAGTATTGCATCATTTTGGCACAGCTTAAGAAATATGGAAGGAAACAGCTTCACATACCAGGCCAAGCAGCAAACTGCCTGCTGCAATCCCTTTGAGCGTTGCTGCAGAATGAATCACAAGATGTGGAAGCACATCAGGAAATTGATCCCAGCATTCATCTTCCCCTCCCTTTTGGGCTTCAGAAGTAACTCCTACTTGGCTCTTTAGTAGCATTTTCCATGCAAACTTGGCAGCATGGGCAATGCCAAAGATTAGCATCCCCTCAAGGTAGAAAGGAAAGGTGAAGGATACATTCAGTAGTGCCAAATCATTTCTTCTGAAAGAGCAGACCTGGAACTGCCTAGGCATTTTCTCTTTCTCTCTCCAAAAGAGAGGCACTGCCATACAGGAGGGCAGGTAAGATGTTTCAGGGAGACAGAGGACCTTGAGGACAATCCATGAAGCACTTTACCATTGCTAATCTAAGTCACATGCAATAAGCTCTGACATTGGCAATGTGTAGGTGGTGCACGCAAGTGCACATGCACCTCCTGAGCGTGGTAGTGCACCCCCTGTGAAAAGGCACTGCCAACACTGTCAGCAGCACCTGTGGGCAGTCGCTGCCCTCCCACCCCCACCCCCACCACTGACACTGCCGGCAGTGTCTGCAGGCAGTCTGCCATTG
The DNA here is from genome assembly GCF_052110815.1 of Crocodylus siamensis. Taxonomy (NCBI): domain Eukaryota; kingdom Metazoa; phylum Chordata; order Crocodylia; family Crocodylidae; genus Crocodylus; species Crocodylus siamensis. Next base: position 153,418,465 of record NC_143395.1, on the reverse strand, counting down.
GTGCCAGCCACCACCGAGGCTGCTGGCAGTGTCTGCGGGTGGTTGCCAACCACTAGTCGGCACTCGCCATCCCCACCCCCGCCCTGTGCTACCAACAGCACTGCAGCTGCCTGTGGCAGCTCCCCATTTGCCTCCACCACAATCCCGCCACCAACAGTGCTGCTGCCGACTGCAGGGACTCGCCATGCCCCCCAAGCCTCTGGGGGCACATGGCATTCATGGGCTCTGATACTCTCAGAGGCAGAACAAGAAATTTCTGTGGTCTGGGCAGCAAGAATGGAAGTGGCCAGGCTGGTGGGGCTGCCATTCATGTGTCCTTTCTGAATTAGTGCCCAGGGCTAGTGACATATAGCAGTGCAAAGCCCTGAGAGAGACAACTAGGAAACTATGTTCATAAAATCATTGAAAACGAGGGTTGAAAGGGTCCTCAGGAGGTCATCTAATCCAACCCCCTGCACAAAGCAGGACCATCCCCAACTAGATTGTGCCAGCCAAGGCTTTGTCTAGCCAGGTCTTAAAAACCTCCAAGGATGGAGACTCACCACTTCTCTGGGTAACCTGTTCCAGTGCTTTACTACCCTCCTAGTGAGAAAGTTTTTTTCCTAATCTCTAACCTAAACTTCCCTTGCTGCAACATGATACCATTGCTTGTTGTTCTGTCATCTCCCACCACTGAGAACAGTCCAGCTCCATGTTACCTCCGAACTTCTGAATTTATTTGACACCTCTGGCTTACGTACCTGTACTGTCCCACTAACCCAGGCTCTGCTGGGTTACACAAGCACATCAACCCTAGCAGCAGCAACAGTCACCACATAAAGAAAAATTATCTTTCACAAATGCCATTTTTTTTATTTTACCTCAAGGATAGTTAATGCAGAAGCAGAGGTGGAGAATTACTCTGGCCTAAGGCCCAGGATAGATAAGAATCAGTACTGGACTACAGACAGATTTAAGCTCTGATATCTGGCAGCCTCCCACAGCTAGGAACATTAGCTTCTGATCATTGGAGACCTGGAATTACAGGCTGTCCAAGGATACAGTGCCATGCAACATTAGTTTTGAGCTCTGTCATGTCACAAGATATGCTATTTAATGTTTTTGTAGGTATTTATAGGGCACCATGCTATATTGGGCAGACCTGTATTTGAATTTCAAATCATGGTTTAATCTGATTTAGACAGTCATTCACATCATTCCCAGGTTTGGAGCAATGAAGGGATTGTGGGTCAAGAGAGAAAGGCATCAGTAATGGAAGGCCAGGAGAGAAATAGCAGAACAACTGAGAAGTATTAGTATTGTTTTTATTAGGGGAACCAGGGCTGAACTAACAGGGAGCAGCAGAGTAGGAGTGAGGCATATTGCTACAGCTGGGTGTAGGAATCTATGGGTGCTTGTAGATGTGCTGGGAGGCTGTAATTAGAGCAGGACAAAGCAGACAGTTAATTGAGTCTGCTGGAGTGTGGTAATTATGGTAATAGACAGCCTTTGCATCTTGTGCACCAGCACCCCAGCACTTCAGAATGGCAGCAGGGGCACTTGACCTAAAGCTCATTGAACAAGCTGTTGTTCAAGTACCCGCACTGCCATTTTGAAGTGCAAAGATGCTGATACACAAGACACCTCAGCACTTTAATTTGAGCAGCTCTCAGAGCTGCTTTAATTAAAGCACCCACTCCTGGAGCATGTGTAAAAGTACCCTCAATGCTACCTAAATGGTTGCAAATTAGGTTTGAGGGGTATTGGTCAAGCAGTGCAAGTTAGATTTGCCAAGTCATGTTTTCACTGAGTTTGGTTCTCCCCTGCACTCTCAGTTTTCCACCTGCATGAGCAACAGATGTATCCAACAATTTTAAACTCAAGAAAAATTATAGCAAAGCTCAAGGAGCCCTGAGCAGTGTTACTGTACAACCCCATTGGCTGACCTCATGTATCTACATGCAGAGAATGCGTTCAAACTATACAATAAGGATCCAGGCTCTGCAACTTTAAACTTCTGCCAGAGGTATTGCAAAGTTCAATTGCGTCATGTACTTCACAGTATTGCACAATTTGGCCCGTGACTTGATTCATTGCCAAATACAGAATGTATTCATCTACCAGATCTCTTTAGCTACAGTATAATGCTAAGGGGAGAGGGGTCTGAACGAATTAGGGGTATCCCAGTCTCAGCCTAATGTTGATACCTGCCCCAGCCAACAATTTCATTGTATGCATGGGATGGAAATTAGCACATTCCTGGAACTTCATTGCCATTGAAATCAATTGGAAAGGTAGCATGATAACAGCCAAAAAGCTGGTGCTTGAGTGAGATGTAAGTCATTCCTAGAATCTTCTCTCCCACCTGAGGAGAAAGACTAGACTTCCTCAGAGGAATTCACTCTCTATGGGAAGGGCTCCTAGGGTGGGGGGAATCCTTGGAGACTCCAACACATTTCCAGTTGATAACTTGACTAGCAAAATCTTCATCAAAGAGCCAGATCAGGAAAGGCCAGTTAGAGGTCTGACACACTGACAGCCTCTCAGGACACAGTGGGCTGACCCCAAATTGCACAAAATGGAGATCATCTAAGCCAGTCTGCTCACTCCTGCAGTGGTACAATCTGCCTGCAGGTCCCTACATACCGGGCATGTCTAGATGTGCATTTGCGCCAGCTTAAATTTACTGTGCAGTAAGTTACTGCATAGTAAGCAGGAATAGGCTAGCATCTACATGTGCAGGCGTTAAAGCACATTAAGGTTAAAGTTAGCCCTAGTCCACACACACAATGTTGCTGTGCAGTAAGGCATCTACGTATACGGTCCTGCACAGTAACTAATCAGGCATAAATTTGATACCTGCATGAAGCAGATATCAAATTTATGCTCAAGTCAGCATAAGTCACCATATCTACTGCGCAGTATGGGTGTGCACATGTAGACATGCACCCATACTGCACGGTAATTTTGGTTACTGCACAGTAAATGTGCACATTTAGACACGCCCACAGTGCTCAATCTTGATCCAGTCCAACAAGCTACAAACTGACCTTTCTGATTTTCTATCAACCCTTCTATGCAGACCCAGTTTCATTCTGCCTGGGGCAATCAGCCTCTCTGGGGACAAGGCCCAGCCCTGCACAAAGTATCTTAGCTGAAGCTGCACCAGGGCTTCATACAGTATCAGCCTCTTTCCTGTGGGATGGTGCTCACAGCTGTTTCCCAGAGAGGATCAGGACAAAACCTTATTGTGGTTTGAATTTGTGTGATTGGCATCGGTTTGCTCTATTTAACTTTGAACTTGTCATGCTCTTTCTTGGTCTGATTCACAGAGGAAACAGCCAGAGAGACCAAGGAAGGCCTATACTGAAATGTCACCAAAACACTGAAAACTTCACAAGAAGATCCAAAGCTCAGATGCTTTGGAAAGAACCTTACAGGTTTAACTATACCATCTCTCTGAATCTTTGAGGATCCCTCCCCAGCTGCTCCTCTTCAAATGACACACTATATAACACCTGTTCCTACAGCTAGGTGGGGCACTCCAAGGACTGGCAAGGTGGCCCCTTTGGGCTGCCAAACTGTGTTCAGAAGCTGATTAATTTATCTGTTTTGCTCCTTCTTCACTTGACTCCTCCCTTTCTCAACTAAGAGGCATGTGAGTTCAGTAATCATTGTGAATGATCTGCCCAGGGGTGTGGCATTACACGCAGTGGCCTGTAAGGGGAATTGAGTTGAGTGAACCCCTGAGGCTTGGGTGGAGCTTCCCTGACCGGGGTGGGGAATGCATCACCTAAGTAATAAGTTGCTCTGTCCCTTTTCAGTGATGGCTGGGTCACATGCAGATGTTGATGAGCTTGCTATAGCCATGCCTAACAGGATTTGTCCTTTCAGTTCAAACAGTGGTGGCTTATGCCTTCACAACTACAGCATACAGATTCAGCCCCTGCCTGCAATAACCTGGCCAGGGGTACAACTCATTGCAACAATGAGGAGTTCAACATTGTTGCAGGAAGGAAATTAGCACTGGTACTACTAGTTCCCTAAATTTAAGCCAGAAGTGGAGAGGGAAGAAGAGAAGATAGAGGTGGACCAAGAAGGACCAAGATTTTCCTGAAAATTTCAAATTTGCAACTCATGTTGGGCTCAATGAAAAATCAAAAGTAGCCAGCTGTGTCAATGCAAACTGGGGTCCAACATGAGACCCAGTCCACTTTGCTCTATTCAATCAAGACATTGGACCATGCACTGTTCTATATTGTTCCCACGCACTCAACAAGAGAGCAGGTATGCCACAGAAATCCCAGCCAACCATGCCTCCATTCCGTATCAAGACTGTCCTCAACACATCTGAAAATTGAGGTTCAGCATGTTTACAGGTGTGGACAAATAGTATTTTCCCTCTCCAATTTTCTTCTTTTGTCAAGAACTGTTGTTATAGTTGGAGAAAAGAAGTGTTGGCTGCCTATATATCAAGAACTACATAAGGGGCAAGCTTGCATATACTGTGCCTAGGACTTCCTCAGTGGAACTGCAGTTGAATGGGGCCATCAAATAGTTAAGTTTAAGACCATAAAGATTGCATAGGTCTATGACCCTTCTACTGCTACTATGGAATGCCCCAGATAGTTGGAGTGGTGGGAAAAGACACCTTGAGAGCCAAGGACGCTACAGATCCATCTAGAATCTAGGGTGCAGAGCTGCTTGCACAGATGTTGAACCAGCTGTGTGTACACTGCATTCAACACAGGAGGATCAGAGTCCATGTAACCTCAAGGCTCTTTTATCTTTGGCTCTAGGAATGGGTTGTATGGGTGGAAGTGTGAGGGGAAAGGGGAGGCCCAAAAATTACAAAGATGAGGGACAAACCCTCTATCCTGGCATATCTACTGTTAGCCCACTGTAGCACGACAGCAAGAGAATGTGTCCACACCTATATGTTCTATACTGTCTAGTTGCAGCCTGAATACGTACTGGGGAAGATGCTTATAACCATGTCATGAACCTCTTAGCAAATCTCACCAGAGCACTTGCAGCTAATTCTTCCTTTCAGGAAAGTATGTAAAACCAACTAGCATCTAGAAGGCTGGGCTTGTTTGACTAGCTGTGACTGTTCTGTAGGAAGAAGCCTTAATACTAGTCAATCAGTGGTGAATTGGTTTCGACCTAAGGGCAGGCAGGATTATAATGATGGTGTGGGGAATTTGTTAGACCTACTGTGACCCCTACTGGTTTGGTCTGAAATTAGTGTGCTGGTTAGCCACAGCTCACTTCCATTCACTGAGTATAGTAGAAGTACATCCATCTGCTAGAGAAGCCCTGAAGACTTGCATGCTAGAGTGGATAGGGGATTACTGCCTTCATGACAAGCATCATTTTCATTCCAGATGCAGAAGTAATACAACTCCCCAAGCCTATTTGGGCAGAAAAATGGCTTCTAATCCTCCACGCTACATCTTTCAATGTTATGCAGTCATGCCAAGTTTAAGCTATAATCTCCTCAGAAAGTTCAGCAGGGTCAGGGTGTGCCTGGGTTGGATGAGAGGTTTTTATGGACTGCTGGAGTTCTGCAGCAAGTAGAGTTGATGTTTCATACTCCCAACCCCTGAATCAGTGGTGTGGTGTGGTTGTGGAGGCATGGTATAGAATACAGGGTCTTGACAGATTGTGCTAGGGCACTCAGGACCCTTTACATAAAAATCAGGGTGTCACTCCCCGTGTCTGGGCTAAACGCCACCTCAGAACTTGCTGTCTCCAATGTTTGTCTAGCGTTGTTATACATAGGGCCAACTTAAGGCAATATGGGGCCGTGTGCACATCACACTATGCAGGTCCTCTGTAGTTCTGCCCTAGCAGCCTTGCACTCTACCATTAATGGTAGTGCCTAGGGGACCTTCCCCACTTCCCAAGGAAGCACAAAGCCATGCTACTATTCCAGGAGTTGCAGCAGAGACTCCAGCCAGTAGACATCAACAGAGGGAGCTAGCCAGTACATACCAGTTGTTGAGGTTTTTACTTGGGTTGATGGGACAGGCTTGTTGTTCACATATCCCTTTGCCCACACTCCCCAGAGCTTCTCCTGGAGTAGTGTTGCCTGAGCCTCAAGAACAGTGGGCCTTGGAGTTAACACCCATTGAGATGAATAGGACAGCGCCCACCTTTTCACACTAGTGCTTCAGGCTTTCTGCAGATGCATCAGATACCTCTATATGAGTTATGTTTTGTTCGGGTCTGAAAGCTTTGCTTCCCAATCACAGGGGCTAAAGACTTACATTTTTTTATAGAAGATAAAATTCTAACTTAATCACCTGACTCTAGGAAACAGGACCCCATATATTGTCTTATAATTTCTATACTTTCATCTAATTCTGGTTGTTCACTGCTTTAAATAGCTGCTCCATTGCATTCCAAAGAAAGCTGTATTTCATCGATGGCCAGCTGTTTTTCTCCCATTGGCATGTACAAAGTTGCCAGATATACTACCATATTTATTCACATATCACATTTTGGTAAGGCAGAATGAAGTGGGGAGGGGAAAGGAATTCCTAACCAAATTGCTCAAAATCAGTTTCCTCATTTAAGACATATAACCCAATTTATGATCCCTTCATTTTTGTGGGAAAGGTGAGTATGACATGTGAATGAAAAAGTATTGATATCGCTGTAGGTATATAGCTAAAAGCAAGGACAGCGGCATAATACTGTGGTGACTACTCATATTTGCAGAATCATACATCCATAGGTCACACTTCATAGAGTCATAAAATATGACTACAAAAGATAAAAATGAACTTGCCATATTGTGAGTTGGCATCTCTACAGCCATCTTGTGATTCTATAGCTCTACAGCAACTTGCGGATGTCTCTGGGAGCATAGAATTTTTTTCCAGTAATTTTGTGTCCTAAATAAGATTTATCATGCAACACTGAACAGGGCTGAGCACTAATACAGCTTTGATGGTGTCTACACTCATCTGACCTTTCTCTTAATCCACATACTCTTCATCACACTGAACACTCCTTCCCCTTAGCTGTTTGTTTCTGCTAAACAAGGAGGGATAAAATTCTTCTCAGGGTGGCAATATGTATTAAATAAAACACCATGCATGTCATTTTTGTATATGCTTATATAAGAATGATGCTGAAGTAGAAAAGTGGGAACTTGAAGTACCTGGGAAGAAGTTACTGGGACAAAGGGACATTATATGATAAACCAAGATATATGGTTATATGATGTATCTCCATCAAGTAGAGTAGTGGCACTCGACCTTTTGGCCCCATGGGCCAAATGAGTGGTGCAGGGCTAGATTGGATCCCACACTTCAGAATCAGGCCCATAAATCTGGATCTGGACCATGCTGCCCCCACCCAGTGCCATGTGCTAAAACTGGGGCCCCAGGAACCCATGACACCTCCATCATCTCCACCCAGTTGTGCTTGATGGGATCAGGGCCTCAGGACCCTGGGATCTCCCTGTCCAGCCCTGTGTGCCAGGATTGGGGCCCCGGACCCCATGCTGTCTCTGTCAGGGCTCCACATGCCAGAATTGGGGGTCCAAGCAGGCCATGCTACCTCTGCCTGGTTCTGCGTGTGGGGATCAGGCTTTGGGGTTCCACACCGCCTCCACCCAGCCCCACATGTGGGGATCTGGATCCAGGGTCTGTACCACCTCCACTGGAATCTGATTGCAGGGACTGGGGTCTTGTGGCTCCACACTCTCTCTGCTCAGCCCCACATACCAGAATCAGGCCCCACACCATCCTGCATGTTAGATCTAGCATGCAGGGGCATGCCCTGCAGGGCTCCCCATGGACTCCTGGGTTGCACTATGGGCTGGATAATTACGCACTAGGGGCCAGATCTGGCCCATGGACCAGAGGTTGAGCACTCTGGGCTGTCAGGCTACTTTTTGCCAAATGACAAGAATCTTTCACTTGACCTGGTGTTGGTGTCATGCTTCCTTAAGAAATGTGCCTTCCTTTCCTTTAAGGATAGTGGTTATCTTTATGTACAGGTAGTAATGGTCATATACACTGGCTGGCCCCATTCCAGTTAATAATCTCTTGTTGTTGATGAATCAAGGAGAATACAGATGGTAACCAGGAAAGGAGAAGGTGAAAACCATAATACAGAAGGATAGTTTTAGGATTAGGTTTAGGACTGGAATTGCATTAGCATATAAACTCTCAAGCTTTTTTAGATTCAAGGCACCTGTAGTAGACTCAAGGCACCCCTCAGAAAATGCCAGCTCTTAGCTTTCTTGCATGCATACCAGCCTGTGACTTCTATACTATTCATTCCATCCAGGAAGAACACGCACCAACTGCAGATGCTTCCTCTGCCTGACCAAGGGTATTTATACCCAAACGCTTGCAAAGAAGAATTTTTCCAACTATTTGAGTTGGTCTAATAAAAGATATCAGATTTACCTAAAGAACCTTGTCTGCCTATGTCCTTAGGTCAACACTGCTACAACCTGTACCCCTGAAGCTCTTAGCTTTTAGTCATTTTTCTGTTGCAAATAACTCAAAAAAGAACACAACTGGTCAAAATGGTTTTGACACTATACTTTGATTTCCTATTTGAAATCTCTGGGTGTATCATGTGAATCGTGTGCAGGTGTTTGCAAGTAGTAGTGCAAACAGTGCTAATATTGTGAGTCACTCCCCAGCAACCTTAAAAAGGATCTCACAGTACCCTGATTAAGAATTACTTACCTAGAGGCCCCAGCCTCTATTATCGTTCCCTATTGTGCCAGGCACTCTACATACATATAATCAACAGATAGCCTCCTCCCAATCAGCTCACCATCTAAAGACAGGCAGGAAAGAGTGGTTGAGAGAATGGAATGGAAACAATATATTGTCTTTTCTATATCAGACAGCTACATTGAAATTAAAATTTAGAGAGAAAGAACCTGCAATAGTAAGGTAGAGAGATGATGATTATGACACTGAGAAAATGAACCAGTGATGGTTTTGAAATCCACAAGGGAAAACCTTGAGAATGGGGGAGGAGGGAGATGAGAAATAAATAAGTACAGCCTGGAAACAGGAGATGCAAAAACAGAGTTCTGCGTGATAGAGCAGGAAGGCAGTTGCGGCCTTTACCGTGGGCTGTATACTGTGCCCCCAGAGCCTGTGATCACAGCTGGAAAGTTCCCATTGGCGTGCACATAAATATTTCGGTAAGTTATTTTTAAGTACATGTTTTCAAAGCAGAATATATTTAGGCTAGTTAAATTAAAATGTGGTTTAAAGGAAGCTGCTTCTTTAGAAATTTCCCACGCTGGTGCGTCTGCTGTACCATGCTATCCCCAAGCCCATTATAGTATGACAGGGGGTGATATTACATATTTCCTTGAAGTTTTTACCATGCTAAAAGAAAATGATACAATAATATATCCGGAAAGGAACTAGCCTACTACATCAAGCAGGAGTGTTATTTGAATGGGTGAACAGTAAAATCCCCAGTGTTATAGAAAGTGCTTTTTCTGTTTCCTGTAAGCCCATTCCCCAAGGGGCTATTAGGGGTCACTGAGTTGATGAAAGTGCTGTCTTCCTGATGACATGCAAATCTGAGGTTCTAAACATTTGTAGTCCAATCCTATGGCACTTTCCACAAGAATCAGGATGTCCATCCTGGTTTCCTGGCCACATTCCAATTTGATTTGAGGAGCTATCGTGATACCCTAGATGAGTGGTTTTCAACCTTTTTAGATTTGAAGCATACCTCAGAAAATGCCAACTTTTAATTTTCACTTGTTTTTTTTACTACAGAAAAATTGTAGAGCATTATTCCATTACAAAGACTTCAGAAAGACCACAACAGGTCAGAATGTTTTTAGGGGTTCCAATTTGAAATTTCTGGATTGATCATGTGAATCATATTTGCTCTGCTAACATTGCCACAGCAGCCTGTTTGAGAATCACTGCCATAAACAGAAGTTAGGGGTAGAAAAGTCTTCTCAAAGTGGAGACAGAGGGAACATTTATACCAGCTTGCCACAGGTCACACTGTACCTATGTAATTGTTTCATTTGTCCTTTCCTATACCAGTATAAGTGTAGCTAAATTGCTGTAACTTTAAACCTGTTTAATTAATCGATTTATGCCAGTAAAGCAGCAGACTGGAGGAAGAAGCAACATACACACTGTCCTTGCATCAGTTCAGCTGACTTACATGCCAAAAGTATAAATCTCCCTACCTCCTATATTCATGTATATTGTGACATCTGTCCACAGTCCAAGATAATCTAGCCCATCTGCCTGGCCAATGCGCTTTCAACATAGAAGCCCATTTGGTTGTTTTTGAAGTGAAAGCTTGGACAGATGATGAGGGAGGAGTATAAGAATATTGCTCAGGCATGCAGGGATGAAATCAGGAAGACCAAAGTACAATTGGAGTTGCAGCTAGCAAGGGAAGTGAAGAGTAACAAGAAGGGTTTCTACAAGTATGTGAGCAACAAGAGGAAGGCCAGGGAAAGTGTGGGTCTCTTACTGGATGGGGGAGGCAACCTAGTCACAGATGATGAGGAAAAGGCTGAAATAATGTCTTCTTCACCTCAGTCTTTACAGGCAAGGTCAGCTCCCAGACTACTGCATCTGGCAGCACAGTTTGGGGAGAAGGTGAGGAGCCAACAGTGGTGAAAATAAGTTAGGGACTATTTAGAAAAGCTGGATGTGTAGAAGTCCATGGGGCCAGATGTAATGCATCCAACGGTGCTAAGGGAATTAGCTGATGTGATTGTAGAGCCACTGGCCATTATCTCTGAGAAACGTAGCAAATGGGGGAGGTCCCAGATGACTGGAGTAAGTTTGCAGATGACTCCAAGCTCAGGGAAATAGATACACTGGAGAGTAGGGATAAGATTCAGAGTGACCTCAACAAATTGGAGGATTGAACCAACAGAAATCTCATGAGGTTCAATAAGAAAAATTGCAAAGTCCTGCAATTAGAACAAAAGAATCCCATGCACGGCACAGGATTGGGACCAACTGGCTAAGCAGCAGCTCTGCAGAAAAGGAGCTGTGGGTTGCAGTGGACAATAAGCTGGATATGAGTAAACAATGAGCTCTCCTTACCAAGACAGCTAACATAATACTGGGCTGCATTAGTAGGGGCATTGCCAGCAGAGCGAGGGAAGTAATTCTTCCCCTCTATTCTACACTGGTAAAACCACATCTGGAGTACTGTGTCCAGTTCTGAGCCCCCCACTACAGAAAGGATGTAGACAAATTGGAGAGACTCCAGAGGAGGACAGTGAAAAAGGTTAGGTGACTAGGGCATATGACTTAGGAGGAGAGGCTGAGGGAATTGGGCTTATTTAGTCTACAGAAGAGAAGACTATGGGGGGATTTGATTGCAGCCTTCAGCTACCTGAAAGGTGGTTCCCAAAAGGATGGAGCTAGACTGTGACAGATGATGAGGAAAAAGCTGTGGTTAGGAAAAACTCTCTCACAAGGAGGGTGGTGAAGCACTGGAACGGGTTATCTAGACAGGTGTTGGGATCTCCTTCCTTGTAGGTTTTTAAGGCCCAGCTTGACAAAGCCTTGGCCACAATGATCTAGCTGGGGATGGTCCTGCTTTGTGCAGGGGTTGGATTAGATGACCTCCTTAGTTTCCTTCCAAGCCTCATTTTCTATGATTCTATGATTTCATATGCAGTTCTGTAATACCACTCCATTCTGTCTCCTTTCAAACTGTTAAAATGTTCTTATGCCATTCTCATTTCAAACAGCTCTTCAATACTGCCGTGCACTGAGTGCAGTTCAGGGGAGGGCAAAGTTCTCCTGCAAGCATCTTGAGATGAAAGAGAATTGCAAGATATTATTTGTGTTCCAGTTCATATTAATTGATGCCATGCAGGGTGGGGAAATGACTACAGTAACTTATTTACATATTTATCCTGCAAGCACAGCCCTGCCTTTCCTACTAGAATGCAACCCATTTGGTTGGTGTAATGAAGGCTGTTTGATGTCTCTAATGATAGCCTGCACAGTTGGACTGATTTTCTGTGGAGTTCTGGGAAGAGTACATCCAGCAAGACCTCTTTCCAGGATTATGATTTTCTTTTCCAGCTTTCACAAATTCTCCAGCTGGAACAGCAGAATAATGTATATTATAGTCCAGCAGCATGAACTAGTTCCCTTAATCTGCAATAACCAAAGAAACTCTCAAAGGGTTTGGATTCTGCGGAGAGCATCTCCAAGTTGTTTAAACAGAGGCTTTAGGGGGCCAACTGCATCCAAGGGAAAATGTTCTTAATTAAGTTATCTTTTAAAATGTGAGGAAATAAATGGTAACAAACATTTGAGTGCTTCCAGTTTCTCATGTGCATGAATGGGAGTCGTGTCTTCTATGACCTGGCCTGCACTATCAATCTTAGCATCCTGGGGGGAATTCCAAAATCTCTTTCAAGATTTATTGGGTAAATACAAACACAAGATTAAGTGCAATGGACCCAATGGCCAGGCAATATACAGGCTGCTAAAATGAAATACAGAACTTCAGGCCCCAAGTACAGTGTTCTCTCAGCTGAGAGGTTGTACTCATCTGAGAGATTATATATGCTATATGTTTTAGGCAGTGTTTCTCAGCTGAGGGGTTGCCCTTCCCCCCTGGAAGTTATGGGAGGTAATCTGGGGAAGTGCAAAACATGGAAAATTTGATGACAATCTATAACAACATGGGTGTCATTGGCTCCCCACACACCCCTCCTCTCTAGGCATTTTTCAGCCTTTACAAACACACTCACTAAAAAAATCATGCAGGCTGAGCATCAATATATTTTTGTTTTTTATAGTAAATGTCATGGGACTAAGGATTTCTTTTTTTTACTTTGCATAAGAAGTTGCCAGCTTGCAAATATTGAGAAACAGTTTTGGCGTGTGCATTTCCCAATACAAGCAGCAATGTTCTAAACTGTACTCTTAGCCTACTTTAGTTATGATCTCCTTGTAGAACACTTGGACCCCAGGGTGGTAAGCATGCGTGGAAACCTAAATGGACAGGACCTTACTTGTTTCCCACTTGAAGACAATGGCAGCAATTCTAATCCTAAATCATGTCGACTTTAGGAGATGAGAGTTTTCTTAGGCACCTAATGATTCTCATTGCTGGTTCCAAAACCCTTCTCTCTTCAGATCACATAAATCTTTCTGTTAGATCTTTTACAAGGTAGGGTGACCAGAGCTGCACATAGAACAATATTCCTCATGAGCCAATGCCATGATGTTTGATAATGGAATGATAAAGTTTTTTGGTTTATTCTCCACCCAATTCCTCATGCATCTGTAGTTTTTAGTCATAGTCACACACAGAACAGAGGAGTTCATTTCACTGTCTACAGTGATAATCAGGCCTCCTTCCTAAATCATTACAGCTACTACAGAACCTCATAATGCATATGGGTAATTCTGATTATTCTCTACAATGTATATTCCCTTGCATTTAGCAAAACTAAATTTTGCCTGTCCCTTTGGTTGACCCCCAGGGACATTCTGAGAACCAAGAAAGGTTCAAAGAGCCAATCCCAGCAAAATTAAATACTCATAGACATTAATGTAGATCATTTTAATGGCATATTTAATTTTAAAAATACAGATAAGATATAAATGTCCAAATAGCCCAGGTAATCAAGCAAATTATTAAAAATTATAAAATGTGCATTCATCTAAAGCAGGGATGCTTAATCCTTGACCAGTGGTCCAGAGCCTGCCCATGGGTCTCCCCACACATCTGAAAATTTGGCATCAGGAGCATGGTGGCATCACTCTTCCACTGCCAAATTTCTGGGCCCATGGAGAGCCGCATGCCCTGCATGCTGGATTGGGTGGTGATCCCAGCATGCAGGACTGGGTGGGCGTGGAACATGAGGGTGAAGAGGTGATGCCAGGTCCCAGGACACACTCCTGGCTCTCAGAGCAGGGAGGGGGTGGTGGTGGGCCCAAATCCTGGAGTGTGGGGCTCCATCTGGCCAGCAAATGACCCCTGACACTCATTTGGTCTTCTGCCAAAAAGTTGAGTACCACTAGTCTATAACAAGGATGCTAGACCTCTGGGCCACGGGTGAGAGCCAGCCTGTGGCATCATGTCATCTGGCCCACAAGACAGCCTCAGGGTTCAGAATTTGGCAGTGGGGGAGCAGTATCATGATTCCCTACTGCCAAATCTCTGGACCCCAGGGAGCCCAATCTCAGCGTTCAGCGCCAGCTGGTAATGGTGCCAGGCCCCCAGAACCAAATCCCAGCATATGGAAAGTGGAAGGGCATGGTACCAGGCACCCAACATCCAATCCCAAAATGCAGAAGGTTGGAGAAGTTGGTGTCAGGCCTGCAGGATCCAATCCCTATAGCAAGGGGTGGTACTAGGCCCCTGGGGCACAATGCCTTTGTGCAGGGCAAAAAGGAAGCAGTTCCAGGTACCAGGGCCCAATCCAGCCGTCAGCCTGGCACCACACCACTCTTCTGGCCTACAGGGCCAAAAGGTTGAACCTGTGATGTAAAGAAATAACAGTCTTATTAACAGTTGAGAGCATTTCAAATTAATTTCTCTAAGCCTTAAAGTCTTAGAAAGTCTCAAACAGGTGGACAACCTGTTTGGAGAAAGGACTTCTCACCTAGGTTACATATGGAGTTTTAAAAGAGCACTTATCCTGGTTCATCTGAAGATGTGCTATTCGGTAAGAACAGCAGTTCAAGGCTGAAGAGCGAAGATTGTGAGAGGAACCCAGATATATATACTCTATCCCACAGCTCAGTATCAAAAAGCTTGCTAAATAAGACCAAAGTTCTTAAATGTTCCTAATAGGTTCTTCTCTAATTAATATTCATATGGCTATTATAATCCCTATTTAAGATATATATTGTCCTATACCAGATCTAACTAGCACAGAACCACTAAATGTAGTGTGAGCAACTTTTAACCTACTTCCTTTAACTTATCTCACACTCACTTCCTCACTTCCTTTGCCTCCTCTTCTTTGGTCAAGCAAATGCAAGCTAGATTATATTGCCATGAAGCACCCTGGAGCCTAATATAGTCCACACTATGTAGCCAATCACCTACCTTGGTTAAAGTGCCTTCTCTACAGCCTTCACTGGACTTGACTAACCTAAAAAATCTCATATCAACTGCAAGCATTGCCACGTGGGGTGCTCGCCCCCTTCTGTAGAGCACTGTCAGACATCAGTTTTGAGATGGAATATTAAAGCCTCCAGGGGTGATCCAGGGGGGTGCACTGGTGCACTTGCACCCCCTTTGATTCCTGGTCCACCCAAAGTTTAAAACCAACTGCCTGGCAGTGGCAGCAACATTTCTAGTTAGGCAGTGCTGAGGGAATCAACTGATTTCATGGCTCATTATAATCTACCTGATCTTTTCTAAACTGTTCATACCACAGGTGTTAACAACCCTCTCTTCTTTTCAATGGTCTCAATGTTCCACTAATCAAGATATCCTTTGTTCTGCAATGCTGCTGTCTGTGAGTTGCTCCTGGTAATGAAGTTCCTATTTCATAGCCCTGCAGATTATTTTTTAACTCGTTCTGATGAAGTTATTTGTTTTTGCTTCCATTTTAAATTCAGTAAAGCAGCCCTAGGCCCCTAGCACATTAGTATAGCTTCTAATTTATTTTTAACTGGAGAAAAATATGTGTTGTTTTGTATGTGATGATGCACCTCACCATTTGCACCCCCATTTTCAAAATTCTAGATCCACCCAGGAAAGCCTCGTTTGTCTTGTGGAAAACTGCCAATTAATTTCTATTTTTGGATGCAAAATAGCTCAACCATGGCCCACTAACCCCCTTGATCAGGCCCACTATAAAGAACACTGAAGTCACAGAGGTCATTAAACCCAGCTATAAAAACTTATTCAGTGGCCAAGGAGCATGATCATTTATCCTCCACCCACCAGTATCTTCCCTTTGCCAAGCCTCCTCTCCATGTAGCATGATAGCCTGCAGAAAAAACAGGCTTGGGGTTGCTGGGGGGGGGGTTTCCTACCATGAGAATTTCATGTCCTTTTCCCAGAATTTTCACAAGTAGCTGAAGGGATTTTCCAAAACAGTAATCCATCCTCTGGGATACTCCAGCCCTGGAAAGTGTCAGCCCAAATGGGTTCAGTTCTTTCTGCACCTATGAAAGCAGGGAGACAATGAAAAAGCAATATGGCCATCAAGGACATGCACAGCTGGAAGAGAAAACAGTAAGAAATAAGCAAGAGTTTTAGCATTGGATAGAAGCCACCTTCCTTTAGGGCTTACTTCACTTCTAACTACTAGGATCAGAAAGAAATCTTCCCTAGGCTCAGGTTAACCCATAACCATACCACTGGGTTTTCTTTTACCCTCCTCTGAACTAGCTACCACGATGTAGGATACTACGGTAGATGCATCACTAGGCTTATTCAATCAGGCATTTCTTATATTCCTATGAAAACTACTCTGACCACAAAGAAGTGTCCATTAGTACAGGGAGCAGAAGGGGAAGAGTTCTGGTCCATGGTGGAATTTTCTAAATGCTACCACACTATTGAAGAAGGAATCATAAGTATTTAAGCCAAAGTTTTCCAAAGTGTTGGGCACCCAAAATGAGGGCAGCTGAAATCAGAGCCACCAAGAAGAGGTGTCATCAAAAATTGGTGGTCAGTTTTGAGTTTTGGCCTTAATGAGCTATGGTGCACAGCCCTTAGCATGCAGCCCTACAGTTTTCATTCCACAATGCAGCCCTGTTCCAAGCAGGTGACCTATTCAACCTGCCTTGACACCTGAATGCCCAAAACCCATTCAAAACCTATTCACTAGCTCAGGGACACCCAGGCACTTAGCAGCTCTCACTGATGTGTGAAGAATGCAGCAGTCAACCAGACACACATTGGGCCTCCGTATCCCCCACCCCTGACACGCTCCCAGAGACGCCCCCCTTTCCAGGCCCTTGTCTTCCCTGACCTTTTGTACATCACATGCCTCCAGGAGGGGCACTTTTCAGGAGGAGTGCAAGAGGGGAAGGGGGGCCACATTCCCAATTCCCCTGCTGCTTTGTCACCCACAGGTTCAGTGCAGTCGACCAGGCCTCTTTGCTCTCTGTCTGGGAGCTGTGTGGCAGGAGACGGCTCAGTGTCACTCACAGCAGCCGGGGGAGGGAAGGGGGAAGAGCGTAGTACAAGAGAGGATTGTTTGTTTCTAAATGCTATTTAAAAACCAGACAGAAAAGAGGATAGGGGATGGGCTGGAGCACAGCCTGGGGCAAGACACAGAGCTTTGCTTCTTCGGGTCACTGGGGCCAGTTTGGCCATGGTCACTAGGGAAGAGAGTGGTTATCTCAAAGGGCTTAGAAATGCACCAGCGGGCGGTTCACCTGTTTGAGCTGAACTCAAGTCAGAAGCAGCTGGACATTTCTCCCCTTCCCCTCACAGCCCTGTGCAGGCAGGGCCATGACAGACTCGCCTACAGCAAGACGCAAAATAAAAAGATCAATTCAAGCATGGCGCAAACTGGTGCCTCCCCGCCCATTGGCCAGTGCAAGCTGTCAGAGCAGCTGAATTGGGCCCTCTGCATTTGAAAGCTAGTACAGCACCCCCACACAGTGCACACAGCGGGATGTCTGCAAAAGGAGGCTGCTATCACTAGTGTGCTCCCGCAGGGGGCACACTCCCTCCGCCACATCCCCCTTGCCTCCCCCATCTCCATGTCTCTCAAAGGGCTCTTTCTTACTTTTTTCACCTCTAAAAGTCACTTCCATTCAAGACAAATATTTCTCCCAGCCCCTTCCAGCTCCCCCCTCCCGCTTAGGGGCCTTTTATTGGGCAGCAATCCCAGCAAGCCAGGCAAACATTACCTCAGGGACACTTTGAATTAGGGCTGGGGGTGTGAATAGGTCCCACACATTCCCCCCAGCTTCTGCTCTTTCCTATAGCAACCCAGTTTGGAGCGAGCGGGCCACACAGACCCTCTGTTGTGTGACAGACCCTGTCACCCCATCTGCTCAGGATGTTCATTTCTTTGCTGTGTCTCGGGCGCTCTGCTGGTTGCACAGGCCGGGGCTGACAGCACTGAGGAATGGGACCAGTTAGCTGAAGGGCAGAACTGGCTAGACTGGGCCTCCAGAAATGGAGGAAAATGGGGACTCCCCACTCCCAGTACAAGCCACCGCTGCTCCTACTTTTATAAAATGATCCTGGTGCTGGATGGGTGCTGCGTATCCCCAAACAGGTATACCCCAGGCAGCAAGGGACAAGCTTCTTCCACCCATGTGCCACTCTCTTTTCCAGTGTTGCACAGTCTTCATGGGTCCTGATAGCTTCTGAGCACCTTCATGATATCTCAGGCACATAAGCTGAGAAGGCATCTCCACTAATAAATGCAAGGAGGGAGGAATGCACTCTCCATTGAACTATAGACCCTGAAGGACCTGTATATCCAAACCTCCCACCCAGCCCCCAAAGTCATTAACGTTATTATTTGTCCCACTGAGCTACAGGGTACATAAAGCAGATGGTCCCCACCCTGAGGAGTTCACAGTCTAGGTACAGAATGAGGGACAGTCCATGGGTACAACAAATAGCCAGGAAGAGAACAAGGGAATAATGAACTAGCTACAAGCAGCCTGATGAAGAACAACTATAGCTGCCTAGAGAAAATGGGGCCCGGATCTGAACTAGCCCCCGGTTTGGATTAGACATGATACAGTCTGGATGGATGAAGTTCTACAAAGCCAGTCATGCTCCCTCTTCGGCCCCTCTCCAGCCCCCACACCTCTGTCAGTCATTGGCCTTATCTTTACAAAAAATAGAACACTTGTTATTACCCAAGTTGAAAATGACCAAATAGCTCTTACAGAGGAGATGATGAAGCTGAGGATTCAGGGAGCAAGGAGAAATCATCCTGCAGCATCCCAGGAGTCAGCATTTCAGTGTCTGTCTGCAGGGAGACTGGACACAGTGCAGCTCTCTTCGGCATTTGAATCCCCTGCAGAGGGGATGAAGTTGCTGATACACATGCCAATAAAGCCATGTGCCTGGATGCCGAGGGCAATAATTCTCAGTGTATACAGGGGCCAATTCTTCACTGCCCTATCCCTCAAGGAGGCCTTTACACCCATGCCCATCCAGTGCAACCTAAATGCAAAATGTTCCCACATAAGTTTACTAGCATGTTACTTTCTTTGGCACTGACATAAATGCCCACATAAGGTGTAGGCCACTGAGGAGTCCAGAACTAGCTTCACTGTGCCATACACATGGTGCCACTCCTCACTGCTGTAAAGGAATGGCACAGCTCCTGATGCTTTCAGAAGAAGAAGTGCAGGCTCCATCGCTTGGAATGAGTGCGCTGCCCTTGTAACCGGCTGATAGCGACCTTCTGACACTGCTACTCGACAGAATGCCACCAGTGGGGGAAAGAGTCCATCCCCAAGTCTGTTTAGAACCAAAGGCAGCAGCTTCACAGTGCTAAGCACTCCCCAGCCTGCTCTTGTCCCACGTTTGTTGCTTAGATGCCAGTGGTTTGTAGGAATTCCTGGAATTTTCTTTGGGTGCCCCCCCATCACGGATGGCTGCCTGGATAAGTGCTTCCCCACCCCACCCCACCACCCTCCCAGCTCCACAAGGGAGAACGGGTGAGTTCCAAAGCCAACAGAAAGGGACAGTGGACTAGTGGCCTGAACACAGGAGGAACTCCTGAAGCCTGACACCTGTGCCCTGCCACTGACTGGTTAGGTAGCCGATAGCCATAACACTTCACAGCTCTATACCGTAGCACCCCTCTCAGTAAAATAGGGCTGATTCTGACTTCTCTCATGGGGCAGCTCTGTGCATTAATTACACCTTCCAGGGCTTTAATCATCCTGAATATGGTGGCTTTATTCATTGTTACTCTATGCACTCAAGATTATTATCCTCCAGTCAAGACACAGCCAAACATTCATTAACAGTGCTGTGCTACAGAAGCCAGGTGTGACTGGGGTGGCCCTGGGCAAGGCTGATTCTTTACAATGAACCTCCTTGCATTTATTATTGGAGATGCCTTCTCAGCTTATGTGCCTGAGATATCATGAAGGTGCTCGGAAGCTATCAGGATAGATTGAAAGCCCCTTCCCAGCAGATCAATCAGAAAACACTCTGTTCCTGTTTGCTTAGCTAGTTGATCTCTCCAAGGATATGCACACAACCATAGAATTCCTAGCTAGAAAAGCAAAAGGGACTATCTGCAACATCTAACCAATGAATTTTTAAACAAGGAACTTTCAAAAATATTGCCACTGGGATCCATGCTAACTCTGAAGCAGGCAGGACAAATGAGCAAGACCAGAAATCATCCAGCTAGAAAGCCATGTGGCTGCATGGTGCACAGAGGAGCAAAACAAAAAAATCGAGTGGGGAAGAGGGAAAGAGAAGCCCCACAAAAAGAGAGAAAGAGAAGCCCCACTTCTCATTAACAGCACTTGAGTCCTTTGGGCAGAAATCCTAGATTCAAAGTGTTGGCAGGGACCTTGAGGATCATCTAGTCCAGTAGTTCTCAACTGTTTTTTAGATTCAAGGTAACTCTTATTAGACTCCAGGCACCCCTTGGAAAATGCCAGCTCTTAACTGTCACTCATTTTTCAACTACTTAAAAATAAGACTAGTTCTTCTTTTGTAAAGAATTCAGAAAGCCCACAGCAGGGCAGAATGGCTTTGACACTCTGGATTCCTATTTGAAATCTCTGAGTATATCTTGTGAATCATGTGTAGGTGTTTGCACACCTAATAGTGCTCATTTTGTGTAGCACCCTTAAAAGGATCTCACAGCACCCCAGGGTTGAAAATCAATGATCTGGTCCAACTCCCTGCAGAGATGCAGGAATCAGCTGGCAAGAGGTAGGATTCACATGGCCCAGCTAACCAGTGGGAGCTGAATAGAAAAATGAACCCCACTGCAAGCCTCTGCCACCCATCCTCTGCCCTCTCTGGCACACCCTGAGCAGGATGGGAGCCATTCCAATACCTAGGAGGGCTTGACCAAAGTGGCGCCTCTGATTGAGGTGTGGCGCTTGTATCTTCATGACAAGTCCTGGCTCTGTGTGATTAACTCGGCTGTAAAATCTTGCTGCAGGGTCTGGATGCTTGGCACACAGCACCTGTGCCAGGGGTGGGATTCCTTCCCACACTGCCAGGAGCATGAGGCTGTAACACCCTCTCTGGGTGTAGGTCTTGGCTGTTTCCATAACCTTGCCAGCAGCAGTGGGGTTTGAAACAGATTCTGCAAGTGGCAGAATCCCTTCAGGATCCCCCATTCCCTCCCGCCTCACCCCCAAAGTGTCCCTCAGGACTTTCCTCCAGCCCCCAAGCAGGGAGGAATGCATATAACTCCTCTTAGAGTGGTTGGCAGAGCCATAGTAGTCCTGTTGAAGGGCTCCTGCTTCACCCTCCCATCACCCAATAGGGCTCTGTACTATTTCCTTCCACCCACCCTGGGGTCTTACTGGTGCACAAATCAAACAGTTTAGTTCCGGATGCCAAGTGGGTAATTTGACCTTTCCCTTCTGACCTCCTGCAGGTCACCTCCCTCCTTGCTGCTTTGCCATTCCTCTTCCTGAGTGGGTGGGGATGGAGGAAACAGGGAATTCATCCATTTTCTGTATGAACAACTTCCTCCTGGCATTGGTGGCTTTTGTGGGCTCCCTGAGAGCCCCAGGAGTTGGGTAATTGGCAAGGATTTTAACATGTGGAAGTGGGAGCTTCAGGAGCTGACACCAGAGACAAAAGGAACACCACTGGTTAGTCATGCTCTGTGTCCACGGGGCCTTCCATGGCAGGGGAGGTCACTGGAATTTTCACTGAACTAAGTGGAACAAGAACTTGGTCCTCCTACTAAAAGCATACAGCACCAAATGGCAAGGACACTGAGCTGGTTTAAGACAAAAGCACCACCCTACCTTTGGGCTCTACCCTGGTGATCCTGACCCTAAACACTGGAGAGGCAGTGGCAGTGGATGCCTTCCCCTCACAAAGAGCCAGGGGCAATGGTCACATGGATGCCCTCTCACCCCTACAGGACTGGCAATCATAGCCCCCCATCCCTTCAAGACATCTGTAGAAGTAGCAGCAAAGATCCTCTCTCCGTGAGCCAGGTGACTGGGAGGGGAGCTATGTATTTACTTCAGTAGTTAGACGTGCCTCCATGGATAGGCGAGTGGAGCCCACTGCACTCTTCTCTTGCCATACACAAAGTCCTATAAGAGGGCATAGACTGTGACCCCTAGAACAATGGTCTTGGGGTTTACAATGCATTGAGATGTAGGGGACTGTTCACACTGCCCAGAAATACTGTAATTTTCGCATGCAACACTGTATCAGTTACACCCAGTTCATGTTTTAACTTTTTCCTTTACCATTCTTCTTCTGCTCTCAGGTATATTCTGTCTCTGAAACTTGCAAGCCTCACCACTCTGTCATCCAGTTCACTGTTCTGATGGAGCACTGCTGTCAAGGGAGAAGGAGGCCACGCACTGTGATACTACTGCTGTGATAACTAGGCCCAGTCTCATAGCGTGTTGTAAATATGAGCACAGAGAGCTGGGAAGTGGACTCTGTTTTCAAAGGAGAACCAGCACTAGTATGATGCCAGAACTGTAGACACATGGGGCTTGAAAGAATATCAAGAGGTCATCTAGTCCAAATACCTAGCAAGACTGAATACACCTAGACTGCCCCGACAGATATTTGTCCCACCTGCCCTTAAAAACATATGGTGAAGGAGAATCCACAACCTTCCTCAGTATTTTATTCCAGTTTCACTACCCCAATAGAAAGTATTTCTTTGTATTCAACTTAATGAAAATTCATGAAAATGTGTGTGTTGCTAAGCAGGCTGTCTTGTACCAGTTGGAGTTTTTTCAGGATGTGTGGTTTTACTCCTAAATATAAAGGGAAACTGTCAATTTCAACTCTAGTCAGTTTCCAAAATGAGCAGATTGTGGTTATTGGATGTATAATTTGTTTCTGTTACAGTAGTAGCCATGATGTGCTAAGTATTGTACAGACCTGTAGGCAGGCCAGGTCCTTACCCCAGAGATCCCTCAATCTGTAAAGACAAAGGATGTAGACAGAGGATGGGTAAAAGGACACATCATACTAGCAAAGTGATTGGGATTGCGACTAACCAATAAGTAGTTTTGGCTCCTACACCTATGTCAGTCTTGTGGTTTTACAGTCAGAGATTCCTATTTTTAAAAATGTTTTTCTCTCTCCCCCAAAGACTTGTGAAAGACCCACGCACATACAATAGAGGGAAAGGACTGTACAAGGAAAAGTGACTTCAGGCAAAGTGATGACATATGCAAAATGAACAAATGGAGAAATGTGAATGGTTTCTTTGATCTTCTTCCATTACTGGTATCTTAAGAGTTATTCTTAAGTTACTTCAAAAGCTCTTAGATGGATTTTGTACAAAGTCCCTACCTCTCCTTTTGTCTGAGGAAGAGGGTGCTGCATTCCCTTCAAAATCTCTTAGGACAAGGCTGAAGTGGCATCTCCTGGGAGGAGGAGGAAGGGATACCTCCCTTGCCACATGGGATAATGATAGAGGGTTTTACATTCCCACTTCCAGAGGAAAACTGCAGAGGTGAAGCCAACCTGAGTGATGGCACAGGGGAGAGAAGAAGCTTATTTTAACACACTTCTAACTCGCAAAGATGTTTGGGGTCTTGCTACTACACTACCTCAGGGAGATACCTTCCTCATCCCAACATGTCAAACCTTGGAGTCTCTCTCTGCTTAGTTCAGAGACAGACGTTCTCAAGACCATGAGACTGATTGCCCTGGGCAACCCAGCTAGAGACTTCCTGCCCCTTCTGGGAAGATTCCATCAACACACAGGCAGGAACAACATTAGCCCCCACCCTTCCTGGTGGCCAGCACCCTCCTGACCAGACTAACAGTCACTGGTGAAAAGGGGGCTGACCATCAGAGCTTTGCTGCGCACATTCAGCTGCATTCCTTCCCCTTGAATCCAGAACTGAAAACCAGGCACTAACTGGCTCTCTTATTTGTGGTTAGGATCCTGGCCAGAATGGCTGACTTGGCACACCAGCTGAGTCCTGGGCTGGCTGCATTCACAGCATGGCAGGGACAGCATGCTGCTAACAGGTTCTTGGCTTCTGCTCAGGACCCTTCTCTCTGCTCAGCTTTCACCAAGAGTTTACACACCTGAGTAGTTCAAAGCACTACAGAGGATGACTGGGCACTGAGGGAACACTTTCTACCAGGGATCTAGTGTTTTCCAGCTTTCACGGTGCTCAGGAAGTTGGCATGGCCAAGCTGGAAGGTGAAGTTATAAGGGCTAGGATGGAAGAAGGCCGAACCAATGGGAACAGATGCACTGTGAAGGTTGCAGATTCTAGACCAGCTCCAAGTGACCTGCATTTGTTAATGGGGTCAGAGCATGGGTCGGTGGGGGATGGTCACTGAGGCTTGTTCCTGAGAAGCAGTGTCAGTTAATAGGGTCTGCTGCAGCCCCAGACAGGGGCAGACAGCACCACCTCACTCGGACCACTCTCTTAGCAAGCAACCAACTGTCCTTACATCATGGATATGGCCTTACAGATGCCATAGCAAGGATGAGGCAGGAACTCAGCGCTCTCATTATCTGCCTCTGTACTACATTCCCCATCAAACTCTCCATCCCACTTCAACAAAGTGCTCTCAGCCCTGACTCCTCTTTCTAGAACCATCCAGAGCTGTCATTCATGAATGCCAAAATCCTTTGGTGTCCTTAGGGCTAGGGACAGACATTACACATAAACCAATTTAAGTGATCAGAAACCAGTTTAAACCTGTAACAGAACAGATGCTCAGTGCACATAAACCAGCTTGAAAATGGCTGAAGCTGGTTTGAGATAAACCTGGTTGAATGTATCGGACTTAACTGATTTGGGTCAAACCATTTTATGCAATGTCTGTCCCAGACCCCTTGCAGGTTTAAACCTTGCAGGTTCAAAATAAACCAGACACCCCCAGCATCCCAGCATGCTTTCTGAGCTGGCCAGGGCTCCGTGTTCCACAGCAGAGCTGACCCCTCCCCTATACCTCCTGGCTGGAGCTCCAGCAGAGACTGCAGACACAGCAGGGTCTGCCTGGCTTCCCCCTGCTGCTTGCAAGTCAAGCAAGAATCCCCCCCTCTCTCCTATCTCCCACAGCACGGCCCCTAGGCACGTGGTATACTAGCGAATGCTGAGAGGGGTATGTGTGTGTCTCTCTCCAATTTCACCGAGGCAGGCAGACAGAACAGTGACCACTTAGGGCTATTTGGAGCTAATCAACAAGTCAGCTGGTAAGCTGTTTAAGAAGCACAGTTATCAACCCTCTGTTGGCTCGTTCGCCTGTCAGTTTGCTGCAGACAGTATAAAGAAGCAGGGAGGGAGACTGAAAAGCTCCATATCATCAACAGATGTATGCACTGCACCCCACCCCCTTTGCCTCAGAGTGCTGGTTGGGGGCTGGCAGGGGGCTGAGCAGCCAGCGGGAAAAAGCCTGGGACTGTGCAGGGAGACTTCCCTCATCAGAGATCCTTCGGGGGTCTGGCCACACCCCGCTCAGCTCAGCATTGTGTAAGGGAAGGGAGGCCTGCTCTAGCACCCCCCAGCTTTTAGCCTGAGCCACTGCAGGCATGTGCCTGCATTTCCTCAGTCCAGGGAGAATGTCTGTCCAGTTACAAACCAGTTCAGCCTAGCCAGGTTAAACTAATCTGCAAAGATTGAATCAATCCAGGCTCGGGCTTTTTGAATGTCTATCTCTAGCCCAGGAGAGTGGGAAACATAGAGGATATCACATCCTCCAACCCAACTAGCATCCACCACAGGCTGCAAGGAGGCAGCCTAGTTTTGTGGTTAACATACTGAACTCAGGAACCCCACATTCAATTCTCTGGTCTACCAGATACACTTGGGTCCAATTCCCTGCTTTTCCACAGACTTGCTATGCACTCTTGCACAAGCTTTCTGGTGCCTTAGTTCCCCATCAGTAAAATAGACATGATAATTATATTTCCCCATCTCACACGGGTATTGTGAAGACAAATTTATCCATGGGGGACTCAGGCACTAGGGTGCTGGGGACCACATAAATATATAGCTAGACAGGCAGATGGTATGGCTTGCTTAACTGAAAGCCAGACAGGATAATGAGGGGCACCTTTTGAAAGTGCCACTTACCTTACTGCTCCTTGTGCCAGGTCTCAGTTTTCAGGCAGTCCTGTTTCTCTGGAGAAACATGACCACTATTGTGCTGTGAGCAGAACCCTTTAATTTCAAATAGCTCCTGGCCCCAACCTTGTTATTAATGCTGAAAAAAGGGGCGGGGGGCTTTTTTCTACCTCTCGCTTTCTCTCCAAATCAAAGATTTCCCACAAAAGGTATTTCCCTTCTGAAGGAATGGAGGGCCTATGCAGGAGCCTTCTGGGAGGACAGGTGCCCACCTGCACCTTCTTACTAGGGTCTTTTCCTCCCACCTTTGTATACTGTCATTATTACACTCCAACTTTGGCAATAAAGGGTGGGGAGGGGCAGGGTTTGGACTATCTCCCACCTGGAAGCAAGGGGGCTGTGGGAAGGTTTCTAATTTCCCAATCTGGTTAAATCTCCATTTGAGCTGACAGGGCAGTGGCGTAGGACTGCTTGGCCTTGATTCAAAGTGGTTTATTTCTGGTAACCTGGCACAGCAGATTCCAGTAAAAATCATAAAGCTCCTTTCTGCTCAAAGGGCAGTGGGTTCTAAGGACCATTGTAATTATTCTTTCCAGTTTGTTTTCTCTTATAGCACACTGCTGAAGGAGTGAAGTCAGTGAGGAGGCTTAGTGGAGAGGCCAAGGCTACCTGGGATCCCACACAGAGGACACCATGGAATTCTTAGTGGTCCGCCAGAGGCAGGACTACACTGTGAGCAGTGATGATCCAACCTCCAATGGTCTAGGGAGCTTCCACGAGTTTGGCCAGTGAAACAGTAGGAGGGGTTGTGGAAAGATGTGCTAAGGATCTGTCTTATGAAGAGGAAGCCCTTAAGCTTCTCATAGGCCTGCTCAGAGCAAGATGCTCTCATCATCTCATTCTAGTCAAGCCAGAGATAGGGTCAACACAGCTGGGAGCAGCTGGCTTTGCCTCCTATCTACTCTTGACCTTATGGTGACTAGCGCTTGTGCAGCCACGTGGCAGGCAGAGGAGGCTGCCCAATGACAGCTTTCATATGGAAACAGGAGGGAAAAACACAATCCATCAAAGCTTGCCCCCCTCCTTCCCCCACAGCTGTTAGGGAACCAGATTCACTGGCTCAGAAATGGGAAAAATGAAGTCAACGCTGAACTGAAATTAAGTGAGGGAAGCTAACAATGGCATTGTCCATCTAGCCACCAGTAACACCCCCCGCCTATGTCAAATCTGAACATGGGTCCTGCTAGTCTAGCAGCCTGCCTTCTGCCAAACAGGAACAGATTGGTTTGTATAGTTTGACATCCTGTCAGACAAAAATAAACTATTACTTGGTTTAGTTGAGACCACTATCTCCAGCAATGACCAGTGCCCCAGGTTTACATGGAAAGCATAATCCACCTCCAACTCCCCATAATGCACCTAACTGTCCACTACAATAGGAAGGAAAGGAGATGTGCTCTTCCTGATTACAGCTTCCCAGATCTCCAGCAGCATATAAGCTGAAGTGTGAGGATTCAAACACATCTAGGAATTTTATCCTGACCAATGCCACAGTAAATGCTGCATACAGTGGCTAAATACCAGTATCGCAGCTGCAGGCATTTCATAAAATAGTAGGCCAGTGCTACTCTTTGCTTAGATAGATACTAAATCTTTCTGAACTCCGTTTCTTGTCAAAGTTTGGCTGTTTTGAATAGTGATTCCTTTTACCTGTTTGGAATTAGTTGCCTTTTAATTTAATACTAAACAGTGTTCTCTCTGTCCTGTGGGGCACAGTGCACTGGATCCCAGCTGGCCATTTCTACATCATTCACTGTTTTATACCCAGCGATTCTGTCTCCCCTCAGCTACTCTCTGCACTCAGTAGCCCCCATCACTCTCATCTCTCCTTGGATTAGAGCTCTACATCTTTCTTCACAGTTCCACAGCCTTTCCTCAGACCTTTTCTACTTCAACTCTGTCCTTTTGGGAATGAGGTGACTCAAACTGAAGACAGGATTCTAGGTAAGCATGCAGCACTGGGAAGGAGAAGGGTAGGAAAGAGAACTGCATTTCTTTCTGAAAACACATGGCCACCCCCACACATGGAAATATGTGCATACACACTCACATGCCTATAGACACATATAGATATGTAAGCAGCAGACTGCCCTATAAGCAAATATGTACACTCACACTCAACCGGAAGGCATGTGTGAGCAAGTGCATGTATACACACACTTGATTTCATGCATATCCCACCTGTTGCTTCCTATCCACTCTCCTGTCCCACTGCCCCCATCCTTGGTCTGTACCAGAATGTGATGTGCCTGGGCATCACTTCACTTAATCCAGTTGCCCATGCTCACCTGC
Organism: Crocodylus siamensis; assembly: GCF_052110815.1. Taxonomy (NCBI): domain Eukaryota; kingdom Metazoa; phylum Chordata; order Crocodylia; family Crocodylidae; genus Crocodylus; species Crocodylus siamensis. The sequence continues at coordinate 153,389,951 of NC_143395.1, read as the reverse complement.
TATGCCTGGTCATCACCAAACTATCCACTAAACCCAGGGACTTGGGAGCAGGGGTTTTGACCAGTCTCACTGGAAATCTTACCTCTCACTTCAATGTGCTCTTTTTTCCCTGAAAGCTTGTTTGACTTGGCAGGGGGCCATATATTAACAAGGGGAGAAGGAATCTCACCCACTGCCGACTTGGAACTCAGAGGGATCAGCTGATCCTATATCTCCACCCCTCGTCAATTTAAGCTGTACTCTGGCCTTTACTTGGGTTAGTCATTTTAATGACTGAACATGTCTCTGAAATCCCTGCCAAGTTTCAATCAAACAGATGGAGAGAGAGAAACGTACAGAATAAGGGGGAAAGGGGAGAGAGGCAGAGGGAAAGAGGGCAGTTTATTCCTCTGCACATACATTGGTGGAAAGAGGGAGAAGGCAGGAAGATGGTAACTGAAAGCAGCAAGGATCTGGGCATCAGAAATGCTTCCATTTTACCACCAAAGGCTGCCCTCTGGCACATCCCAAGGGCAGACGTGGGGGTGGGGAGGAGACTGAGAAGCTGGGAAGTAGCAAGAAGGAGACTTAGCCAAGAAATAAAGGATCCAAATGGGAAGGGCAGGGAAGAAAGAATAAGGCTAGAAAATGTGATGTGCTGAGAACCCACCCCCTCTCTTCCCACACCACCCTGGCAAACTGGAATCTCTAGGAGCCTCTAGATGTCTTGGATATCAAGAGCTTTGGTGGGGATTAAGAGCCATTCGTATGCCCAAAATGACACTGAAGAGTGTTTCTCTGGCCACGCCCATGTTCATGGAGCTCGCTAGTCACAGTCCTCATTAAATATACACACAGAGAACGCAAAGGCAGTTTCCAAAACACACCCACTGGCCCCTTCTTCAGTGGCCGTTACATAGAGGGAGCTATGCCTGGACTTGCTGGTTGTCTCAATAAATAGAGCCTCATATCACCTCATCGCCTCCCTGTGTCTGAAAGGAATGAAGCAAAGTACAGGTCAGACTGCAACCATAGCTGACCAAATCCCAGCCAGCTCCATGCCCTGCCTGCCTCAGAGGAGTTGGGTGAATGCTGTTCTCTTCACAGCCTTTGCTGTAGCATAGCACTCTCTTCACTTTCGGATGGGAGCTGGCTAGGATTTCATAGTTTCATAGTTTCTAGGGTTGGAAGGGACCTGAGCAGATCATCTAGTCCAACCCCCTGCCGTGGCAGGAAAGAGTACTGGGGTCAAATGACCCCAGCAAGGTGTTCATCTAGCCTCCTCTTAAAGACCCCTAGGGTAGAAGCCAGCACCACTTCTCTTGGAAGTTGGTTCCAGACCCTAGCCGCCCTGACTGTGAAGTAGCGCCTCCTGATATCTACCCTAAACCTACCCTCTCCCAGCTTGTGACCGTTATTCCTGGTCACTCCTGGCAGTGCTCGGGGGAACAGGGACTCCCCCAATGCCTGCTGATCCCCCCTGACTAGTTTATAACAGGCCACAAGATTTGGTCATCATAGCCTGGCATATTTTTCAGAGAGGACCCCATGGCTTCCCTACTCAGTTGTTCTGTCTGACTGCTCCTCAACAACCATCTTAGGTTGGTTTCAAGCTCTTTGCTCACCTCATCCTCAGACAGATTAGGCTTTATCTGTGGACACTGTGAATAACCTGTACTATTAAGTTAGCTTCATCATCTTAGTATCCTGTCACCAGCCCAGCCTGGGCTTTTATAACACACACCTCTTCCCACAACATGTCCTGTCTCTGGACTCAAGCAAGTACAGCACATGCAGGAGGGAAGTACAAGCCTTTGTTGCAGAGGGGGAAATGGAGAAGTCTGGAGCACAAACAAGTAAAGGTCTAATAATAACTCAATCCTGATCTGCATCCTTCAGCTGCTACAGCAGGGTTGGGCTTCCCTGCACTTCAGCTCTGCAAATACACTTGGGTATGTCTAGCTGGCAAGCTGCAGTGCCAGGTAGGGATACCCAAGCTAGCTCTGATTTCAAACAGAAGCCAGATAGACATGTTAGTATGCAGCTGCTCCTAAGCTAACAAGCCCGCTCAGGCACAGCATCGTGCTGAGGCAACTCTACTGCTTCCAATGCCTCTCACTGCAGCATGAAGACATGCCCTTAGTTCCCAACCAGGAGCGAGGAGCTCACCACGCTACTTACACTGGTGTGCTGCTCCATTAAGGCAAGAAGAAAAAGGCAGGAGGTGAGGTCCCTTTGATTTTTACACACTACATGAAGTTGTGCTCCTTCTGCTCCCCTTAACTTTATTTAAGCCTTCACACTCAGCCCCTAGCTGAAATCTTACTCTAGATTTGCTCCTCCAGCTCTGCCAATGCCCCTCACTCTTGACTTACAGTCATTGCTGCTCCCATCATGGGCATCCCTGAACTATCCAGAAAGTGTGTGATGATTCTGTGAGGTAGGCAAAAATATCCTGAGGCAAACTGCTGGTGCCCTGACCCTCACCCTTTCAGCAGAAACATGGCTCTGAATTCCACTCTCTTATTGCAACTCTGAGCTGGCCTGGAAAAATCACTCTGAATGGGCCAAGGGGAGGAAATTAATTCCCAGGCCCCTCTGCTGCAAGCTTTAGAAGCTAATCAGGAAACTTTATTAAAAAATAATAACAATGATAAAAAGGAGCCTTGGAATCTGTTCAAACTGTGAGTGCAATGATCACGGGAGGCCCTTTCAAACGCAAATGAGTACAAGTCTCTTCCAGCCAAGAGATACTTCAGGCAGCAGGTTACAGTTACCACTAGTGCTGAAATCTAGGTACAGATCTCTTCTGATCAAAACCAATCTCCTCTATCCCTCCCTCACTCTGCTGGGAATGAAAAATGTCCTGTCATTCTTCCCCTTCTCCCCCCACCCCCTACCTCTCCTTGCCAGGATCAGTTCCTGCCTGGACTACAATGAATGAAACATTTCATGGGAATTGGCTCTTTTTGCAGAAGTTTTTTTCTTCCTGGAAGATTCCCCTGCTCTGCATCTTGGGGTTTCCCCAGCCTACAGGGAGGCACATTTGCCTGATCTGGATTTGTCCGATCTGCTGGGGAGATGAGCAAAACATGAAGCTTAGAGGAATTCTTTTATTTCAGACAGAGTTTACAAACAGCAGGTCACCTGAGCATTGGCATAATTGCATGCAGCTCCCATTGATGTGAAATAAATTGGCCCAGGCTGAATGGAAGTTGTGATGCCCATTAAGGTAACTTACAATAAAATGCCCTCCCTCTAATCATCCCTGTCATCATCAGGAAATGATCAGAGAAAAGAAAGCACCTCTAGTTCCTGCCTACTCCCCTTGTCAGGCCAGAATTACCATATTTACTCAAATACAACATGAGGATTTTTCCCAGAATCAGCATATGGAAAAAAGCCCCAAGTCTTATAATTGCAAACAAGGAAATCTCACTAAATACATTGTCTAGCATTAAACTACTGCCAAAAGCAGCATGTGCTTAGTAATGGAAACCAGCCATGAAGCTGATTAAATACAGATAGCACAGAACATAACTATAAAGCACATATCCCATATTGGGCAAACATGCTGATGGAAACCTTGGTTTGGTTTGGTTTGGGGTTTTTATTTGCTTTGGCCCAGTCCAAAGGAAACTGGTCCACAGGGAACTGGCACCAGGCCTGCACCAGGAGAGCCAGGGCCTGATACCCTCCCCCAGTACCAAAAATGCTTGATCTTAAATAAACTAGTACAGGCCACCTGAATAAAATATACAACAGTATCCATTAAGTGCAGTCCCTCTCACCGCCAACCCTTTTCCAAGAACACCCAGCCTAACCCAGTGAACTACATGGTAAATCACAAGCCATTGGTTTTAGGCTAATATTATTCATAGGCCAAGTGTGACTTACCGGGCAGGGGAGACAATATGATCTTCTCAGTTTTGAATAACTCAGGGTGCATCTACACAAGACACTTTACCATGCACTTGACTAATAGACTGCACAGTAAAGTGTCACTGTCTACACGTGCAGAGCCAGGGCCCCCTGCTGGTGGGTCAGGGGAACATTGTGCTGGCCAAGCTCCAAACTCAGAGCCCACCCTGGTAGCAGGCAGCTCCTGGGGGCAGGGAGCAATTTTCCAGCCCCGGCTCCAATTGCAGAGCTGGGACCAGGAGCTCCCTGCACCAGGAATGTTCCCCAGCCAGCCCAGGGCTGGATGGGACCTGCCCCAGAACAGGACAGATCCTAGCCAACCCCAGGCTGTGTGGGGAAGCCCCACTGGGCACAGGGCTTGCCCCCATGTGTACAGGGCGGGGGAGCTCTGCAACAGCAGTGCTCTCGCCCTGTGCACATCAGCACCTCTCCAGCTGTCTCCTGGCCCTATGCTCCCTGCCAGCCCCTAGGCTAGCATCCCAGGGAGCCTGGAGCTTCCCATGGCTTCTGCAGGAAGGCAAGACAGAGTGGGAGCAGCCCTCTCCAGGGCAAATTTGCTCCCAAGAGGGAGCACGTATAGATATGTTTCCCCAGTAGGCTTACTGTGCAGTATTTTTACTGCACAGTAAGCCTACTTCAAATTAATAGCACACGTAGACATGTCCTCTGTGTAGTTAGAGGATGAAAGCCTACCTCTTATACTGAGAGGAGTCTGACTCCTGTGAGAATCTACAAATGCCTCCAAATGCAAGGAACAAAACTACACAATTTATGGAGATAGAGGATTGCTTTCCAGCTTACTTAGCTTACTCCTTACTCATTCCTGACTCCTTTAGCCCTTTGACTAGGGGCAAGCAAGAGTAGGGGACATCTGAACTCCGAAGTCTCTGGCCTTGGGGCTTGCACATAGGATGCCTGCTATGGCTGTGGGAGTATCTGAAGCCCCAGACTCATGAGTCTGGGGGGGAGGATAATTGCCAGTGGTAGCACCATACAGACTTGAACGTCTGAGCTCTGCTCAGTCGAAATTTGGAACTTTACTGATTTTGCCCTGGAAATGAAATTTTGTTAAAGAAAAATTTGTACTATATACAAGTAAGTGCCAAAGTGTTGCTCAAAAGTGTGTTTATGGAGTATCTGCACTAAAACTTGCAGCAGTTTCAAAAAAAAAGGTAGCATGCATCAGTTCTGGATGGACTAAATGTATGCATAGTACTATATGAGAAATACTACAGCCATGTTTAATTTTAAGGTCATTGTTTTCAAATTTGCTCATCACTTCCATGTGCTCAGGGAGAGCAGGGTCTCAAAGTAAGGAGAAGCAGAAGAAACGTCCAGAAGAAAAAGCTGGGGGGAAGCAGAGACCAAAGGGGCTACCTGACCCTCCAGATTTATTTTCCCTGCTGTAGCAGTGAGAGAAGGAAAAATTCAATGCAAACCTCCAATTCTTAAATTCTATACTTGAAAAATTATAACAAACTTATAAATTGTCCATATATATAATCTAATTATTGGGGGGTTGTCTTATCAGGGTAATCATCTATTTGAGTAACTTTGCAGTGCTTTATGTTTTCTATGTTCCGAGTCAGGGAACTCCTGCCTCTGGCTTAGGAGATGCCTCCTACATTCATTTCCCACTAGGAAATGCTTCCTGGTGTTCAGCCCAAGAACCCTTTTTCACTCCATTACCCATAGCTTCTTGGTTCACTCATACTCTTCTTTATTACTTATTATTTTAATAGTTCACTCTTCCTACTTGGAGTTTTCACCATTGACATACCAGTGACAGTTATGTGTCTCCTGGGTCATCCCTGTGGCAAGAGAGATCAATTTCCCCCAGGCCTTCCTTCCTGCAGGTTCATTAGCGCTTTGGGTTGTTCTTATCTGAACTCCCTGCCATGTGTTGATATCAGCAAGTTCTCAGTACTTTCAAAATACTGGGACAAGGTAAGAACAAGAAAGCACAAACAGAGGAAGGGCTGATGAGGTCACGTGTGTTCTAGATGACGCTCCATATGTGTGCAAGGTGCCACTGGTGCCTGTTTTATCATATCCTGTGAGTCTTGGGTCAGTCCATGGCTCCTCAGCAGGGTGAGGACAGGATGGAGACTGAAAACACCAGCAATCAGTCCAGCACCACTGACTGTTGAGATAAGCAAGAGGGCTTCAACTGGCTGGAAGATGCAGGTGATGTGTCTTGGTGCCAGTCGGCGTGGGCAAGTATCTGGGACTGGGAACCAAAAGGCAGGTTCTGAATGGCTGCTCCTGTACAAGGTCTCACAAGAGGATGTGTCAGCCTGAGTCAACAAAGCCCAGCCTCTCTCTCTCTCTGAACAGGTCAGCCATAACCACTGTCTATAACTGCAAAGTGTATTTACGTGTCATATATATGTTCCTGGCTGTGTGTCTGTATGTCATGGAGGCAGAGAAGTTATCAAAGAAATCAGCGCAGCAGTCTACCTTTTTCCCTCCCTCTCCTGGCATCTCAGCAAGTGTCTGAGCTCTTGTGGCTGGCACTTAGTAATCAAAACATCCTGCACGCACATGGCACGTCACAGGGTGTAGACGTCACCTCTGCACTCCCCTCCCTTTTGTTCATGTTTGTTCTTCCCCAGCCCAGGCATCAGCCTTTACATCACATCGTTCAGCCCTTCCCTATCTTGACGTGACAGGGAGACATAAACACACCGCCAGCTCATGCTGCGCTGTTTGCTCTAGTTGGTCCTCAAACAGCTTCCGTTCACTACCTGGCCCCAGGGTGAATGGCATTAGCCTTACCCTTCTCATCTCAGGGCACAGTGAAAGCAGGAAAAGGGCCGCTCCGCTAGTCTGGGTTGAAATAAATGTTACAAGCAGTGCCCTGAGGGCAGCCAAAGTCAGTACAGCCCTGCTACAAGGGACCAAGCCCATCCAGAGAACACAAATGGCCATTCTGCAGTTCCAACCACCTTCCTGGTGCAATGAGGCACTATGGATTGTTCAAGTGGCTCTCTCCAATCCCTTGACATCATCCTTCTCTTAGATAAACTGGAGAAAAGCTGGAGTCAGTCCACTGAAATCAAAGGAACCACACCAGAGTGAGAGGATAGTCAGGCCCCATGTGAGGGGTTTACCAGGGGCAGTCCAGAATTTTATACTGTGTGCAGCTGGTGTAGGTCAGCATGGCTCTACTGAAAGACATAGTTAAACATACTAGCCGGAAGTCAAGTAGGAGGGTAGAGTTGCACCTTATAAACTAACAAAAGTGTGTGTGTGCATGTGATAGCTAGCTATCTGTCACTTAAACAAAGTAGACACTATATATAGCAGCTAGAGAGAGAGATCAACTCGAGAGAGAGATTGGTTAGTCTATAAGGTATCCTTCTCAGTATCCTAGCTCAGCAACCTTCATCTCACAATAGCACAGAGTGGATGCTGAAAGAAAGAGCATTAAAAGGAAGGCTTAACTGAGACCCTGTGGGTCAAGCTCCAAGGAGGGCGAGGGGAGAGGGATCTGGTAGTAGGGGTTTACTACAGGCCACCACATCAGGAGGAAGAGCTGGATCTGGAATTCTCCAGGCAGCTGGGGGAGGGAGGCCATGCGTGCAAAGGATGTTGTGGTCATGGGTGATATGAATTACCCTGACATCAACTGGGAGGAGCAGTCTAGCCACTCACAAAGGTTCCTGACGTGCATCCAGGACCTACACCTCGTGCAGAAGGTACTCGTCCCCACTAGGGGAAACGCCATACTGGATCTGGTGTTAGCCTCTGGGGATGACCTGGTTGGGGAGATGCTAGTACAAGGGAGGCTAGGGGACAGTGATCATGAAATGATCCAGTTTGCTATTCAGAGAAAGGTGGGGAGGGTAACTAGCACAGCGCAAATGCTTGACTTTAGGAAAGCCAACTTTGATGTGATCAGGGCAGTAGTCAGGGAGGCACTCGGAGCCCAGGGGGTAGCTAGTATGGGGGTCCAGGAAAGGTGGTCCTTCCTCAAGGAGGCTATCCTTGGGGTGCAGCAGGATGCAATTCCTCTGCGCAGGAAGGCGGGAAAAGGGTCCAAGAAAACTTCGTGGCTGAGCGTGGATATCCAGGCTGGCCTGAGGGCAAAGAAAAAAGCGTACTGGCGGTGGAAGCAGGGGGCAGGGACAAAGGAGGAGTACACCTCCATGACCCGAGCTTGTAGGGATTTGGTGAGGAAGGCTAAAGCAGCACTGGAGCTTAGATTAGCTTCTGGGATTAAGGATAACAAAAAGTCCTTCTTCAAGTATATAGGTAGCAAGAAGAAGTCTCGGGGTAACATTGGACCCCTACGAGGCAGGGCAGGGCAGTTGGTGACGGATGTGCGAGAAGGCAGAACTTTTCAACAAGTTCTTTGCCTCCATGTTCCTGTCTGCTGACAATGGGGTGCTCTCGGGTGATAGCATAGAGAGGCCCGGGAAGGATGAGAGTCCCGTGACTGTTAGTTCAGACCTAGTTAAGGATTACCTGGAGGGCTTAGATGTGTCCAAGTCAGCGGGCCCGGATGACCTTCATCCGCGGGTGCTGAGGGAATTGACTGGTGTCATTGCAGAGCCATTGGCACGGCTGTTTGAGGACTCCTGGTGCTCGGGCCAAGTCCCTGAGGACTGGAAAAGGGCCAATGTGGTCCCTATTTTCAAGAAGGGGAGGAAGGAAGAGCCTGGCAACTACAGACCAGTCAGCCTCACCTCTATCCTGGGGCAGGTCGTTGAAAAAATTATCAAGGGCCACATTTGTGAGAGCCCTGCAGGGGAAGTGATGTTGAGGGGTAATCAGCATGGGTTCGTGCAAGGCCGATCCTGCCTGACTAACCTGGTCTCTTTCTAAGACCAGGTAACAAAGCGCTTAGATGTGAAGGAGGAAGTCGATGTCATCTTCTTGGATTTCCAGAAGGCCTTCGACACAGTGTCCCACCCAATTCTGGTGGGCAAGCTGAGGGACTGCGGCATTGATGAATGCACAGTCACATGGGTGGCAAACCGGCTCCAGGGGCGCACCCAGAAGGTGGTGGTGGATGGGTCGACGTTGACCTGGGAGGGTGTGGGCAGCGGAGTCCCCCAGGGCTCGGTCCTTGGGCCGGTGCTGTTCAATATCTTCATTAGGGACCTGGACGAGGGTGTGGAGAGCACCCTGTTCAAGTTCGATGACACCAAGCTGTGGGGGAAAGTGAATACACCGGCAGGCAGGGACCGCATCCAGGCAGACCTGGATAGGTTGGAGAAGTGGGCAGATCTGAACAGGATGTGGTTCAACAAGGACAAGTGCAGGGTGCTGCACCTGGGGAGAGGGAACCAGCATTATGGTTATAGGTTAGGGGCTGACCCTCTCGGCAGCACAGAGGCAGAGAGGGATCTTGGAGTCAGGACTGACTCCAGGATGAATATGAGTCACCAATGCGATGAAGCAATAGCAGAGCCAACCGCACCTTGTCATGCATCAACAGGGGCATCACTAACAGGTGCAGAGAGGTCTTGTTCCCCCTCTATGCGGTGCTGGTCAGGCCACAGCTGGAGTATTGTGTCCAGTTCTGGGCACCACACTTCAAGAAGGATGTGGGGAACCTGGACAGGGTCCAGAGGAGGCCACTTATATGGTTGGGGGCCTCCGTGGCCAGCCCTATGAGGAGAGGCTGAGGGACCTGAATCTCTTCAGTCTCTGCAAGAGGAGACTGAGGGGGGCTCTCGTGGCTGCCTACAACCTTATCAGGGGCCACCAGCAGGGACTTGGGGAAAGTCTGTTCACCAGGGCCCCCCTTGGGGTCACCAGGAACAATGGCCACAAGCTGAGGGGGGATAGGTTTAGGTTAGATATTTGGAAGAACTACTTCACTGTAAGGGTGGCCAGAGCCTGGAATAGGCTTCCCAGAGAGGTGGTGCTCTCACCTTCCCTGGAGATCTTCAAGAGGAGACTGGATAGGCACCTGGCTGGGGTCTTATGACCCCTCCCACCCCCAGTGCTCCTTCCTGCCCATGGCAGGGGGTCGGACTAGATGATCTGTCTAGGTCCCGTCCCACTCAGTGATTCTGTGATTCTATGATGATTCTATGAAAAAGGGCCTATTCAAATTAATCTGTATGCCTGCCTGTTATTTCTTACATCTTCAAGCATTCAGAGGTCTAGGAAGCCCTAATTTAGCAGTTACCCCTCTAACCGTCACATTGCATACCCACAGATGGATATATTTGTCCAGTCCTCTTCTGAACCTGGTGAAATTGTTAGCCCCTGCGACATCTTGTAGCAATGAATTCCACAAGTTAATTACACACCGTGTGAAAAAGAGCATCCTGTTGTCTTAACCCTGCTGCCTAAAAACTTCACCATACCTCCCCTAGTTCTAGTGTTGTGAGAAAGAGCAAATAGTAAACCCCTATTCACTTTTTCCATGCCATTCATGCTTTTATAGGCCTTTATCATCTCTTCTTCAGTCATCTTCTCTAAGTGGGAAAAGGAGGAGGGGACCCTGTGGAATAGGCTGCGGGTGCTCAAGACACAGTAGGGAGTGTGAGTTTCCTTTTACCTCAAGACACCCTCCAGAGCTAAAAAACAAAAATGATCAAGTTATAAAGAAGTTAAGCCTGAGGGCATCAGCATTAGGTTTAACTTGCAGGGACAGAAAAGATTTGCAGCTATCAGCAACAGTCTACTGTAATGTAAGGTCTCCACTTTTTCTTTTCACCCTCCCCCTTCTATAAAGAGAAAGTGGCACAGGCTACCAAAGATAAAGATGGGCACAAGAGACCATAGGACCCTGTTTTCTTCTCTTCCCAAGGCAGCTTGGCTATTTGCTGAGGTCCTGCTCTGCTCTCCATGCTGTGGGAGATCATTATTAGAGGCAGATGACTCCAGGATTGTTTCTCTGGTCACTACTACCCAGCAGGGGTTATCAGAGTCCTGTCAACCCCCATTGCTGCACATCTCCTCCCTCATATGGTGGGATGGGACCTAGCTTTCTGGACCCCCCAGGAGTTTGTCAGGGATTTTGGGATGGCACAAGGGGTGGTGAGACCCTTATCAGATAACCTGTGACATGGCTAATCCAAGGATTAGCAAAAAGTTCAGAGGTTAACAACTCCAGAAGGCAGCTACAAAGGGGCATAAGAAGAAAGAGGCTGGATGGGGACTAAAAGCAGACCCCCAAAATTGTTCTATCAAGTAACAGGCAAACAGAACTCCAGGTTGCCTGTATTACTGCAATGTAAAGCAAAAATGAAGCTGAAAGGCAAGACAGTCCAGTGAGCAGAGTGCTAACCTGGGACTTGACAGTCACAGGTCTGAGTCCTTGCTCTATTACAAGCCCCCATTGTGACCTTGGGTGAGTCACCTAGGCCCAGATTTGCAAAGGTATTTAGGTGCCTAATTTTCCAACGATTTCAATGGGAAGTTAGTCAGCTAAATAAGAGCTAGGCACCAAAATACCTATCTGAGTGCACCTAGGTCTTGCTGTGCTTTCACTCCCTTTCTTTAATATGAGGATAATAACACTGCCCTATCTCACAGGGGCATTGTGATAAAAAGCATGTTATAGATCTCGAGAGAAACAGATATATGAGGGCCATATATGCACCTAAACTAGGGAACTGCTGGGCAGGTAAAACTGATTTGGGCATAAGTGAAGATTTAGGAGGAGCAGGAGTTTCAAACAGGTCCTTGCAAAAAGGGGCTGCCTGCACATTTTCACACCCTCCTGCTACAAATGTTAGGGTTTGGGTTTGCAGTTGGGTAGGATAGGTGCAGATACTTCATTTTACCTGAACTTGTCTAGGTCTTCTTGTAGCTTCTCTTGGACTTAGGTGGATTGTCAGGACCTTTTAATTATATTTCTAGCTACATCCCTCATACACATACACATGCACATACACATGTGCACACACATGTGCCCACGATATGTCTAGGAGGCTCAAGGCTGAGTGTCAGACTCTTGCAGAATAGCCAAATACTGCTGATCTCAGGGGAGACACAGAGAACAAGTAGAGACCCTGCCACTAGCCAAGCATTCACTAGGGGATGCTGACAACACCATCAAGGATCTTGGTATGATCTGCCTGTTTTCATGTTTCCCGTTTTTTCCTGCTCATCTTTGGAGACTCCTAAAGGATCTCCTCAAATATATCATTAGTTATAAAGCGTGACATATGACTCCTCATCTGGAATGTATTAGATGGTGAGAGCCTTGCCAGCTGTGCTCTGCTAGGTTTATTCATTCTTGGAAGAGCTGTGCGGTATGAGCTGTAAAATAAAAAGTTCAGCTGATTGATGTGAGATGAGGGTTTCCTCCCTGCCCTCCCAGACTGTGCCCAGGCAGCCAGCTCTAAAACCTACTGTAGTGCAACAATAATCCTAGACAATGGCTGGATATAGCTCACAATATCTTGTAAAAAAAAATTACTGGGCAGGAGTTAATAGTCATCTTTCTTCCTGCCAGAATTTTTCAAGCCCCAATGGTGAGACAGAGAACTCATCTGCCTTGTAGTCATTGCTGTGACTGCAGCTGGTGTAGAACTCCCCAGCTAGCCGTTAGCAGTGTAGTTATGGCAATATAGAGCTCAATGCAGGATGCAAAGCACACAAAAGAAGTTGGGTAAATACTCAGGTGGTTGATGTGTGCTGAGTTCCATGCTATGGCAGCTGCCCTGCTATCAGTAGGTGTGCTTGCTAGGGTGAAGCTAACTCAGGTATGTCTACCCAAGCTGCAACATATATATGAGTGCAATGTAGGCATATGAAGACAATGTAGACACACACCGAGAGATGTAAGTTAAAAGAAGTATATAAGGAATAAGAAGAACAGCCTTGGAGCCTGACAGCCTCCACTATTTACCCACTCCAGAAGAAAGATAGCAGCAGCCAGCAGCAGGAACTAACGGCCTAGGCAAGACCCTGACTTATGCTCCTCAGCTCTGACCTGGAAGGACCCCACTGAGGTAAGAAAGGAGCTCACTCTCCACAACCCTTCCACCCTTAGCTTCTCTGGTTATAGTGACAACAGAGCAGACATCAGTGGAGGGAAGGGGAACTGTCACATGCCAACGAGAAATGAAAGTGAGATCCACCTGGCTCATCCCATGGAGACCAGTCACTCTTATGGGAACAACTGACAGTCACAAAGAAACAAATACTGCAAGCAGACAGTATGCCTGGGCAACCCTCAGGAAATAGATGCTTTTCCTGATTCCTTCTCATTAGTCCCAATTAAGCTGTGGTCCTCCTAATGTACTTTAGAGTCCTGGCAGTTGCAGTGTCTGCAAACATCCTTCATAAACATGAAGCTGGGACAAGGGAATGAGGGTTGCTGTATCAGAAAAGACCAATAGCCCAGCTAGTCTGTGATTCCATCTCCTGCTGCACTGATTCATTGACATGTAACTTCCCCCAATAAAAGTGTTAAAACTCCCACCACCATCATTTCCTTAGAACACCTTATTATGTAATACTGCATCATAATGGAATATTCCTAGACAGAGACGCACACAAAGTTTGGAGGCTACTACTCTCTGTACTAGACTCCTCTAATTTCCACAGGAAATTCTGATTTTCTGACAGTCTGAAGCTGTTTTCAGCTGTTCCCATGCCTTACATCTGGATCCAGATGATCAACTGCATCACCAAAATCAGGCAGTGAACAATGGAAAACTGTATCAGGAGACAAGATTCTCAGCCTTGTTGAACCTAACTGGGTTTGTCAGCATAATCCAAGCCCCTCATGAGAAGCTTGCTGCTGCCCATAACAACAACCTGCAGCCTTTTAGGACCATGAGATTGAATCAGGCACAGGTTAATTGCTGCCAGCTGGAGAGAGAAAGCCTCTCAGTCAGTGAGGGCAAACAGATAGGTACCAGCCAACCTCAAGCACAGTGAGGAGGAGATAGGGCCTCATACAGATCACCTGAGATCACACACAACCTGCTTTCCCATCCCACCCTTCCCAAACTTCTGAGCTGGCCACAGTGCTTGGTCCTCCTATGGGACACAGAGAATCAGCTCAGGGACTGCAGCATTGCTACATTGCCAAGGTATAATCTGATCAGAGTAATAAGTGGTCTCTCAGCAAGGCTGGGAGTGGTGGGTCCTGGAGCAAGGATTACATTCCTAAAGGTACTTCTTTGTCAGTGCTATTATCTGGAGCTCTTTTAAGCAACATTTCCATCTTGGTTCATATCAGGGCTGAGCTGCTTCTAAATGTCATGAATGGCCAAACTGTGGCCTGCTCTGGCTGGCAGTCACATGGTTGACTTCTCTGTGCTGCTCATGCTAAAGGAACCTTTTTCTCTACCTGGCTTCCTGTGGGATAGTCCCTGCACCAGAGCAAGAGGAAGGTGAAGAGACCCTGCCCATGTGCAAAGCGCTCAGGCTGGCAGCTTGGATGAATGTGTGGCACACTTCCCCCCATGGAAGCTGAGCTCAACCCAGCACCACCCCTAGTTCTCAGGGTTGGGCTGCATCCGGAGGCAGTAACCACAACAACCAGGTGCTGGAAACTCTGGATTCAAATGGAAACCAAAACATGCTAGTTGTGGCAAAAGGAAGAATGCTGGGGCTTGTCTGGACTGGGCTTTTCAGAAGTGGAGGGGATTTCAGTTGCCTCCAGCAAAAAGCTGCATGTCTCATACCACTCCACTAGAGCTCAGCCACTAAGCAGGCTGCTGGGCCCTAGAAAGAATGGGCACAGGGAATTTGGATCCATGGCAGGATGGAGCCTGTTGGTGAGAGGAGGTCCTTCTATGTAAAATGCATTTCCTGGAGGTGGCTCCAGTGATAGGCAGGTTTCAAGTGTTGTGAGGACTGCACAAACCTTTGATGAGGAGGCAGAGGGAATTCAGGAATATACCCTGCAGCCTGGAATTGTGAAGTGCCAACACCCCCAGCTGCCCTTAACACCTGCTACTTCATTCCCTCCCTATGTTCTTGCAGTCCCATGCAGCTTTTCAGAAAGGAAAATATGAATGATGGTGGTGAGGCTGCTTAGGTACTCAGCAAGCTTTCCCTGGTCCTCTCCACCAAAAACCCATAGTCCCATCCCTCTGTGAACCCACGCTGTGGTCTAACCTTAAATAGAGCCCACTTTTAGTGGTGAAGGGCTGTGAAGGAGAAGCAGAGATCACATACCCCAAGGCCTTGTGAACCAGATCTCCTGTAAAATGGATTGTGGGAATCAGGGAGGATCTAGAACTTGATGGATTTGGGAGCTTTGAGTAAACACTACTAGAGAATCACCCTCTCTTGTATGCAACTACTTGCACCCCTTTTGACCATTTTGGCAATGAGACAAAGTTCATGCCCTTTAGAGGAAAGCAGTAGTCTCTTGACATCCTTCCAGGTCCCACCTGAAGTCAGCAAATACCTACAGTACCAGGACACCAAAGACACATTTGCCAAGCTGAGATATTGAAGTACGAGTTTCAATGGAAGTCAAGCACCCATGTATCTTTGAGTTCCTGGGCCCCTGACCCCCAGTCTTTACCTTATGATTCAGGCAGTGTAATCACTGTAAGGGATGATAGTTGCATGGCCCAGAAGAATCATTTAACTATGCAACTGTTTCTCCCATAACTTTTATTAAACCTTATTACTGAAAAATGAATCATTATTACTGCATTAATAGGAGCATTGCCAGCAGACTGAGTAAAGTAATTCTTCCCCTCTATTCTGCACTAGTAAGGCCACATCTGGAGTACTGTGTCCAGTTTCGGCCCCTCACTATAGAAAGGATGTAAACAAATTGGAGAGAGTCCAGTGGAGGGCAATGGACTAGTTAGGGAACATGACTTATGAAGAGAGGCTAAAGGAACTGGGGTAATTTAGTCTGGAGAAGAGAAGAGCGAGAGAGGATTTAATAGCAGCCTTCAGCTATTTGAAGGGTGGTTACAAAGAGGATGGAGCTAGAGTCCTCAGTGGCGGTGGGGGATGATAAAACAAGGAGCAATGGTCTCAGGTTGCAGCAACGGAAATTTAGTTTTTCCTAATAGCTAACCTTTTCTCATGAGGAGGGTAGCAAACCACTAGAACAGGCTACCCAAAGAGGCAGTGGTTTTTAAGATCCAGCTAGACAATCCTTGGCTTGGATGATATAGTTGGGGATGGTCCTTCTTTGAGCAGGGGCTTGAACTAGATGACCTCCTGAGGTCCCTAATTTTCTATGATTCAGTGAAGCCACATTTGCCACCACACATATCCTTGCCCTAAAAAAGGATAAGCTAGCACCTGGGTCACTTTATATTTGCCAGAGACACAGCCCACTGTCCTTCAGGAGCTCATTAATCTGGAGAATCAGGAGCAGGGAAATTTGAGAGCTCATAGGTCACAGCTGCTCCATCCTCCTGGCCCAGAGGACTATTTCCTGTAGCATGCCTGATAGTATTGTGTCCTGGCCAGGCTGAAATGACTCAAGCAAAAGGGCTTACACTACTTCCCTAAGGGAGGCCTTTTTTCTCAGCCTGATAGGCCCCTCACTGTCAAGATACCCTACACCCACCAAGAGCTGGCCTAAAGTGAGGGTCCAGTGATGCAAATCCAATCAGTGCCTCAACTGACAGAGCCAGGGACAGAAAGGTCTTTCTAAGGAGTCAAAACTACAAAGTCTGCCTGTTCTCTCTGTCCCCATGTGCTCTATCTATCTGGCTGATTTAGCTTTCAGGATACACTCACCCTGCTAGCAGTGAGTGCCCATACAGTGTCAGCCCCATTACTCATAGGACTCATAGTGCCATGTCCAGGACTGAAATAAAGACAGGTCACACACAGCATTGCTTTGAGCTGACAGGGGCCATCTTGCCATGGGACCAAATTCCACACACCCACCCTTTCTAGGGCAGAGGAGCTTGCTGAGTGACTGGGCTCCAATAGAGTGATATGGGACATGTGGTTCTTTGCCGGATGCAACTGAAATCCCCTCTACTTCCAACAAGCACAGCTAGACAAGCCTCAGCTTCTTCCCCTTTCTCACAGCTGGCAGCTCAGAAAGCCCCATCTCTGAGAACAAGGGACTGGAAATCTGATGTTTTGGAGCAGCTCCCAGTGGGAATGGCATTGTGCTAGTAACCTCTGGGGACTAGGCTTGGTGGGGGCTCTTAATACACTTATCCTGGTCTGGAGGGATCAGAACTTGATGGAGCACACAAAAAGGCAGAAACCAGGGTTATTATTCCATGCTGTGAAGAGATGGCACGCACACTGACAGGGTATCAGTATAACCCTTCCACAGGCTTAGAGTGATGAAGAAAATGGAGGCAGGACATGAACTCCTCTCATCTGAGAAGCAGGCATCACTGTGCAAGGAGACGGGGGTCACTTGGCCCCTTCAGAGGAGAAAGGGAGATTCTGCTCTCTCTTTGGGACTCCTGAACTGGAGGGGAGATGTTGACTGAACTTGATGGCCTGGGAGACCCCCCTATTGTCCTGTGTTCCCATGACATGCCTACAGCAGGGGGAGGCAGCGCAGTGCAGCTTGGCTAGTAGGCTGGCAATTCAGGTAGTCTCAAAGGGAAGGTATAAGGGGGCAGGAGCTTAAAATGATGGGAGTTCTCCAAGTCTTGGAGCTTCTACCACTTTCCCCTACCTTCCTGAAGGTGAACTGAGCCAACCTGGGGACATGATGCAGGGCTCCAGTAGTCCTGTCTTTCCACACAGAGTAGTACTAAAAAGAGGGGGTCTTTCTCTCCCAGACAGGCAGAGCCAAGAGCATAGACACTCTTTCCCTTCCATGAGTAACAAGAGTCCTTTTATCCCCCCAAGTGGCAGAAGAGGCAGCCCCCAATCCATACCCCAGCACCTTGGGCAATGAGCCAGGGCTGTACTCTTCTATGGCCATACACAGAGTCCTTTGGTGAGGGGTTGTTAGTAGCCTACCCACTGAGAGGCATGGCTGTGGGTTTTGGAGTTAACACCCTATTGAAATGCATGGGGTAGCTGAGATGTCTCAGATCCACAGCTGCAGGCTCTCTGTCAACTACAGGCAGGTCAGAAGCACAAGGGCAAGAGTCTTACAGTTTTCATTCATGACAGCCAAAATTCTGGCACAATCGCATAACTCCAAGGCCATACATACAAGCCAACAGTGCCAGCCCTGCTACCCCTCCTCGGGGATTGCTTGCTGGAGTCTCACAAGAACATATGCATTGTTTAGTGACATTATTGCTAATGACAGATACTTCCATTTGGTATGGGACAGTCCCAAACTTTGCAAGCCAGCTTCAGGTGTTCACAGCCCCAGTAGCAGTCACAACCCAAGAGCTATTTGTTTGTGAGAAGGAGAAGTCCCTACAAAACCAGCTTCCTGGTACAAGGGCTTTTTCTTCCCCCTACTTCAGCTGCTGGTCTCTGCACAGTAAATATGCTAAGGGGAGGAGAAAACAGCTGCCTCCTGCCCTACTATTGCCCTGACACAGGTGAAGATGGTGCAGTTATTTTCCTCCCTCAATCCTTTCCAGACCAGTGAGTGTGTGAAAGAATCAAGTGTGGGTGGTGAAGTGTTATGGAGTGGGGAAGGGGGAATGAAGTGTCAGGGACCCTACAAGGCAGAGGGAAAGTGGGTGAGGTGCCCCCTAAAATTATCAGAAAGGTAAGGATTATCTTGCTGCCTGCCTCTACAGAAATGTGGTACAAACAGCTCTTGAATCCTCTGAGCCCACACCAGAAGGACAGAGCAAGTCACCTCACTGAGCTGACAAATACCCCACTATAAGTGGAGAGAGGGTGAAAGTCTGCAGGGACCCCCATGTGTTCAAAGGAGCACTCAGGCCCCTAGATGCTTTACATGCCCCACCTGTAATGGAGTTGCCTTCTCTTCCCTCCCACACTAGCACTAGGCATTTTTGCAGCACCACAGAGGTGGAAAAGAGGGAAAGAATCATCACCAGAAATCAATGTCAAATCAATGATCATCAAAGTTCAGCATTTTATAATAACCTAAAATTCTGCAGGATGACCCCATGTCCCAGCCTATGCTCCTGGGGGGCTCTCCAGGATCCCAGCTTGTCAGGATAGGTGCCTCTCTAAACAAGTCTAAACATTGGCAGTGAGGCTGTTATCATGCAAAGCATGCTTGGGGCTGCACAGTACAGAAAGGAAGTTGCAGCCAGCTCTCCTTCCCCCCCACCCCAAACTCAACATCTGTGATTCAGCACTGGAGGCACCTGGTGGGTGGCCAGATGGCTGATTTACGTGCAGACTTTAACGAAGGCTTCCAGACTCACTGTTAACTCCACAGAACAGGGTTGTTTTCATATCCCTGCATCGTAAGAGCCTGGCGTGCGTTTGCACACATCCCATGACTCAGCTCAGCCTCACCAGCACAGGGAACACTAGGGCTGCCACAAAAGCAAAAGCCAGGAGAGCCAGCGTCTGTCATACCAGCTCACATAAACCTCAGGGGAACTGGCCAAGCCTGCCTCCGGGAACTAGAGACCCAGAGAAAGCCCCTAAAAGAAAGCATTCTGGTGGGATTGATTCCCAGTGGCCTCTTTAGGGCATTGTGCTTCCAACTTCTTAGATCTGAAGAGGCAGCCCTAACCATACTAGCACAGAAGTTCAGGAATGTGGGCTAGTGGTGAGAGCCAGGGCTGGGGGTTTGGGACTCCTGGGTTCTGTTCTGAATGGTTAAGTCACAAAAGTCAGATTAAGCCAACAAACATCCCTACTGGTTTAACTTGTGTGGATCCAGATATGAATGGATCAAGCCCCTAACACAATTCTGTGTCTTGTTTGACAGGGAGGGGCTCAACCCTAGAGCTGAAGGCAGGCAAGGGAGCAGCCTGTGCTCCAGAAATCCAAGGATCCCACATGGTGTCTCTTCACTAAGCTCCGTCTCAGTCAGCAGAGGCCAACTCCTCCATCTGCAGATCAGGGAGGATCATGACCATCCCCACCTGCTGAGGTGAATAGTTAGTTCTTCCCACTTCAGTACCCTCTTCGCATGACTGCCAATTGAAACCAAACAAAACTAGAGAGCTCCCATTATTCTGGGGGAGGAAAGACTACTGCACGCACACACAGACTTTCTGGCAGTAAACTGCAGCCACCTCTGGGGTAGAACTTGGCAGCTCTTCAACACAAACTTTCACTCCTCAATCTGACAAGACATCTGTTAACCTATAGGGACTATGGAGTCAATAGCAAAGCTTGAGGGGGAGAGCTTTCTCAGCAATGAAGTTTCCTCCTAGCAGGTCTCAAGACTAGCACAAAACACACCATCTTCAGAGTTAAATGTAAACCAGCCTCTGTGAAAACCCTCCCAGAAAGCAACCTGGCTACTTGACCCTGAAACAGGCTGATAATCGATGGAGAGGGCACTAAATCATCTGTACTCAGTCATGGCCCAACAGCCACCCTCCCTGCTGCTCAGTCACATACACTTATACCCCATTCTGTCTCCCCTGGTGCAGAGCGTCTCTTCCCACACAGGCTTGCAGTTGATGACTTCTCCTATCACAGTCTGCCTCTCAGTGGGTGCATCTGCACCAGATGCCCACTGCGCAGTCGTTACTGCACAGTCCTTTAGTACTTGCATAACCAAGTACTAAAGGACTGTGCAGTAACTGGCATTACTGCACAGTAGCATCCCAGCACAGTTGCCTAGTGATGCTTACTGTTACTACTGTGCAGTAACATTGCATCACAGTTCATGCCCAATGACGCTACTGTGCAGTAGGAAAGAGCTACTTTGCAGTAAGCGTCTCATATAGACACAGCCAGTGAGAGCTGCTCCCTGCCATCCAAGATCTTAGCCTGCAAGTCTGTGGTAAAAGTTAGAAATTTCATCATGGCAAACTCCTGCCCTTTGGAGAAGACAATTTTACTGATCAACAAGGCACATGATGTAGGTCACATCTGAAGCGCCAGCAGCACCCATCTTGGTTCCCATAGTGATAACCGTGTTCAGTAAATACAGACATATATGAATGAGAAGAACTAAATAATAAATGTTATTGTAGAGCAGTAGGCCACCTCTGCAGACCACTGGTCTCTCCCTATCTAACTACCCTAACTGAGGGACCATCTTTTAATTCCCAACTTACGTAGTTCTCTACATAAGAACATGTCTTTAAATTTTATCACTACAGTTCCCTATCAGCACCTGAGGCTTGATTCTTCTCTGAGGCCTGATTCTTGTCTGCATCTTATGCAGTCACAACTGTACAAAAGACAAACTTGCCCATGCGCTGTCACTGTTTCTGCAGTGCTGGGCCATGATCTTGAGGGAGATAAACAGAGAGAATATGATGAGAGCATCAGTAGCATGTGGCAGGCCAAAGAGAAGCAGGACCCAGCCCTGAGCCATCAGCCCACAGCTGACCACCTGTATCTCATGCAACAGAGGAGTAATGACTTAGCCCCCACCCAAGAGAAATGAGTCAGGAGCTGTCCTGGTAAAGCACTCCCACCAGGATGCTATGTTGGATCCCAACACACTATCCCAAGGGCTTTTACATTTTCCCAGATTTCAGTACAGTCCTGTCTCCCTGGTACACACTGTCTCCTACCTCTCCACAGAAGCAGGATCCTATGGCCCAGCTGGTCATGGCCATGAGGACCATCTTGAGACACCTGTTGCAGAAGCACACCCCTTCCCAGAGCTTTGAGCCTATAGGTATATTTGATAGCATGATAGCTGAAGCAACTTACAAGAAATTCTTCAGTTTTTTTAACATAATTGTTCTTTACTTTACCTAGCACAGGAGGCAAACAGATCTAGACAAAAAATATAAAACACCAGTACACATTGCACTGCCTCAGTTTCCTTCCTGCTCCTGCCCTTAGACTTAGACTTTAGGTTTAGGTCAGGGTCTCTCAGGGAGTCCAGGAGCCTTTTTCTCTTACACATGACTTCTTTTCCAGAACATGGAAACTTTCTCACTTGGAGACACAGCTTTGTGCTCCATTCTTTTCTCCCCCTCTCTGCCTCAGACAGTTGATGAAAGGGCTTTTTTTATTTTTACCTACCAACTCCTTTGTCAGGTAAAGCCCTGATCACTGCTTAGTTATCTCCTCCCTGGGATTCAAGCTTGGGGGAAAAAATAGTTTGCATGAACAGCAACTACCTCTTTATCCAAGGGTGCTTCATTACAATAGAAAAACTATCAAAGTTAAGTGACACTCTGTTGTTGGCCCAGTGTCAGATGTAAGAATTTATTCTGTTACTTCTTGTAGCTATTTAAGTTACTATAAAGACAAAAGGCAGGAGAGAAGGAAGACACACCCTGCATTCTCAGGCAGATGCATATTGAGGGTGAAGTTACATGTTACATTTAGAGCATACTAAGTCTGGGGAGTGTTAAGCAGTGTTAAAGTTAGAATGTGCTGTGAGCAGCCACAAGTTAACGGTAAATACTGCTTCTTCCCTACATGGCTCTGACTTGCCACTAGAGGGCTGGCAAACAGGTGCATGGCTAGGGGCCAGGACCCCGGGGCTCTATCCCTGCTCTGGATGGGGCTAGAAGCAGTGCATCCTGGCATGCTGGAGGACCTTAAATTGCTTATTTTATCTCCATGAAGCAGACTGAAGTTACCCTAACATGAACTAGGTAGCATGGCCTAACATTAACCTTCACCTGAAGTGACATAACTTTGAGACGCCCAGAGGACACTTATCATGAGTTAACAAGTTTTAATGTGCAGACACTCACGTTTCAAGTACCCTTAGTATGGTCTGCATGCAATACGTGACTTCACCGTCATGAGAGTTGCCAGTGGCCTACAGAATTCATAAGCTGCACATGGACAGATTCCCCAGATCACCACAGAAGTATTACACCTGTGTTAGGCGTAGGGAAACAGAGGCACAAAAGTGCCAAAGGTCATGGAGCTAGGATGAGAGATCTATTTTCTTCTATCCCCATGCCCATTACCATGGTAACTGGGCTGCAGGAGACCGTGGCTCTCAACCCTGTGTTCATCCCACACTGAATAGTTATCTACCTTTATCTGGACGTGTCTTTCTTAGAGACCTCCTCTTCACATACCACCACTGCAACGCAGAAGTGAGGCAGTGATCTTAAAGGATCAATATGAGACAGAGCTCAGGACAGGAGTGGTTCAGAGGGACAGCAGGAAAAGGAAGTGGGGAATCTCAGGCGGAAGCCAGGGAAAATGTGGGATTTGGCCTTTTCTACAGGGTGCTCCTGAGTGCCCAGAGCCAAAAGTAGAGTTACCATGGTTCATCCTAAATGGCTTCCCAGCTGCCCTACCTGGAAAACATCCAACTCCACCCAAGGGCTTGAATGTCTGCCACCTTGGCTGAGCTGGTACATAAAACATTAAGCAAGGCCTAGCAGCTGGGATGTAGGTACAGCCAGCACCTTTAAAAAGTCTGGCTGGCTGGCTGGCTGGGAAGCCCATCTAAATACCAGCTGGGTCATGGTTCAGGCTGCAGCTTCCAGACTGTCAGGTGCTATGCAGAGGGCTCCATCTGTAGACAGGAAAAAGTGTCTGTGAGCGAGGCTTAGTCATAGGCAGAAGCTTGCAGCTAGCACCTTGCAAATCAGCCCTCAGTTCCTGTCAAGTAGCACAGTCAGTGCAGGACTCACCCCTGCATCAGAAAGCTCAGATTACTCAGCTGGTGAAGCCCTGGCCCAGTGACCTGGGCCTGCTGGAATGGGTCAGAGATGAGAGAATGGTGTGATGGAAGCACACAGGCCACATCTACATGAGACGCAGACTGTGCAGTAGCTCATGAGTACTGCACAGTAGTGTCGTGTGGCAGGAAGCGTGACACAATGCTACTGCACAGTGGGCACGAGCTACTGTGCAGTCAACATCACAAAAAAAGCCATTCCTATGCACAACTAATGCATAAACAAATACTAAATGACTGTGCAGTAGTGACTGCACAGTCAGCATCTCGTGTAGTCCTGTCCACAGAATACTTCCTCATTGCACTCTGAAAGCTCTTAAACCCGAGTTTCCCTTCTTTAAACAGCTTCCCCTAGAGGGGCTGCTCTCAGCTTCCACTTGTGTCTGACAGGAAGCGGGTAGGATTCCCCTTCCAACCCACTGCCACCCCTTGTTCACCATGTGTATTGCTCACTATTTAGTACACTGCCTGTGGAGAGCAGCAAACTAGAGACCTGCTTCTCCACTGTCTAGAACCTAGACTAGGAATGCCCCTCTTCTGATACAGCAGCTGAGCCAAAACCCGAGCCAATGACCCTTCAACAAATCATAAGGGACATCCTAACTCAAACCCCATAAAAACAGCATGCTCCCAACTGTGCTGGAGACTCTTTGTGCACTTTCTCTCAGCCCCACCAAAAAAGGAAAGGGCAGCAATGTGTTCTGTAGTGCTACCCTGTGCCCTGAATTAGTATGTGATCCTCTCTTCTGAGCTGCTCTGGGTTTGGAGCTGGATGATGTCCAGGGGAGGAAGTGCTGGTATGCATGCACTCTAGTTCCGGTTCTGTCTTCACCAAGCATAGCATTTTTTTATAGGTTGACTTAGTGCAGCTGAACAGAGAGGATGGAAGCAGGGCCCTCTGGTTGGCAGCCCAATCACATAAGGTGGGCACCACAAATGCATTGCTCATAGCTGAGATGGAACCAGTAGAGATATGTCCCTGTCACAGCACTGAACTGGAGGAGGCTTGAGAACTGGAGGAGCCTGGAGGAAGACTGCCTCAGTGAAGTAGACAGTATTTTCTCCTAACCCTCCCAGTGGGAGGACTTATAAGGAAGCAAGGGGAAGTAGGTTATAGAATTAAGCTGCATGTATGAAGCGCTTGAGACTGCAGCCTATCAGATGGATCTCACATGCACTGTCCAGGGGACTGGACTGGATACGTGAAGCCTGTGAGAGCAAGCCCCAGAGGAAGAACTTGTAGGACTGGTCGCCAACTCTAGGTCCGACTGAGATGAGCCAGAACAAATAGACTTCATAGAGGGAACCTTTGTAACCAGGCCCCACAGGTGATGCCATAGCCTCATGACTGTAAGCTATCTGAGGCATGCACAGTCTGTTTGCAGGGTATTTGTATAATGCCTGGCCATGACTAGGGCTCCTTGGCAGTAGTCAGAAAAAAAAAATGATGATACAAGCTATTGAAATGGGCCTTACAGCAGGACAAGTTGTAATGACACAGCTGACAGCAATGGAGGGAATTTTCTGGCTACTGCAGTGACACTTATGAAAGATCCCTCTCTGTCATGGCATCTTACTTGGTATATTTATCTTACTGAACACCTTTATATTTTGTCACAGCGAGCCTAGCTTCACAGGGAAGTCTAGCTTCTGCAGATGTGCTTGGTGTCAGGCTCAACAACCCCCACAGAAAAGGGCCAGTTTTTATTCAACTCTGCCCAGAACCAATGTGTCAGGCTCACTAAGGGCCTTGTTACATGCTACACTGTGAGCTGCACAAATGTTGATCAGCTTAGTGCTAGCTTGCAGTCACACCTTCAGTTTGAGCGGTACATCTTTGGGTAGCAGCTGTGTTATGTGGAACAGGAGCTGAGTTATGTGAATCAAGAGATAATCCTGCTCCGGAGTGGCGTAACTTTGAGCCACATAAACAAGTGCTTTAAGCTACTTAAAAGTGCTAACCTGTGGACAATCCAGGCATTAAGAGCTCCACGAGCCACCCAGAATTAACATGTAACAAAGCCCTCAGGGCCAAGCCAGCACCTTCAGGACCAATGGCTAACAATGTAACAACCCTCAAAGGTATATTGAGGATGGTCTTATCCTGAATCATGCTCTTGTTTATTTAAATCAATGTAGTCATATACCAAACTTTCTAGGACTTAACCCAGTGTCATCATCAGCAAATGTCCCAATACCCAATTACATCTACTACACCAGCACCATCAAAGAGCAGCCTCATGTTCATCACACTGGTAGAGTGGGACTGTTATTTTCCGTTATCCTGTGAGTCAGTAGTGAGCCAATAGGGCATGCAGACTCCGTCCGGTGATTACATGTCTAAGCCTACACATGTCTGTGGGAATAATTAGACAAAGGGCCAGTTTCTGACCTCAGCAATCATCTTCTGGTCTCTCAGCATAGCTTCATCTCAACCCAGACTTCAGTGCCTCTAAAGCAGGTTCTGGGCTTACTGTACCCAGAAGCACAATGGTAGTGCTTGGGGATAGTGCTGTCTGAAGGGAGCTTTGATATCAGAATGATCTCTAATTGCCCAGTGCTCCTGTATGGGGCTAGTGATGGAAGGGATATTAGCTAGGGAAAAAGAAGTTTGGGTGGCACTACTGAAACTATGAGCCCATACTGCACTGTTCAGAACTTCATATCCAAAACCCGTATCTATACAGCCCCAGGTGACCTAGCCATTCACAGCTGCTTGAATCCCAAGTCACTCCCACTTGGACATCCTCAGGTGTGGCAGGACGATAGACTTTCATCTCTAGAGTGTTTAGAAGCCCAGAGTAACAAACAGAAGATACGGTCAACTTTAGTTACTAAAACTACTAGTCTGACCCTAGGAGCCTTGTGGGAGTACTTCAGGTAAATAATATCAGGGATTGCTGGTAGAAACAACACTGCAATTGCCACAAAGAGCTATTGCCCTTTACTTCCCATAGCTCTTTTTCCTTTTACCTCTCCACACCCTCCTCTCTCTCTCTTCTTGTGACAATCCTCTCCCCTATGCTCCTGGGAGAGAGAACACAGATAAAGCTGATAATCATAGAGCTGGGTGATATCAATTTGCTGATACCCAGAAAAGTCTTTTATACATTTCTGAAGATCTGTCTCTAAGGTAAGAGGTGATGCCATGCCAGTCTGGCATCACCTGGCCTGAGACTTAGGGGAGGCTTTCCACACAGTACAGCTTAGGCATGGGAAGATGGACCCTCCAAAGTCTGAGCACTGCAGCAACTGGCCCTCAGCAAATAAATTCTCTAGAGAGACTAGGCAGAGCTTTGTCATGCAGTGGAGCTCATGAGCCTGGGGTTCAGAGAAAATGCTCTCCAAAAGAAGGAAGTATTTCTGAGAAGTGAGAAGCCACAGAATGAGACACAACTGCTGTATGTGAAGTCCTCACATTTTTATCTCTGCGTGCATTTCCCCTTCCCCCCATCCCAGCACTGATGCTAGTTATTTCAAGTCCCTTGAAGTTGGAACACACCTAAATGGTACCAATACAGCTCCCCAGGGAGGCTCCAGTTGTGCATCTCCCACAAGCCCCATTTCCACTCACAGACTTTGCCTGGGGGAGCTGTTATCTGGGACCAAAGAACAACAGACAGCAAATCCAGCGATTGCTGCCTTCTCTTCACAAGAAAGTGCAGTGGGCATGGTGTGACCCTCTGAACCTGCCACCAGGGAGCTCAGGCACATTCAGAGCTATAAGCAACCCCTCCTTCCCTCACCCTTTGAAAAGGTTCCTTCTTCAATGTAAGAACTCCTCACTGATAAAATATATGTGTATGGGGGAAGGTCCTCCACCCATGTATTGGAGGAGTATGTGAAGCACAGCACTGCTGGGAGAAATGATGGGCTTCATGCTCCGAGTTAGAGCTGAGACCCTTTGGCAGGGCTGAGCCGGAAAAGCTGGTCCTGCTGTTACCCCTACTGACTTTGCTTGGGATGCAAGCAGAGACATTCAGTTTCTCAGGCTATTAAAGTGACAACTTTCACCAGCTTTAACTTCCTTTTAGGACACAAAGCACTATAGCAAAATTATCCCTGCACATACTTCTCCAGACACTGAGGAAAAAGCAGTTCATTTTTTGCAGGCTGCTGTTAGAGAAGAGGAGAGTGTTCCAGCCTCCCAGCTCTCCAAAATCTAGCCCTGGTCCCTCCCCCTCCTTCATAGCCCAGGAGAGAGCTCATCAGGCCCAGCTGTCTTCTTGTTCCCACCACCTGGCCAGACGCAGAACATTAACAATGGCTGGCATGAATTACAGCTGGCCTTCATGGGGTCTTTGTACTACTTTAACTGCATCTTCTTAGAAGCTCTGATAGGTAAGGAGGCATTTAGTGCCCCCCTCAACCCCCACGTGGAGGATGGAGTTTTGTTTGCAAACATGTGCGCCTACCAGTATAGCTTAGCCTTGCCATTTAGACTGTCACAGTGCAGTCACTACAAACAGCATATGTAGGTCAATGTGGAGAGTTATATTTGTCTCAATGGGCTGCAGTAATACATCTGCTCCTTTGTCCCGGTGCCAGAAGCAAGCCATCTTCCTCTGCTTACCCTTGGTCCCCTCCCTGCTTCATGAAGACCTGGACCTGGCTAACTCAGCTTTCTGGAAATAGCCAGTTGAAGGCTTCCCTCCTGCTTGTCTGTCAACACGCTAAGCACTCTGCTTTATGGGAGCTTTCTTGATTGCAGGCTCTGACTTGGTACCCTCTGGTAACCTTCTCCTCATTTTTCCTTTTATTCCCTGTTTAATTTGGCTGTAAACCACTGATAAATCCACTTTCTGATTCACCTACCATAGGTCCTGACCAACTCATTTCTGTGGAGGAGGTGAGATCTATTTACTCAGGGAGGCAATGAGGTCATTTTTCCCACTTACATCCGTAATGGAAAATGATGTCAAAAAGGGGAAGAGTGGGTTCAAAACTGTGCTGGCCCAAGAATGAAATTTGTTCAGGCACATCAAGACCAAGCATCTCCTACAGCATCAATTCCCTGCTCTAACCACAAAGCTGTTTGCCCTCCTGGACCTAAATCCCAGAAGTCCTAGCTCCTAGTCCCCTATTATAGCCACTAAACCCTACTTTTTTCTCACCGTTGCGACAGGAACCCAAAATCCCAAATTGCCAGTCCTCTGCTTTCACTTTTAGACCACATTCCCTTCTCAGAGCTGGAAACAGAACACAGGAGCTTTCCTTTAACCACTAGAAACACTGTGTGGGGACACAGGAAATCTTGGTTCATCTACAGAAACAAACAGGCTGTGTGGAGGCTGCTTACAGTCTCAGAATATACATCTAGATCCGTTCACATCCAGTCTTATATACACTACACCAAAGAATGTCCCAGGCAAGGTGTGTGCCCAGCTCATCATCTTAGACCAGTGGTTCTCAACCTTTTTGGACTCAAAGCTCTCCAGTTAGACTTAAGGCACCCCTTGGAAAATGCCAGTTCTTAGTTTTCTCTCTTTTTTTTGGTGACAGAAAAATAATAGAACAAGTCTTCTGTTGCAAAGAACTCAGAAGGATCACATAAAGTCAGAATATTTCTAACACTGTGTATTCCTATTTGAAATGTCTGGGTGAATAATGTTTGCACAGGTAAGAGGGATAACACTGCCTCGCACTCCACAGCACCCTTGAAAGGATATCAAGGCACCCCATGGTGCCATAGCATCCTGGTTGAGAATCAGTGCCTTAGTCATTGTACCTTTTCAATAGAAGGATGGAAAGGATGCAATGCTGAAAGAAGAGTCCTTTGACCTAAACTAGATCTGATGGCCCTCCAGACATTTGTCTTGTAGCAAGCTGGCAGAGGGTAAATTCACATTAGACATCAGGAGGCGCTACTTCACTGTCAGGGCAGCTAGGATCTGGAACCAACTTCCAAGCGAAGTGGTGCTGGCTCCTACCCTGGGGGTCTTTAAGACAAGGCTGGACAATCACCTGCTGGGGTCGTTTGACCCCAGTACTCTTTCCTGCCATGGCAGGGGGTCGGACGTGATGATCTGCTCAGGTCCCTTCTGACCCTACTAACTATGAAACGGTAAGTATTTGTTGGTACCCTTCTGGCACTGGCTTGCTCCAGCACCCCATTTTCTGTATCCCTTTGTGTATTATATTCCATCACGATCTAGTCTTGACCGCATACCCTACTCATCCCTGTCTCTTCACTTAGACAGCCCTAATACTCCATAAGAACCCCACAAATGCAATGGGAACAGCAGCAAGACACTCTATCCAGTCACTTGCTATAGGAATATCTGGGAAGGATCTGGCATGTTTGTTCGTGGGTCTCCATGAGCGCTAAATCATAGAGACAAGTTTGAGTTCAATGAGCATAGTGAGGCCCCTGGCTTTTTCTCTCTTACATGAGCAAATTCAGCTGTCTAGAGCCAGTACCCATGACAGTGAGGTCCAATGAAACATAGTGGCCATGGCCACTAAGAGACAGGGGGTCCTTCAGGTAAGTAGGGTATGTCTCAAGGAGGTGTACACTACATCTGCTACCTGCCACTGTCCATGATAGGCTGCTGAGCTGGATGTCCCTTTGGTCCAACCCCATAAGGCAGTTCTTCTGATTTCAATATCAGCACAGAGACACAGACACTGTCTGGGACCTTACTGTCTACACCCAAAATAATTTGTTCATAGCAACCTGCGTTGCTACGCAGAAAAGCAGCTGCAACTTGCACCAGTTGAAGATTTCTCCAATTCCTTGGCTTCATTCCCGGATATAGAAGTTATAATAATCAAGCTGGGAGGCTGTGATTGCATGGGTCCTGCTGTCTGATCTGCGTATGGTAAGATGGGGGCCATGAGGTGATGTTTGACAAATCAGCTCCACTGGGGCCTGGGGATGTCATAACTGATTTTATCTGTGTGCACATCACCATTTTCAAGAATCTCAGAGAGCAACTCCTCAACATCATTCTTACTGCTAGACTTGGCAGAGGGACTGAGGTGTGGTCTGGAACAACCAGCAGGCTGGGGACAGTCTGTGTAGTGAGGATACGAGGTTTTCCATATGTCATTGCTTCATTGGGCTCTACCTCTTCTGTTCAAAAGCTTCATGTGGCCCTAATTTGCTCATTTGTGGAATAGCTTCTGTTGAGGCCCCAAGAATATGCCCTGCAGCAAGACACCCTTCCCAATGGAGGCTCAGGGAAAGCTAACTTAGACGCCTCTGGCAGCCTCAGCAAGTTGGCATAATTTGTTTTCAAATTTAACACAAGTCACCAAGAGGTCTGGTACCCCAACTTCGCTCTTAGTTGGGTATTAAATTTCATGTATTACACATTGCTTCAAGATCTGTAGTGTGTTGCAGAGTTTGGGTTAAAAATATGGGCAGATCCAAGATTTTGAAAAGGAAATGTAGATAGTGATATGCGTCATCATTTATAAAACAGCAGGCATTTTTCTTCAGTTAAAAATAAACTAGAATCTTTAGTGTGCATTAAGGGCCTAGGATTGTACTGTGTAGTTTCAGACTGAAGCAAAAACAAATTTAACTTCATTGGAATGTGTTAAAAAAAACCACAAAGCGCGCACACACGCACAATCTGCAGGGCTGTGAAACAGAGGCTTCTTTACCAGGAGCAGCTCACAGATGCAGAATTGCTGAACAAAAGATAGCTTGATTGGTGGAGCACCAAAACCATTAAGAGGAGAGGGTCATTAACACCTGGGGAATAAAGAGTTTAGGAAGTATCAGATAGATTATAATGAGCCATGAAACTGAGTGACTTTGTAGTGGGTCATTACTCCCTCAGCCAGGCCAAAGAGCCAGCCTTTCCTCTTTCCTACCTCTGACTAAACAAAATAGCGAAACATTAACCCCCCCCAAAAACAACAACAAAACCAAACCCACCCCTCCCCCACCTCCTGTCTCTCCTATCCACAGCAAAGACTTAACAACCCAGTGCGCCAGTGCTGCCTTTTCAGCTTCCCTCCCTCCCCAGCATCCAGGGCCAGCCCATCCTATTCTGTGGGACCTGCAGCCACAGGGGGCACCACAGGCAAGGGGCCATGCCCCACTTGCCCCCCACCGCCTGCACCATGTTTTCGATGCAGGCAGGGACCCCTTCCCGGCTGAGCAGGGGAGGATCTGCTCCTGCCCCGGCCCCAGCCCTGGCCCTGGGGAGGGAACCCAGGCATCCCCAGCACATGCTGCCCCCATCCTATGCCCTCAGTAGCACAGCCCACATGCACACAGCCCAGCCCCAACTATTTTATTTCAGTGAATTTATACTGCAATTAAATGCAATTTTGATTTTTTGATGGATCAGGGTGATACATAAAGCGGTTCGTTTCTCTGGAGGCCACAAAAATCACAGACACACACTCATTAGATGGCACAAAAGGTGTATTTGCAAATAGGGTCAAAGCAGAGTCAAGAGCTCAGATTACTCCGAACCAACAAAGGAATTTTGCAGGCTGTATTTATCTCCTCCCTCCTGGGCACGTGTGCAGAAACAGGAACTCTTACAGCTCACTTCTGTTTCATACAAGCATACATGCGGTTACATCACTACATACATCCCATGTATAGTATAATTAACTACATAAGTATGCAGGGCGGAGAGGTAAATATGCATCAGCTAATTAAGCATGCTCAGAGAATACTATAGGTCACCAAGAGTTCAAACCCCGCCCCTTTTCAAGGACACAGTCAGTTGCATTCCAGCTTCTGTAATCTGTATGAGAAAGGGTAGGGAGAAGCTGGGGGAGAGTCTGCGATTTAGCATAAGAAAAGCTGTGGCAAGGCTGGGAAAGGAAAAAAGTCCTTGGCAGTGTTTCTTTCTTATCGGGTGCAAGATGCAAGCTGTGCATTTCTAACAATACTCCATTTCAACAATATTGCATTTCTAACAATATTCCCCCCTCAAGATGCTTTCTGCTCCCCATTTTCATTTAGGCAGATCAAGATAATTACGAGGAATTTTTCTGAGTACCATGACTTTTGCTACATTCTGTGCTTTGAGGGGGACTGCTGCAACTTGCATCCCTTCAACTGTGGTGGTTATCAATCTTTCTGAAGCAGGTGTCTTCATCATACGGGGATGATTGTGGAGTGGATGGGTTACATTTCATCCACATGGAGTTTGGGAGCTTAACAGCAGTAGAATTCCATTGACCTGCATACTTGCTGCAATTAAGGGCATAACAGGTAGTGCATGTTCAGACCCATTTCAATGTCCATGTACACTGGCTATGTCCCAAACTCCTCCCTGTACCATTATTGCTAATACAGTACTCTCCTAATGCCACTTGGGAAAGATCCCAGCTGCGGTTCTCATCCCACTCTTGACCAGTACTCTTAATATCCGCCTTATCACTTACCAACCATTTTGGGGCCAAAGGAAAAGCCCTCCAAGGCCACTGTTCTCCGGCCTCTCGGAGTCCCCCACAGGCCCAGCAGTTGGTGAGATTGAAGGTACCTGCAATTCTTTCCATCATGTCAACATACAAATTTGTCCCTGGGGGAGCAATTGGGGGAAGCGGGGATATAGGCTGGCGGCTAGGGCTGCTCAATCCTGCTTCTCTTACTACATAGATAACAACAAGGCATATTAAGATTCCCACCATATTCTCCCTTTCTTGAGATCAAATACAGCCTAAACTTTTTCTTTTTACTTTCTTGTCTAATTTTCTGAACTTTGATTAAGCCGTCTCAGGCGCACTTGGAGATCACCAGTAGGTTCACAGCTCCACTTGCTGGCTTCTTGTTCCGAGGACGACTCAGCTTCCGGAGTGAGTTCGTCCTGGGAGTTGGCGTCCTCTGACGCTCGTGGATGTCGTTTCACACGGGTATGGTGTATCCAACGGTCATGGCCAGCAATCTTTACAGCAGAGTGGGTTGTTAGAAGTACCTGGAAAGGGCCACTCCACCTCTCAGTCAAAGGTTCCTTTTTCCACCGCTGCACCAAGACCCAGTCTCCCAGGCAGAAGTCATGTACCGGTACGTCTAAAGGCAGACGCTGAAAGGAGGCTGCATACCTGTGAAGAGAAGACAAGACAGACTGCAAAGCAATAACGTACATATGAAGCTCGCTATTACCTAATTCAAAAGTTACATTTTCTCGCATCCCAGGGGGTAAGACTCGAGGGGGCTTGCCAAACATATGGCCATATGGCATGGGACAAGGCCTGCCTGGATACTTCCTCCACTTCTCCACCAATAAATGCAGCTTCCTTTGCTGCCGCATCAGCCTTTGCGTTTCCAAGCTTATGCTTTTCCTCAGCAGCCTTCCCATGGGCCCGCACATGAATGACTGCTACCTCTTTAGGCTGGTGGAGTGCCTCTAGTAGCTTGATAATCTGAGGGCCGTTAGCAATTTTATTCCCAGAAGCCGTAATGAAACCCCTTTCTTTCCACAATAGTCCGTGCGCATGGACCGTAGAAAAAGCATAGCGAGAATCAGTGTATACATTAACCCGCCAGCCTGTCCCCAACTGTAATGCTCGGGTGAGCGCAGTGAGTTCCGCAGCCTGTGCCGACCATGAGCTCGGCAATGACTCCCTCCATACTACCTTATCCAAGGTTACCACTGCACATCCTGTTCGTCTTTTTCCATCGATGACAGAGCTGGAGCCGTCTACGATGTATTCAGCATCTGGGTCTTCAATTGGGTCCTCAGCAAGATCAGGCCGCACCTGTGTGGTTTGATTCAGGACCTCAAGGCAGTCATGCGTCGGTTTCCCTGGCTCCAGCAGCAAGGTTGCAGGGTTTAAGGCTGTAGTATGTTTGAAGTAAGTCCTGGATTAGAGAGCAAAAATATTTCATACCGTGATTGTCTGGAGGGGTTGAGAAACTTCCTCCCTCAGTCCCTAGAATCTGGGGAACTCCATGTGGGGTGTGTATTTCCATATCCGCACCCATGACTATCTTCTGGGCTTCTTCAACAACCACTGCTGTGGCTGCCACAGCCCGAAGACAGGCTGGCCACCTGAATGCAACTGGATCTAGAACCTTTGAGTAATATCCCACGGGTCTCCAGGTTGGGCCTGATGGCTGTGTCAGCACCCCTGATGCGACCCCTCGATTCTCATGAATGTACAGTCGATATGGCTTTTTACTATTTGGGATGGCCAGGGCAGGGGGCTGGGTTAATGCTGCCTTAAGCAGATCAAAGGCATGCTGCATTTCTTTATTCCATTTCCATTCAGTGAGACTCTCCTTAGTCAGGGAGTCATACAGTGGTCTAGCCTTCCCACCATAATCTGGTATCCATAGTCGACAGAACCCAGTTAGCCCTAGGAATCCCCGCAGCTCCTTGGGTGACTTAGGTGAGGTTAGACCTTGGATTGCCTGTATGCGATCTGCACTCAGGGCTCTGACTCCTTTTGAGAGCTTATATCCCAAAAATGTAACTTGAGGCTGACATATTTGGGCTTTCTCTCTAGAGACTTTATATCCTTTTTCCCCTAGACTGTTTAGCAGTGACCTGGTGGCTTTCTCGCAGAGTTGCAAGTTTGGGCTTGCAACTAGCAGGTCATCCACATACTGGAGGAGAGTCACTGCGGGGTGTGATCCCTTCCACTCCTCCAAGTCCTTCTGAAGGGCAAGTCCAAAAATATGGGGGGCTGCTATGAATCCTTGTGGAAGAACTGTCCACATGAGTTGGGCTTTATGGAAAGTATCTGGATCCTCCCATTCAAAAGCAAACAATTTTTGACTCTCTTGGTGAAGGGGAATGGAGAAGAAAGCATCTTTCAAATCTAGCACTGAAAATATTTCAGCTTCCCCCGGTACTTGTGCCAAAATCGTGTGTGGGTTCGGGACTACAGGATGGTCTGAAAGGACCTTCTTATTTACTGCTCGCAGGTCTTGGACCAGTCTGTATGAGACCCCATCTGCCTTCGGCACTCCAAGAATGGGGGTATTATATGGTGAGGACCCTTCCACTAGCCATCCGCACTTCTTGTATTTCTCTATTAACGGCTTGAGTCCAGCTCTGGCCGCTTGGCTGAGTGGATACTGCTTTACCCAAACGGGCCCCTCCCCATCCTTGAGTATGATCCTTACCGGGGAGACCGACTTAGCTCATGCAGGGGTTCCATCAGCCCATACCGAAGGGTCTACTCCAGTCATGTGATCTTCAGAACTTACTACAGGGCGCCGGTCCTCCGGGAGAGCCATCTGATAGTTCGAGCTCTGCTTGATAGGTAGCTGGACCACCATCTGGTCATCTCTGAAAAATATCTCAGCTTGCAATTTTGTGAGTAGGTCCCACCCAAGTAGTGCAACCGGGCAACTTGAGAATATACAAAGGAGTGCTCAAGCAAATGGTCCCCCACTTTGGTGAGAAGTGGCTTACAAACAGGGAGTCGGGATTGCGTTCCCTCAATCCCTTCCACAAGTACATGCTGTTCACTAGTTCCTGCACAGGTGGGGTTTTCTGGAATCATTGAAAATGTAGCCCCAGTATCCACCAAGGCTTCAAAGTTTTTGCCACCAACCCTAAGGGTTACCATGGGATCTTCTCGGGCTCCAACCCGAAGGGTAGTGGTCTTAGATCCCCATCCCCTTCATTCTGTGTCCTCACCCTTTTCCTCTGCCCGCATGAGGTGACCTCTTGGTTCACCCTCTCTCTTCTCCTTTAACTTTGGGCATTCCCTCTTCCAGTGTCCTTTCTCCCTGCAGTAAGCACAAACGTCTGCTCCCACTCTTTCTCCTTTCCCTGTCTCACTTCATACAATTTAGGCAGATTAGTAACCCGAGGCACTGCCTTCCCCATTGCTTCCACTATAATCCCCAGATACCGTGCACTCAGCTCTCTTCCTTCTGCAGTATGATTATCCCATCTCGGTTCCTCAACATGGCAGGTATCATGCAAGGTACGACCAGCAGCTCCCTCCGCTTCTACCCTGGCTGCTGCAATGCGCTCTGCCGTCCCCAACACTAATCTCCTCTCCTCCAGGGTCAGGAGGGTTTGGAGCATCATCTGGACATCAGCCCAAGTGGGTCGATGGGTTTGCCCAATAGATCGAAACAGGACCCTCATCTTTTCAGGGTCTTCACAAAAAGAGGGGCTCTGATTCTTCCAGTTAAATAAATCTGAAGTACTAAATGGGGTGTAGACAAAAGTTGCATTGCCCCCCTCTCCGATAACCTCTCGCATCGGGCAATTCAGCACCGGCTGTGATTCTACAGTCTTGCGCAAATAATAGCCCTTATTCCCTGATTCAGATGGGGCACTTGGCTGAGGCTCACGCTCTGAATCATATAGGTATGCTTTGATACGCCGGTGATGGTTTCCCTGAGGGAGGGAGCGGTGGTGCAGAGGGACTGGATCCCAAGGAGGTGTCTGATTCATCCTCGCTACCTGACAGGGTGACCGGAGACCGGGTCCGATACTCAGCCAATTCAGAATTCCCCCCCTCATTAGACTCAGGGAGTACAGGCGGTCCTCCTCGAGTCTTTCCTTTAACAACCATCACATGAGACTTTACTAAGCATTTCTTAATCCAAGGTGGCTGATTTTGAACCACCCACAACCAACAATCGATATAAGGAAATTGATTCCAATATCCGTTCTGCATAACTATTTCATGGATAGCTATCACTTCTTTTACTACAAAGGATCCTTTCGGGGTCCAGTGGACCCCAAATGTTGGCCACTCGAGTTGACAAAACTTAATTAAATCACCCTTTTTCATCATCACTCCATAATCTGCCTGCTTTGCAAATTTACTGAAGTTTTATAATATATAACTTAAAGGCGTATCCGAGTTTTCTACACGGGAGCAACCCGCACCCATATTAATGCCCACAAAAGTGTGCCCAACGCACACCAAATACCAAAAGATCCTAGTTACAGACAGTTCGCAACAAAAACCAGGCCAAAAATCCCCCGGTAAATCGAACACATTTTTGTTCCCGGATCCAGACCAAATTGGGCAAGGGAATTCGTATACTCACTCAGATACCCCAGAGATCTCGATCAGAATGCCAGAATGTGTGTCTGGCGTCCTCAGAAACCAAAAATTTTGCACAGGAGCCTTTAATCTCTTGGGTACCCCGACTCACGTCTCAAACCACCTGGGCGAGCCCAAAAAGGCGGCTTGGTGCGCACTCCCCGTGGTGGCAGAGACGATATTGTCACTGGGCCCCAAGGTGATCCAGAGACGTCCCATCTGGGGTGCCAGATTGATGTATAAAGTGGTTCGTTTCCCTGGAGGCCACAAAAATCACAGACACACACTCATTAGATGGCACAAAAGGTATATTTGCAAATAGGGTCAGAGCAGAGTCAAGAACTCAGATTACTCCGAACCAACAAAGGAATTTTGCAGGCTGTATTTATCTCCTCCCTCCTGGGCACGTGTGCAGAAACAGGAACTCTTACAGCTCACTTCTGTTTCATACAAGCATACATGTGGTTACATCACTACATACATCCCATGTATAGTATAATTAACTACTTAAGTATGCAGGGCGGAGAGGTAAATATGCATCAGCTAATTAAGCATGCTCAGAAACTACTATAGGTCACCAAGAGTTCAAACCCCGCCCCTTTTCAAGGACACAGTCAGTTGCATTCCAGCTTCTGCAATCTGTATGAGAAAGGGTAGGGAGAAGCTGGGGGAGAGTCTGCGATTTAGCATAAGAAAAGCTGTGGCAAGGCTGGGAAAGGAAAAAAGTCCTTGGCAGTGTTTCTTTCTTATCGGGTGCAAGATGCAAGCTGTGCATTTCTAACAATACTCCATTTCTAACAATATTGCATTTCTAACAAGGGAACCCCAAAACTATATCTTGCACGGGGGCCCAAAAAATTGTGGGCCAGCCCTGCCAGCATCACCTCTCTGGGAGCTGGCCCAGAGCTTTTAGGCAGGCAGGCTATTCCTCTCAATCCCAGAGGTTCCCATACTTTTTCTTATTGCATACCTC
The DNA here is from genome assembly GCF_052110815.1 of Crocodylus siamensis. Taxonomy (NCBI): domain Eukaryota; kingdom Metazoa; phylum Chordata; order Crocodylia; family Crocodylidae; genus Crocodylus; species Crocodylus siamensis. Next base: position 153,351,573 of record NC_143395.1, on the reverse strand, counting down.
CTTCCATATTTACCAGCTGGCCATGTACCCATAAAAGCATACATTTTAACTCCTTAAATGACAATTATTAGAATGAAAATTAAATCCACCATTACACAATTTCTCCCCCATACCCCCAGAGATGTCTTGCATTAGATGCATACCACAGTTTGGAAACCCCTGCTCTAACCATCTGCAGCTGGGCTCCAGTCCCTGAGCCATGCACCTTCTTTCACATCGCCCCTTCCAAAAGTAGAACCCGGGATACGCTCTTCCATTTTAAACCCCTCCGCTCCATTCTTAGGAGAAAAGAAGTCTGTATTTCCATGTCCCAGGGCAGTAGTGTTTTGAGAAAAATCAAAAGACTGCTGGAACAGCCACCATTTTGTCAACCAGGGGTTGGCCTCCGGGAGAGCATGAAGCCATATTAAAGAGGCATGGTCAGTGACCAAAAAAGTGGACCACTAGGAGGTAATAACTGAGTGTCTCAACTCCCACTTAAACTACTAGACACGCCTTTTCTATTACAGCATATTTCTGTTCCTGGGGAAGGAGCTTCCTGCTGAGATACAGGATGGGGTGTTCTCAGTCTTCAAACTCCTGGGAGAGAACAGCCCCCAAGCCTTACTCCAAGGCATCCACCTCATGAACTTCTTTGTTAAGTCTGAGCTGCTTGGGACCTGAACACTGCATAGTAGCCATTTTACTGTCCCAAATGCTGCTTCATGCTTGGATGACCACTGGATCCTTAGAGGTGCTCCCTTTCACAGCAGGGCACTTAGTGGGGCCTTGATGGCAGCAAATTGTGGGATGAATCACCTACACTAGCTCACTAACCCTAAAAATTGACTTTACCTGCTGTTTGGTTGCTGGCACTGGAGATTCTACCAGGGCCTTTATTTTGTCCACTAGAGGCCTGATCTTGCCATTGCCCAGTATATCTCCTAGATATCCAGTCTCTGTGCTTCTCAGGTGACATTCAGCAGGGTTAGCCATGACGCCAGCTACTTGTATTGACTGCAGCATCTCTCTCTCCCACTGGGAGGTGTTCTGCCCACATGCTGGCAAATATCACTACATCATCCAGATAGGTGGCCACATATGCCCAGTGTGGCAAAAGTATTTTATCTATTAGACATTGGAAGGTCACGGGGTCCCCCAAGAGGACCAAAAGGTAGAGTCTGAAAGTGCTCAAGTCCTCAGGCTCTTGCAAAGGCTGTAATTTCTCAGGATGCTGGGTCCAGAGGTATTTGCCAATACCTTTTGGTTAAATCCAGGGTAGTTATATACTTTGCATGGCTTATTTCTTCCACCATTTCATCTATTCTGGGCATAGAGTATGCGTCATACTTTGAATCAATACAAAACCAGATGGTGTGATTGGGCTTTAGCAACAAAACAATTGGGGTACTCCACTCACCAGCAGATATCACCCCTATGTCCAGCATCTTCTTAATCTCTTGTTTTACCATTTCCTTCAGCCGTGCTGGAATTCTTCTGCATCGCACTTCCCACTTTGAGGGTAACCAAGTGTTCAGTCAACATCATTCTGCCCAAAATAACTGTAAACACCTCTTTAAATTAGAGTCAGGTTTTTGACCAGAAATAAAGTTTGGTCAATTAAAACAATTTTTTTGACTGATATTTGATTGGTCAACTGCCAATATGTCCTAATAATACACAGAAACAGCACAAATATTCCATGAAGTGTCTGAAAACAATTTTTTAAAAAAAATCATATTTCTATCAAGAAAACTACTGAAAAAAAAAATGTAGGTTTTTTATAAAGTTGCTATAATCTTTGGTTAAAAATATGCAGTTAATTGACAATATTTGACCAGTCAATTGACCAGTTTGCCAGCCCTACTTTAAATTCCTCCAGTAGGCATTTTACTTCAGCCAGATGGTTTGGGATCAAAGCTTCCCCTAGCATAAGGCCAGCCGTAGGATCTGGTGGGGGATCTGCAATACCCAGGCCAGCTCTCAGCAAACGTGTAGAGATCATACAGGCTTCTTGGGCCCTCCTGCCAAGTATTCGGAGCAGGATGCACAATAGTCCTTGATTTCTTGGTATACCCCAGGCCAGGAAAACCTTACCAGCAGTCTGTCCTGGGTCTTTTCCACTCCCAAATGGCCTGCCCACAGTACATCATGGGTTAGTTTCAAACTGTGGCTGTAGCACTGTTTCAGCTCCAATAGTTAAAACCACCAGGTCCCTATGGCCTTGTCTTTTGTCGCTCTCAACAAGAAGTCTTCCTGTAACTCAGAATCAGGGTCCTGGGCTGCTAAGCTTGCATCTACTATGACCACATTGGCCAACCTCAATCAGTCATAAAGAGGAGCATATACCAGGTCTTTCCTTCAATCACAAATGAAATCTAGGCCTTCCCCACCTTCTCCAGTCCACCCTTCCAAGGAGCTCCTGGGGTATCCTGACCGTCCAGATCCTCTAGAGGGCAGTCCAGATTTCACTGAACCCCAATCTCTTTCCTTAAGGATTTCCTCTAGCTTTAGATGTCTTCCTGCCTGACCTGCTGCTGCTCTCATCATGATCTGGGTTGAGGTCCAAGTAGTTCAGGGTCTGAGAAGGGAAATATTTCTGGCTCAGTGCAGCTGGGGTCAGCCTGGCTTCTATTGATTCTTTAAGCCAATCACAACAATTTGGCCATTAAGCCCCAGTCTCACCCCACTACCACTAGGTAAGTTAAATGGCTGCCTGGCTGGGATCTCAGAGAAGAAGGAGGTAGTGACCCCATAAGAGGTTTTTTTAGAAACCCTGCCTGTTTCCTCCACAGTCCAGACTTCCTTGGCCCTGAAACCTGTTGACCTTCCAAGGGATCTAGACAGTCTAATTTCACCCTATGGAGTCCTCTACTTTTCAGGCGGCTTCCTCCAAACTGGACACCCGGTGGCAATGTGAGCTCCTACTGGGAGGATGCTGCAGCACTGCGCTAGAGCCACCAGTTTCACTACTCCTGCAGCTGACCATGAGTCAGGGTTCATTCAGGAGGCGCACAGATCCTTTAATTTCTGAGCCATGGCTTGAGGTAATGCATTCAGGTCCAAAGTTTCCCAATGAAACTTGCAGTGATAGGCCTCCTCTGTGAGACCCAACACAATTAGTATGGCAGCTCTAAGGGTCTTATAATCCTGAGCCAAATCTGCTTCCAAGGCCTGGTAAGCAGCCTGCACTTCCACAGTTAACAGAGGGGCCAGTCTCACAGCCCGCATCCTGTAGGCACCAATAGGCTGCTTTCATTTGCTCAAACATTGCAAGGAAGGCCTCCAGGTCATTAACAGGTCCCATCTCAGTGAATACTCCACCCTCTGGGAACTAGGTGACTCACCAATCTGGGTAGAGGGGGTCTGTCTTGACTCCAAATGGTGCCTCAGAGACTGCTGCAGGTACTACTGCTCCCTCTGAAGCTGCCACTGCTGGAGTTTGAGCTGCTGAAACAGCTGCTTCTGTTGTCAAGGCTGCAGCCCCTCTAGCCATTTCAGCAGGGGTCCTGTCTCCATTACAAGAGTTAACTTAGAATGCCCATGTTCTCCACCCCATGGAGCAGGTTGTTACTCCTTTAGCCAGGCCCAGAAGCCAGACTTCTCTCTTTCCTAACTCAAATTAAACAGAATAGCAAAATATCAACAGACTCCTCCCACCTCTTGCCTCTCCTATCCAAGGCAAGAGTTTCACCCCAGTGCTGTCTTTCTTCTCAGCTTCCCTCCCTCCCCAGCACCATAAGGTCCCTTCCAGTTCTATGATCTCTCTAGGAGCTTTTAAATTCCTCCAGGGCCAGCCAGTCATCCCCATCAGCTGGCCCAGAGTTCCTGGGCAGGTAGGCTATTACTCTCAACCCCCTGCAGGTAGGCTCCATCCCCTGAGCTGTGCACCTTGTCACAGACTCCCTCAGCACTGCCAGACTAGAAATGCTGCTGCCACTTCTAGGCAGTTGATTTTAAACTTTGGCTGAACCAGGAATCAAAGTAGGGTGCAAGTACACCAGTCCACCCCCCTCGGATCCACCCCTGGTTGAAAATGCATCTTTTCTTTTCTAAAGATGTCAGGAAACTGGGGAAGTTGGAGCTTTTGGCAGTGGGTAGTGAATGTCAGAGGAAGACGGCTGGTCCATGCAGAGACTGTTGGGGGTTGTGGGATAAGCAGCAGGTTAATACTCCTACAAAGATCAGCAGTGAATGAATTAATATTGACCTTGATTACCCTCAGGTTCTAGCAGCTCTGATCCACAGGATCCATTACCTGGCAGTGAACTGTGAAGTTTATAGAGCTCAAGGGCTTTTTCAGAAGAAATACTTCCATTTCTGATCAACTTTCTTCCTTGGAGAATCACAGGGGTAACAGATTCTACCACCTCTGGAATGGAATGTCAAATCCCCCTACATGTCTAGGCCTCTCATGGAAAGAGTGCTAGAAAATGGCTCAGCATCTTAGCTTTAGCGAGGCTTAACAACAGTGCTACAGCTATCCTTAAAATATAGGTATGTCTTATTTGCCTCAATGAAAAAGCATAGCCTCCTCCTTCAGAAAGATGTGAATGTTTGTGGTGCCTACTTTCCTGTGAAATACACAGAGAAGGATGTGCTTGAAATAATTAAATAGAACAGACAAACACAGGTTACATAAGAGTTTAGAAAAGTAGAAGAATCCAATATCTACTTGACACCAAAGGGATGACAGCAGGCAAATGATGAAATCAGAGCTTGGCAAAAACAAGCTGTAACAAAAAATGCCTTTGGATCTTTCATAATAAATTATAAAGATCACTGTTTTAGTATTACATTAAAAAAATGGTACCCCCTTTCAACAACTGCTCCTCCAACTCAGGAGGCACCAGTTGCCCATGACCTTAATAGCATGTGTACATGCACCCAGGTAGTGGCACTGGGTTCAGTAAGTCCAGATTTGAACTGCTGAATCATTACCAATGTTTGCTGATACACAGCTTCAAAGTGATTCACAAGGAAATCTTATTTCCTCTGTAAAGACCTACCCACCTCTTGCAACATTTGTCTGTTCCCCTGGCAGTCTTCCCATCCAAGCATTTATTTTTGTTAAAGGTTATGCCTGGGTTAAAGCCGAAAGTATATTCCTATAATCTGTGTTTCTTATTGCCTAGCACATCCATCCTGAAAGTGTGTCTGGACTGTCCTCACTAACTTGCACGTATCCATCAGGGAAAATCCTTGGGGCCTATCCTGAGTTGTACATTTATCTCAGAGAGATTCAGCTGGCGTTTGGGAGTTTCCTGCCCAGTAGCAGGAACCTGACAGGTCTGTGCCAGATCCGATCAGAAATTTTTCTTTCGAAAACGCTATTTCCCTGAAACTGCAAACTTTTTGGCAGTTTCCCAGTAACTCAGTGTCACGTTAGAATATTTCATCTAAATAAGAGAAAGAGAAGGTCAAGACCAATGACAGCTAGGTGAGGTGAATGGGGCAACCAGCCCAGGCATCAACTTGTGGGACAGTGAAAAACAGTGGCTGTTGCTGGCAGCCATGTCATTGCATGACAGCTGGAAGACACCTCTGCTTCTGTGCCCTGTAGGCCTGTGCGAGTAGGCAGCTATTCAATCCAGCTTCAGATCTGGCCACTTTGGATGCCAGCGATCTGATCCAGAGCTCCGGACAGGGTTTCTGCTTTGATCCGGCCGAAGCGGCTTCAAAGCTTCGGAGCCTCCTTGGAGATCCGGCCATAGGGTACAATGGGGAATCAATGAAATACCTATAACTTTGTTGTTTTTTGTCTGATTTGAATGAAACTTGCAGGAGTGGCAGCCTCTGCTGAGAGCATGAAGTCTGCCGAGTTTTAAAAAGATCAGTGCAGGGACATGTTTTGCCTGTCAGCAGCTTGAGGTGCAGTTCCCCCCAAACCCCTGCACCGATATTCTTGAAACTTGGCAGGCTTCATGGCCTCATCAGGGGCCACCACCCCTGAAGTTTTCACACCACTGTGGTGTAACACATATGTGTGACATGAATTTTGCTTTCAGGAATTTGGTGTGCAGTTCCCCCCAAACCCCTGCACCAATCTTCTTGAAACTTGGCAGGCTTCATACTGTCAGCAGAGGCTACCATCTCTGCAGTTTTCACCCACCTGTGGTGTAACACATAGACATGACATGAGTTTTCCTTTCAAGAATTTGGGGTGCAGTTCCTCTCCCCGAACCCCTGCACCGATCTTCTTGAAACTTGGAAGGCTTCATGCTCCCAGCAGGGGCTACCACCTCTGCAATGTTCATGCAAATTGCTAGTGTTTATTCTGTGCTCCCTGTTGCAAGTCACTGTCCCAGAAGGAAAGGATGCATCAAGGAAGTGAACCAGCAACTCTGGCGTTGGTGCCACTGAGAAGGCTTCAGATTCCTTGACCACAGCATGCACTTCAGGGAGAGAGGACTCCTGGGAAGGGATAGCATCCACCTCACAAGGAAAGGTAAGTCTCTGTTCATAGCAAGAATGGCCAATCTTCTGGACAGGGCTTTAAACTAAGACTGCTGGAAGATGTGAATACACAAATTCAGACATGTCCAGGGACCAACATACAAGTAAGCCCAATAGATAGGGACACTGGGAGAGCCACTCTTGAGGGAGCTGAGGGAATAATTCTCCATCAGCAGGTTGGGAAGACGAGGGCCTCAGTAGGAGGACTCAAGTGCCTATCTACTAATGCCAGGAGCATGGGGAACAAGCAGGAGGAGCTAGCCCTCCTACTCTCCAGTGTGCATTATGATCTGGTAGGGATTACAGAGACTCGGTGGGACTCCTGACATGACTGGAGTGTAGCTATAGAAGTCTACATCCTGTATAGAAGGGACCGGGTGGGGAAGAAAGGTGGAGGTATGGCTCTTTATGTGAAAGAGCAGTACACCGCCTTGGAGGCTGACATCAGCTTCAAAAATGGACAGTTTGAAACCCTCTGGGTCAAGTTTCAGGGAGGTGGTGCAGCAAGAAAGACCTAACTGTAGGTGTATACTACAGACCACCAAACCGGGGGGGAACTCGATCTGGAATTCACCCGAGAATTGACTGAGGCTGCATATGCACATGACATGGTTGTCATGGGCGATGGGACATCTCCTGGGAGGAACACTCGGCCAAGCTGGAATGGCCACAATCCTTCCTGACCTGTGTTGAGGAGCTCTTCCTGACCCAGGAGCTGCAAGGGTCCAACCAGAGGTGATGTTCTGCTAGACTCGGTCCTGGCCAAAGGACATGATGTCATGACCGACTTAAATATAGAGGGAAGTTTGGGTGACAGTGACCATGAAACCATCATGTTCACTGTCCAACATAAGGTAGACAAATCGGATAGCAGGAATTAAGTCTTGGACTTCAAATGTAGCAAAACCCCCAGTTTTTCTTTTTTTTAAATACATTCCTTCCCCTTCCCCAACCATTTCTGACTTTATCTCTGCCCTCTCTATCCCTTATAAGTGATTTCAAGTAATACTAGGTAAACTAAGATAAGTTCTTATACTCCTTTATAGTAACATGCCCTTTTATATTGTAAATAGTGTTCTATTATGTTTGTATTGATTTTTACTGTTTTATATTGAATTTATATGATTTAGGCCTATGTCTGTAAAGTAATGTCAAGTTTCCATTTTAAATGTCAAGCCTCCATCTTGTGTCCTCTGCCTTGGCGTAACCTATGTTGTAACTGTGACTCATGTCTAACCAGTCTTAATGTAAATTGGTTCCTGAATGACTGGTAATGAATGTGGTTGCTTGAGGTACAATGGTAGCAGGCCTCTACCGAATGATCAACTCAACGACTGGACCATTGCCTTGCATTGACTCACCCAGGAACCACAGACCTCACCCAGGAACCACAGACCTCAACCAGGAACAGAACAGAACCCCAGCATTTGAAAGACAAAGAACCTACAGAAACCAGCAACCCCACAATTGTGTCCTATCAGACAATGAGGACAGCTGGATCTGCACATAGGCATCTAAGTAGGACTGTCCTTGCCTAGACATGTCCTTCCCATAGGAGACATAGGTAGCCCACCCCTATAAAAGGGGTGGGAGAGTGTGATCTCCTGAGAATGCCCTCTCCATCTGGACCATGCCACCTATCCACCCAGAGGCCTTGCTGGCAACCCCCTCTGGACAACACCTTGCTGGAGAAAACCCCAACTGGCGATCGAGGATCAACTTACAGCCCAGGATAGGTAACTATCATCCACCCTTCTTCCGCAAGCAAAGGACCTGGACTCTGTCCCTACACACTTTAACTTCAATCTCTCCACCAAGCCTTTTTCTCTCCTGCTACCATTGTATGGATATGTGTGTGAGTGCTTGTGTGTGTGTGTGCATAGGAACCAATAACTTTTTGAGCTGTATAGTACATTGCCTGTCTAATAAAACTGATATTCTTGACCCCGAGTCAGTCTCTGTCTTGCTGCAGGCTCCCAATATTCTTTCCTGCCCATGGCAAGGGGGGTCGGACTTGATGATCTACTTAGGTCCCTTCCAACTCTACCATCTATGAATCTAGGAACTAAATCCCCAGGTCTCTGACCTCCCTCTGGGCTTTATTCTTCTTTGCCACTTCTATCTCCCCCAGATCTGGCTTTCTCTTCCTCTCTGCTGACCTCCTTGTCCTGCTCTTTGGTTTCCTAGCTCTAGTCTCCTCTCTGTTCTCGATCTCCTCCCTGATCTCCCTGATCTCTTCCTGCTTGTGTCCCACCATCTTTGCTTTCTCCCAGATCTCTCTCTCTGTCCCCCGGTGTGCCTTGCTGCCTTTGCCTTTTCCCCGATCCAGCTCTCAGCACCTAGAGCTTCTCCAGTTCCCCAGCTGCCTCCACAGCTCCCCCACAGCCTCTCCACCTCCCCTGCAGCCTCTCCAGCTCCCCCGCCACATCCGCGGCTCCCCCACAGCCTCTCCAGCGCCTCCACAGCCTCTCTGGTTCCCCCCAGCATCCTCTCTAGCTCCCCCGCTGCATCTGCAGCTCGCCCGCAGTTTGTCCAGCTCCCTCGCCACATCCATGGCTCCCCATAGCCTCTGCAGCTCCCCTGCAGCCTTTCCAGTTCCCCCCCACTGCAGCCTCTCCAGCTCCCCTGCCATATCCGTGGCTCCCCCACAGCTTCTCCAGCTCCCCCTGCAGCCTCTCTGGTTCCCTCCTGCAGCCTCTCCAGCTCTCCCACCACATCCGCAGCTCCCCAACAGCCTCTCCAGCTCCCCGGCTGCATCCATGGCTCCCCTGCTGCATTCATGGCTCCCCCCGCAACACCTCCAGCTCCTCCACTGCATCTGGAGCTCCCCTGCAGCCTCTGCAGCTCCCCTGCTCAGTCTCTGTGCTAGCTTCTCCCCAACATCACTGCTCCGCTCTGCTGGCTTTCAGCTTTTTTCTTTGATTAGTTTACACTAATTAACCTTAAGTAACCTCAAGCCCCAGTAACCTTAAGTAACCCCAGGGGCCACTTGACCTCAAGTAACCCCAAGCCCCAGTGACCTCGAGTAACCCCAAGGCCACTTGACCTTAAGTAATCCTGTTAGGCTCCAGGAGCGGTGAGAGACGTGCGGGTGAAAGCCTGGTGTGCCCTGCTCCCCCAAAGCCCCCTAGAGGCCCCCCAGCAGCCACAGAGCCCCTCGCTGACCCCCAGCACAGCCAGACGTAACTGGGGCCCATGGTGGAAGGGAGTTAACCCACAGAGAGTAGGAGGAGGCGGCTGAGTGGGAGCTGGGCCGGGTCTTGCCTTGCCCAGGCCCCTACTTGGCCCAGCCCCCAGAGAGCCACAGGACTGGAGCCGCGCAAACAGGCTGAACAAACAGGCACGCTTGTCTGCCAGCACGTGAGTTAGTGTGGAGTTTGCGCAGGAGGGTGCGCTGGAGGGCCCAAGGCCCTGCCTGCGAGCCCCCTAGGGTAGGTAGAGTCAGGCCCAGCTGACCTACCAGCAGCATGCCACGGATGGACCCTCAGGGTCTGCGGCCCCCCACTCTGGCAACTCAGAGATGGCCACCCAAATGGAGCCCATGGATCCAGGCTTCGCGCAGATGGAGCCTTTGGCTCTCGGCTGTGGGAGCTGCCTGTCCTTTTTTCAGGCTCTGGGGCCCGGGAACATGGCCACCTCCCCTTGTGGGGTCTGCTCCCTTTTGGGGTGTCTGGAGTGCCAGCTGAAGGAGCTCCAGACCACAGTCCAGAGACTGTGCGCCATCAGGGACTGTGAGCAGGAGATAGACTCCTACTGCCAGGCCCTTCTCCCCTGGGAGCCAGAGGGTAGACCACGGTCTCCCTCTGGGACAAGGGAGGACTCCGGGACCTCCCACTCTGTCCAGTTAGGGGCATGGACCAAGGTGGTCAAGGGCCCTAAGGCCTGCCGCACCAAGGCCCCTGCCCCGATGGAGCTCAGCAAAAGGTACAAACCTCTTGCAGCCGCAGCCGCAGCCGAGCCTGCTAAGTTGCCAGCTCCTGCAGGCAACACAGGCTCAACTGTAGCTACCGCCCCTGCTCTCCCCAAGACAGAACGCAAAGTGTTTGTTGTGGGAGACTCCATCCTGAGGGGGACTGAAGGGGCAATCTGCCGCCCCGACCCCTTAGTCCAGGAAGTCTGCTGCTTCCCAGGGGCCCACATCCGAGACATTGCGAGAAGATCCCTAAGCTCCTTCAGCCCACAGACCTATTCCATGTTCCTTATTCACGTGGGCACCAATGACATTGCTTGGAGCGCTCCCAGACGGGTCATGAGGTGCTACAGGGATTTGGTAGCAAGGCTAAAGGGTCTGGGGGCACAGGTGGTGTTCTCTTCGATCCTCCCAGCCTCAGGGTATGAGCTGAGGAGGGAGAGGAGGATTCAAGTAGTTAACCAAAGACTACAGCACTGGTGTCATCGGGAAGGCTTTGGCTTCCATGACCACAGCCCGCTCTTTGGCGAGAGAGGCAGCGAGCTGCTGGGAAGAGATGGCCTCTACCTCTCTCCGCTGGGGAGGAGGCTCTTCTCAGCCAGACTGGCTGACCTGCTCCACCGGGCTTTAAACTAAGCCCACTGGGGGACGGGGGGACTACTGCCACTGCTGGCCCGCTGAGCAACCCTTGCAAAGCCAGCAGGCCAAGGCACTTAAGGGAACCCACCCCTGCCCCAGCCCTGGCACAATCTGTGGGCAAAACAAGAGTCCCCAAGGGGACACTTGCCTGCCTGTACACGAATGCCAGAAGCTTGGGGAATAAGCAGGAGGAACTCGTCCTCCTGCTTAACACAAATAATTATGATGTCATAGGGATAACGGAGACCTGGTGGGACTCCACCCATGACTGGACCATGGGTATAGATGGCTATACCCTGTACAGGAGAAACAGAGTAGATGAAAGGGGCAGGAGTGTAGCTGTCTATGTTATGGAAAGCTATTCATCCCTGCAAGCTGATATTGGCAACCATGGTGGACAACTGGAGACCCTCTGGGTTAAAATCCGTGGGGAACACAGCACAGGGGACGCAACGGTGGGAGTCTACTACAGACCTCTCACCCAAAGTCAAAAGCTTGACCAGGAGTTTGCCCAGGAACTGGCTGAGGCCGCATGCTCCAGGACCATGGTTGTCATGGGTGACTTCAGTTACCTGGACATCTCATGGGAGGATCACTCAGCAAAATCTGAGCAGTCACAAAGCTTCCTCTCGTGCGTGGATGACCTCTACCTGACTCAAGAAGTCTATGGGCCAATGAGAGGTAAAGCACTGCTCAACCTGGTACTGGCAACTAGGGATGACCTAATCAGCGACCTAGTGATCAATGGAAAGCTGGGTGACAGCAACCATGGGATCACCTGCACCATCCGCCATAAAGCTGGCAAGTCAGTCAGCAACACTGAAGTCGTTGCCTTCAGGAAAGCCAACTTTGACAAGCTCAGAAGGCTTGTCAGTGAAGCCCTAAGGGACCACGACCCCAGGGGGAGGGGAGTTCAGGAAGAGTGGTTGCTTCTCAAGGAAGCAATCCTCAATGCACAAGTTAATTCGATTCCATCTCGGAGGAAAGGCAGCAAGTGGATCCAGCAACCTACAGACCCATCAGTCTGACCTCTATCTCACGGAAGGTCTTAGAAAAGTTTATTAAAGAGGCCATCCTTAATGGACTAGCTGACACCAACATCCTGAGGGATAGCCAGCACAGGTTTGTTGTGGGTAGGTCTTGCTCGACCAATCTCATTTCCTTTTACAACCAGGTGACCTATCATCTAGACAAGGGACAAGAGATTGATGTCATATATCTTGCCTTCAAAAAAGCCTTCAATCTGGTATCCCATGATGACCTCTTGGCAAAACTGGCCAATTGTGGCCTTGGGTCCACCATGACCTGCTGACTAGGAAATTGGCTCCGTGGTCGGACCCAGAGGGTAGTAATTGATGGAAGTCAATCATCATGGTGCCCTGTGGCCAGTGGGGTCCCCAAAGGCTCTGTCCTTGGACCCATATCGTTCAACATCTTCATTAATGATGTGGACACTGGAGTCAGAAGCAGACTGGCCAAGTTCATCGATGACACCAAACTTTGGGGCAAAGCATCCACACCTGAGGACAGGAAAGCGAAACCTGGACAGGCTCATGAAATGGGCAGATGAGAACCTGATGGTGTTTAATGCTGAAAAATGCAAGGTTCTCCACCTTGGGAAGTAAAACCTGCAGCATCCTTATAGGCTCGGCAGTGCTACGCTGGCTAGCACTATGGAAGAAAGAGATTTGGGGGTCATGATTGACCACAAGATGAACATGAGCCTGCAATGCGATGCTGCGGCTAGTAAAGCGACCAAAACGCTGGCTTGCATCCATAGATGCTTCTCAAGCAAATCCCAGGACGTCATTCTCCCCTTGTACTCAGCCTTGGTGAGGCCACAGCTGGAGTACTGTGTCCAGTTTTGGGCCCCACAATTCAAAAAGGATGTGGAGAAGCTTGAGAGAGTGCAAAGAAGAGCCACACACATAATCAGAGGTCAGGAAAACAGACCTTATGACTACAGGCTGAGAGCCAGGGGGCTCTTTAGCCTGGAAAAGCGCAGGCTCAGGGGCAATCTGATGGCCACCTATAAGTTTATCAGGGGTGACCACCAGTATCTGGGGGAACGATTGTTCACCAGAGTGCCCCAAGGGATGACGAGGTTGAATGGTTATAAACTACTGCAAGACCATTTCAGGCTGGACATAAGGAAGAATTTCTTTACTGTCTGAGCCCCCAAGGTATGGAATAGCCTGCCATCGGAGGTGGTTCAAGCACCTAAATTGAACACCTTCAAGAGAAATTTTGATGCTTATCTTGCTGGGATCTTATGACCCCAGCTGACTTCCTGCCCTTAGGGCAGGGGGATGGACTCAATGATCTTCCGAGGTCCCTTCCAGCCCTGATGTCTATGAAATCTAGGAAAACCCTAAGCATCAAGTTACCCCAATGCCTCCTAGTGTTAACACACAGCCATGAAAGTGCATGTTTGTGTGTTTGTGTATGCATACATGTGGGCGTGAACTCATAGTGGTGTTTGTGTAGTTTGTGTGAATAATTTTGGATCACGCCCTCCTGCTTAACAGCATAATATTGAGATCCCAAGTGTTGATCTGGCACATGTCAAGTCAACATAAAAACGCAAATTTCCAGAAACCTTGGTTACTAGTAGGGCAAGTGCTGCAGGACCAGGGACCGAAGGCGAAAGGTGTGGACAAAGAGTGATTGTTCCTTAAGGACATGATCCTTGAAGCACAAAGGAAGTCCATTCCCACGCAGAGAAAAACTAATAGAAGGGCTAGGTAGCCCTCTTGGCGACCCATGAAAGTCATGGTCCTCTTGAGAAAGAAGAAAGAGGCTTATAAACAATGGAAGCTCGGGGAAGGCCCCAAGAAGGACTATTCCATGATGGCCCACTTTTGCAGGGAACAGATAAGACAGGCTAAAGTGGTGACCAAACTTAGATTAGCAATGGGAATCAAGGATGACAAGAAATCCTTCTTTAGCTACATAGGGAACAGGAGGAAAACAAATGGGAGTGTGGGACATTGCTCAACAACTCAGGAGAGCTGGTTACCGGCACCCAGAAAAAAGCTGAACCCTTGAATGATTACTTCAACTCTCTTTTACCGGAGCAAGGGGAAAACCATGCCAGGTAGAGTAGAGGAAGAGCACGGTAGGAATAATCACCTTCCTACTATTGCCATAGAATTGATGTATGACCAGTTAATAAAATTAGATGTATACAAGTCAGCAGGACTGATGATCGTCATCTGAGAGTGCTGCAGGAGCTGGCCGAAGTCATTGTGGAACCCCTGGCAAAACTCTTCCATAACTTGTGGTGCTCTGGAGAAGTCCCTGAGGACTAGAAGAGGGCCAATGTTGTGTTCATCCACAAGAAAGGCAGCAGGGAGGACCTAGGTAACAACAGGCCAATCAGCCTAACTTCCATCCTAGGGAAAATCCTAGAAAAGTTCATCAAGGAATCTATCTGTGATAAGCTTGCAGAAGATAAGATTCTGAATGACAGCCAGCATGGCTTCATCGTAGGCAGGTTTTGCCTTACCAACCTCATCTCCTTCTATGACCAGATAACTTGCCACCTGGACACGAGAGAACAGGTTGACATTGTATACCTAGACTTCCAAAAGGCCTTTGATCTAGTATCTCACAATGTCCTCACGAGAAAATTAGATGATTGTGGGCTTAATTCTGAGACAATCGGGTGGGCTGCGGAATAGGACCCAGAGAGTTGTAGTGAACAGATCTGTGTCATCCTGGTGAGAAGTGGGCAATGGTGTCCCACAGGAGTCGGTGCTCGGTCCAGTACTTTTCAACATTTTATTAACAATTTGGATGTGGGGGTGAAAAGCTCACTGGCCAAGTTCACAGACAACACCAAGTTATAGGGAAGTGTGGTCACACTTGAAGATAAGTTACAGTTACAGGTGGACCTAGATAGGCTAGCAAGTTGGGCAGATTGGAACCTGATTGGACTTGATGATCTGCGCAGGTACCTTCCAACCCTACCAACTATGAAACTGATGAAGTTCAACACTGAGAAATATAAAGTGCTCCTCCTCAGGACAAGCAACCCCCAACATATCTACAGGCTTGCTGGCACCAAACTGACTAGCACCACGAATAAAAGGGACCTGGGGGTAATAACAGACCACAGCACAAATATGAGCCAGCAGTGCGATGCTGTAGCCAGCAGGGCAAACAATACTCTGGCACGCATCAATCGATGCATCTCCAGCAAAGCCAAGGAGGTGATTCTTCTGCTCTACTCAGCACTGGTGAGACCGCAGCTGGAGCACTGCATCCAGTTCTGGGCACCACACTTTAACAAGGACATGGACAAGCTTGAAAGAGTCCAAAGAAGAGCCACCCGTATGATCAGAGTCTTACAAAGCAAGCCATACAAGGAAAGGCGGAGGGATCTGGGACTCTTCAGTCTGAGGAAAAGAAGGCTGAGAGGGGACCTGGTAGCAGCTTACTGCTACACTAGGGGAGTACATCACGGGCTCGGTGAGCCACTGTTCACCAGGGCATCTGAGGGGAAAACCAGGAGTAATGGCCACAAACTCCTGGAAGACAATTTCAGGCTGAATATTAGGAGAAACTTCTTCACAGCTACAGTGACCAGACTGTGGAATAAGCTCCCTCCAGAGGTGATGCAATCGCCTGCCCTGGAAATCTTCACAAGGAGACTAGCCAGTCACCTTGCTGGGGTCACCTGACCCCAGTGGTCTTTCCTGCCTGGTGCAGGGGGCTGGACCCAGTGATCTTCCAAGGTCCCTTCCAGCCTTACAATATATGAATTTATGAATCTATGAAACAGGAACACACAGAATTTTTTGGATGAGGGATCCTAATAAGGGGCTGCAGTAAAATCTTACTGAGAGCCAGGAGGCTACATCAAGTCTGCATGACCCATTCTGAACTGCACACTGAGTTGTCTCAATAGAAGGTGCCCCCGCACTGCCCAGGCACATCAGCTCCCTGGCCTCATTGTGGACATTCCTGAGAAAGGAAACTCATCACTATGCTTTGCTCACTTCTCATTGCCTCTACTGGCAAAAAAAAAAAGGCTACAAAGCAGCTGAGTCCTCCCTTATGAACTGTCCCAGCACAGGGCAGGTACAGAGCCAACTGTCCCAGCTCTGCCTGCAGAGGGTGTGTATCAGGGACACACAGGAGCTGGGAAGAGGAGGGATGGTCAAAGAATCCCAATTGCCCAACAATTCCAGGTGCTTCTGCTGCCCATACAGACTGTGAAAGGACAGGGCACAAGTGAAGGCAGTCTGTTGTGCACCAATGCAGCTATCAATTCCTTCACCACACCTATCTTTAGGCCATATTTAGACACTGCTGGACTACAGCATTTTTTACAGGTTATCATTTTGCTGCAAAATGAACATGACTCTTCTGCATTGGCTGATTTTATTGCTAACTCCAGGAAAGAGTGAAGGATGAGCTAGCACATTTGAATGAAATAGGAATCCCAAGCCCTCTCCCAGAACAGGAAAACCCAGCTCTGAAGGCTTGCAGCGCTAGGATAAAGGCCATGCACAAAGAGCACCAGTACTCCCGGTAGAAGGGTGCATGGTTCCCAAGATACAAGCATGGAGGGAAAGAGAGAAGGTCATCTGTCTAGCCAGCTGCAGACCAACCAGTTTTCTTAGGAAGTGGAGGAGTCTACACCAAAAGGACAGGAGAGAACTAGGCCTGAATGGAGAGACAGAGAGCCAGGCTTAAGAGGAATCAACTTCTAAGTTCTCACCTAAGGCAAGCCATCACTACAAAAAAAACCAAAACAGCTTTTCCTCCTAGGCACTGCACTGAGCCTACTGCATAAACTTCTCCAGGTACCTGCCTTTGCTCTTCTCCAAACAAGCAAGGAAAAAATTGACCTGCTGTTACCAGATTTGCCTGCTACTTTGGGGTGTGCTCATTTATTAGGGCTAGGGTCTTGGTAATTCTATCAATGTGCTGCTTATGTTACTTGTGTTTCTATACGGAGCTGTATCTCTCCCTTCTGCAAGCCCTCACCCCCAGTGGAGCTATCTTACAGGACTCAGTTCGGTGGGGCTGGGTTCCTCCAGTCTCCAAATCAGTCATACACACAAATACACACAGATTAACGTGACACACCTGACCTGGCCGGGTTGATCAGCATGGACAGGCTGACACCCTCATATGCCAAGAATCAGTTCATCAGAGCAACAATAAACTACAGTCAGACACAAGCACACAGTTAAACAGAATACCTCTGAATCTGGCTGGGTGTCCAGATGACACCCTCATGCGCCAGCATTCAGCTCATTAGGGCACGTCTGAGCCAAACTGGGTCAATCAGCCTGTACAAGCTGATCCCTTTATGTGTTTCAAACTCAGCACGTCCCAATCTTTTAGCCTCTTGATGAGCAGACCCCACAGTATTTCTGGGCTTCACAGGGATCTTTAGCTTAGGTAAAAGGGGCGCTGCTGCAGAGCAAGTGGGGAAAGAGAAAGAAAGAAGGCAAAATATACCCAATTACCACCAGTTTGACTATAAAAGTTATTTATTGCTAAGTAGATGAAATATATATTGACACTAGTAGTAATAGACATGCAAACAAAAAACAAAAACAAACAGTCACAGTATAGCCTGGTTTCACTAAGTATTTGGGGAAACTTAGCTCAAGCTTAACTAATACAGTTCAAGTTCAGAAATCTATGCTTAGAGAGAGAGAAGAGAAAAGAGAGAGAGAGCTGGGATCTCACCAGTCTAAGGCACTCAGGTTGCAGAGCTGGCAGGTCAAAGTTCTCAGCACAATCCTTGAAGGGAGATGATCTGCCTCCTTCAGCCTCTCCAGAAGAAAGCGGGTGGTGTCAGCACACCCTACTGCTTCTTTTTCAGATTTTTATACCCCCAGTTCAGCTTCTTTCAAGCATTCTCAATAGTGTAAATCAAATTGTCTTTTCTATTGACAAGGGGTTATCTGATTGGAACATCTCAGGTACTTGATTGATACTCAGGAAACACCTACTTGGGAGCCAGCTTGACATTCCTATGGATAGCAGATATACTTGATGGGATATCTCCTGGTGTCTTCAGAAACAATAGATTGCAGCATCAGGTTTTGGATTTTTACTAGCTGTGAACAAGCCTCAGCTTAGCATGACTTTTCCAGATCTTACTATAGTCTTTTAACAGACTTCAGGCAATTACTGGAGTGTTCATAACCTGTTGTGGAGAGGACTTCCACCAGTCATTTCGGGAAAAGTATGACAACACTTGTGGACAGGGCTCCAACGGGCTGGATGCTGGGATGAACCCTGTACCATTGTTCAAATGTTGCCCATACCCCCTCTGACTCGGTCTATTGCCTCAGCATTCCCTAACCCGGCAACTGAGTTTTAGCCAATTAAGTTTACATAGGCCTCCCATAGTAGGACCGGGGAATGTACGGCCCGAGATGCCTAATAAACTTACTTTTGCTTAGAGGTGCGTTTGGGGGGGGGGAAGGAAAAGTCCTTTGTAAATCCAGATTAGAACTGGTCTGCTAAACGCTGAGCTGGGTGTGAGGGTTGATTAGCATTTGGAGCACAGATTCCCCATCATGCCGTGCTTCCCTGCTTTGCTGATCCCAGAATTCACTGCAGTCTCTGCTTCAGGCTTTCTGTTCTCCATCTCTGATGTAAACGAGGTTGTCTGTTCCCATCTCAGATGCAAATGAGACCTAGGGCAGTTGTTTCACTTGTCACCCTGATCTGGAGGGTTTTAAGTGTGTCTCTTACTGCATCTTAATCAGTTTCTGTTTAGGTGGGGTGGGATGGCGATTTTTTGTGAGTCAGACAGTCTGTGTCCTGTGTCAGGGTTCCCCAAGAACATGGAGCTGACAGGTAACACTGCTCTGTACCATTAGAGCAATTTTGATGCCCCCTTCCCCACATACCTTCATTCAGGGAACCCCGAGTGGCTGTCATGGCTTCATGCCCCTTTCCTCACATGGAATGCTGCTTTCCAGCCCCATGTGAACGGCACTTGAGCAGTCTCATTCTCTGGGGCCAAGCACACATCCCATCTCTTCATCTTTCTATCATTTCAGCCGAACAAGTTGTGTTTGGGAACTTAATACTACCCACAGAGGTTTAAAGCTTGCTGCACACCTACTTCTCCACACACGGGCCTTGCAACCAAACTGTGACCCTTTGAAGACTGAAAAACAAGACTGAAGTAAATAAAAACAATACACCAGGGATTTTTCTTAGGAAGGAGTGTGTAGAGCTGGTCCACAAACCACATCCTGGTATATCAGCCCTCACTGCTTAAGCACTCCTTATCAGAAGTTGGATTCCAGTGGGACCCGTGGTGCTGCCTGCATTCCAGATCATGCTCTGCCACATCCCGATGAGTATAATAATCCTGACTCTCAGCCAACAACAACAGCCCAGCTGGACAAAAGCTGAATAATTCTCTGTGACTATTTGAACCAGCAGAAGGATATGCCAATGGCAAAATGAAACACTAAAGCCTGATTCTCTCATACCCCACACCTTGTGGAATCACTTGCACTGGCACAAGTTGGGTGCATCAGAGGTTACCCTTCTGGTGTCATGCTTCTACATGCTCTGCATATTCATTTTGCACTAGTGTGCTGTAAATGGCTTCACAAGTTATACGGCAAAAGAGAATCCAAGCTGTGGTCTTGCCTCAGTGGAACTGCTTTGTTACCATTTGTTACATGCAGTACCATGGCAAGGAAGTTTGGCGCCTGGGGCCAAGCCCACAGTGGCAGCCTGCCCTTGCCCCACACGCAGATCTGGGGGGCACATGCCCCCACCATGCTTTCCCAGGAGTGCACGCAGCAGCAGGAGCTGCCTTCCCTGCATCTCCGGGCTACCACAACACGAGCCGCTTGCAGTTCCATCCCGTGCCCCACCCCGGCTGGACAGCACCTGTTGGTGCTCTTTCACTTTGGCACCCGGGGCAGTTGCCCCACTTGCCCACTCCCACCTCCCTTGCTACAACACTGGTTACAGGGTTGTCATTTAATAAACTTCAGTGCTCCAAGAGTTTTCTGCACTGCTCTCAGCTAGCACGTGGCAAAGCAAATTTCCAAGTAAAGAAGGAATTCCCCATAATCAGTTCCTAGCTGACTGTTGGGAGGGAATTTCCAGCACCACCTTTCCTGTTGCAATAATCCTTTTGTGAGCAACAATGTGAGCTTTACTATAGACAGTTTATAGGTCAACAGAAAGTAAAAGTAGAATCTCTTGCCTCTGTACTTGCTCCTGAGCTGCAGATCTGGTCATGTCATAGTCCCCCTGTCTCATGCCATTCCAACCCAGTGATAGTGTCTGCAGTGGCAGAAGGAAAGCAGAAGACAGAAGGGTAGGAACCCTGTGACAGGCATCCCCTCCAAGGTCTGCCCTTCTCAGCCACATCAGGTCTAGTTCCACACACCCCTCAGGCTCCTAACAACCCCACCCCCGAGAACTGCTCATAAATGGTGGCTTCCCCCTCTTTCTTATGTTTCATAGATTTCATAGACATTAGGGCTGGAAGGGACCTCGGGAGATCATCGAGTCCAGCCCCCTGCCCAAAGGGCAGGAAGTCAGCTGGGGTCATAGGATCCCAGCAAGATAAGCATCCAATTTACTTTTGAAGGTGTTCAATGTAGGTGCTTGAACCACCTCCACTGGCAGACTGTTCCAGACCTTGGGGGCTCGGACAGTAAAGAAATTCTTCCTTATGTCCAGCCTGAAACGGTCTTGCAGGAGTTTGTGACCGTTTGACCTCGTCATCCCTTGGGGTGCTCTGGTGAACAGACATTCCCCCAGATCCTGGTGGTCACCCCTGATAAACTTATAGGTGGCCATCAGATCACCCCGAGCCTGCGCTTTTCCAGGCTAAAGAGTCCCATGACTCTCAGCCTGTCATCGTAAGATCTGTTTTCCTGACCTCTGATCATGCGTGTGGCTCTCCTCTGGACTCTCTCAAGCTTCTCCACATCCTTTTTGAATTGTGGAGCCCAAAACTGGACACAGTACTCCAGCTGCGGCCTCACCAAGGCCGAGTACAAGGGGAGAATGACGTCCCGGGATTTGCTCAAGAAGCATCTATGGATGCACGCCAGCATTTTGGTCGCTTTACTAGCCGCAGCATCGCATTGCAGGCTCATGTTCATCTTGTGGTCAATGATGACCCCCAAGTCTCTTTCTTCTGTAGTGCTACCCAACGTAGCACTGCCGAGCCTATAAGGGTGCTGCAGGTTTTTCCTCCCAAGGTGGAGAACCTTGCATTTTTCGGTGTTAAACACCATCAGGTTCTCGTCTGCCCATTTGCTGAGCTTGTCCAGGTCAGCCTGGATCACCCGCCTATCTTCTGGCGTGGATGCTTTGCCCCAAAGTTTGGTGTCATCGGCGAACTTGGCCAGTCCACTCCTGACTCCAATGTCTACATCGTTAATGAAGATGTTGAACAGTATGGGTCCAAGGACAGAGCCTTGACGGACCCCACTGGTCACAGGGCACCACGATGAGTGACTGCCATCAATTACAACCCTCTGGGTCCGACCACGAAGCCAATTTCCCAGCCAGCGGATCGTGATGGAGCCAAGGCCACAACTGGGCAGTTTGGCCAAGAGGTGATCATGGGATACCAGATCAAAAGCTTTTTTGAAGTCAAGATATATGACATCAATCTCTTCTCCCTCCTCCAGGTGATAGGTCACCTGGTCATAGAAGGAAATGAGATTGGTCAAACAAGACCTACCCGCAACAAACCCGTGCTGGCTATCCCTTAGGATGTTAGCCTGGGCCAGTCCATCAAGGATGGCCTCCTTAATAAACTTTTCTAAGATCTTCCCCAGGATAGAAGTCAGGCTAATGGGCCTGTAGTTAGCCGGATCCACTCTCCTCCCTTTCTTGAAGATCGGCACCACATTGGCCTTCTTCCAGTCTTCGGGCACTACACCAGAGCGCCAGGAGTTTTCAAAGATCCGTGCCAGGGGCTGGGCTATGACGCTCGCCAGCTCCTTGAGTACCCTGGGGTGCAGATTGTCAGGGCCGGCTGACTTGAAGGTATCCAGCTTCTCAAGGTGTTCCTTCACGAGGTCAGCATTGATGGAGGGTAGGGGATCCCCCTTACCCAGATTTCCCTGTCCCATAGCAGGCATGGGCATCCCGTGTGACTGATGAAAGACTGACGCAAAGTACCTATTTAATAGGTTGGCTTTTTCCTGGGCGTCAGTTGTCAGTTGCCCCATCTGGTTTAGCAGGGGTCCAACATTGCCCTTGCTTTTCCTCCGGCTCCCCACATATCTGAAAAAGGACTTTTTGTTGTCCTTGATGCCTGAAGCTAGTTGGAGTTCAGCTGCAGCCTTGGCTTTCCTGGTTTGGTCCCTGCAGGACCGGACCAGCGTGGAGTAATCCTCCTTGGAGGTGAATCCTGTCCTCCATCCTTTGTAGGCTTTCCTTTTTAGCCACAGTAGGTCCGCTAGGTCCCTCGAGAGCCAGGGGGGCTGCTGTGCCTTCTTGCTGCCTTTCCTCCGTGTTGGAATAGATTTAGCTTGTGCACTGAGGATCGCTTCCTTGAGAAGCAACCACTCTTCTTGAACTCCCATCTCCCTGGGGTCATCGTCCCTGAGGGCCTGACCGACTAGCTCTTGAGCTTATCAAAGTCGGCTTTTCTGAAGTCAAGGACTTCTGTGTTGCTGACTGACTTGCCAGCTTTACGGCGGATGGTGAAGGTGATCAGCTCGTGGTCGCTGTCACCCAACTTCCCATCAATCACTAGGTTGCCGATTAGGTCGTCCCCCGTAGCCAGTACCAGGTCGAGCAGCGCTTTGCCTCTCGTTGGCCCATAGACTTCTTGAGTCAGGTAGAGGTCATCCACGCACGAGAGAAAGCTTTGCGCCCGCTCAGATTTAGCTGAGTGATCTTCCCACGAGATGTCCGGGTAATTGAAGTCACCCATGACAACCAAGGTCCTGGAGCAAGCGGCCTCAGTCAGTTCCCGGGCGAACTCCTGTTTATTCAGCTTGCTCCCTTGCTCATGTTTTAGCAGCCCAGTTTTCTTGGGCCTCTAAGGCTGCCAATCTTGCCCATACTATCTCAATTTCTGAGACAGAGGAAAATCCTGCTACAAGACAGGGAATGATTGCAGGAATCAGACCCTCCTAGCAGGAAATGATGCTCAGAGTCCAGGCAATCAGATACCATCAAGGTGTTCAGACAGGGCTATGGGCAATCTGAAAACTGGTAGGTAGGTTAGGTAGATAGTTAGACAGATAGTGGTGGACTTACAGACACAGCCCAGCTCAAACAGGCTCGGAAAATCTTCTTTTCAATTGGTGGAGCCTGTCACCAGTCAGGTAAGGGTTAGGCAGACCTGGCCCTACCCCTCACATGGAGCGGGGGCAAAGAGCCTCCCAGACCTGATTGAAGCCTGCATCCTGCAGGTCCAGCAAGCCTTTGGAGGCAGAGACTCTGGACTGAATAAAAGTTGCTGCATGCCCAGAATGCAGCAGACACGGCGAGGGACTCAAGAAGAGTGAAGCCAAAAAAAGCTGGGAAGAGCTGCCCCAGCAGGCGATAGCCCCAGGGTCCTGAAGACGCCACCGGAGGAAACACCACAGGAGCCCGGCCCTGGGGGCAGGGAGAGCCTGCTGGGTCCCTCACCCAGTTCTGAACCCAGTGCATGCGGCCAACCCTGGGAGCTGCACCAGTCAGTTCGGGTCCCAGGATAGTTGGTACAAATAGTGCATGGGGCCACTGGATGGTGGCTCAGGTCCGCTACCCTCAGCATGCAGCCGAGGACTCGGTGCATGCAGCAGTACACGGCATCCCAAACCCTGGGAACTGCGCCAGGCCACTCGGGTTTGCAACCCCTCCCCAGTGTGTGTCCAGGCACCCAGAAGGCATCAGCAAGGTGCAACAGAGAACCAGCAGTCCAGGTTTCAGGACCCTCAAGAGGCGCCCCAAGCCCCAGTGGAAGGCAGAAGGCAGGGTCCTGGGTGGCCCCAACAAGGCACCCACGGCTCCAGGAGCCTGCCCAGCCTGCTCCTTGGATCAGTGAGTACCCAGGAAATGGGTCCCCACAGGGGAGGAAGCCCTGAAAGGAGGGTCCCAAGGGATTAGGGACCAAGTGGGGCCCATCTGGGACTGAGGGAGTACTGGGACCCTCCTCCCCCTAGGAGGGTGCCAGGGTTTGGCACCCTAGGGGAACACCCAATAGTCTCAGCCATGTGGGTACCCGGAGGCGGGAAAAGACTTGAGCTTCCCATTTTGTGGATAGATAGATATCCTTCAGTGTGGCCTGGGTTATGTCAGCAAGTTGAGGTTTATTTGTATCTAATAGTTGTTACTGTTCTGGCCTGAATTTATCTATTGATGTCTGTGTTTATCTGTCTAGCTATATTTACCTGTTGCTGTTGCACATATTTATCAGTACTTGTTTATAAATCTGTAAATGTCTGTATCAGTTGTATATTAATAGCTATCTTTTAAGGTTCCCTGTAAATATTAATTAAATCTGTATATAATTAAGCTATGCCTGGTCCTGGCCTGACCCTACAGGGAACAGAGGGAACTGGTCAGTATTTTACAGATCCCTCTCACAGCACTTCTGCCTAGCTACCTATGTCTTCTATTTGGAGGGGGGAGCACATTGTTGGGTGCACCAAGGTTACATTTTTGGGGCTCGTCCAGGATTTGTTAGCAGGCAATTTGATATTGTAAAATACTGTGTCTCCCTGTAGAGAGCCAGAAAGGGAATCATGTCAGATCCTGGGAGTCCTCAACAATCTGGGGGAAAGGATGGGCAAGGATCCCCTGAGCAAGGAGGGGCGACAGCCTCCCCCACTGTTACCTCTAAATGGATTTTGGCTTTACAGGAAGTCATCAGGGTAGTGGTAAATTCTTCAAATGACCAAGCTGCGTATAAAAAACTAGGAACTTCTCAGGATATCTCCTAGTCCCTGCAGGAGAGGAAGGGTTTGAGGCCTGGACTGCCCACGTACAGGAAATCTGATGATGTGGCAGATACCAGACAAAGAGAAGTGTTGGCGTCTTCTTGACATACTGTGGGAGCCTGCCTTTGGAGTCATCCATACTGCTAAGCTCTAAATGATATGTTTGGACAGCCGTCCCAGAGCGGGGGAGCATAGTAGGAACTGCTTAGCATGTTCCAACACAAAGACGAGGCTGTGTCCTCATATTTGTGATGCTAGGAGCAGGTGTGGCAGAGGGTGGTTGCACAAGGGGCTATTAGCCCAAGCAAGGTGGACCATGTGAGGCTCTGGCAGGTCCAAACAGGGGGCCAATACAGCCTGACCCTTGTTAGGGATCTGAATCCGGCTGATCAAAAAAACAACCCTCCTGGGTTCAGCCAGTTAGTGAAAGAAATGAGGGAGGAGGAGATCCTTCACCTCCAGCATGCCATGTGGGTCCAGGAGGGAGCCTCCCCAAATCAAGAACCTGTTAGTCAGGTAATGGCGGTGACCCCACAAGAATAGGATGCCCAGAGTTTCAAGAAGAGTCCGCCCTGCCAGTGTTGGCAGCCACAGTCTCCAGTGCTCCTCCTCAAAGGCATCCTTGGCCAGTGCACGATCTCCAGTGCTCCTCCTCAAAGGCATCCAAAGCTGGAACTAGGATGCTGGGAATCTGTTATAAATGTGGGGAATACAGGGACTTAGCCCAAGAGTGTACATGGCTGGACAACCCAGACCTAATTTTTCAGAGGCTAAGGGCCCAATGGGGTAGGATACAAGGGATGGATGGAGAAGGAGAGTCAGCTCTGCCCCAGAGCCTGTCAGACTCCCAAGCCCTGGTCCCAAACTCACTGCCCGAAGGACTAATAGGCCCTAGGACAGAGGTTCCCAGTAGCAGTAAATGGCCAAAGGTGTGCGGCCATTCTGGATCATGGGTCACAAGCAAGGTTCCCTCTAAGCTGTGTGCATGCATGGCTGCACACAATAAAAAGTCTTTCCACGTAGTAACTTTTTAATGCTGCGCATCCACCAGGAGAGGAGCTGGGCTGTGGCAACTTGTAAACTTCGGGCACGGATCGTGGTGGAGGCACCAGGGCCAGTGCGGGACACTTACCGGCAATAAGTTCTGAGTTCTCACTCCTCTGCTCCAGTGAGCTTCACCCCGAGCCCGGCGCCATGCATCTCCTCACTTCCCAAGGTGAGGTGGAGGCGAGAATGGAGGCTGGGGCTGGGGCAGAGCTGAGTACCATGTGTAGGTATATTGTCATACAGAGGAGTCAACATAGCCAGCATCTTAAAGAGCACCCAGGACCAGTCTAGATTTTAGGTAAAACTCCATTTACTCTGGTTTCATACAAACTTAACTGAAAATCAGAATCTGGCCCACCCTCCTCTACATAAAATCTTTGCCCTCATATTCAGAAAGCCATCAGCCCACTTATGGTCTTTCTCAGGTCTTTGCAACAGAAAAACTCCTCTATTGTTTTTTGCTGGGATACAATGTATAGGCTAGCTATTAAGCTTCAGTTAGTTCTCTGTGTAAGTTAGCTATTGAGCTTCAGTTAGTTACCTGCTTTAGTGCTGTTTTGGTTGCACAACACTGTGCTTGGTCTCCCTGCAGTTTATGGGCATGTACAGAGAAACACAGCAACTTGCTTAAATTGCATCCAGTTTGGGCACTAGCTTGATTAAAGTGGGCATGATTCTACCATGCACCATACAGCGTTGCTTTTTCTATCTGGGTGTTATACTGTGGGGTGGACCAAAGCGGCATGCACTGAAAGGGGGAGGTGGGACCAATTTGGGAACGGGCCAAAGCAGCACGCTCACAGACCAAAGCGGTGCACTCACAGACCAAAGCGGCGCACTCATGGGCCGAAGCGGCGCACTCACGGGCTGAAGCGGTGCTGTCGTGGATTGCTACACCTTAGAGGGAACATTGGTCACAAGTGACCATCGTATTTGAGTCCTTCTATAAAAAACACCTTCAGCACATGGTGTTGCATCCTCTTACTGCGCTGGGTCTATGTGGGCTTAGTCACAACCCATACTCATACCATGAGTACTTAAGAAATTCATATTAAGTTCCCCGCGTCTGTGGCTGGGGTGGAGGAGGAGGTGAACTCCATTGCCATAGTGTGCCCTGACCCAGGTTGGATGAAGGGGGCCTCCCTCCTCATTGGGACTGACTTCAGTATATTCCAAGTCCTGGCCCGTTATTGTAGGCAACAGACTGGTCCGGACTATCAAAAGCAATTACCAATGCACACTGTATGTTCTGAGGCCTATGACCAGTGGGAAAGGAAGGGTATGGGGAATAGACCTGTGCGAAGTGGCTAGTATTTCCTTCGGATTTGGACAATTTGGGAGACAGTGATTAGATTTGGTGATTTGAATCACTGTGCCGAACAGGGCCTATCACAGTGGGGGCCAGGATGGCCATTTGGCCCGGGCCTCTCATTCACGGATGGCCTCAAATGTAGACTTTTGACGTTACCTCCAAATGAGGTTATACATACAGACACACAGATACACTGACAGGATTGAAAGAAGAAGACGTTCATCATACAACTTTAAACTTGTGTCCCATTACTGGGCCACACTGCCTGTAGTGCACTATGAATTAATATTTTTTTAAAAATACCAGGAGCCTCAAAAAATGGAAGTGGCCTGGGCCTCTCTTGACCTCTGAGAGGGCATGGTGACAAATTGATTCACCTGAATCTGATTCAGAGATTCAGCTACTGGCAAATCTCTGAATCTCCAAATCAGCCAGGCCCATCCCTGCCAGCTCGCCAATGGCTGCCTTGCCTGCCCCAGCTCCCGGCTCTTTAAAGAAAAAAAGGCCTGACTCAGTGGGTGCTGCCAGGTGGGGGGCCCCCCAGTGCTCCATGCTGCATGGGGGGCTCTGCATGAGCCCCTACCCCCACTCTGCTGTCCCACCCTACCCCCCCATGGCTGCCCTGCCCACCGCAGCTCCGGCTCTTTAAGAAAAAAAAAAAACCAGGAAAAATCCTGGACTCACCCTTCCTGCAGGTAAGGGGCAATCCCGGCTGCCCTGCACCACATGGAGGGGGCTCTGCACAAGTCCCCCGAAGCCCAGAGGCCACTGCAGGAGCAGTGAGTCCCAGAGTTTTTTTCCATTTTTTTTTTCTTAAAGGGCTGGAGTCACAGTGGACATGGCAGCCATGGGGGGGTGGGGCTGAGGAAGTGGATGGGCATCAGGGAGCCTCATGCAGAGCCCCCCCATGCGGTGTGGGGCAGCAGGGATCGCCCCCTCCCCCCCACCCAGCAGCACCTGGTGGACACTGGGGCTTTTCTTTAAAGGGCTGGGAGCTGGCGCAGTCAGGGCAGCCATAGCGGGGGATGGGGATGCAAGCAGGGGATGGGAGCTGGTAGGGGTCCCCCCATGGTCCCCCCCCCCAATACTTACCAGCTCCAAGTCCGGCTGCAGCTCCCTGCTGCAGCCACCGGGGACTGCCCAAATTGTAAAAGCTCTCTGAATTTTTTCCAAAGATCCAGAGAGCTTTGAATAGGTTCAGACCTTTTAATTGGTCCCTTGATTCGATTCAGATTTGGAGATTTGGCCACCGAATCGGACCGAATCTCCTCCAAATCGAATCACCACCCGAAGCTTAGCACAGTCCTAATGGGGAAATCCCCCCAGATACTGGGAGCTTTGCATTTCTCCAGAGTGGCCCTCCAGAAGATCCCTGCCCAATGCCAGTGGGCCCTACCCACTACATGCAGGTTGTGGGGGAGGAGCCCCAGCAGCTGGGGCCTGTTGTGGTGGAGACTCTCCCTGGAAAAGGGGGATTAGGAACTTTGAGAGTCCCTGATGGAGTATTCGAGGCTCAAGAATTGAAAGAGGAGCAGGTCACTGTAGTGGTGTTAAATCCTTCCCTAAGACATGTACTGGAGCACCCAGGGCAAAAAGTGGCCACTGTACGGGAGGCAGATGTGATGAATCTGGTAAAAAGGGATAGTGCCCTGCACATTGAGCTGAACTGGTTTTTCTTTGGGGATTCCCCCGCACCTGAGGAATGGAAGGCCCAATTACAGAAAAAACTCCAGGACTAGGCCAATGTATTTTCCCTGCATGACTGGGATGTAGGATAGGTGAAAGGAGTTGAGCACCAGATATGCCTTAGCAATCCCAGACCCTCCCATGAAAGGTCACGTCGCATACCGCTGGCCAAGATGGGAGAGGTCCAGCGCCATCTGCAGGAGCTCCTTGACCACAAAATCATCGCAGAATCTAAAAATACCTACGCCTCGCCAATTGTGATCGTGCACAAAAAGAATGGGAATCTGCAGATGTGCATCGACTACCATGTATTGAATGCCTGCACGGTGGTCAAGCAATACACTTTCCTTCAGGTGCAAGAGGCCCTGGACTGTCTTGGGGGCAGCAAATGGTTCACCATTCTGGACCTCT
The DNA here is from genome assembly GCF_052110815.1 of Crocodylus siamensis. Lineage (NCBI taxonomy): Eukaryota > Metazoa > Chordata > Crocodylia > Crocodylidae > Crocodylus > Crocodylus siamensis. Next base: position 153,322,226 of record NC_143395.1, on the reverse strand, counting down.
GCAGTGGGTAGTACCAGATCCCATTGAGAGGCAGATAAAGAGAAAATCGCCTTCATCTGCCCACTGAGGTTTTTCTAGTTTGAGTGCATGCCACGGGGCATTTCAGAGACCCTGACCACGTTTCAGCACTTAATGGAGAAAGTGGTCAGAGATACGCATCTAACCCAGGTGCAAGGGTATTTGGAAGACCTCATAGTGTTTAGGAAAACCCTTGAGGAGCATGACAAATAGCTTCTCCATGTGTCTTGAAGCTGCTGGGCTTAAGTTGGCGCTTGACAAGTGCAAATTCTGACAGTCTTCTGTCAAATATGTGGGACACATCGTATCCCAAAACGGAGTTAGCACTGACTCAAAAAAGGTCAAGACCATGTCTTTCCCAGTATTTTACAGGGAACTTAAAATATTTCTAGGGTTTGCAGGGTTTTACAGGAGATTTGACCTGGACTATGCAGCCATCATGAGGCCCCTGAACCAACTCACCCAAGGGTATCAAATAGGGAAGTCTTCTAAGAAGCGGAGGGCCCAGGACCTGGCCCAAGAGGTTCAGAAGGTGCACAGCCCCACAGAGCCTTTCAGGTTGTGGTGGGGCACTCAGTGTGAGGATGCATTCTGCAAAATCATCTGGCACCTTACAAAAGCACCCGTGTTGGTGTGTCCTGACTCAAATTGCCCATTCATTCTGCACACAGACACCAGTCTATCGGGGCTGGAGGCCATCCTGTATCAACTACATGAAAGATGGCAATGCTCAGTAGCTTACGCTAGTCAAAGTTTGGCACCCACTGAGACCCAATACCCAGCACACAAGATTGAGTTCCTGGCTCTTAAGTGGGCTGTCACTAAGAAGTTCAGGGACTACTTGTATGGAACCATGTTCCAAGTATGGACCGATAACAATCCCTTGACTTGCATACTGACCAGTAGGGCTATGCAAAATTTCACCAGCTGTTTTGTTTCAATGCTGTTTCTACTCATTTCGAGCCTGAAACAGCGAAATCAAAATGAAATGAAGGGCTTCAAAACAGCCTCAAAACGAAATGAGGGCAGTCAAAACATTTTGAAAGTTTCAAAATGTTTTGAGTTTTGAAGCTAAAGCTAGACTTGCCTACAGGGAAACAGAAAGTAAGGAGAGGGAGGGAGAAGCAGAGGGAAGGACTGCTTTGACACTGACTATGTAGCTGGCCAGTGACTATGTCGTGTAGAGGCCCCAGCACCAGTGAGGGCAAGCCTTAACACACAGTTACACGTCATGAGTTTTGCTTGTCAGCAGCCTGAGGTGCTTTTTCCCAGAAACCCCTGCACCTATCTCCTTGAAAGCTGGCAGGCTTCTCTGCTGGCAGCGCGGTCTGCCGGCAGAGAAGGCACTGTGGGTGACATGAGACCCGCACCTGGGAGTCCAGAGCCTGACCACAGTCCTCGCCCTAGACATGACCGTGGGCCTGTAAGGCAGTTTACTTCCGATGCCCCTGTGATACTGCCTCACGGGTCCAGTGAGAGTTGGGCTTGAGGAAGTGCCCTTCACTGGGGATGGTGCAGATTCCCACAGAGGAGAGTGTGGCAGAATTACCGACACAGCCCGGCTTGAATGGGCTCGGAAAATCTTCTTTTCGATTGGTGGAGCCCATCCAGCAATCAGGTACGGTCTGGGTAAGGCTGACCCTACCCCTCACACAGAGCAGGGGCAAAGAGCTTCCTGGACCTGACTGAAGCCTGCATCCTGCAGGTCCAGCAAGCCTTTGGAGGCAGAGCCTCCGGAGTAATTAAAAGTTGCTGCGTGCCCAGAACACAGCAGACACTCAAGAAGAGTGGAGCCAAGAAAAGCTGGGGACAGTTGCTCCAGTGGGCGACAGCCCTAGGCTCCTGAAGACACCACTGGAAAAGCCACCACTGGAGCCCTCCCTGGAAGCAGGGAGAGCACAAGGCAGCTCAGATCCCAGGATACTCGGTGCACATAGTGGTGCACAGGGCCACCAGACCCTGGGAGCTGCACGTGGTAGCTCAGGTCCACCACCCTCGGCGTGCAGCCAAGAACTCGGTGCACGCAGCAGTGCACAGTGTCCCAACCCTGGGAATGGTGCTAGGCCACTCAGGTTTCCAACCCCTCCCTGGCATGAGGCCAGGCACCCAGAAGGCGAGGTGCAACGGTGGACCAGTGGTCCAGGTTTCAGGACCCTCATGAGGCGCCCCAAGCCCCAGTGGAAGGCAGAAGGCAGGGCCCTGAGCAGTCCCGACAAGGCACCCATGGCTCCAGGAGCCTGCCCAGCCTGCTCCTTGGATCAGTGAGTACCCAGGAAATGGGTCCCCACAGGGGAGGAAGCCCTGAAAGGGGGATCCCAAGGGATTAGGGACCAGGTGGGGCCCATATGGGGCTAAGTGAGTACTGGGACCCTCCTCCCCCTAGGAGGGTGCCAGGGTTTGGCACCCTAGGGGAACACCCAGTAGTCTCAGCCACGTGGGTCCCTGGAGGTGAGGGAAAGATCTGCGTGTCCCATTTTGTGGATAGATAGATATCCTTCAGTGTGGCCTGGGTTATGTCAGCAAGTTGAAGTTTATTTGTATCTAATTGTTGTTATTGTTCTTGCCTGAACTTATCTGTCGATGCCTGTGTTTATCTGTCTAGCTATATTTACCTGTTGCTGTTGCACATATTTATCAATACTTTTTTATAAATCTGTAAATGTCTGTATCAGTTGTATATTAATAGCTATCTTTTAAGGTTCCCTGTAAACACTAATAAATCTGTATATAGTTAAACTATGCCTGGTCCTGGCCTGACTCTATAGGGAATAGAGGGAACTGGACAGTATTTTACAGATCCCTCTCAGAGCACTTCTGCCTAACTACCTATGTCTTCTATTTAAAGGGGGAAGCACGTAGTTAGGTGCGCCCAGGTTACAGAGAGATCAGATTAGATAGATAGATTAGATAGATCTTTCCCTCATTCATAGATTTCATAGACATTAGGGCTGGAAGGGACCTCGGGAGATCATCGAGTCCAGCCCCCTGCCCAAAGGGCAGGAAGTCAGCTGGGGTCATAGGATCCCAGCAAGATAAGCATCCAATTTGCTCTTGAAGGTGTTCAATATAGGTGCTTGAACCACCTCCGCTGGCAGACTGTTCCAGACCTTGGGGGCTCGGACAGTAAAGAAATTCTTCCTTATGTCCAGCCTGAAACGGTCTTGCAGGAGTTTGTGACCGTTTGACCTAGTCATCCCTTGGGGCACTCTGGTGAACAAACATTCCCCCAGATCCTGGTGGCCACCCCTGATAGACTTATAGGTGGCCATCAGATCACCCCTGAGCCTACGCTTTTCCAGGCTAAAGAGTCCCATGGCTCTCAGCCTGTCATTGTAAGATCTGTTTTCCTGACCTCTGATCATGCGCGTGGCTCTCCTCTGGACTCTCTCAAGCTTCTCCACATCCTTTTTGAATTGTGGAGCCCAAAACTGGACACAGTACTCCAGCTGCGGCCTCACCAAGACCGAGTACAAGGGGAGAATGATGTCCCGGGATTTGCTCGAGAAGCATCTATGGATGCACGCCAGCATTTTGGTCGCTTTACTAGCCGCAGCATCGCATTGCAGGCTCATGTTCATCTTGTGGTCAATCATGACCCCCAAGTCTTTTTCTTCTGTAGTGCTAACCAACGTAGCACTGCCGAGCCTATAAGGGTGCTGCAGGTTTTTCCTCCCAAGGTGGAGAACCTTGCATTTTTCGGTGTTAAACACCATCAGGTTCTCGTCTGCCCATTTGCTGAGCTTGTCCAGGTCAGCCTGGATCACCCGCCTATCCTGTGGCGTGCATGCTTTGCCCCAAAGTTTGGTGTCATCGGCGAACTTGGCCAGTCCACTCCTGACTCCAATGTCCACATCGTTAATGAAGATGTTGAACAGTATGGGTCCCAGGACAGAGCCTTGAGGGACCCCACTGGTCACAGGGCACCATGATGAGTGACTGCCATCAATTACAACCCTCTGGGTCCGACCACGAAGCCAATTTCCCAGCCAGCGGATCGTGGTGAAGCCAAGGCCACAACTGGGCAGTTTGGCCAAGAGGTGATCATGGGATACCAGATCAAAAGCTTTTTTGAAGTCAAGATATATGACATCAATCTCTTCTCCCTTGTCCAGGTGATAGGTCACCTGGTCATAGAAGGAAATGAGATTGGTCAAACAAGATCTACCCGCTCTGCCCAGTCAGGGGCATGGACCAAGGTGGTCAAGGGCCCCAAGGCCCGCCGCACCAAGGCCCCTGCCCCGCCGGAGCTTAGCAACAGGTTCGCACCTCTTGCAGCCCCAGCAGAGCCCACGCAGTTGCCAGCTCCCGCAGGCAACCCAGGCTCGACCGCAGCTACTGGCCCCACTCTCCCCAAGACAAAGCATAAGGTGTTTGTTGTGGGAGACTCCATCCTGCGGGGCACTGAGGGGGCAATTCCTTCACCTTCTCCTCATCTGTAGGGTTTTAACCCCCAGCTGGCAGTTGGCGAATCATTTCCAATCATCCTCCCACACTACTGGGAAGTCTGTAGCATATATGATAGGATGGGACATGTATGAGCTCCTCTGAGATTGTAAACAGTATGAGCACCCTTATCGCACCATTTCCATGGCTTCTTTCTTTCCCTTCTTTTACCTGAAAACACCAAGTGTGAAGGGTCTGAGACAGCAGGGACAGGAGCAAGGATCAGAGAAGAGCCTGAAAACAGTGTTGCCTACAATAGTGGTAGGTCTTACTGCTAAATTCTCTGAATAATGAGGGAACAAGAGAAGTCAAGCCTGGATACATTCACCAAAACAGTGATCTATTCCCACTGGGGTGAAGAGGCACCTGGGATGGGGTCTGGGGGAGCAAGGCCCTGCCTTGCTTTGTTGGCTATTTGTCTGTCATAACCATCCCTGCAGAAACCTGTCTTTTTTCCTATGAAAGCCCTGGCAATGCTCTTGCTAAGGCTCCCATCCCTGCAGAAACCTGTTTTTGTTTCCTGTGAAAGCTCTAGCAATGCTTTTGCTAAGGCTCCCTTGGCTCTCTCACTGTTAGACCTGACCAGAGTGAACCTGGACCCCAGAGCCGTTTCTTTACCTTGCCTCTGTGCAGTCTGGCTTGGGTAGGAGCCAGAAGCTCCTCCAGGCTCACATTCCTTCCAGAAAAATTGGGATAGTCAAACACCATGCCCATAAGGCGGGGAATAATCCAGGCACATAGCTTTGGGGGCTGGATCTGAATTCTTGGTTAACCAAAGCCACAGATCTATTCTATTAGAGGAATCCCAAAATGAACTCTGTGGAGGCAGCTGCAGTCTCAGTCCCTCAAGGCGAATTGTGGCAAGAAGGAAGCTGCAGCCCCGCATGGACAAAATAGGTAATACTTCACCAGTGCCTCCACTCTTTCAGCAGCCTGACTCCTATGCCAGCTTCTCAATTCCTCAACTCCTTCTCCTCACCATCACCTGGACCTGACCAAATCCATGAGCCATTGATTTTCCCCTTTCTGTGCAGGGACCATGACCCTAAACAGATGACAGGGTCTTCCCCTCCCCCACACCGATTTCTCTGCATTGCTTGCACTGGTTCATGGCTGGTTTTTCTCGATGAGGAGCCCACACACAGTTTGACTATCAAACCCCACATGTGGCTGGAAAGTTGTGAGGGGTTGTTTCTGCTCCCTGCTGTAAGATTTGAAGAACTAGCCAACATACCGGTGAGTTCTGAGTGTCAAATATCAGAAGCAAATCTGCAGCTGGAAATTCAATTCAAGGGGACTTTACTGGCCTGATAAACCACTGCAAGTGTTTCCAAAGTGAAGAGGGACAGAAAGAAAGAGACAGAGAGAGAGAAGATTGGGGCTTGATCCCCTGCATCAGTTTGTCATTGCTGTCCACTTCAGAGTGGCTGACAGGTTGCCCTGAAGTGTACTGCCTGTCACTGCCAGCCGTGAATATTCAGGCTCCCTATCTTGCATTTCTGATCCTTCAATCCTGTTTGCATACAAATGCCTTTCAAGATAAGAAACAAATGAAGGAGACAGAGGCAGGACTGTTTCCAGAGAGAATGGTTCTTTCTACTTTTTTCCCAGTGAAGAATCCAGAGCTCTAAGTCACGTCTGAGCCAGAGGCCCCATTGTTTTCCTGGGGCCAAGCTACACCATTGTGTCTGGGGGAGGGAAGAGGCCAGTAAGGGGCAGTTAATTCAAAGTGTGCATCATCCCATGCAAGTGACACACTGTATTAGCTGTTCCTTGAGTGGTGTCACTGAGGGAGAAAGGTTTGTGTAAAGTAAATTATTACTGTTCACTGTCTGACAGTGCCACTGAGAGGTTCCACCCCAAACCATAGTCCTTTTGAACCAAATAAGGGAAGGAAAAGTGGAGAGAAGAGTTAAGGCTGAGGCTGAGAAAGCACCCAGCAATGAAATACCCAAGACTGAATCTCACTCGTACACAATAATTCCACAAGCTCTTAACTGAGGGGATGAGTAGAAGGGGGACAAGACAGATGGGCATTGTGCAGGGAATGGTCAAGAGAAGAAGCTTCTGTTCTCCTCACCTTCCTAGGAAACACGTTCCATGAAGAGACAAGGAAAAAAGTTCAAAACTGAGCATAAGAAATGTTTTTGCACACAATGAGTAATTAAGCTGTGGATCTCCCAGTCGTAGGAAGTCACTGAAATCCAAGCACTTAGCCAGATTCAAAAAGGGACTGGATGGTTATACGGGTGGCAAGAATAGCCAGACTTACAACAGTCAACACTGACAGGTTTTGGAAAGGATACTGGACGTTGTACTTTAGGGCTCAGACCAGTTTCTCACACAGTGATCAGACCGAAACCTAATGTGGGGAAGGACAGATTACCCCTTAGCTGCCTCTTGCAAGATTCCCACAGCTTCATTTGAGACATCTGGTACTAAGCACTGTCAGACAGGACACTGGACTAGATGGGCCTTAGGCCTAATCTGAAATGACATGATTGCAAGCCCAGGACACAGGGGAAGCTGCAACTTCTGGTTGCCACTGTGCTGCTGGCATGAACACAATCGTGATCGCCCAGCTGCTAGCAGCAACTGTTTTTTTTTCACTTCCCCCCACCCCTCCCAAGATGGTTCCTGGGGCAGTTGCCCCCAGTTTCCCTGCCCTAGGTATGCCGCTGCAAGGCCCTTCCTAACTCCCAGTGTAACCAATGGATGACATTGGGTTACATTCAGCATATTTTTATATTCCAGCCCCTCCATACTACCATGCAGTGAAGTCATGTGGGGCCGTACTACCAACCTTGGTATTAACTGTTGATCCCTCGATATTTGGGGTTTCCCTTACAGCCCTGGCTCTCAGCGGCAAGGGATTAGGTGTGGATTCCATTTCCAGAAATCGTGGAACAAAATTACATTCTTTAAACAAGAAGTTTCTGCGACGGTGGAGAAAAGCTCAGAAATATGACCTCAAACAGAAACTAAAAGGGCTGAGAAAAAAGAAGGCAAAAAACCCACAATCCAACATACAAACAGAGAGCATTTGGGATTGAGAATACTGAATCTCAAGGAATACAAAGACCTTGAATCATCCCTGAGACATGTACCACTAGCTCTTTTCAAGCTCTGGTTTCTGTGCCTTGGCAACCCTTTCCTCAAGGGGGCTTTCTCTGGCAAGTGCTGACAACCCCCAGGATTTAATCTCAAATTCCATGCATAACCTAATGGCTCAAAAACCAAGGGGCGAAAAAAAAAAAAGAACCCAAAATTTATTATTTTTAAAAGAACCTTGAGTTTTCTGAGTTTATCTCATGATGTGCCCACCACTCCCCCAAGTCATGTGTCTTGAACGTGTGCAGTTGGCATCACCACTCTGGCCAATCTCCAGCTTTGAAAGGGTACCTGTTTTGCCTTTCTCATTGCTCCATTCTTTCAGGGTCTTGAATCATGGTCTTCTTTCTGCTCCCTGGGCACATCTACATGTGCCATTAATGCACAGCAATAAACTGCAGAGCTTATTGCTTCACAGTTTATTGCTCCAGAGAAGCACACATGCACACAGTTTACATGTGCATCTGGACAGCAGGAATCAGAACTTGTTGTAGAAGTGATACCTTTTATTAGACCAATGAGATTTTTGCAACAACAACAAAAATCTTTATTTGCAAGCTTTTGGGCACAAGCACCCTTATTCAGGCATAAAAAAAAGATTGCAAAAGTTCTCCTAGGCAGAAATGAAAGTTCATATTTCATAGGAAAGTTGAAAGTATGGTAAAATCTCCTGTTTGGAACAGTTCATTTTTCGAAGATTAGGCTCAGAGAAAAGTTGGAATAGTTTGTTTACCTCAAAGTTGTTTGGTGGCAAGCAGGATGTAGAGGCATATTTCCTTCTGGTTATGATGTTTCATGTTTCACAAAAGAGTATAAAGATGGAATGCTCTTCTGGGCAGGAATTTTTTATGTGGCGAGGCATCTCTGGTCTCTGTGATAATGCAAATTACCTCGAACAAAGGCAGGAGTAGGGTCTCAGATTTCAGGTAGTAAAACTTGCTTCCTCCTCATAAAATTATGAAGATTTCATTTTTTAAAATGGCTAAAATTCTATATCTTCTGTGTGTCAGGAATGCAGGTTGTAGCTGCATTGATCTAGAGGCAAAAGGAATCAGAAATCTCTGGAGAGCAGCACATTCAGCTGGGTCGGAGCAGCCCTGGCTGCCAGGAGGTCCAAGAGGGTCAGCCTGACAGCCTGGGGTGGCTCCAACCAAGCTCAATGTGCTGCAGAGGGGCAGAGTGGTGCACAAGGGTGCTTCAGTGCAAGTCTATCCAGCAGGCAGTCCCGCACACTGAAGCACCCTCATACCCCAGCCAGCCAGCTCAGCATCTACACATGCGCTGCTCCACACAAAAAACTCCACAGCAAAGTAGGACTTGTATTTACAAGTCCTACCCTGCTGCGAAGTTTATTAGTTTCATGCGCCCTAATAGGGGCATGCATGTAGATGCCGAGACATTTACTGAGCAATTAATTAGTCAATTACATAGTAAACGTGTCATGTAGACATACTCCCTGTGGAGGAAATAAAAGAATTCCCCTCTCGCCCAGCTTTTGGATAAGAAAAAAGGATCCCACCTCCTCATGGCCCCTTCATGCTAGGGGGCTGAAGGGCTTTTCACACATAAATAGCCACAGGACCCCCAGACCTTATGCAGCTTCTTGGCACATGTGCTTCTCCAAGCACATGTGCTTTTTCCCCCCAGGAACCCTAAAGCAGATGTTTCTCCTTGCATACTGCACTTCACCATGGTCCTGGGGCCACCCCACAGTGCCAGCAGCTTGGGAGCGAGTGTACATCTACTCCTGGTTCAATCTATCCATCTACTGAGCTGTCTCAGTAGTTTCTAGCACGCAGTAGTATATAGGATCTAATCTGTGACAGCAACACAGACACAGGGACCATCTAGGGAGTGGCGCCTTCCATTCCTTCCCTGAATCCCTCTATCTGGGATGTATTCTAGGTAATGAAGGTATTGTCAGGGCTCTCCCCTATTGCTGCATCCTATTCATTTCTCAGACTCAGAACTCTTTCCTTAACTGTTCAGCTGGATCTGGAAGAAGAGCTTTGGCAAGTACTCTGGCAGCAAAGCTCCAGCCCTGTGACAGCCTGCCAGTTCCTGTGGTTACATGGTCATACACATGCAGATTTACAGACCCAGCTCCTAGAAGGAATGGCCTTTACATTAGTGACAGACCACTCAGGGGCACTGAATGCACACAGGCTATGAAGCACCTCCCTCCTCAGGACACATACGAGGAGAGGGTTTCTTGCTGGCACTGCTCGCTGCACCTCAGAGGGGACAGAGGTGACACTTTGGGTTCCAGTGGCTGCATTTTGGGGTGTGTGCATGCAAGAGTGCATACGTGTGTGTGTTTTGGTGGAAGGGAGCCTGCAGGTACTCTATGTATACCCAAGCCAGGGACAGAGAGTTTTATGCGTGTTTTATGATGTTGATGGGTGTGAAACTGGGAAAGCAAAAGCACTTTCCCATGCTGTGCATGTGTGTGCACGTACATGTTGCCATGTTGCCTGCACGTGTGTGCATGTGCAAATCTCCATATTGTGACTAACAGGCTCTTTGTTTAACCAGAGGAGAAGGAAAAGGAAATCCGCATGTAATGAATCCATTTATTTTATGGAGCTCCCCTGGAGAGGGGCAGGGGAACAGGACTCATGCAGAGCCAGGCCACTGCTGTTGGAAGGGGGACACCAATCTGGTTTTGATTTTCATTCATAAGTGGAGGTGGCCACACAAGCCAAAGCCTTGTAAACTCCCTGCTGAGGAGAGTGGCCCATTGGTGTGAGGCTGTCAAACCCTGTCCTGGCCATTAGTGCTAAGCAGTCCCTCTCCCCTGTCTGACTAATGCCAGACCTGCTGTACTGGCTTCCTGAGATGTGTTTCCCCATGCAGTGGCCTCCCATTATGAAACAGAAACAGAGCTGTGCTAAGTTGGGGCTGAAGCCCTTTTACTAAAGAGCAAAAATCAGGAGCAAAAAAAATCAGGAGGAAAATGTACTGAGCATGTGCATTGCACAGGGAATTCTGGGATTGTATTTTCCCATTGTGCGAACATTTACCTAACAGAGCCTGTTCTATGTGGCTTACAGGATACGGACAAGTTATGGAAAAGCTGCACAATAGCAAATACAGGCCATACTTGTGGTACCTTAATAGGACGAAGCAGTGAACCCCACAGACCACCATCATGTCCCTCCCCTTCCTGTTGTATTAAAAAACCCAGAGCAGACTGCACACTTCTGCCCAGAATATTTCTCCACTGACTGTAAGTACAGTATAATGCAAGCTTATGCTACACATTTCATTTTATTCCATAATGAAATCCCACTCATTATGCACACTACATAATGTGCACTGTACTGTTACAGACCAGCACTGATTACAGACCATGATACAATCACTTTGCATGCTATACACCAGTACTGACTGCTTGGCACAATCTGGTGCACATTGCATGCTTTAAAGCAGCACTGACTGGCTGTACACCACAATCCAGTTTTTCTCTCATAAAATTCTGTAAGCTGCCATCTACAAAGAGCCTAGGCTGGAGACAGGATGGAGTGGAAAGGCACCTGGGAGAGCTGGATTGGAGGGAATGGCTTGGAGAATATATACAACTCACTCTAATCATGTTGCACATCTCATACAAAGCATCTGGATTCTAGCAGTAAGTGGCTGGTGGAATTTTCCTTTACTGGGAAGCACATCTCAGCTAACAGACTGTCTCCTTGCAACAGCTTCCCCCATCACCCAGGTATAGAGACATACCAAGGATTGGAAGGGAACATGGCAAAGTTATGCTTAGCCACTCTGATCTTCCCACTGATAGCATAAGATTTCTTAGAGACTGTGCATTGGTGGTGTAAGATGGAGTAACCTTAGCCTGTTCTAACTTATGCCAGGACCCACAGGATTAGGGAAATGAAACCAGCAGTCTTCATCTATGCCAAACAGTATTTGCATGCAAAGAAGCATCTGGCCTATTACCTGTGTTTTTAAGTTATAAATGGTGTATTTCAAATATAGGCAGTCCTTGACTTACAATGTTTCAAATTACGCTTATAAGTTGACACCTTGTTTCAACTTTCTGATGGCAGTTTTGACTTTACAACGCTTGATCTCATACAATGCCACACCAGCGAATAAGTTCGCTGTGTCGCCCATGTCCCTGGAGAACATTTGTCCAAACTTGCTTGGACACTTTCTTTAAGAAAGCAGACAAGACTCCAGAAAAACCTGCAGCCAAGATTCCTGAGAAGACTCCAGCCAAGAACCCTTCAAAAAGTCCAGCAAAGTCACCTCAAAGAAGTCCTTCCAAATCAATATCATTGCTATTTACAATACAAATGCATTAATGTAGCTATATTATTCATCTATCATTGACTGAGTACAAAATCCTGGGTTATTTTTGGTGAAAATAGGGACTAGGCCTTGGTTCAGGAACCAATCACCATTATTAACATTGTTTCCTATGGGAAAAAACGGTTCTGAGTTACAATGTTTCAACTTAAGACAGTTTTCAGGAACCAATTGTGTCACAAGTCTGAGGACTGCCTGTAGATGTAAATGAGACACAATTCTCACTGCCATGAACATAAAGCTAATGTGGGATCATTCCAAGGCAAATCAGAACAGCGTCACTCCAGATTCCTTCATTTTCCACCCTGGGAACAGACAGTGAATCTTCTGCCATGTTGGAGGCCTGCTACTAACGGATCCATCTCATCTCTGCCCTCAGACTTTGAGGTTATCTACGAAAGTGCCAGCTCCTATCTAGGTAATTCTGATGCATGAATAAACTAATACACCCCTAATGAATACACAGATGAGCCTTTGGGAGGACTGTCTTAACATGGCAATGGGAGCTCAGTGCCAGACAGATTATGGAAAATCCACACACACCTTAGAAAACATAAAAAATAAAGGTTGTCAAGGTCCTCAGGAGTTCATCTATTCCAACCCCCTGCTCAAGGCAGAACCATCCCCACTTAAATCATCCCAGCTAAAGCTTTGTCTAGCTAGGTCTTAAAAACCTCCAAGGATGGAGATTTCACAACTTCTTTGGGTAACCTGTTCCAGTGTTTTACTACCCTCCTAGTAAGAAAATTATTCCTAATCTCTAACCTAAACTCCCCTTGCCACAACTTACAATTTAAGACCATTGCTCTTTGCCTTGTCATCTGCCACCACTGAGAACAGTCCAGCTCCTTCCTCTTTGCAACCCCTCTTCAGGTAGTTGAAGGATGCTATTAAATCCCCGCCCAGAATGGACTAAATAAGCCCTGTTCCCTCATTCTTTCCCCATAAGTCATGTGCCCTAGCCACCTCACCATTTATGTTGCCCTCCGCTAGAACCTCACCAATTTGTCCACATCCTTTCTAGTGGGAAGCCCAAAACTGGACACAGTGCTCCTGATGTGGCCCCACCAGTGCTGAATAGAGGACCTGCTGGCAACATTACTATCAATGCAGCCCAGTCTGCTGTTAGCCTTTTTGGCAACAAGGGCACACTGCTGGCTCATATTCAACCTATTGTCCACTGTAACCCCCAGGTCCTTTTCTGCAGAGCTGCTGCCCCAGCCAGTCAGCCCCAGCCAGTTCTGGTTCATGGGATTCTTCCATCCTAAATGCAGGACTCTGCACTTGTCCTTGTTGAGCCTCATGAGATTTCTTTTGGCTCAATCCTCCAGTTTGTCTACGTCACACTGACTACGTCCTAGCCCTACCCTCCAACATATCTACTACTCCCCCCAGCTTGATGTCATCTGCAAACTTGCTGAGGGTGCACTCTATGCTATCTTCCAGGTCACTGATGAAGACATTGAACAAAACCAGCCCCAGAACCAACCCCTGGGGCACTCCACTTGATACCAGCTGCCAACTAGACACTGAGCTATTGATTATTACCCTCTGAGCCCAATGCTCCAACCAGTTTTTTACCCACCTTACAGTCCATTCATTTAGCCTGTATTTCCTTAGCTTGCCTGCAAGAAGGTTGTGGGAGACTATATCAAAAGCCTTGCTAAAAATCAAAGTATCCACTGGTCCCCACATCCACTGAGGCAGTCACCATGTCATAGAAGGCTAGAAGGTTGGTCAGGCATGACTTGCCCTTGGTGAATCTATGCCGACTCTTCCTAATCACTTTTTTCTCCTCCAAGTGCTTAGAAATGGATTCCTTGAGGATCTGGTCCATGATTTTTCCAGGGACTGAGGTGAGGCTGACTGGTCTGTAGTTCCCTGGATCCTCCTTTTTCCCTTTCTTAAAGATGGGCATTATGCTTGCTTTTTTCCAATCATCCAAGACTTCTCCTGATCACGATGAGATTGCAGAGCCATTGGCCATCATTTTTGAAAACTCATCAGCCAGCTCCCTTAGCACTCTTGGGTGAATCCTCTCCAGCCCCATGAACTTGTATATGTCCAGCTTTTCTAAATAGTCCTTAACCTGTTCTTTCAACACTCTACGGCCTACTCACCTCCTCCCCAAACTGTACGGGGAGCTGACCTTGCCTGTGAAAACTGAATCTTGCCTATGAAGATCTTGCTAACTGTCTAGCATTCAGGTCCCCACATATCCACCTTTACCATAAAGAACGAGAGTTTCAGCTAATCAGCACAGGCAGAAATTCTTGTATCATTCACATACACATTGTTTTTTTATGAGAAAGGTATCAATTGTCTGCTGGCCTAATACCTAATTGGCTTCTGAAGGCAGAAGGTGGGCAACATGTTGCTCCTAGGGCAGGATTAGACCACAACTGTAGGACTTCAGAGGAAGTCAAAGGACCATTCCTAGCTCTTTAATCCCTTCAAATCTTCTTAGCAGGATTCACAGTGTGTGCTGCAGCAGAGAAGCAGGCCATTCCCAGGTGCCATCATTGTTTGCCCAAGCAACCTTTCCACAGCTCTCCAACAACTTCTTTTTGTTAACAAAGTAAAGGCAGCAGTGTCGTGATCACTCTCCCAGCAATAAAGCTATCAGTTTTGTGCTTCCCTGGTAGTTCCACGGAATACTGAACCATTTCCTCCTAAGTTCCTGAAAAACCCACAAGACTGTACCGAAAGCACAAAGGTCAAGAATGCACTGTTATGACATCCGAGGCTGAGGAATGTGCTGCTGGGCAGGTTTGTCCCTAATGCCAGTGGAAACACATTGTTCCATTGCTTGTGGGGTAGAACGTAGCAGTAAGGTGCTACTGAGTTCTCAGGTAGGTCCATGAAGAGTCTCACAGATACTGCTTTTGGAGTAACTTTAAATAGCCTCCCTTCCACCACCTCACAGTTTGAAATGTGGATAGAGGGGTCTAGTCCAGAGGCGGGCAATTATTTTGGGCAGAGGGTTGCTTACTGAGTTTTGTCAAGCCATCGAGGGCCACATGACAGGCAGCCCAGGGCAGATTAATATTAATTTTCTAAATTTTTTAGGGGCCCTGTGGGCCAGATAGAATGGCCTGGCGGGCCACATCCGGCCCCCAGGCCACATTTTGCCCACCCCTGGTCTAATCATGAAGTCTATGCCTAGTAAAGCATTAGGGAGAAAGTATATAACTGGTTGCATATGGCAGCCATATTTTGGAACAGTTTTCAGTAGACATTGAGTTCCAGGACTACAGGTCCATGCAATCAAAACCAACAGACACTAGCTGAAAGGTTATAATGGAGTCCTCTGGAGTTTCCATTAAGGCTGCTTGCTCTTTCAGGAGCCCCAGCTTGATGGTATCAGGGTATCTAAGAGCCAAGAAGGGCAACAACTGGTCAGGACAGGGCAATCTCCTGGCTGAATGAGAAGCAAAATGTGAACACTGTGTCTTGATTCTCTCATGTGACTAAGATTTTAACATCCTTTCCATGTGACTGAGCTGAGGTGTCCTCAGTAACACTAGGAAGAATATTTTTTAAAAAGGTAAGTGTTGTGGGAAGTAGCTAAATTAATTACTGTCCCTCCACACAACACCGTGGGTTGAACATTCCAGGAATCTGGGTTCCTTTGTACTATATCTGTCTCCCTAGGTTCTTACCTGGCCTCCACCATGGTACATCACAATATTGTAATGTATTTATCTTCACAAATCCCTGTGAGATTGAGAAGCACTATTACCTCTGTCTTACAGATAGGCAACAAACGTACAGTTCTGTCTACCATCTCAGTCTGGGAGGGAACCAAAAAAAATAAATTTACACCCCTTTGGCCTCCTCCAATCACACCCTAGTTCCATGACAAAAAACCTGGGCTGTGGAGATTTCAGCTTTAACAAGAGAAGAGTGTGTTTGTCAAGTTAACCTATGTGACTCAGGTATGTGGTAACCTGCCAGCATACATGTTATATCTACTAGGGAGCTCTTTTGACATAAACCTGTTGACACAGCATACTAGCAGGGGCTCTGTAATGTAGATGTACCCAAAATGCAGGAAGCCTGTGGCAGAGACAGAAAATGACCCCAAGTGTCATGCATCCTACAAAAGAACCCTAACCACAAGAAGCAAGATGTTGAACAGCCTAGAAGTGTCCCGAGAAACCTTACACAACCTTCAAGAAGTTGCAATCCCAACAGACTAGCCAAAGAAGCCATAAAAGAGTGTAAGCTACGTCACCTGAATTGCACACAGCCATGCACCTTATGATGTACTCACACACACTGTTGTGTAGCCACATGACTTATTCATACCCTCCACAACATGCCCGTGCATACTACAAAACACTAGAATATTGGCCAATGTAATTTCCTCCTCTCCAAATGTTCTTCTCTACCCAACTTCTCTCTAGCAATTAAATCTGCCTGCCAGCCTATTTTACATTCCTCCCTGTGTCCAGGATACAAACCCTCTCTTTTATAAGATGTATTTCAGTCTCTCCCAGGGCCTGGCATTTGCAGCATCTGGAGAGGAAGAAGAAATCAACAGGTGAATGTGCAACACACAAGTTTCCATGGGATGGTTGGCAGGCTTGGCTCTACTGGATTCAGTGATTTGGCCACAGCCTCCAAATGCAAGGCCTTTTTGTTCATCAATATGACACCTCCATGGGGCGGGGACAGAAGGCAGACAAGAAATAGGACCAACCAGCTCTGCTCAATAAGAATAAGAAGCCCTTTCCTGGAATGCCTCTAGTGATCACAAGAGCCCATCACCCAGGCTGTGGAGCTGAACACACGAGTCCAGAGAGAGACTGAATAAAGAAGGTCTTAGCCTGACCACAGAACACTTGCAATCAGCCCAATAAATGCTGCCACTTATAATGCAAAGTCTATTGGCTCCTATGCTAGCTGTTTGGAAAAGGTCAAGACAGGACCTTCTGACTGTCTCTCAGAGACTAGCCCAACCCCAATTGCAAAGAGCAAAGCAGCTGCCCGCTGAGGCCAACATACCATAGGTCTTACCAGTTCTGCTAAGAGGAGGTGACTTTATTGAAGAGTAGTTTGCCCAGAATAATACCAGCACAGCCAACTGCATCTTACTGATCTGACCAAGGGAAAGTGACTCCTAATCAACTCCAGGTGCCAACAGATCAGTCCTGAATCGCACTAGCTCCCATTAATCATAAAAGTCTGCCATTGTTTGACCGACTGACCAAGGTCCAAAGAAAAGAGCACATCTCCTCTCTCCTGGACATCCAAGCAAACCATGAGTGGAATATCACCACTAAGAAAGCTTTCCCACATATTACTCTGGCTGATGTGAGGGGGTGTTTTACAGAGAGGATGTAATGGTGCCAGAATTCTGCAGAGATTCAAGTTTCTGTGACCCTAGAAATGCCCATCCAGCCATAAACAGGCCAGTAATGGCCAATACCCACAACTATCTAGATGTACCAATCTGCCATAGGATGCACATATATACTGTGCTATGCACAAGGGATTTAGGTTGTATGTAAGCCTTGTTCTGGCTAGGGGTGTACAAAGGTGGGGAACATGAAGGAGGCAAAAACAAAGCCAATGTGAATTTGTTTAAAAATTCAAGAGAATTCACAGAAAAATATCTGCAGTACCCACACCTGCGCTCAGCTCTACTCTACATGTATATCGGCAACATGAGCTACACCAACAGCCAAAAGCACCCCAGGCCTCAATGACAAGCACTTTCACAGCTTCTCTCCTGCTTCCCCCATAAAATGGCAGTATCCCCTGGACTACGCTGAGGCCAGCTTTCAACACTTCTTGGTGCTGGAACCACTTGTAGAGCAAATTTTCCTTACCAAGAAAGATCTCATCTTTTAAGCAGTCGATAATGCAGTCCTAGAGAGAAAGACATTCAAGAGCTCCCGGTACTTTGGAGATGAGCCCAGCATCACTTCTTTCCAACTCACCATGCCCTCTCCCCACTCCCTAAAGCCCTCGACAGAACAGGGATCTAGAAGGATTGCTTTGATTAGATGCTTTGGCCACTTAATTGTCTGACTTGCGTCTATGGCCCCCACCTCCCAAGCCCAGCTGCCTCTCCCTCAGCACAGGTCAGTCTTACAATATCAGCAGACTGTGTGGGCTGCTTCGTTTCAGGCCTGAGAAGCCTCCTGCATTCCCTCTCCAGCTGTGTTGTCGTCAGCGTCATGCTGACAGATTCAAGCAGTGAAGAGAGGGTTGTTTTTCTAACCTGTCCTCTTTTAAGAAAACTTTCCCAAGCTTACTCCTCTCCACGACAGTAGGGATCACCTGCTGCTCACTGATTTCATATTCTTAAAGGGAAACTGCAGAATAACAGATTTCCAAATCACTGCATCTAGGAGAAACAAAAATCACCTGAGCCCTAGCCAACCCTAGCCTGCACCATTTCTTGTTACTTCAAGCCTAGAACTCCATACCTCCAATCCATCCCCTAATTCTGTCAATGCTCTACAATCCTGACCTACTATTCCAGCCCTGAGCTCATACTGTAGTCTGCAGATAACCTTCAGTCCTGACCTGCAGCTCTCCATGGTGTTCTAGTCAGGAGCTCCAGTTTAGTTCTGTTGACGTACCTCAGCACTGACTATTGCAGTACTGGGTCCCACTTCATAATTCTTGACCTGCAGGCACACCCTACCCCATATTCAGATTTTCCTCACCAAAACTGCTGGTTGTAGGGGACAGGAACTGCTGTCCAAGACGAGTTCCATTTAGTTCAGTTTCCCAGCACTGATAGTTACACCAGACGCTTCAGATGAGACGAGAAGCTCCACCTAATCTACTCTCGTTCTATTTTCTGAGACTGGTGTGTTAAACCCTAACACACTCTATACCTTACAGCATTTTCAACAAAAATAACTATTGCCCCTCTTTATATCCTTGCTAGTTATATAAATGTCCAATCCTCTTTGAAATCATGCCAAGTTCTTGGTCTCAATGACTCTTGTGACAAGTTCCAAAATCTAATTACAGGCAACCCCCACTTAATGCTGTTTCACTTAGTGCTATTTTGCTATAACGCTCATTTTAAATTGATACCTGGTTTCACTTAGCGCTCAGCAAGTTTTGTTATAATGCTCGTGGTCGTCATCTTGGGTCATTAAAAACAATTGCGATCGCAATCTTGGGTCGTCAAATACTTTCAGTTTCACTCAACACTCGTTGCGCTTAATGCCTGGTTTTTCAGGAACCATTTAAGAGCACTAAGGGGGTTGCCCATATGTGTTGTTCAAAAAAGTATTTACTTTTATCAGCTTTGTATTAGTCACTTGATTTCATTGGGCACGTCTACACATGCATTAATGTACCATAGTTATAGTGCATTAAGTTTAGTACCTGTAACAGATACTAACTCAACGCATAGTAACCAGTGCTACTGCACAGTAGCACCAGCACACACCTTTTTAGTGACACTAATGCACAATGGACTAATTCTACTACACATCAGCATGACTTCTGCTGTGATGCTGTAATGGGGAGAATTAGTCTACTGTGCACTTAACATCTTTTGTAGATATGCCCATTATGTGTCCCTTTGTTATGCAGGAGGAGGTGGAGAAACTCCCAATCTCCCTTCTCCGTAGCACTGGTTAGTTTGTACTTAATATAAAGTTATCACACTCTTTCTTATTCCCCTCTTTTCTAAAGCAAATAATACCACTTTTTTCTTTTCTTTTTTTTTTTCTTTTTTTTTTTTTGACTAAGGTGACCATATATCCCAGTTTGGCTGGGACAGTCCTGAATTTTGTAGGCCATCCCAGCATCCCAACCAGTTGGTGATAACAGAAACAAAAGTCCTCAATTGGTGCCACCTTGCCCACACTGCCCAGCCTGGCTCCTCCTGGGCGGCGGCTGGAGATGGGGGGGAAGGGTGGGTTGGGCTGGGCACTGCTTCGCTGGCTTGGGGAAGAGACTGGACAGGTAGGTGGGTGGCTGTGTCCTAGATTTCCTTAAAAATAATATGTTCACCTTACTTCTGAGATTTTTTTCACTAGCCTTTGATCATTTTTGTTCCCCTTCCTTAGAGGTCTTCTAATCATGCAAAATCTTTTGGGCCAGAGTGATCAGACCCGCACACCATGCTCCACAGAAGACTATATTCATGACTTAGAACACGGGTGGCCAACCTGCAGCACAGGTGCCACAAGTGGCACAGGTAACCACTTTGTGTAGCATGTGACGATCAGTGAAAACACAGGGAGCGCAGTGGCAGAGAGGGAGCAGAAGGCAAAGTAGCAGATTAGGCAGGGAGTATGGGGAAGGAAGCAGAAACCAGAGCAGCAGATCAGGCAGGGGAAGTGGATTGGAGTGACACTTGAGGATGGTGGGGGGCTAATCTGGGGCAAGCCTACCTGTAGCAGGTTAGATGCCTGAGGACCACTGGGACACCCTCTATAGACTGCTTCATCCCTGCTAGGCTCTCTCTCAGCCCTGTTTCTTAAAGTCTCGCCTTGTTTTCACGCCCACTGCATCTTGTTGGAAACTTAATGAAAGGGAGGCTGCCTTCAGAAACTGGTACCCACTGTACTTGCTCTCTTCTTCCATGGTAAATTTCTCAGACCCACCTTCCATTAAGGGCTTAAGCAGTGACCTCCAGCCACCTCCATAGTCATACCCATGCCTCGCTGAAGGTATGCAACATCGCATCCAGTTGGACACTCGTCCCCAAAGCCATCAGACCACTTCAAGCCTTTATTCCCTTGCTGGGGCCTCGGCCTTCCCGGCTTTCACCCCTCTTATCAGATTGGGCCCTTTTGGCTCAGACCCACCACACCAAGTCTGGCTCCTCAGGCTCCAGCCCTTGTATTGCCCTCTTGGGCTTCTATCATTGCCCTGCCTGGGTTATGGGCTTGCTGGCCCCAAGTTGCTGCCCTTTTTGGGGCTGTGACTTCTCTAGCCCCTGTCTCTGCCCCTCTTGGGCTTTTGGGCCACCTCTCGGGCTCCAGGCTTTCTGGCCCCAGGCTCTACCCTTCTGTGGGCTCACTGCCCCCTCAGGCCCTGTGCCTTGTGGCTATGCCTTGAGCTTTCCCCCCAGCAGGGCTCAAGGCAACCACATGCCCCTAGGGCACTAATGAGACCTCCAAAAAACTACCCATTACAGTCCCACCAAAACCACTGGTTAGCAAACTGGCTGTAGCACAAGTCCTATTCCTTCAGGCTGTGCAACTAACCTTAGTCTTCATAGCCATCCCACTGCTCAGCTCTGCTCTTTTAAGTACCAGGCTCCATCCCTGTTGGCTTACAGTGTTCAAGGTGGACAGCCCACAACCGGTGGCTCAGAACAGAGCTTTTTCTCCAGCAGCCTGCAGAGACAGACTGCCCCCCTCTCCCTTCAGCTCTTGGCTCTTATACTGCCTAAGCCCTGCCCTGAAGTTCAGGTGACTCCCCTTGTCAGCTGTCCTTCTTTAACCCCCACTTTGCTAGTTGCTACAAAAACCCTGCCCTTAAAGGAGGCACACCACTTTCCAGTAACAAGGCAAAGGTTACACTGCCAAAAATGTTGGCCCCCACTGACTTTGACAATAGCAGATTAGCACTTCACATTTTATTCTGCATCCATTTCTGCATCCATTATTCACATTCCATTTCTGATGCATCCATACATGAAAAAGCCATAACATAATGCCAAACAGTGCCATTTGTTCTGATTTTTAAAATAATTATATTGAATCTCACGCTGCTGCATTCACAGCCTGAGAGAGCAAAGTCTACTCCCTACACAAAAGGCACACTTCAAGATACTTCCAGTTTAGTCTCTGTGGTGCATTTAACCCATGACTTATCTGATGAAGGCAGCTATGAATGAAATCAATTAAAAACAATTGCCAGAGTAGTTTTTTGAGATATGGGCACTAGAAATGAGCTAAAACTCTCAATTCTTTTCATATGTGGGCTGCCAAATAGTTGTTGGAGGGGGATAGCTTACTGTGAAATGACTTTTGTCATTGGGATGAATATCCGTTTAAGAATAAAACAAAACTATCCACCTCCTCACCTTCACTCTCACACAACCTCCTCTTCCCTTAAAAACCCAAACAACCCCTAAAAATCCCAAAGTTGTTCCCTTATCCCCAATGTGGTTTCTAATTCCAGAATGGGAGGGTGGTTGTACAAAAGGCAAGAGCTGCTGCCCAGTGGAGCAATAGGGATGATGTCTCCAACAGGTGTGGACCAGGTGTGAAAAGTAGAAGGTTAGCGCACCCCATCCATCACTAGACAGCACATCTGCAACAAAGGAAATAAATATTAACTCAAGTCAGAATCTTGTCTGGAGATGAGCTGAATTCTCCCCTGTGGTAACTGAAAAATATCCTGTGGTATGGACTGCAGCTGTACTGATTTATTGCTGAATTGTGCTTGTCCCTCTTCAAGAGGCTCTCCTTGCCTCTTCACCAAATGATAGACAAAGAGTTCTAGTGCTCTTCTGAATATCATTCCAAGTCCCTTTTTGCAGTTGCAAGAGCAAATATTGAACTTGCAGTTGTCTTGCCAGGCTCATAAAAAAGCCATCAGATTCTGACCAAATTGAAAAGAACAGTGTGTTTTATGAACATCCATTTAAACTCTCTGATCCCCAGTATCTCACTTTCATCTCTGCTAAAAGATTAGCTTTTTCTTCTGACAGTTTCATCCTCCTCTCTGATTCACTCAGTGAGGATATAGCCTAAAGCTCTTTTTGCAGATGAACCCTTGCTATCTTTACAATACAGCCTTATATGACACCATGCACGAGACTGTCTCTTGTACAAATAACAGTGCATTTCCATTTTGAAGTTTCATGCAAAGGGTCAGATCCTCAGTCTCTCCTCCCCCTACCATGTACACACTTCATGATACTTCCAGGAAGAGGTGAGGGAAGGAACAGTGCAAGAAAGTTGAGGGCTGAAGTGCAATGAACTCTGATGACCCTGAGCACTGGAATAATTCATACCACAAAGCTTTAAGAAATGCAGTGGCATGTAGTGTTTTCACCTGATTAACAAGAAGGCCAACTGCTACTACATCTCACAACATCTTCCAAATCTCCTGCAGGAAGGAGAAGGAAAAGAGTAAATCCTTTTCTATGTATTCCTTTAAGAAATAATCAGTGGAAACCTGGGACATAAAAGAATAGGAAGCAGAAAAACATACAATTAGCAATGAAGTCTACTGACTTGAGTAGCCTAACAATCTGAACTTTCAGTCAACAAATCTGATTGTTTGCCCAAAACATCATCCCAACTACAGAGGCTTTTTCAGAGTGAAAAATAAATGGGGAAAGAGAAAAACACACCATCACAACCCACATGCACATAAACCATGATTAGTACTTCCTTGTAATTTTACATTTTAGAGGAGTTTGAGTTTCAGGAGTTAGTAATTTTTTTTCCAAAATACCAAGAAAGGTTTTTCTATTGTGGGACTTTTTTTTTTCTGAGCCAAATCAGAATCAAAAACTGCCAGAAAAGCAAACGTATTTCTCTCAGGATTTGCAAAGTGGTTTCTAGGTCCAGATAAATTATGCTCTGTCCATTAAGACTTTATGGCAAGGCTCCACCCAGTACAGAATAGTGTCAAGGTTAGGGGCAGCACCATGATTTTAAGTTTCTGACTTCACCTGGAAACACAGTAGCAAAAAGAAATGTCACCATGGTGTTTGCTGCTCCCATGAGGTAACTACTCCTGTGTGCCCTAAGAAATACTGAAGAGGCTTAAATGGCTGAAATCTCCAAAAGATGAAGGGCTCTGGGACAACCTCTGTTGGCCTCTGTGTTGCAGGGTTTCAGCATGATGTTCCATAATGGCAAAAAGAAGACTGAGCACACAAAAGGCCACAGGAAGAAGGGCAAGACAAAAGGAATAGGCAAGGCTAGCTGAGAACAGGCTCCACTTAAGTTGCATACAGACCTCACACAAAGCACTGAGAATTGGTCAACAGATTGAAGCCATCTGGCTGGAGGAGTCATTAACACCAACACCCTGCTGGAGGTCTCTCTGTCATGTCCCATAATGCTCTAACATCAGAGCATAGTATTTCTCCATTCCAGGGTAGTAGAATTAAACCTGGAGACATGCATGAGAAATTGACTCTGTACATTTTGTCATGTTAATAGCATCCTCAAAATGCAGTTGGCATTCCCACTTGCAAGAAGGTTTCAGTTCTTACCCTATGCCCTGTTATGTAAATCCTGCTGCAGTAAAAGGCTGGACATCTAATTCCTGGCACTGGGAGTGCAGAGCCTGCTCTGCACTCAGGAAATAGTGCATATCTTGCCACTGGTGCCCTATGCGGTTTTATTGCAGGGATCAGGCTGAGGGTGTGGATCTTGCTGCATTTCAAGGCTGGGCCTGTGGATCCGCCTTTGCTCAGAGCCTGAGAATGTGAACCTTATAAATGTGCACATTAAAGATGCATTTATTTATTATTAGATGCCTGTGCCCCAAAGGGCTCAGAATAGCTTACAAGGAAAAAAAACAAAATAACTTATGCAAGCAGATACAATATTAAAGAACATGACCCCAGCTGACTTCCTGCCCTTTGGGCAGGGGGCTGGACTTGATGATCTTCCGAAGTCCCTTCCAGCCCAAATGTCTATGAAACATATATACTTACATAAAAGAAATCCACAAACAGTACCCCAGGTTAACCTTGCTGGCTAAATGCCTGCCCAGATAAAGGTCTTGTAGTATTTTTTGAAGATGGCCAGGTTCTAGCAGGACACAGAGGTGAGGGAGTTCCAGAGCAGAGGGGTTACAACTGAGTAACCTCCCATGTGTTTTCACCAAGAGACCTTGGCACACAGATGGTACTTGCAGGAGGTTGCTCTTGGTTGATGTCATGGATCAAGGTAGGATATAAGGGGGAAGGTAGTCACTTAATGTACGAAAGTCCCATACCATTTAGGGCCTTATTAGTCAAAGTCAGCACCTTGAATTGCACCCAGAAAGTTATTGGGAGCTAGCACAGACTCAGCACTGCAGTGATATTCAGAGAAGCAGTTTATATGGTGATACAAGACCACCAAAAAGAAAGCTAGGGAATGGTTGGCTTTGCACACATTGCCCAGAGGAACTCATAGGTACATTTGGGACTTTAGTAATAACAAGAGGGAAGGTGATTCTACTTCAAAATCCACTCCGATAGCAGATTACTGGTTTTGGCCCTCCAAGGCCCTCAGTGAGGGACAACATAAGATTCAGCCCACATGAAAAAAATATATATACACGTACACACACAGTGATGTCT
Organism: Crocodylus siamensis; assembly: GCF_052110815.1. Lineage (NCBI taxonomy): Eukaryota > Metazoa > Chordata > Crocodylia > Crocodylidae > Crocodylus > Crocodylus siamensis. The sequence goes on along the minus strand of NC_143395.1, from coordinate 153,297,082 downwards.
GAGGACACTTGGAGGACCAAGTGGATTCCTGCTCCCTTCCTGAACTCATCCCTGAACACACCTCTTGCTGAAGTAAAGCTAAACATCCTTCACCACCCTGCCTCATTTTTGTCAGAACTCCCAATATGGCCATTGGTAATGCAGTTTTATCATGCCATTTAATAGTCATAAAGGGGTCACAGTGAAAAGAGCAAGAGATATGGAAATGTCTCAACACATAAGGTCACTTACCACAAACATCATTTTATAGACCAGCTAATCCTTATGCACCCATTTTATTTGCAAATTAATGTTGCTTGCACTTTGATAACAATGGACAAACTACAGTACAGCAACTGCAATGCCGGAGTGGACCGTTATGAACTCAACTCTGTTTTTTTATTGTTTATTTTTTTTAAGTCCCTTTTTCACTTGGGCTGGAAAAGAAAGAAACCTCACTGCTCCTAGAGAAACTCAAGTGCTTGTTGAGCATTCTTTGGTCTGGTTGCTTCAGTGTTGTAGCTCAGCTTCTGTTCTCTATCATCCTCTCATACAATCTAAGTTTTAAGAGTGGCAGAACTCAAGATTCACAAGGCAACTTGTTCAGCTGGTGCCATCATCTTTGCTTGCCCATACAAAAAAGTCAAAAACTGACAAAAGCCATGGGTATTTTTTTAATTATGAAAATCTCAGAAGCTATTATCTGTGTGCGAGAGAGAAACTTCAGGGATCAAAAAGTCTCTTCCACCTGAGAAAATTTTCTCTGAGACATGTCAGTTGATGTCAGTTAAAAAAGCCACAGACAGTAGCAGCTGAAATATATAATAGAGAAAAACCTTTCAGGCTGAAGTGCTATTGCAAAAGGACGTTGGATTGAGTTCCCCACTGGATTGTACTTGTTTATACTTAGCTTGAAATCTTGGAAGGAAATATAATGAAATTATTACTTAGTTATTTTCACTTTGAAAAATACCCATATCCATTGGGAAAAGAAGAAAACCTTGGAAATATAAACAAGTTGTTTTCAAGTAAGTTGTTCACTTGTAGTGCCATCTCTCCTCCCTTCCTAGTATCTTCCTCCTGATTTTCTGCCTTCCATCATCATTTCATAACCCTAATTCCCCATTTCTGTCCCAATAACCTCCCCTCGCATCTTCCTCGCTCTGTTTTATAAGAGGAAAATGATGGCCAGTTCTGCAAAAGTCTAGGCATTTAGTGTATGCTGCCAGTCTATATTAATCACTACCTGCACACCAGACCCTTGTTTGTGAAACAAACCTCACAGTAACCCAGATCAGGGTTATTCATCAATGCTCAGAACAGCTTATGATCTGTAGTGGCCTACGGACTATTAAGCTATTTGTTGAACTGGACCATTGCTACCACTGCACTTCACTGGAATGGCTAAATGATACTTAACTAAGAATAACATTAACTGATAATATTTCTATGGAAGTAGTGAGGACTATAAATAAAACACAATGTATAAAATACACTCCTAGTCTTTTACTTTCCAAAAGTATTTGCAATATTAAGTGACTATTTGATTTCTAGCATATATAGATGCCATAAAAACAATTACAAAAATCTATTGTGATTATTATTCAAAGTGCCAGTTTTGCCTTAGGGTAAGAGTCAGCAACCTCTCTCTCGCTCTCATCCGCACCCCCACTTCCCTGCTAGCGGGCAGCTGCCTGGATCAGGGATGCTGTAATACAGATTAAGTGGCAAGGGATGGTCTTTAAAAATTATGGTACTATTTTAAGAAGTTTGTATTTTGTTAACATATTATTCTAATGGAAATAGAATGAGTTGCCTAATTTAAAATATTGGAAAATCAGTCTTCCATATTAAACCACTTTTCTTTTGCCTCTGATCATTCTGCACTGGAGCATCATAATATGATTTATGATGACAATTCCAGACAGCAATATGTTGCAACCAACTCACTGGCAAATTCAAAAGGTTTCCTAACTGTCGGAGGGGCTTTTCTGGATCCAAGTGCTGAATGCTGACCTGCAGTGACCCCTTCAGGAAAATATACTGTGGAGAACAAACCTGGGTGGGCCAGGGGTGTCTGTGGGAACTAAATGACCTAATAGGATTTTCCATTTCTAATGTCTTCATTTCTTTGATCAGGACTGCCTGGAACAGCCTCAACCTTCTTAATAATGCATCTTGTCATTTACAAGGAGGTATTGATACAGGGGAGACTCCACTGGCACCAGGGGTCTAGCAAGGTTAGGCCAGCTGCCCTACAGGTGAAAACGCAAAGCAATAATATAGGAAATCAATGTGAAACGCAGCAAAACAACCACCCTTCAAATATGGACAAACAGAAGCCAGTTCAGACAAGGAAAATAAAGCCTCACAACAGCATTTCTGACGCCTAGAAAACTGCACAAAACACTTTTCTAAAAGTAATGTCCTTTCTTTGAGAAATGAGCCATGAAATCTTTAAACACTCAAAGCTATCAGGAACTCAGTTTCTCAGCTCATGTAAAACACAGCATTTCACTGCTGCTATCTTCATCCTACCAAACACACACCACCTTTGTGCATTGGTTTCATTTTAAGTTAGAAGGAACAGCATTCACTTCCGAATCAACACCATCACTTGTTGCATCATACAGGTTTTCCTTGATGATTTCTCATTCAAGTACTGACCAGGCATGACCTGATTTAGTACTAAAAGGGTCTTAGCCCAGAGCTGAATGGTCGCAAGTTTGAGAAAAAGCCTCTGTTTCTTTTCTCCTTGTTGCAACACAGATGATATTCTGTGTTACTTCTCTTCTTCCCTAAATACAAGGGCTTGAGAAGATGAACAAATTTGGTAACCGCTCCAAAAGCTAACCGCTTCCAAGCTGTGAGAAATCAGAAGTGTGGCAAATTTCCAAACTCGGAAAGATAAAACGGGCCTCTACCCAAATTGGCACATTGTTTGTTTGCATCCTTGGGACTGTACAATCTACAATGTTAACAGTTATTGTATAAAATACTCTCAAAGTAAACACTAGGAAGAAAAAATATAGTCCACTCAAAAATTGGTATGAACATAACTAATATTCTTTTCTGCATTAAAATGTGTACTAATAAAATTCCTCCAGAAAGTTGGGGGTAAATTATTGGAAAAGGCAAAGAAAACAAATTAAATACTATATCTACACAACCATTAGCCTCATTCTGTAGGACCAGAGGCTTCCCAACAATGTTGCCTAGACATCTCTAGCCAAGGGTCAAAATGATCTCAAGAAGCTCTCGAAAAGCTCCCACGCTGTTTGCCTCCTTGTCCTTTTTAGTGCTGAGCTACCATTGCACTGCCCAACTGTTGCTCTCCACTTCATCTAAAAAGCAGTGTCTGCCTTTTTGCTTTTCTGTCCTTTTGTGGCAAGCCTGCAGGGAGAAGGAAATTTGCATAGACTGGATCTAATTTAAGATATTGTACAAACTTTCCCATCAGTTTTGTGCAGCCAGATCCTGCTTACCAGCATATACCTTTTACAGAGAAAAAATGTAATTTAAAAAACTCATAAAAATGTGATATCACTACATCTCATCATGCTCCTAAGCCAACTCCCCATAGGGTGACTATCCCTGCACCGGAACTGGGCTAATGTTTTGCTTGGCAATAGGGTTTACACCAGTGGTTCTCACCTTTTTTAGACTCAAGGCATCCATCATTAGACTCAAGGCACCCCTTCAAAAATGCCAGCTCTTAGCTTTCACTCCTTTTCTGACTACAGAAAAATATACTACAGCAGTTTTTCTGTTGCAAATAACTCAGCACAGCAGGTCAGAACGGTTTTAACGCAGTGGATTCCTATTTGAAATCTCTGGGTTTATCTTGTAAATTGTGTTTGCACACCTGACTACACCGACACTACGTCACCCGTGAAAGGCTCTCAAGGCACCTGGTTGAGAACCAGTGGTCTAAAGCCTGGACAAGCAAGATAATCTCCTACTGCTGTAAAGCCTTCTGCTCACAAAGCAGTGGTCCTTAACCTTTTGGCACTTCATAGTTTCTAGGGTCTAGGGTCGGAAAGGACCTGAACAGATCAAGTCCAACCTCTGCTCTGGGCAGGAACGAGTGCTGGGATCATATATCCCTGCCAGATATCTATCCAACCTCCTCTTGAAGACCCCCAAGGCAGGAGAGAGCACCATCTCCCTTGGTGGCCCATTCCAGAGCCTGGCAGCCCTAACCGTAAAGTGATGTCTCCTGATATCAAGCCTGAACCTGCTTTCAATCAATTTGTGGCCATTATTCCTTGTTATCTCACTTGAGGCATCCGTCACAAAATGCCAGCTCCTGGTTCTGATGTGCTTTTTGACTACCAAAAAATAGTTAAAAAATATGTAAGAAAAAAAAAGCCATCTCTTTTTTAATTTATTCCAGGTTTCCAGAACACCAGCTTGCCCAGACACACAACGCGAATGGACCTGCATGCTGGCATGTATCAGTTATGGATTACAGTGCATAGCCTTTACATCAGGAAGGCAGATGCACACTACTGTTACATTAAAAAAAACCCACACTGGATTATTGTATAAATCTGATTCAACGTTTAATATTTATTTTAATGAACACCCTATCACCATCTCCCAGGTGATTCTCACGTCCCCTGGAGATATCTAATCCAGGGCAAACCTGGATGGCTGGGAACCATCCCAAAAAGAAACAACAGAGCGATTCTTCTGTGACAAAGATCTCAAAAAGGCTGGGACAGGTCAGAATGGGTGTAACGCAATGGATTCCTATTTGAAATCTCTGGGCTTATCCTGAAACCATGCTCGCGGCACACCTAATCATGCCAAAATGGTGGCACCCTCAAAAGCATCAAGCGCCAAGGCATCCTGGCCACAAATCAGCCATATAAAGCTGGGACAAGCAGGATGCCCTCCTAAGGCTGGAGAGTAGGAGGCCTGTAAACCCTCGCGCTCCCCCACAGCAGCACCAGAGCCCCTAGCGGTGGGAAGGGGAATGTGAAAGGACAGACAGTGCCTCCTGCTAAGGAACATGTAGGGTGGTGCAGAGTCCTTATTGAGGGGAGCTACCGCAGAGGGCCTAGCTTCGCAGCCAGAGCACTGGGGAGAGCTTTTAGTATCCCGCCCGAGGAGGCGACGCCCGCACCAAAATGGCGCTGGCTTCAGCACCTCCTGCCAGCCCGGGTGGGAGATGCGGGCGCCCCGGAAGCGGAAGTTGAAGTGAGGTCACGCCCTCTTCCAAGATGGCGGCGCCCGGCTTGCTGCGCTCCGCGTGGAACCGGTTGCTCTCCGGGTTCCTCTGGGGCGGCGCCGCCCGGTTCCCAGCCCGCGGGCTCCGGCAGGGTGAGTCCTGGGGGGATCGGTCCCTGCCGGGGGGGGGGGGGGGGGAGGTCGGGCTGGGCCGTGCAGGCGCTCAGGCACCCCCAGCGTCAGTCCCCTCTTCCCCCCGACTGCGCATGCTCCGCAGACCCGTACGGGGTGTTTGGGGGCGCGGAGACATCTGGAGGGGTTTCTGGAAGCACTGGCGCAGTGGGGGCGTCGCGCTTTAATGACATCATGACAGGAGCTGGGGGGGCAGCCCTGGAGCTAGGTGGTTGCCAAGGTTACGGGCTGCGAGAGCGAGGTGGGGCTGAGGGCTGGGTCCCTCGTGCCAAGCCCCGCCCCCCTTTGTGGAATCTCCTGTGTCTCCTGCCTGTGGGCAGCCTCAGCCTTGCTTACTTCTCACCCCGCGCTGGAGCAGAGGCGGCCTTATGTCCCGTGGTCACAAGCTGGGGTCCTGAGGCTCCTGCCACACCTTACATATACTACACATGTCAGTCACGCAATAAATTTCAACTGTCTGCCTCTGCAAAGCAATTATCCCATCATTAACTAACAAGGCACACAATCAGTGTAGAGCTGCCACACATGCCAAGTCATTATCGCACCATAAAATGGACCCTCCAGCTATAAAAAGAGCTAGCCAGCTACAAAGTTAGTGCTTGAAAATGTATAACAACTTTATAGCTGGTTTCTGTCTAGCTTTCACTTGACTGTGTAGTAGGGCCCTCTCGCATCATATTGCAGGTGTTAAATGTGCAGTTAAGAGTCTGGTTGAAGAATGCGGTACTAGGGGCCCTGCTACCTACAGGTTTCCCTTTATGTTGTGCATGCCTTCCTGGAAAGTGGTGTATCACTTGAATTTGCATAAAGCAAACCCACTTTACAATGTAACAGGGATACCTTCCAAGACCTCACCTGTGCTGACCCCCAGACCCATTGCTACCACTTTTAGACAGTTTTGGTACTCGCCAACAGCAGACAGCACACACAAGCACAGGGGACTATCATCATGGGGATGGCAACCACAGAAACACGTGTCGCAGACAACAAGCGAGGACCATAAATCTACACAGGAGACTATATTTTGGTGAGCGTCATTCCCACAGTCCACCGCATAAAGCAGCTGACTGCAGGCTTCCACAACACCAATCGTATAAGAGTGAACTTACCTTGCACATAATGAATTTTTGGTATAAAAAGAGTCATCGCATAAGAGCAAATTCATACATACAGACCCTGCATAAAGTGAGAGAATCCTGTATTCAAATGAAAGGTGGCTAGAAACCAGCTTTAGAGTCATGATGCATTTCCATGCACTAATTTCATAACAGATCGTCTCTTTATAGCTGGTGAGTCATTTTTGTTGTGTAATAATGACTTTGCACATGTGGCCGGTCTACATTTATTATGGGATTTGCCAGTTAATGGTGCAATAATTACTTTGCACTTGTGGCTGGTCTTACTTTGCATGTTTATTGTGCAATTAACCACTTAATTGCATAATATACAAAAGTGTAGCAGGGACGTAGGAGTCAAGCAGATGCATGTTAGTTCCCTGCATAGCCCCACTTTTTCTGTGACCTCAGACAAACCACTTAATTTCCCCCATCTCCAGCCATAAAATGAAGATAATCTTTTCCTTCTCCAGTGTTCCAAAGAAAAAAACAATCTAATATTAATTTAGGTATTACAGTCAAAGGAACACATTAGTAACCAATATGAAATAGCAGTGAGTATCTGTTGTCATCCTGAGACGTCATTCTCCCGTTGTACTCGACCTTGGTGAGGTCGCAGCTGGAGTACTGTGTCCAGTTTTGGGCTCCCCAATTCCAAAAGGTTGTGGAGAAGCTTGAGAGGGTGCAGAGGAGAGCCACGCACATGGTCAGAGGTCAGGAAAACAGATCTTATGATGAGAAGCTGAGAGTCATGGGGCTCTTCAGCCTGGAAAAGCACAGGCTCAGGGGTGATCTTGTGGCCACCTATAAGTTTATTAGGGGTGCTGATCAGGAACTGGTGGAACATCTGTTCACCAGAGTGCCCTAAGGGATGACAAGATCGAATGGCCACAAACTCCACCAGGACCGATTCAGGCTGGACATAAGAAAGAACTTCTTCACTGTCCGAGCCCCCAAGTTTTGGAATAAACTGCCGGCAGAGGTGGTTCAAGCACCCACTTTGAATGCCTTCAAGACGCATTTGGATGTTTATCTTGCTGGGATCCTATGATCCCTGCTGACTTCTTGCCCCTGGGGCAGGGGGCTGGACTCGATGATCCTCTGAGGTCCCTTCCAGCCCTAATGTCTATGAAATCTATGAATTGCACAAATTAGGAAAGACTATGGTATGTTAATTTTACTGCTCAGACCTTAGGAAGAATGCCTTTGATTTGAAAGCTTGTCTAACTCTTATCCTACCTATGCAGTTGGCCTGATGGAAGATAGTGCTCTAACAAATCCTTGCCTCTAGCATCATTTCTGGACCATCATGGCTACATCATCACTCTGACACTAGCAAGAATTAAGGATTTCAGTTTTACTTATCCATAGCTATGAGTGGGAGAAATTGACACAATAGTTCTGTTCTTTTGGTCTTGTCCACCTGAAGTAAAGCATTGGTCCCCATTCTGAGTGCTTTTGCAATAAGGAGAATAAGACAGCTGCAGCTACTATATGCAGGAGCTTTAACTAGGAAAGAATTGGAATCTGGGTAGGCAAGTAAAATGCATGGGTATTTTCAGATTACTCTTGTTTGTGCTGGTCTCTGCTGGCTTCTCAAATCAAAACTAACAGCATCCAGGTAACTTTCAACTAGAAATCATCTGGAAAGTTTAAAAATGTGAAGAGAATATAAAGACACTGCAAGAATAGCAATCAAATAAGAGGTCCCCAGTTTGAAAGAACTGCATGCTACTCTGCCTTCCAGTAGAGCAGTGGTGTGCTTTGTTGGGAAGTTGTATTGTTTTTTGGTATCAGAGTCCTGTATGGTTATTGGTTTTGAATAATTTATTGATAAAAAATCATCTACTCCAGATTGAGCAGGTCTGTGACCTTGTTTTCCCTCTTTATTTCTGCAGTTGTGGAAGTTACTGAAGGAAATACAACTGTTGTAAGTACTTATTTTTTTTTATCCAAATCACTATGTATATTACTTGAAAGCCATGTTGTGTTTTTCCTGTACAGGAAGAAATACAGATTCTTTGGACTTTTCTGGGATTGACTCATCAGGGTTTTTTGTAACACTCATGTATTTAGTTTGAAGATGGGACATACTGTGCATATTCTTGTTCTGATTAGTGCCATTCATAAGTAAATAGTTTATGATGTGATTGTAAAACAAATGTAAACATGTATCATGAAAATTAGACACATCAAGTGGGTTGGAGGTTATTAGACTCCTGGATCCCTTCCTCTTATCTGACCGGAAGCAGCATAAGATTCTAAGCCTATGATTGTCAAGCAGGATGTGGCAAGCTCTTTTTAAGGGTACTATGGAATACTGGAACTGTTAGGTGTGCATACATCATTATGTGATTCACAAGATAAACCCAGAGACACTTGTTTGGTATTTTAGATTTGTTTCACTGTGTAAAATAAAAGACCTATCCAAGCTGCTAGATACCTTCGATATGAGACTGATGAGTAAAAGCAACCAAGGAAGTTGAGGAATGGTGAGAGTCTGTCTGTCTTTTCTCCCTCAAAAGAGGATCAAGCAGCATGTTTGGAAGGTCCATAGTCTGAGACTTTTTCAACCCAGTTGGGAGAATGAATCCCAACACTGGAATGTCCTTAGGGAGAACACCATGTTAAAAGCAGTTTATTCTTTTATAAACAAGTGGCTTTCACTTTCATGGATTTCTGAATTCCACATGGTCTTTATTTTCACGGAGGAAACGTGCTCCCTAGAGAGAGTATGTTGGAATCATTTAGACTTGAGATAACAAAATGTGTCCAAAATGGATAAAATGGTCACAAGCGTCTGGCCAAATGTAGAACTGGGGGAGATCCTGACAGCTTCTGATGTATAATTTTTCAGTAGCAGTGGAAGCCCCATTGATAGTTACAGAATGGAATATATCATTACCAATGGTTTACATTCATCATCAGTTACAGAGACGGACGTAATCCCTGCCATACCTTGTTGCTACTCAACCCACGCTATCAACATTACTTCAATATTACCTGGATGCAGTTTCAGCCAGCTTGTCCTCAGCTGTGCTTCAGTCTTTATCAAATGTGGGGTGACATATTTACTGTTTATCTGCTGAACAAATCTCAGATGCAAGATGGCAGGGCTTCATTAGCATACTGGAAGTGCACAACCTGTGCTGCGTCATTATGCCTCCCATTGAGCCACTACACATGGTGAATAAATGAGGTAACTGCACATGATAGTAGCCAGAAGTGGAGGAGCAGTAGCTAAAAAAATAAAATAATAATACCCTCTCTACTTTCTGCAAGAGGGAATTATATATAGTTTCAACACGGGGTCAGAATTCATATCCATTCCCAGGATGATATCATTCAGCAAAGCAGCTAATGCAGTCTTTACTCAGACAGGAGGGTGATCCAGGCTGACCTATACAGGCTCAGCAAACGGGCGGACGAGAACCTGATGTTTAGTGCTGAAAAATGCAAGGTTTTCCACCTTGGGAGGAAAAACCTGCAACTGGCTAGCACTTTGGAAGAAAGAGACTTGGGGGTCGTCATTGACCGCAAGATGAACATGAGCCTGCAATGTGATGCTGCGGCTAGTAAAGCGACCAAAACGCTGGCTTGCATCCATAGATGCTTCTCAGGCAAATCCTGGGACGTCTTTCTCCCCTTGTACTTGGCCTTGGTGAGGCCACAGCTGGAGTACTGTGTCCAGTTTTGGGCTCCACAATTCAAAAGGATGTGGAGAAGCTTGAGAGAGTCCAAAAGAGAGCCACGTGCATGATCAGAGGTCAGGAAAACAAACCTTACGACGACAGGCTGAGGCATGGGGCTCTTTAGCCTGCAAAAGTGCAGGTTCAGGGGCGATCTGATGGCCACCTATAAGTTTATCAGGGGTGACCACCAGTACCTGGGGGAATGTTTTGTTCACCAGAGCACCCCAGGGGATGACGAGATTGAACGGTTATAAACTACTGCAAGACCATTTCAGGCTGGACATACGGAAGAATTTCTTTACTGTCCGAGGCCCTGAAGTCTGGAATAGCTTGCCATCGGAAGTGGTTCAAGCACCTACACTGAACACCTTCAAGAGCAATTGGATGCTTATCTTGCTGGGATCCTATGACTTCCTGCCCTTTGGGCAGGGGGCTGGACTCAGTGATCTTCCGAGGTCCCTTCCAGCCCTGATGTCTATGAAATCTACTATCATCAGATCTGAACCCAGCCTGACAACAATCAAGACTTATGATGCAACCAGAAACTATTTAAGTTGACTTGCCACAAAATGACCTTGCCCAGGAATGAAAGATTAGGTACCAGCCTCTGTTTGGCTAGATTCTCAGCTTCAAGTTAGGGTTTTTGAATGACCACAAACTGAACAAAACCTAACTTAGCAAAAATTGGCAGCATGTTCTCTTTTGGAGAGAGATGGGAGTTGTTCCACCCACAACAGACCCTATTGTTTCCATGTGGAAGTCACTAGGCAAAGATGGCATAGATCCCAAGCACTGGTTGTGGTAGAAGGCATTTCCGGAAACTCATACCACAGTGGTTGACACTGGCTCCGTCTCAACTGCAGAAAACTTAATATTTGTCTCCACTTGATATTACACTGCACTGACAGGGGCTGAAAGCAGGCAGTCTGAATCTGCTATTTTTCTGACAAAGTAACACGACATTTCTTCACAATGTGTGGAGGGAGGGAGAAGCTGTATCGAACGTTTAGAATTAGTTAGGCTTTCGGTACTGCAAACAAATTTACTGAGTGACATTTAGTAGGCCTCTGAAGTGGTACTTAAAAAGTCTTTGCTTACTGCATAGCCTTGGCATACAAATTTATTATTGTTGGCCCAACTCTGCAAAAAGGGCACAAGACTTTAATTATCCATGTTTTTATTATGTTCCTGCCATCTTGAGGTCCTACTGCCATCCTACCTTTTCATTGATAGCTGAGATGCCAACTTATTATTATAGTGCTCAATTTTTTTAACTATGATTCAACTATTTAAACGAAACCTTTTGACTAATTTTGGAGAAAAGCTCTGCTAGGTTTAACCTTATCTTTCCATTCAGCTAAAAGTTGAGAGGATTCTTGCTCAAGAGCTGAAGACTTGTTTAAAAATAACGCTTCTTGCCTCTTTTTTTCCCCCCTAAACCTCCACCCACCCGTTTCATTTGCAGATTTCTTTAAGAGGGCTTAAGCTGCAGAGTCAGGAAACACCACCTAGCAGTGAGATGTGCTAGACTATGGAATTTTTTTCTAAAGGCAGAATAGAAGCATCATTATATAATTTAGAGCAGTGGTCTCCAACTTTTTAAAGTAGCAGATCACCTTTGGCATTTAAAAGCAACCCAAGATCTACCATGCACCCTCCCCTCTCTCCCCACACCCAGTAGGTAAGTCTGTCGGGAGGGAAGGGGGGAGGCAGATCGAGGCAGAGGGAGAAAAAATTATTTGGGGGTGCAACTCCCCAGCAGGTAAGTCGCACCCGGCTGGTGCCCCACGCAACTTACCCCTGCTCCTGCCCCTGCGGCACTGTCCTCACTGCGGGGGGGCCTTGATCTAGCCCCCGCTGCTTCCCTTCCTCATGGACTGACCTGCTGGACTGGGGTGTGCACATGCATGCACACGGGCACTCAGCCCCCCACCCCAGCCTTGGATCAACTCCAAGAGGCTCTGAGATCTACCACAAGAGGCTCCAAGATCTACCAGTGGATCAAGATACATTGGTTGGTAACCACTGATTTAGAGTTAGATTTGAGAACATGCACAGTCTGCGGCTTATCTCCTTATACAGTGCTGAGTGTGCTGTTGGATCTCAAGTAATAGACCTTCTTTAGCTCCCCAAAGGCATGCACAAGCCTAGACTGCGCTTTCCTCATGATCACTTTATCCTTCAACTTGTTTCCTAGATTGAAGGCAAAATAATAGAACATACTGAGGCACCGACTCCTCCCAACCCTTCTGGTCAGTGCCCCATCTGTCGCTGGAACCTGAAGTACAAGTACAATTACGAGGTAAGTTTGTCAGTGTTGTAATCCGTGAAAAGGTTCCTCCCCCAAGTCACAGAGCTAGCTGAAGATTATTCTCATGGGTAAGCCTAGCCTAGCCTGCCACTACTGAACTGCACAACCTGCTATTCTCTTAGCCTCCTGGGCATCATATACATTTTCAGCCAGTGGTTCCCACAGTGCCACAGCTGGCTTTGCCCATACCTAAAACATGTAGTTGAATTGCACCCGCGTACAGATAGCTACTTCTGTGCAATCTAGGACACCCCTACATCACAGTGGCAATAGTCCTGCCCTGGATATCCCTGAGCACATCCAGCCTTCCTGCTTGTACCTGCATGTTCCAAAACCATAAATACACCAATGAAGGTGCTCTGTGGTTGGCCCCAGTACCTGTGGTTGGCCCCAGCACCTGATTTCAAGCCTTCAGTCTCTAGTCTGCTTGAAAGCAGCCCTTGGAACATCTCAACTGGCCTTTTCCTAGAGGTGGGAGTGGGTGGGCAGGGCATGTTTGGAAGTGTCCCCACTGGGGCTTGCTACCACTGCAGTGGAAACATGCCCTTAATGTCCTGCTGTGTAGTCATCTGAATTGTTCATATCTTGTCTGAAGCAATTTGTGTAGGAAGAGGGCATGTGGAAACATATGTGCATCCCTCACCACCCATCTTCTGATCTGGAATGGATGTAGCATCCTAACAAGGCCCAATGTCAAAGATATATCATGACTCCAGTGGGTAAAAAACCTCTTTTATAGTAGTCTCATTCAGATACATTCCTGACTCTTGAAAGTTCAAAAGCATGATCTTCATTCCCAAAGAGTAATTCGACTTCTTTAAATGCTGTAAATGTGTCGCTGCCATCAGCTACCTTTTATAGCTGGACAGTGAATGAGAAGAAGCTAGTGGATTTTATGCCCCCATCTTAAAGCTCTGCCTGCAAAGGGAACCAGTCCATATTTGAAGCCCCTTTTGTGTTGAAAGGAAGAGAATGTATTTCAAGAAAATATTGGGTGGGGGGAAAATGCTCTGAAGGAATTACTAAAATTGTGAAAGGTGCTAGGGATATCCTGTAGTACACTATTAATAGGGCCCTACTGAATTCACAGAGGAAGTGGCATGTACTGTGGCACCCCTTCCTTCCCCATCCCACTGCTGATTGGTGGAGGAGCCTGCTTATGGCTTGCTCCTGATTGGTGGGGAGGCAAAAACTGCAATTTTAAATATGGTACTGTTTTTGCCTCTTACCGCTGATTGGCTGAGGAACCCTGGCAGCCCCACTGCTTGCAGCTGATCAGCAGGGAGTCACAATGGCACCATATTTAAAATCACAGTTTTTGCTTCCCTATCAGTCAGGAGCAAGCTGCAAGCGGGGCCCCTCCACCAGTCAATGGGGAGCAGAGAGGGAGGGAGGGGGAACCTGCAAAATTAAAGGGGCTGCAACACATCCCACTTCTTCATGAATTCAATAAGGCCCAAAACTCAACAGTGTCTTTGGGGAAAAAAGAGCACTCTGTGTCCTCTGGAGGTCCCTTCCAGCCATACTTCTCTGTGGTTCTATGTGGGATATAAGATTTGGAGAATGTAGTCTTATAAGAAGAGGCTGTTTAAAGATGTGGTTTTAAAAAATAAAACAGCTAAAATCCCACCAATCAAACAAAAATTGTGTACTGAGAATGAAAAGGAAGGGAACCAGACAAGAGTGCACAGTTAAAAGATAAGGCAACTAAAATGCCAAATAAGTTAATGCCAGTGGGATTAAGGGAGATACAGATACAAATACATCTGGAGGAAAAGAAATGCTTGTGAGTAAAGAAGTCCGCTATTAAGGACGAGGATGAAATGCCAAAATGTCTGAGCTACTCAAATATATCTGTGAGAAGAAAATTAAGGAAAGGGAAAGTTTGAATAATTAGGTAGCATTGACAGTCTTGTAAATGAGCAATTCCCCCCCCACACACACACACACAAAAAAGCAGGTAAGGAAATACTTAGACATTGAATTGAAGGTCTGGATCACATGGATCCCACAGCTTCTTTAGGGAATTAGCTAACAAACAAACAGCTCCATTTTCTGTTTTGCAAGGCATGAGACACTGAGGCGGCACCAAAGGATTTGAAAATAACAGATGAGGTACCAAGTATCTGGAAAAGGAAAGAGTGATCCTGAAATCTACCATTTGGTAAATCTAATTTAGTAAATTCCCTGCAAAAAAGAAACAGGAAAACATTACGAAGCACTCACAGAATATCAGAGCCAGGAACAACAAGTATTATTATGTAGGTTATTAAAAAAACACAACTGGGAAAAATCATGCCAGACAAAAATTTTTACTTTTTTTGGTTCCAATAAATTTGAGGTCTTAACTTTCACTGAAGTATCTGATAGGGTCTGGTTAAAACTTACTTGGAGGTTTAAATTGGCTAGAATATGAGGAAAACTGGGATGACTTAGTCTAGACAAGAGAAGACTGAGCGGGATTTGATAACAGTCTTCAGACACAGAAAGAGTTATTAAAAGAGGATGGGATCAGTTGTTCTGTGTCCACAGGAGACAGGATAAGAAGTAATTGGTTTAAGTTGCAACAGGGGAGATGTAGGTTAGATATTAGAACAGGGATGGGCAATTATTTTGAGCAGAGGGCCACTTACCCAGTTTTGGCAGGCTGTTGAGGGCTGCATGGGTAGCCCCCTCCCTTGACAGGTGCCCCACCCCATGGCCACCATCTTGAGACCAACATCCCAATGTCTGGGGACCGGTGTTCCAGGGCCAGCGCCAGTGGGGCCCAAAGTGGGGTGCAGGCTGGCAGGCGTCCGTGGAGCTGGGCTGGGCTGCACCAGCAGGGAGGGGGGAGCTGTCCCAGCTCCATAGAGCTCCTGCCAGCTGGGACCCTGCGCTCCTGCCACCCTGTTCTGGGCCCTACCGGCACTGGCCGCCACTGGTGCGGGCCCTGTGCTCCCCACCCGCTCACACCCAGTGCCCCCCAAACCCACGGTACAGGCAGGGGGGCAGTGCACAGCCCCAACTACCGTGCTCACCAGCAGGGAAGAAGCTGGTGATGAGCGTGGGGAAAAGTGACCCCTCACCTGCCCCATGGCTGGCGCCCTGCGTTGCAGGCGCTCACAGCCTGTGCGGGACTGTCTGGAGCAGGCACAGGCAGTCCCAGGCAGGCTGCGAGCTGCTACAGCAGCGGCCAAGGGGCCACTTCTCCCCACACTCAGCACCAGCTTGTAACCCACCCCACTGCCAACCTGTCAGTGGGGCTGGGTTACAAGGTGGTGCTGAGTGCGGGGGGCCTGGGGAAAAAGCAGCCCCTCCCTGCCCCATTCCCGGCGCCCCTCACTGCAGCCACTTACAGCCTGCCTGGGGCTGCCTGTGCCTGTTCCAGACAGCGCCGTGTGGGCTGCGATCACCTGTAATGCAGGGCACCAGCCATGGAGAAGGTGAGGGGCCACCTTTCCCCATTCCTCTTTTTTTTTTAGGGGCCCCATGGGCCAGATAGAATGGCCTCATGGGCCGGATGCAGCCTGCAGGTTATATTTTGCCCACCCCTGTATTAGAAAGAACTTCCTAACTATGAGGGTGACTGTGTACAGGGACAGATTACCTAGAGAGGTTGTTAGAATTTAAGTTCAGGTGAGACAAACACCTGTCTAGGATACAGGTATGATCCAGCCTTGAGTAAGAGGTTTGACTAGAAGACTTCTTGCAGTCCCTTCTGACCCTGTTTTTCTATGAATCGAGATGAGCACTGTCAGTGAATTGAGTATAGGCCAGAGGGTATTATGATCAGTAAGTTGAAAGCTGTAATAAATGACCAAATTGATTTGGGGTGAGGGAAAGAGAGGGAAGAGTTTAGTGTTGTCTGGTGTTATATTCAAAAGAGTGTAGAAGAACATAAAAAATGTATGCTAAAGCTATAGACATTTCTAAATTGGGAGGAGCTGCAAATTCCAGCAAAGAAAGTAAAACTACTGCAAAAGCAGGGATTGAGACTTAGTAAGTAGTGTTAGCCATGCTTGAATGTGGGTATCTTTGTTGGAATCTTTTTTCTTTCAACCCTGCTTTGCAGAGGGGCAGTCTCCATTGTTTCTTCAGCCCTTGGTCTTACTGAGATTTGTGGCAGAGGAGATAGTTGGTGCCAATTACTGTAGTGACTTATGCATGAGGATGTTCATCCACTGGGATTGGGACCTCTAGTTCATTTCATATGATAGCCATTTAGTAGCCATTAGAGATTAGTTTTTGCTTTCTGTCAATCTGAAATTAGACTGGAACCTGCATCTGAAACTTCAGCCCCCATCCTCCTCCCTCTTACATAATGCCTGGAGAAACTCCCAAGAGTAAGGGAGGAGGAAGAAAGTTGATTCTTATGTAACCTGAATTAAAGACTGGCAGACTTGTCTGGTACAACCCAGTGCTAACTTTGTTAGACAAACAGAGCGGTTCCCAGGAAGAACAAGTGTGTTAGCAAAATCTGTCAAGTGAACCAACAGCCTTAGCACTGAAGGTGCACTGTGCTACACTTCAGCCAACTGCCCTTGGGATGGAGCCTGCTGTTTGCGCATGGTTTTGTTTATCCAGTTCATGCACACAGTCAGAGGTAAAGGCTACACTTTCTTATCCGTTTTCCCCCCTCCTCTGCTTTGAATCTCATTAGTTAAAGTAGGCAGTAAATATGTCATCTTTCTTTGGTGGCGCATAAGGGAGACCAAGCTGAGGCCTTTGCCTATGAGTCCTAAATTAATTCAGTCCAAGTTGTTTTCATCAGATGCTGCAGATTACAGGGGTGGGAATCTGGGTCCAGCCTCTGGGGAACTGCCGAGTGATTAAAGCAGATCTGTGGTTCCAGCCTTGGCTGTCCACTAGCACAGAATGTTAATTTCATGGAACATGACGGCAACACACGAACTTGCCAGATTTAATATTTTTTCTGTAACTCATCTACATAATATTTATTTGGGTTCCTCCCCACTCTGCCCTCCACTTGCTCTGAAATTTGACTGTACCTGTTTGCTGTCTTTTTTCAGTAAGATGCATCTCAAAGTATTTTGAGAGAGGCACCTGGCATGTCAAACCTGGGACTTATCTTTGAAAGTGCCATAATCTTTGCCCAAGTGTGCAGCACTTCAAGCCAAATGGCTTGGAGAGATATAAAGAGCATCTTCCGCAGTCTTTTCCTTCTTTGCGTAGGAATTGTTGATATCAACCCTTTGACTCCACAGGGAGTAACAGTACTTGGACCACACATACCCCAGGCAGGAGTGCTAGAGGATATCCCATGGTTATGCCATACTCCATGAAAGCCTATGGCCTACTTTGGCTTTCCAGTGTTACAGAGACTCAAGTAGATTCAAACTTAGCATTAACTCCCACCTTCCATCTCCCCAAGGAGCAATAGGGAAAGCTAATAGAAAAATGTGGAAAGCTTTCACCTCCTAGGCACTCGGATTTGAATTCCTCTTATCAGTTAGTGAAGTGAGCTGTCTGCTGGATGAGAAAGTTGTTCGTAATAGGGAGAATTGGATGACTAAAAGAGTTATGATATGGAGTCTTGTCCCAGATCACTGGCTCCAGTCCATTTCAGCAAACAGCCATAGTCTACTAATACAGGTAGCATAATTGGCCATTTTGTTATTGCCCACATGCGCTAGGCCAAATATTAGCTGGTCTGCAGTCACAATACTTCTTTTTTGTCCTCAGCACTGAGGCTTGCTAGTGGAAGATTCCATAAGCTTTGTGGTTCCTGTTTTCTGGATAGATCATCACTCTACAAGGTTGCTGATTATGTTGTACTAGCAATAAGATACATCAACTATTTAATGTATATACCCTATACAGCAGGGATCGTGTTGACAAAAGGGGCGGGGGTGTAGCTCTCGATGTGAAGGAAAGCTACATGTCCCTGCAAGCTGATGTTGGCGACCGGCATGGACAGCTAGAGACCCTCTGGGTAAAAATTCGTGGGGAATTCGGCACAGGGGACACAACGGTGGGAGTCTACTACAGACCTCCCACTCAAAGTCCCGAGCTTGACCAGGAGTTCACCCGGGAACTGACTGAGGCTGCTTACTCCAGGACCTTGGTTGTCATGGGTGACTTCAATTACCCAGACATCTCGTGGGAAGATCACTCAGCTAAATCTGAGCGGGTGCAAAGCTTTCTCTCGTGCGTGGATGACCTCTACCTGACTCAAGAAGTCTATGGGCCAACGAGAGGCAAAGCGCTGCTTGACCTGGTACTGGCTACGGGGGACGACCTAATCGGCGACCTAGTGATTGATGGGAAGTTGGGTGACAGCGACCACGAGCTGATCACCTTCACCATCTGCCATAAAGCTGGCAAGTCAGTCAGCAACACAGAAGTCCTTGACTTCAGAAAAGCCGACTTTGACAAGCTCAAGAGCTAGTCGGTCAGGCCCTCAGGGACGATGACCCCAGGGAGATGGGAGTTCAAGAAGAGTGGTTGCTTCTCAAGGAAGTGATCCTCAGTGCACAAGCTAAATCTATTCCAACACGGAGGAAAGGCAGCAAGAAGGCACAGCAGCCCCCCTGGCTCTCCAGGGACCTAGCGGACCTACTGTGGCTAAAAAGGAAAGCCTACAAAGGATGGAGGACGGGATTCACCTCCAAGGAGGATTACTCCACGCTGGTCTGGTCCTGCAGGGACCAAACCAAGAAAGCCAAGGCTGCAACTGAACTCCAACTAGCTTCAGGCATCAAGGACAACAAAAAGTCCTTTTTCAGATATGTGGGGAGCCGGAGGAAAAGCAAGGGCAACGTTGGACCCCTGCTAAACCAGATGGGGCAACTGGCAACTGACGCCCAGGAAAAAGCCAACCTATTAAATAGGTACTTTGCGTCAGTCTTTCATCAGTCCCATGGGACGCCCATGCCTGCTATGGGACAGGGAGATCTGGGTAATGGGGATCCCCTACCCTCCATAAATGCTGACCTCGTGAAGGAACACCTTGAGAAGCTGGATACCTTCAAGTCAGCCGGCCCTGACAATCTGCACCCCAGGGTACTCAAGGAGCTGGCAAGCGTCATAGCCCAGACCCTGGCATGGATCTTTGAAAACTCCTGGCGCTCTGGTGTAGTGCCCGAAGACTGGAAGAAGGCCAATGTGGTGCCGATCTTCAGGAAAGGGAGGAGAGTGGATCCGGCTAACTACAGGCCCATTAGCCTGACTTCTATCCTGGGGAAGATCTTAGAAAAGTTTATTAAGGAGGCCATCCTTGATGGACTGGCCCAGGCTAACATCCTAAGGGATAGCCAGCACGAGTTTGTTGCGGGTAGGTCTTGTTTGACCAATCTCATTTCCTTCTATGACCAGGTGACCTATCACCTGGACAAGGGAGAAGAGATTGATGTCATATATCTTGACTTCAAAAAGCTTTTGATCTGGTATCCCATGATCACCTCTTGGCCAAACTGCCCAGTTGTGGCCTTGGCTCCACCATGATCCGCTGGCTGGGAAATTGGCTCCGTGGTCGGACCCAGAGGGTTGTAATTGATGGCAGTCACTCATCGTGGTGCCCTGTGACCAGTGGGGTCCGTCAAGGCTCTGTCTTTGGACCGATACTGTTCAACATCTTCATTAACGATGTAGACATTGGAGTCAGGAGTGGACTGGCCAAGTTCGCCGATGACACCAAACTTTGGGGCAAAGCATGCACGCCACAGGATAGGCGGGTGATCCAGGCTGACCTGGACAAGCTCAGCAAATGGGCAGATGAGAACCTCATGGTGTTTAACACCGATAAATGCAAGGTTCTCCACCTTGGGAGGAAAAACCTGCAGCACCCTTATAGGCTCGGCAGTGCTACGTTGGTTAGCACTACAGAAGAAAGAGACTTGGGGGTCATCATTGACCACAAGATGAACATGAGCCTGCAGTGCGATGCTGCGGCTAGTAAAGCGACCAAAATGCTGGCGTGCATCCATAGATGCTTCTCGAGCAAATCCTGGGACGTCATTCTCCCCTTGTACTCGGCCTTGGTGAGGCCACAGCTGGAGTACTGCATCCAGTTTTGGGCTCCACAATTCAAAAAGGATGTGGAGAAGCTTGAGAGAGTCCAGAGGAGAGCCACGCACATGATCAGAGGTCAGGAAAACAGATCTTACGATGACAGGCTGAGAGCCATGGGACTCTTAGCCTGGAAAAGCGCAGGCTCAGGGGTGATCTGATGGCCACCTATAAGTTTATCGGGGTGACCACCAGGATCTGGGGAAACGTCTGTTCACCAGAGTGCCCCAAGGGATGACGAGGTCGAACGGTCACAAACTCCTGCAAGATCGTTTCAGGCTGGACATAAGGAAGAATTTCTTTACTGTCCGAGCTCCCAAGGTCTGGAACAGTCTGCCAGCGGAGGTGGTTCAAGCACCTACATTGAACACCTTCAAGAGTAAATTGGATGCTTATCTTGCTGGGATCCTATGACCCCAGCTGACTTCCTGCCCTTTGGGCAGGGGGCTGGGCTTAATGATCTCCCGAGGTCCCTTCCAGCCCTAATGTCTATGAAATCTATGAAATATAAAGGGCCTGGTTCTGAATAAAGGGATTAGGATGGAGCTAAAGCAAAGGAATTATAGGAAGGTTGCAGGGAGGTAAATGGCAACAGAGCCTTGGATTCTCTGATGTAGCTGTACTTACACTGCAAAATGCAACCAAAAAATCTCTAAACTCTCTTTTACAACAAGGCTTGTGTGAATGGGGTCTGGCCTCAGCCGTAGCACCCAGCACACACTGTTACCCCAACAGTTCATTTTAGGACTAATTTTTGCCTGGTACCATAGTGTTGGATGTAGTATATAAACCTACATAGCTGATTTCTGTGATGTGTGTCTTGTATTAACTTGACCATAGCATAGCATAGATCAATTTTGCTTGCACCATCAGGCTAATGAGAATTCAGAAAAGGGAAGGAAGTGGAGCAGGAAAAGTTTTAAAGGAATCATTGTGAAATTGAAGAGCACCAAATTATTTCTCCAGTGTGCTTAGAGGCTGGGGGCAAAGCAGGTCTGAGTGCTCAAGAGTGCTAGGGTTATCCACCCCAAAATGCAGCAACGTTCTGCATTCTCTTGCATTGCCTTATGTCAGAGGGTGTGTGACTTGTGTGGATCCAGATGATGCAGTTTTG
Organism: Crocodylus siamensis; assembly: GCF_052110815.1. Lineage (NCBI taxonomy): Eukaryota > Metazoa > Chordata > Crocodylia > Crocodylidae > Crocodylus > Crocodylus siamensis. Next base: position 153,275,494 of record NC_143395.1, on the reverse strand, counting down.
TCTGCTGTCAGGTCTCTTCAGGTTCTCAACAATATGTGCGCAGTCTGTCCACCCAAAAAATGAAAATGTTTACAACCGCAACAGAGACATATACTCCCTGTCAGCAGGTTGAGTCAGTTAGCAGGGAATATCCAGCTGATTGGAGAAAAAAACCAAGAGCAGGGTCTCCAGAGGACCCTTGGACCAACAGCTGAAGATCTCTGTATATCCAGGGGGTGTGTCAGTATTGGCCAGAAGGATGTGCTGGCATTTGTGCTGCATGTGGAAATTGAAAACTCATATCTGAATGCTTGACTGTTTCTTTTGTTGACCTGAATGCAACAGCTGCTAAATAATGCTTAACACTTCTAGAGATCCTAAACTGTAGGGTTAACAGCAGCATAATTTGAAAGGTCCCTGAATCCCCGCTGAATCCCCAGTCTACTCCCAAGAATTTGCTGGTACCACAGCTTCTTCCTCCAGTGTAAGGTCCCTGTTTGAACAGCCCCACCTAATGGAAGTACAGCCAAAGGGTTGAAGGTCATGGTTCAGTCTCCCATGAAAAGTTTCACCTTGTCATGATCGACCAGTTTATGTAGTAGTCTCCACCCCCAAGGGACACTGTACCCAGGGGGCATGATGCATTATGCTGTGGGAAACGATAAAGGCAAAGAGGACTGGGCTCTGACCCAGGAGGTGCCTGCCAGTCCTGCATTCCTATGAGCATTCCTAGAGAACAGTCCTATAGTTGAGTGCCCAGGGGAGAAACCAGACATGGCTGAACTCAAACTCTAATGTGTGACTTTAAAGCACCTTATGAGGAGTTAAAAAGTGTACCCTCCTTCAGGAGTTGTGTACTCACCTAGATACAGTGTGCAAATTATAACAGCTTGCAGTCTGGAAACTGTGAAGTGGCAAAGACTGTAGATGGCATAATTACTCCCATTCATTAAGTCTAGGGAATCCACAGAAAAAGCAGAGCCAATAGGTAGCGTGATGACTGATGAAAGTCACTGCTGACAAAATGCAAGGTAATGCATATTAGAAGGAATCTCTTACACAGCACTAGGGGCCTCTCCAACCTAAGAGTTGTAGCTGCTAGGAAGACTCTGGCTTTAATAGTTTTACCTCTTTCTCTCAGGATGTCTTATTGCTGAGTCAGTTCATCCATTCTGATGGAAGAATGCTGCCCCGGAGAATCACAGGTCTATGTAAGGAAGAGCACAAGAAGATTGTCGTGTGTGTGAAGATGGCTCAACGAGCAGGTACTTTGTCCCCTCTGGGGACAAGCTTCATGCTCCCTTTAGGTGACATTTAATTCTTAATGAAAGGGGGTGAAAACCTGGGGAGAACCCTCATTCCCAGGCTGCCAAGTGTCAGGACACAATGATGGCTATAGGCATTCTGCTCATCACTGTCTGCCAGGAATGAAGGAATTCCAGCAGTCTCCTTTCTGTCACCGAGCCCTTGCCCCTCTCTGGCAGACCTTAATCCCAGGCTGCAGATTAGTCCACCATTGCAGAAATCTGTGGGGAAGGTTTCATTTCCCAGTAACCAGTGTTGAGATGACAGCATTTGAAATGGTGAGCTTTAGTGCAAGCCTCCTCTTAGCCAATTAATATTAATGTCCATGTCTAGCTCTGCCACCTGAAGATAGCAGTGGAAATATCCAGTAAGCAAAGTTTCCTCTGCCGAATCCAGGATAAATGGCAACAGATTTGAGAAGGTAGATTGTCATCCTGGAACTAAATAGATATTGATGCCCTTTTTCTAGGGAAAAAGCACCATGGTGGTATCTTCACTGTTCACATGTAGTTGAGTCTTTGATTATAAGTTTCAACTAAAATGCAGCACTTCCAACAGTACTGTCTCCCTGATCCAAGCTAGGACACTGACTCAGAATTAATTCTGAAGAAAGACTGGCCCTGAACTATAGCATCTCCTGGATTTTCTCTGTAGATCTCCCAGCTAACTACCAGTGCAGTACCAAGGGACTACTGCAAAATCTTTTACCTTTCCTTTTCTCTCTTAGGTTTGCTGCCAAACCACAAGCCTCCCCTACCTGAAGGGTTTGTTTCAAAGAAGGCCAAGCCTACACTCAACAGGTAAACAGCCTTGACTTGTCTCTTTCTTTGTGGGAATTGGAGGAGGGAAGGCGATCTCTCCTGAGCTGGACAGCCGAGGCCTACAGAGCCAGAGCCAGTCAGGACCCCGGGTCTATAACAAGGGTTGGTGGCACTTCTGAGAAGAAAATATGTAATGTTATGGTTCATAGATTTATAGATTGCAAGGCCGGAAGGGACATTGGGCCCGGTCTCCTGCTCCAAGCAGGAAAGATAACTGGGGGTCAGGTGACCCCAGCAAGGTGATGGTGATGGTCTCTTCCCAACATTACAAAGACTAACTACACCTCATCCACCCATACAGAACTAGGACATGGCCAGGCACATAATGTTCCCTTTCTGTTCTTCAGATCTTACCAGCTTTCCCACCAATGGCAGTAGGTAGAACAGGAATGGGTGGCAGGTGTTGGTGCAGCACCCTGAGGCAAACAGATACAGGGAAACCTGCAGCTCGGGCATGGATAGGAGAAGGAGCTCATTGCAGGTACATCTGGTAGCATGCTGCACTCTGCCTTGTCTCCAGTTTCCCCTTTTAACTTCAGTTGTTGCTTGCCCTTGGCTTGCCCTTCCTGTGCTACAAGCTCTCATCTTCCTCTACCTTGCTGTCCTATCCCCTCTCCCCACTAGTATTGAAAGGCCCCTGGCCTTTGGTGAGTGAACTGAAAACCTCCTGTTCCCTTGCTCAGTGTTAGGAGGTGCTAATCCCCTGTTTATGACCTCACACTCTGTTTCCATGGGGATGTCAGAGCAGTTTATGAAGATTGTAGTAGCAGGCTGTGGGGTTACCAGAGGCCATGGGCCTGTTTTTGGGAGAACATAGACTCCAAGCCTCAGGTTGGCCTTGAAGGTCTGATTTTGGGTCTGGTTGTCTCCCATGGAGGTCTGATGGGCAGTTCTTGGGAGTTTCTCTGAAATGTTGCCAGGCTGTATATCATGATGTCAGCAAGGTTCAGAGACTGGAGGTCTTTACATCAGAACCCATGTCTGAGGACACTGAAGCCATACCAGACACAGAGTTCTGTCATCTCTAAAGTACTTCATTTATATTTCTTAAAACTCTCTGGGTTTTACTTATTATCAGCTGTGTGTGTGTTTTGTAGCAGCTGCGGGGTGGAGTGTGGTTGCTGTTTAATGTTCACAGGCCAGCTCTGCCCAGCAGGATAGGACAGGATATGGATAGTCGGATATCCCACTGGAATGGATCCCAGAGTTTAATACCCTAGCTCAACTCAGTGCTTCTCAAACTTTTTTCCTTAGCATGAACCCATTTCTTCAGCATGGCTCCTCAATCCCAACCCATAAACCCCCACCTCCATCCACTGATGTTGTTACCCCATTTGGGGCTGCAACCCACAGTTTGGGAACCACTGCTCTAACAGTTATGTTCTTCCATGTGTATTTTATGTCCCTAAAGCCAACAGCATCTGGGGGCACATCTGGTAGCACAGCACCCTCCCAAAACTAAGCTAGGAGATTGCCATTTGAATGACCCCTGCTGTTTCACCAGTACAGATCTGCAACACCCTTAGTTTTCTCTTCCGACAGGGAGGAAGGAGGTTGGGGTTTGGCTTGGCCTGGGAAGGTAAGGTAGGGGTGTGACTGGGGGAGTCGGGGTGTAGAACTGAATGGGGTAGGTTGCAAGGTCTGTGTTTGTAGTTTCCAGGGGAGCGGGGAAGGAGGGTCAAGAGAACAGGCTGGGAATTGGGGAAGATGAAGACAGAGTTGAGGGAATCAGTCCAAGAGCTGGGATGCAGTAACAAGGGCATTTCAGGAATGGTGCTGTGGTCCTTCAGGGTATTGTCTTCTCTTATCTGTTGAAGGTAGAAAGCTCCACATTTTTGGAGTTTTGCCAGGTCTCAGCCACTGTAATGGTGCAAGGGCTCTGGCCACATGCCTACCCCCACCTGTGCCTCCCACATTGCTCTCTACTACAGCAGCCAGCATTGCACAGGACAGGAGATGTTAACCACTTCCTTCCTCCAGCTGTGGGGGGTGAGGTCATTACATGCCACCCAAACCGCCACCTCCCATTCCCTTCCTGGTACACATCTGCGTCAAACAATGCTCTTGTGGTAGAGACACTGGAGTAGGCCGTAGAGCCTGGAACTGAATCAAGACTCCCACTATATATCCTGCCTGACCTTGGACAAGTCATCTATTTTTTCTTCTCTTCAATTTCCCCATCTTTAAAACCCTCTGGAAATCCATGAACAGGAGGTGTTCGGTGTCTGTGGTGCTGAGCACCCTAAAATCCTACAGCAAGTGAAGTGGCTATGACTGAGTTGACACAGTGCTGTGAAAGTTGGGGAAATTTAACCAGTTTGCACAGCAGGCCTTTGAAGTGTAACAGGGTTCCCGAGGGTCACCCAGCCTATCACTGTGTCCCTTTTGGACTTGCTTTCAAAGGGCCCAGTTCAGTTAGTGCTTTAACTGAGGGGCTAAGATCACATAGGGAAGTGGGTATCTCTGGAATGACAGGCAATTAGCGGGGTCTGGCCTCTTGCATCTATCCCTTCACAGGCTGCTGTGTTGAGTACTCTGATCCTTGCTAGCACAGCTTTCTCCATCGCCCTTCTGTTTCCTGACTTAAGTAAGAATTCAATAGTCAGTTTTGCATTTTTGCTTTAAGCCTGGGGATGTCCCCAGTGGGTGTATGCCAAGAGATGTCCTTATAAGAAGCTACTGCAGTGACACCAGATGACATCCCACTCCATCTTGATCACCTTCTGAGGCAAGGGAAACAAAGTGAAATGTTGTTCCCTAAGTGCACCCTGTGCAGCCTCTGTGCTGTCCAATTATAATTATATGTGCTATTATAATAGTCCCTTATTGAGTTTGCTATATGTGTGATGTTATAGTGCCTCAGAGTGTGCCTGTCCCTGCCACCAGCTGGCCCAGTGAGCCTCTGAGTAGTACTACATGGGAGAGCCAGGAAGACAGAGCACTTGACATCTCTCTGCATTTATCCCTTTAAGTTGGTTAATGGAGCATCACAGGGAGCCTGTCCAGCTTTGGGGTGAAGAAATGTAGCGGGTAGGTTGTGTTTGGAAAGTATGAGGTTGTAAAGTCAGGAAGAGCAGAAACCTAATTCTTGGTGGGTGTCAGTGCTGAGGTGAGCAGCTCGTGTGGCTACCTAGCAGTCTCCTAGCTTTTTTAAAGTCCCCCTCCACACTTGCTCTGTTCCTCTCTCTCTCTCAACCCCTTGTTCCCGGTCACACGTTCTTTTGCTGTGGGGACCTGGCATTTCCTTCTCTGCTTTGCCCGTGTAATGGGAGTGGTTTGTGCTGTTGGTTTGGTGGAGGGTGACAGGATCAGCAGGCAAGGTTCTGTAAAAAGCTGAGGTCTGCTTTCCAGGTGGCAGTGAGAGCATTGCTCCAAGCTGAAGGACAGAGTGTGTGAGCATCTTATCTGTAGTCACACATGCTCACATCCTTTCCTCAATGTTCCTGAAATTCCTGTCATTGCTCCCTTGTGCAGAGAGATAAGTAACTCATTCAGCCATCTCCATCCTCCTGCTTGGCCCTTTGCCCTGACTTTAGAAATGCTGTCCTCTTGTTTTGGATGGGGCTAGGAAGGGACTGCGTAGTTCTGTATGTTGCTACCAAAGACCTCTACGAAATGGTGTCAGGCAGGATAAATGGGATTGCGTGGGGATGGGCTGAAAATGAAAATCTTTGGTCCTTTGAAATGCTTTGTTGACAGCTGCTCTGAAGTCCTTTGAGCAAGCACTCTTGTTGGCAAATGAAGTGGTAGAATCAGGATTGTTTCCTGAGATGGGAAGCTGATAGACTTCCTCCCACCCATCCCTATTTAAAGGCAGAAGAGAGCTGATATTAGCAGCTGTTTAAAGCAGGCTGCCTTGTACCTCAGCGCAACACTAACTTTATTTCATCCCCACAAGCCCCACACATCTTCCTGCTCCCTGGATAGGTATAGCAGCAGCTCAGCATCTTTGCTAGAGATAGGGGCTGGAGCTCTAACTCTGTTTTCCAAGGTTTAAACTAGATCAGAAAGTAAGGAGTATGAGAGTACATCAGGCACTGCTGGGGAGCCAGGAAGCTCTACTTTCGTATGCCTCTTGAGAACTGCAAAGCAGCAGTTCTTGGAGTTTTCCTCTGCTGTACTTCGCCTTCTCAGACTGAAATGAATTGAGCCAGCTTCACAGTAGGGACATTCAAGCATATGCTGGAAGTTATCACCCATATAAGGCAAGGTGCCACAGTAAGAAATAGTCAAGGAAGATGACCTCTGCTTTAGGGAAAAAAGAGTTGCTCCCCAGCAGTTCCCACTTGGCGCATTAAGATTAACTTGTTTATCCCTTTCTGCCCACCGGCAGATATTTTTGCATGCTCTATCCCTCAATAAAATGCTTCGCTCATACATGCGCTCTGCCCTGCACATACACATACAGCATTCTTCACATTGGTTCCTCAGGGAAAGATATACCTGCTTCCTTTTGACCTGAAACTAGTTGCATAGTGTTTCTGGTATGCAAGGGCCTCTCTTCACCCTGCTCTGTTCCCTAAAGCATGAGGAGTTACCTGGCAGCCTCCCTTTCCTCCGGTCAAGGTGCTCCAAGCAATGTGGCTGTGGTGCCTGAACTACCCGTTCCTGTTCTTACTGCTCACATATCAGAGGAACAGCAGTATACGCTGGATCACTGGAAACAGTGACCTTGTGGGTCCTGGCTTCTTCTGAGTGACATGGGGTAGCTACAGAGGAAGATGGTCTGCTTTCATCATGGGGAGAGTCCCCATTGCTGTAACTTAGAGGAGGAGTCTGGGGAGGGGCAGAAGCAGGTCTAGTGTAAGAGTGAGATGTCCACACAAGCTGTGCTCTGAGCATGGTCTCGTGACAGCTTGGCTGGATGGAGGAGATCCTTAAGCAGTTCTCAGTGGCTGACTGGACACCACCCAGGTGAGAGACCTTCTGTATTTCTCATTTCTTGGGTATTACTTCTCCCCTTATTTATTAAGTTCCTGCTTGACATTAATTAATTGACATTAATGTGAGCTTGTTAATACCACCTGTTACTTACTTTACTAGCAGAGGGCTCACTATAGAACTGTGGCTCTCAAGGTACCCCGTGGCCTGTGACAGATGGTAACTCTTGTCCCATTCACTCCTCCTCACACACTGAAAAGTAATATTCTTTCCAATTTCTGTAAACATATGTGATACAGGAGACAGAAGAGCCTCCAAATTCATCCCCTGTTAATGCAGAACTGTTCCCCACTGAACATTTTCAAGTACTTGGCTTAGTCTTGAGGCTTCTCCTGTTTCCACAAGATAATTCCACATTTAGGCTGAAGACGGGAACAACCCTTGACAGAGGATGTTCCCTAAATGTTCCTTTTCTGTATTTCATCCCATCATTCTTGGTTTTGCTTCTGTTCTGCTCTCACCTGGTATGTCATAAGCTATTTAGTGCTGCAATGACATTTGTTTCAGCAGCCAGCTACAGAGGCAGGATTTTCAGAGATTTCACCAGCACTATGTGGAACTGCAAACCATATTCAAATTCCAGAGCCATGTGTGCGGGCCACACACCAGAACAGCTTGGGAAGCTGTCAAGAGCAGCTGCAGATCAAACCTCCCTCCTTGCTTTTAAGATTATAAACCTAAATAGTTGTGCAGCTTCCCTTCCAGTACGTAGATTATTAGAGTTCAAGTGCGGGTGAATGCTGGTCTGAGCTGAGTGGCTATTCCAGAGGTAGAAGCTGGAGTCAGTTACGTGGATGGTGCCCAGGTTGTTCCTTTGACAGGGACCAAAATATTGGTCAAAGCAAAACTTCAAGAAGCCATCGCTTCCAAAAATGAAAGAGTTTGTAATAGGGAGGGAAAGTCACCACTTCCCCAGGCCTGAGAAGGATGCTGATCCCAAAGCATTGCCACCAGGAGCTGCTGTGGACTGTGGGGTAGGAGTATGAGGATTTGGAGAGCTTACAATTACTCCATTCCCAGACTCTCACCAGAAGGAGGTATTTATAGGGGTTGAGGCAGCAACACTGAGGCAGGTAGCTCCCAGCTCCTTCAGTTGTACTTCTTTGTCTGCCTCTTGGATGATAAAGAAGTTGTCATATGTTAGGTGATCCCATCATATTTGCAGTTGCCAAACTAGAAGGAAGCATCCCCCTGGATAATTGTGCATCTTTGTCAGGCTCTGTGGATTTTCCTTTCTTTCTGGGAGTTAAATCTAGCATTGTAGCTATCTCTGTTTAGCTCAAGCAGCATGTGGTTTCCCTCATCTGCGCTGAAAGCCTGTAGCCTTGTTCCCTGTATTCTGTGTATTGTGTGAATTCAAAAGCAAAGAACCAAAGAGGCTGCAGGTGAGTGAAGCCAAGAGGCGTCCCGGGAAGGGGATATGGCAGGGAGAAGGCAGCCGTGCCAGCACTTTGATGGAGTACTTCCTGCACAGGCTCGAGCCCTCTGCCTTCTCTTAATCCAAACAAGAGCCAAATTGAAAAAGTTTAGTCAGAGTTCAGAAGTTCAGCCTTGAGCTGCACCAACATGGCTGCATGCAGGGCTGCAGCTGCCCCATGTGCAGGTGATTTCCTTTGCCTTAGCACATGGAAGCCCTGTGCATCTTCCCCAGGTGTTAAACAGCAGTCTCTGGATACAGTTAGGATGTGGTAGTAGCTAATTATGCCCTTCCCAAAGCTCTCATTTGTTGCCTGCATTATTCTAGTGCCCTGCGGTCTTAGTCATTGACCAGGACACCATTGGGTTTACACAGCACCAAGCACAGAGCAGAAAGGTGGTTCCTGCCGCCAGCACCAGATTAATAGTCATGTTCATCTTTGGCAATCATGTGGGGCTTCCGTGGTTTGAATCAATGGCTCATGTTCTTAGCAGTATGTATCAAGCATCCACACTGTGAGGCTTTATCAGGCTCCAGGCTCAGCCCTGGCAGCACTGAACTGGGTAAGAGGATCCTCACTAAGTGCAAGTGTTTCTTGATTGTTATAACAAAGCCCCCTTCTAAACAGAGGGGCCTTTAAATACAATAATGGCTAGTATAGAAACTTGAATAGGTGCACAAATGACAAAAAAAGGCATTGTACTTGGAAGCCAAATTTGCTTGAAAATTCCAGGTGCTGGGCAGGTTCTTTGGCCTTCCCACATGTGGGTCCTGCCCCTGCCCCTGCTCCCACCTTCCTGAAAAAATGAGTCCAAATAGTGAAAGTGAGGGGCTGGACAGTGAAGAGGAAAGGAGCTTTGCAGTGGAACAACTGCTTCCAGGCTTGAAGGCAATGTTTGAATCAAGGTAAAAAAAGCAGCAAAAAAGTAGGACAAGCTTGAGTTTTAGACAAAGCTATTAAAAACAGAAAAGGCAAACTGTGCTCCAGGAAGGGAGAGCGTCCAAATGTCTGTTTCAACTAACAATGAAAAGCCCCAGCCTGCTCTCTGCAAAGGAAGCCAAAAGACGGGAGTGGAGGGCTGGATTAGACCTGCTCAAAGGAAAAATAACAAAAGCTTTAAAATCAGGTCATTACTAAATCCTCTTTCCTATGCAGAATTGGGGTGTGCACATCCAGCCCCCAGATGAAAATAGAGAGATTTCTTAAAAAGCCAGGGTTTGTCTAAATCTTCACACAGCATTGATGGGTATCTCACATTCACAGTGCTTCCCTCTTGCAGTGAGATCATTTATTATCATGGGAACACTTTACCATAAGCAGAAGGTCACATGACCAAAATGGCACTTGGCGTTTTGTGATGACTTGAAACAGTTTGGGATTTCCATCCTCCACTGTAACTGGAGTCTCACTGTATCAGAGCTTGCTGTAGCTGGGTGTTTCTGTTGCCTGTGATATGTAAAAGATCTTTTCCCCTTCTGGCCATTAAAGACCTTGCAAAACCTCATCCCAATGTAAACAGCATTAATCCCATTTTTCTAAGGAAGTGAAAGAGGCTCCAGTTCTGAAGGGAAACAATAGTAGGACATCCACTAATGTAGAAGCATAACATTAGACATAGAAAGGGACTGACTCAATTCTGTGTTGTGCAACTCTCTTTCTCATTTTGTATGTCCTGTAGTTACTTATTTGTCCTGGCTACTTAGATTGTAAACTCCTTGAGGCAGACTACTTATTTGTTTGCAAAGCACCTGAGAGGCCACTTCATCTGAGTGGCAGGAGTCCTTGGATGTAATTTGTTTTTCAATTGTTTGGGACCCTAAAAGAGGGAAACATGCTGCCAGAATGTGTGTGGTCTTCGTCTATTCCGTAACTGCGTGGCATCACAGACTTTTATTTTACAGCTCCCACACATGTGGCAGGCCCTTCATTGTACAGAAAAATTAAATAGTTCCTCCACAGAGCACTTATTGGCCAAATTCATGCATGATGCACGAGGGACAACAAAACCCTATGGGGTAGGATGACAGATTGGGTTACACAAGGATCTTCTGATAGTTCAACAGAAGCAGGCAGACAACCTCACTGGACAAAATTTACCCATTTGTTCCAAACTCTCTTTTGTTCAAGTGTTGTTTGGGAAGGTTAAACCAGGGGTTCATTTAAGATTTTCATTGTCTGACAAAATTATCTTTCTCCAAGGACCTATTACTCCCCTTCTACTGGTAGCAACAGATTTAAATTATAACAAAACTCCAGGGCGCCCAGCCACAGAACTAGATTTCCAGTAACTTGCTGGATATGAGATTTTGGCTTATGCTAAAGGCCAGACACCAGCCCCCAGATTGTTCAGATGCAGGCTTATTTGCCAGCCATCAGTTGCTCTCGCTGTTTGGTTGGAATTGCTGTATTTCTCATCCCAGCACCTCTTGGAATGCAAAGTTGTTTATAGGACATCATAACACATATGTGGCTGACAATAAATGATTTGGCTAGAATCCCTATTCCAAGGTGCCTGCCCAGTGGAAATAAAGGGAGACTTTTAGTTGAGAGTCTAGCCTTTATAACTGGTCCACTTCGTTACTCAGGCTGGCTGAGGAGATGGTTTCTTAAGAACATAGAATGGGGGAATAAATATAAAGCTGAGTGTCGATGCAGCAAAGGGACCCAACCCCACATTTGGATAAACTGAATCAGATGGGCAACTTGCCGGGAGCCTTGCATAAGGAAGTTCATGGCTATTGCTACTGGCTTTGGTAGAGAGGTGCAAGATAGAAGCTCCAGGACACAAGACACCTTCTTCCTAGTACCTCTTGAACCAATAAGGCTTTTACATATTGAATCCTGTAAGAGTCCATGGTCCTCACCTCCTATATTAAATAGGTAGGGAGCCCAAAGCCACACTGGCCCACCCATTTTATAGTCTTTTTCTAAGTTATCAGCCTAAGCCTGAAATGATTTCTTGTTTCTGTGTTCACAGGTATCTCACCCGGTGGTCCATCAAATCTGCCAAGCCTATCTGGAACAAAGGCCACAAATGGTGCAGAGTCCCCATGGTAGTCGGACATCCTGTGCTGCAGGACAACATCAAATATGGGACGAAACCTATTTATTTGAATCACTGAGGTGCAGTGGAACTTTTTTTTATAACAAACAAAGCGAGGAGTAAAATGTTCATTGTTTCATTATGGCCCAAGAAATTTCGTTTGTGGTTTTTACAGCAGCAGTCCACCAGAGAAGGGAATCTCTGAAAATTTTTGCCTCTGTTCAGATCTGCCAGTGGTCTAGGCTTTAGCACTTGTGACTGAGAGGGAAAAGACTGTGTTGTACCTTCTGCTACTTTGTCTGTCATGATGAAAATTGTGTTAATCATTACTGAAGTGGAATATTTTTATAATCTGTAATGTCCTTAGCTCGAAGCAGAAAGCACGTGGCAGTGGCAGGCAGGCATTTGGCCTGATGACTGCACCTCATTATCATAACTCACTGGCATGATCTGACAAATACAGAACACATTTGACATTTTGTAATGACTTGGCCTGTCATATTCTTCTTGCAAATAAATTTGTTGCAAGCCACTCCCTCAAGTTTTTTCTCTGATGTCTCGAACAGTGTATGGTTGATGCACATGTATCATGCTTGATGAAATAACTTCATATCACACAGCTATCACCTACTGAACCCTTTGCTTCCAAAGTCCCAGCTATGGGTCTGTCAGGAAAGGAGATTAAATCCACCAGTGTTAACTGCTGTTTGCTCGTGCCTGCTCTCATGTCTCCTTAAGGCTGCAAAATTATGTTAACCCGCTTTTATTATGTACTCCTCCATGGGTGAGTTGCATACAGGTTTGGCCAGGAATCTCTGTTAGCATTTATCATCATGTACAGGAAAAATGGGTGATGGTGGCCGGTGTTAATCAAGAAATCAAACACAGGGATTGTTTATAGTTTGAATCTGTGAAGGGGAAGCCCTGGAGTCAGACCCTTGTGACTGCAAGATACTGGGTCCCCTCTCAAAGAACACAAGTTGTGGATTCTGTAGCTCTAGGTTTGTCCTTTTGAACTTCTGAAATAATCCCCACTCAAACTGGATATAGAACTTCAAATCAGTGGGTTTGGTAGTAGAACAGTAGCGACTGGGTGAGATGTGCATGAGGACTTGCTGTAGCACTTTTGCTGAGATATGTCCAATAACAGAATTTCCAGCAAACAAGCAGGCTTAATTCCATGCCTTTTGTACAGTTAGCTCTTTCATCATTGCCACTATGAGCTGGAAAGACCCTAGGTTTGGCAAATCATGATCTCTGCAAAGTCAGACCCCCTTTCCTGCCCCTCCCACCCACTGTCTGAGCTTGCCATGTAGTGCAGACTTCTAAGCAAGAGGGCAGATGCTAGAATGTAGAATAAAAGCATCTAGGTGCTCCAATTTTCTACAACCGACACTTCTAATTTTCTGTTGACACACAATCCACAATGGGCTTACATACTGCTAAGAAGATACGGAGCAAGTCTCAGTGGCTTGGCATTCAAAGAAAAGGCCTTAGTTTGATTTCTGAGCTGAGCCTCTTCTTTCCTGAAAGAAAGTGTCATTTTCTTTTAGGTGATTTAGGATCTACAGTGGCAGACTGTTGAGAATTCAGTTGAAAGGGCTGAGGGAAGAAGACACATAGCAAAGTATTGAGAAAATCCTTAGGGTGCCATCTGATGCACAGAAAATTCCCACTGACAAATACAGAGCTTTCACATATGTATTTATTAGAATAAATTCTGAACACAAATTCCCCAAGTATAAAATATAGATAGAAACATTCTCTCCTCGGTACAGGCACAAGACTCACAGCATGAAGGGCAGGTCCATATTCTTCTCACCAGTGCCAAAGTAGACATAGCCATATTGTTTAGTCATGGGGATGTGGTAGAAGGTTAATCCTAGCCATAGCAGGCTCCTCAGGATGACCACGGTGCCTCCCCTCTCTAGCTGGATGCTCCAGGATCCTATGCAACAATGTACATTGGTGAGAATCACCACAGATGACTGTGTACTAAAGTCAGGGAGTGTTTATAGTGGGTGTCCCCTAGCTAGAACATGGAGGTGAATTCAGGGGTATACAAGGCTGAGGTGGCACAGTGGCATTTCCACTGCCTGAGTCTGGGGGTGAAGTGATGACTGAGGAACTGCTAAATTTGTATCTGTACCCTTCTGCTCCAGCCCAATAGCAATATGGGCTGCCTTTTGATTTCCAGGCATTCCTCTCTGGTTTCACTCAGCATGTTCCCACAGCTAGGATAGGACAGGAGTTATCTCTGGTTTGTGCCTAGAAATGCGGAGATGCTATACATGACCATACCTGGTACAGGGCAGAAGATATTCTAATAGGGTGCCTCTTGCCTATTTGGTCTGTCTGTGACATGAGCTATGTATGTAGACCTGACCCAGGGAAGCTTGCATGGAGTCGGGTACTGAACATAGATCCAAGCCTCTGGCAACCAAGGAAGGTTAGTCTACAGCTGGGGTCTGTGTCCAGGAAGATACATAACATTAACAACAGGAAGACACAGGCCCCTGGCAAATATTAATACAATCACAGGACTGGGATCTGAGGAAATGTATCCATGATCACAAAAACTACATGCCCTGTCATGCTAGATGCGCATAGCAGGACACAGTTTTGGGAATCCAGGATAAAAATTTTCAGGTCACAATCACGTGACTGCCAGTGCATAGGAAGCCCAGTATCTGGGACCTGCTCCTGATGTGTGGTTTTCCACATGCCTGGACATTCAAATGATGCCATGCTTCCTGCTATGCCTTTTGAACTTGTTAGTACCTGGGGAGTCTTGGATCCTAATTCTGGGTTTCACATGCACTAGCAAGTTTAAAGACCTACAGTGCAGCCTGGCACAGGCTGTACCATATGGGCTTTCAGGTGCCAGGCAGCAGGAGCAAACAGGCATCCCCTGCCTAGCAAGTCTAAAGCTCTGTGATGCAGCCCTGCCTGTGGGCTGCCTGACAAGGCATTTAAAGATGCCAGTGTGGGAGAGCCTTTCAGTTTTCCCTCCCCTGACACCTTTACAAGCCCTGCTGTGTAGCCATACATGTTTAGCAAAGCTTAACATGCCACACATTCAAATTAATGTGCCATGCATACTAGCCACAAAGATGTTCTACCTTAAATATGCAGCATCTTTGTGGCTAGTATGTAAGGCACTTTAATTTGAATCAATATGGAGTTAATTTAATTAATATTGATAATCACTTAAATTGAATTAGGAAGAATTAAATATGAAACATCTTTGTGACTGGGGTGCTATTTTATGATGTGATAAATTGGTTGAACGTGTGTCATGTTACAGTTTATTGTGTGATTAGGAGGGATCCAGGTTTTCCATTTGCTGCAGAAAAATGCAGATTTTCCTCTTTAAGGGAGAAAACTGCAAGAAACATCAGGTTTCCCCTCACAAGATGGCAGCCTTTCAGCCTGCAAGGAGCTGCTTGGGGCTGGGAAAGTGGAGGAAGGGTGATTGAAGGCATGGGGAACCATACACATGGCCAGCATACAGCCACATAGGGTGGTAGGAGCAGCCCTAGCGGCTGGATGCAGGCAAGTCTATGGGGGACAGGAATTGGGGACTGTCTGGTGAGAGTATGTGGGGCATATGAATCTGTATATGCATGACAGGGATGTGCGTAGAGGGGATGGGTGCGTGGGGGCAGGGGGAACAGGTGCCTGCTGGGGATGGGGCTGCAGTAGGGCAGGGAGGACAGAAAGGAGTTGTCTGCCCCTCCAGCGGAGAAAGGAGGTGGGGAGGCCCTTCAAGGCTGGCAGGGAACTGTGTAACCAGGTCAGCAGCAACAGGACTGGTGCCTATATTCGCAGGGGCAGGATGGCCAGGAAATGCTGCCAGGGGAAAGGTGGCAAGGCAACCTGGCAGAGCGTTGGAACTCCAGCCGGGGGGCGGCTGTGACTTGGGAGTGAGGGACAACAGCATGGGCAGGGCTGCTCAGCAGCACAAAGCAGTGGGGGAGACAGCTGCAACTGGACACACATCCTGGTAAATGAAGGCAACAGGGAGAGCTCTGATTTTTCCATGATAAAAAAACCCCAAAATCAAATGCTAAAATATAGGTATTTAGAATGCATTTACTCTAGTAATTGAGGCACTGGTAGGCTTCCAAATGGCTTTAAAATTGTAAATATATTAATAAAACAGTGTGTTCAACGAAAACCTATATATATATATATATATATATATATATAGTGGTATTTCATTTTAGTTGCAGAAAAGCATGAATTTTGGGGGTTTTAATCGGAGAATTTGGGGAGAGAGAATTTAATTAGAGAATCTGCTAAACAGAGAAAACAAGGATCCCTATTGATTAACAAGACATGCCAGGAGCCACAGAAAGAACTTTCCAGCTCCAAGCAGGATGATTTTCCCTGTTGACGTTGCTGGAAAGGAAGACAGAAAAAGAAAAGACAGGAACTCTTTGCAGAGCTTCCTCCAAGCTCACATAGTTTATGGAAGAGGTTAATTTTCCTCTGATTTTCTTGGCTTCACCTTTGAAGCATGTGTGGGGGAAAGCAGAAGGAGAGGGATTAGTTTCAGTGTTAATTTTGATTTGGTTCTTCACAGGAGGTTAGGAGCCAGTGTGAAAATGCAGTTTCTTCTGGAAGTAAGGAGCTTGGAACCACTAAATATTTGTTTTGTGCTTGACGACAGCCCAGGAATAGTACTGGAGAGGAGGGGACAGGAGTATTTAGATTTGGTAGGAAGGACAAGGAGCTGCTGAGAAAAGAACATACAAGCTGCAGCACCAAACCATAAAATGTAGAGGAGAGGGCAGCTGGTGAACCATCCAAACAAAAACAGTTTAAGGACATCAGGCCCCAAATCAGGAGTACAGCAACTGGATCTGTCAGGCTATTACTGGCCCAGAGTCTAGCTAGAATGGGATCCTGTTTGCATCAGAAGCCAACAAATGCTGCTTCCAGAGCAAACCAAAAGCCCCACAGTGGCTAATTAAACAATATTAAGCACCACAGAAAGGATGTTTCTCCCCGCTTTCACATTTTGTGCTGATCAGTTTATGCCCTGACTCATGATTAGCCTGATCCTCTTAATCTTGGGGCCTCAGCTATGCTGTTCTCACTCAGTCATTCCAAAAGTTCTTGGAATCTCCTATTTGCCTTAGTCTTGTCTTGCAGCAAGTTCCACCACTTTATTATTATACCATAAAATATGCAAAGTAATTCCTTTATCTCTTTTGATTTCCTACCTTTTTAAAGAGCTGCTCCTATTGCAGACCATTCAGAATTTAAAGGAGCAGCAAACTGAATTCTGTGGCACAGTTGTTGAATTTGCTGACAGACTAACTCTGGCAGCAGTATAAAATACAAGGGAAACATTCACAATGTTAAAGACCCAGGGGGTTTCAAATGCTGGATGACTAGATTACTTCTGACTCACCCAGCTGCATATTCCCACTAAAAACAAACAGCTGGCTTTGCAGTTTATTAAAGCATTAATTAACAGGGCAGAGGCAGGGCAGATGGATGACTACCTTTGTACCTTCCCCAGGCTGTACCATTCTTAGTTCAGCTGCTACTTAAAACCTAGACTGGTTTTTTAAAAACACTAGCTTTGGAGGATGTCTTTTAGGGTAATTAAAGAATTTACCTAGATAGTCTCCAGGCCTACTCATATGGTCATATGCTTGCTTTCCTTACCAGACATGTAATTAATACATGCCATGGTCCAGTCATGAGTCAAATGAAGGTTATGACCTTCCCACCCTCCAAAGGAGATACAGATGAACTGTAGTGGTCTTGCATTAGAGATGCATAGATCTTATACATGTCAGCACTTAGAAACCATGGTCCTGTGCACTACAGAAAAATCCCAAAAGTGACAGCTCCTTAGTGAATGTCCCATGACTAAGCTCCAACACTTTGATGGAGCAGCAGGACACTACAGCCACCTATTATCCATAACCAAAGCACAGACCTCCAAATAAAACTTCCCATACATTCCCCCTACAAATTTCTGTTGCTCCCAGCTGAAACAAGTATCACAGGGAGTCAATCATAAATGGCAAAAACCTGGGTCTGAATTTCCCTTTTTCTCTGCCACTGCCATTGTGAAGGAGATTAAAACAGCCTCCTCTGCAGCAGCTTTTGCAAAGTCTCAACCTGAAAAACTGACCCAAGCAGCGTGCCAGCTCTTCATCTAATCCCAGATGCAACTGGATCTGGCTACAAGTGGCTTACATCACGTGGGAGAAAACACTGCTTAAATCTGGGATAATTTCTTAGGCACCAAAGGCAGGTAATGCAATGTTGAAATCTCTTCTCTCCCTGGTTTTGAATCAATCCTATGAGAAGGTGTTCAAAAGGAAAGTCTGTCCGAAATGGGTCCGTGCCCCGCTGGGCTGGTGGACGCCTATAAGAATGATCTAGTTTGCCAGTGCTTCCTGGCATCAGGTAAGTTACCAGCACCCTTAAAAATATGATATGCTGTCTCCTATTCAATCAGGCACTTAACAGAAGTGGGTAAAGTTGGTCTCCCTGTCCTAAACAGTTTACAATTAAGGAAAAAAAGGGCAGGGCACTCAGAGAGAAAGAGAGCAAAGATAAGGATACGGATTGTCTCACAAATCACATCTGGACTCCAACCTCCGGATAAGCTCACAAAGAAAGCAGTGGAGGGCAACCCCAGCAGTGACTGACAAGAGCCAATATTTTCAGCCCCTAGATCTGGGTTCCAGAGCTAGATACAGAACAGGTGTAAGGCCTTCTCAGGGCAAGGGTCAGCAGTCACACATCCTATCCAAACTCACTGGAACTTGCAACTCACTTAACAAAACACACTTCCTACACAGCTGCAGACCCTGGCAAGAGACAGCAGAGTTAATGTAAGCTTGACTAGTTCATTTATTTCTGAGAGATTCCTGACTGTTATGATGGGCAGCTGCCCCTCTTTCCTGAGGGGCCTCTCATCTATAAGGTGCCATGGGGCTCAGTTTTGTCATGTCATGTACGCAAGGTTGCTGGGAGAGACTGAGCTGCTGGACTGTTCAGTCTTACCCCAGTACATCCCACAATCCCCAATAATAACTCTTGACAAATACAAGCAGTGCAGTTCCTCTCATGATGCAGGCCCCTTGTGGCATGAAGTTCTTGAAAAACATCAGATTATGTCAGCTCAGTCCTAACAAGTCACAAGTGATATCGGCTGGTAGAAGGAAACATGTAAGGAACTACCTAGAACTAAGGTCTCACCTTCCACTGCAGCATATCTTTGCCGGTGGCTAGTCTTAGGGCTGCCAAACAGCAGCATCAGCAAGTGCTTCTGATGACCAGACAGCTGCCCTTACAACTGTCTGATACAGCCCTAGCCAGTGATCAGTGCATTAACTTCTCCAACCTGGATTTCTGCAGTGCATCCTATTAAGGGCTGAAGCCAAGGACCATTCAGGTGCTGAGGCTGGTGCACTATGGTCTCCCTTTGAAGGAAAGTGCATCATAGCAGATCCCCGTGGTCTACCTGCTCATCATATTTCAGATTCACATCAGTGTCTTGGTCCTTATATTCAAAAGCTTTAAAAGGAGTGAACCCCACCTACCACAGTAGGTGATTTGTTTCACATTCCCACCATGTTTGTTGCACTCAAAGGAAAGGAAGCAGGTAAGGGGGCTTGGAGTCAAGCTGTTTTCCTTGGAGGATGGGTGGCTATGAATCCCAGAGCTCATTGTCTTGATAACAACCAGTTTCTGCACCCTGAGTGGCCTCAGTGGTGTTAGCTGCTATTCTAGTGCACCTTCAAAACCTATGCCTGGGACTGGTCCCCTAGTCACTGCCTAGTTATGCTACTGTTTTGATACAACAATGCAAAATCCACCTTTTCAGGCAGGAAGGTTGCTACTGAACCATGTCATCGGTCATCCTAACATGACTCTCCTGAAGCCCAATAATTAGCAACCAGGCATTATGAAAGAAATGGAAGAATATGCCTCCTTCCCTATTGAAAGACTGCTGCACACACATCCAATAAAATACAGTACAGAAGCAGCTCAAGGGAAGGATGAAAACGAAATGTGGTGTTTATACTGTGCTTGTCCTTCCTGATGCTGCAAGCAGGCCTCACAGTGAGGTCACTGCATCTGGGAGGAAGGATGGGTGTGCATTTAAGCATAAGATGAAGAGGCAGGACTCCTAGGTTCTGTTCCTGCCTCTGCTGTTGACTCAGCACAACCCCTGGCAAGTGATTCCACTTAGTGCTTTCTCCTTTATACAAGAGATAATAGCTGCCTTGCTGGGAGACTGCAAAGCTTCACTCATTAGTTTGTGAAGCATTTGGTGACTCTGAGGGACAGCTCTAAGAATTACAGAAATCATTGGCACTGCAGAGGAAATCTAACATACAGGCCAAAGCCCAGTGTGTGTTGTGGCCCATACAGTGATCAGCTCAGGCCCATACCTGGGACTGACCCCTGCAAGTGTGCAGTAATCAGACAAAGACTAATGGAGCAACAAGGGCCTGGAGGTCACTGTTCTCGTGGCTGAGGTTTCCCACAGTCACACTGTTCTGGTTTAAGGTTTCTTGCTTCAGAATAATAAAAAGGACAATTTACTTTTTAAGTTGCACCCGCCAAAGTTAAATAAGCTGAGCACTGTCTGTGCCGAAACGATTGCCTGTCCCAGCTCCAGAAGGGAAGGGAGGGAGCTGCTGTGTGGGAGGAAAGAGCATGGGAAAAAATCTCCTCTGGATGGAGATCTGGAGCTTCCTATTCCCTCTTTGGAGCGGGCTGCAACCCCCACCCCTCCAAATGCAGGCAAGAATTCTGAGGAGTTTATATCTTTCCAAACAGGAGGCAGGTTTGAAGGTCCTGATGTTCAACCAGCGCTAGGTTGCTGCTTCTTTTATGGTCTAATATCGGCTGCCAAGAGACCACGGCTGCATTTCAAAAGTCAACCTCCCTCCCAGCTGCTTCTTCCTTTCCAGTCTCTGAGAGAAATCCATCTTGTCCCCCATGTCTGTCTCAGATCTGGCCTGTACTTGGTAAACAGAGGTGTGTGCAACACTAAAAAATGAGAGGCTTTTCAAGCAGTGTTGGTTGCCAACAAGCTTGTCACTATAACCTGTCCCTTTTCAGAGTAACCTCCAACAACACTGCTGCTTTGTGTCATTTGGGAGTGAGTCTGAGAACAGCAGCTTTATAAGTAATCCTGCCCTGACACAGACGCTCCATGTCCCAAAAGGTTACATGGAGTAATAAGTGACAACTCTTAATTCCTCTTCAAAAGAAGGAAGGTGCTGTGGCTAGAGGAGCAGGAGCCTGACTGTATTCACCACTAGCACCAGGCACACACCCCAATAACTGTCTCACACAGCTGCAATGCAGCCACCTCTGGGGAAAAATGGAGCACCTGTTTCACAGCAGGTACGTTAACAGCCACAAACAGGACAGCACAACTCAGTCCCCCTCAGAGCAGCCACGCTTCACCTGACCACACTCAAAGAGCTTCACTTCCTCCAACATGTACACTTCACTCTCCCAGACTTGGCAAGCCTGCTCTGGGGAAAGCTTTGCACTGTTAATTGTCTGTCAACAGAGAAAAGCTGTGAAGGAGGGTGGTCACCGGGGACGGGTCCCTGTGCTCCAGCTCTCATTGGACTGCAAGGCACAGACATTTCTTTCCTTGTGGGCTGTCTGTGGAGCAAAGCCTTGCTGTTCTCTGAGAGGCTCAGCTCCATCACTCCACTCGCTGGCCACCAGCAGAATCTTTCCTGCTTTCGAGACACATCACCAGTGACCCACGTGTTACACTGCAGCAGCTAAAATGTCCCATTTAGTTTTGTTAATCAAAACTAAACTAAAACACAGATACAAGCAGTCACCAGAGCCAGGAAAGGGAGCCTACAAATGTAGCAAGATGTTGCCAACAGACTCCTACCACCTTCAACCTTCCTCTTAAAGAAATACAGATGCACCAAGGAGTCCAAAGTAAAAAACATTTTCTCCTCATGGATTTCTCTCTACATTTCCCTCTCTGGCTGTGAATCAAAGCAAAAAGACACCACTTCTTAATTCAGCACAAGCACTCCATTTTCCCTGGGCAAGAAGGACCCCCAGGGGTTGTCCTGCTCTCCCAGTTTTACTTTGATCAGGCACAGGGTGGAATTCACACCCCCTGCCTAGGTCCTGCTGGCCTAATACCACCTGACTTGCAGGTAGGGATTAAAGTCTCTCCACCAGCTGTATTTCTATCACAGGGAAGGCAGCTGCAGATTTTGCAGAGTGCCGGGAAAATCGGGATCTGGAATGGAGCTTAGCACTACAAAGCAGATTTCAAACTTGTTGAGGGGAGGATGGTTAAAATCCCAGCCTCTTCCTGACCGTTCTGATTCAGACAACCGCAACACCAATCACTTCATTTTGGGCCCTCTGCAGTGGGTTTAGAAATCCTTTGGAGTTGCAAAGCACCCTCCTCTCTTCCCATTGGATCCTGTCACACTCCATATTTCTTGCTCAGCTGGTCGCTGTGGAAACGTTTTCGGAGCGTGCCAGAAGTCACGTAGCGTCTACCTGGGGAGCCCCTGCATTAATCCGTCACCTTCACAGATTTCTGCAAGCCCATTGGCTACCAGGAAGAAAAAGAAGGAGCCTCTCGCCCCTCCTTGCTCTGAATGAAAGGCGCTTCCTCTAAATCTTGCTGCTGGATTTCAGGCTCAATTCAGCTTCTTTAAGGCTTTTGTCACGGAACAAACGTGACGTCTTTGAATGAAAGATTAACAGTTTAATGAAAGGGAGCAATGGACAGCTTTGTTCCAGCCTTAGGAGCTCTCTTCCCCTCAGAGCTTTGGGCCACTGCCGCTTTCTTAACCCAGGGGAATATGTGCCTGACTCTCAGAGGAGATTACGGCCACCTTGTAAGGCACTTTACATCGCCTGATCAAAAGGGGCTGGCCATTTTCAGGATGTGGTAATGACATGCAGGGGCTGGATTACTAGGGGTGAAGAACCTTGAATTCTGTGGCAGCACAAAGCAAGAGATACCAGGATTCCCACTCGCTGCACTCCCAGGCCTCATCTCATTCACTGCACGAGGGTCAGAAGTCCACAGAGACCATTACTTCCCTGAGTTAGGGGGGGAACTAATGGGAGAGGCTTTGGGGTCTTCAACTCAAGCTAATTCCTGCCCTTTCAAGAGGAAACAAGTTATAGATCAGCATTTGTAGGAGTTTTTCTGTTAGCAGATTTAATATTCACACCAGTGGAAATAGACGTAGGCTTCCCAGTTTCTCAAAAGATTGAGTCACATGGTACAATGTCAGCAAGGAACAATACAGTGCCATGTGCAGGTACCTGAACTAGTTCAAAATGAACTTAAATACTGCAAGTAGAAGAGCCACTTTACCGCAGCACTCCACCTTGAAAAGCAGGGTCTGTTAACCCAGGGGAACTGTCACACCCATGTGGCTAGTCTGCTTCCAGTATCTAAGTCAACTTGGGTATCTCTCCCCAGCACTATCTCTGTGTAGGCATACCCAAGAGTGAACAACTGTCTCCAGCCATTCTCATCTCGACACAGTGATATACCCCTTAGACCTGCAAATGCAGAACCCCAACACACGTTGAATTTGTGTAGAAATCCTTAGGAGGCAGGATGGTGCCATGTTGACTTGTCTTCCTCCAAAATGTCTGTGGCCAATGAAGTAAGACTGCTGCCTATTTATCTCCTGTACACTGCGTCACAGAGAGGAATGATATGGCCTTCCTGCAAGATACTTTTGCTGCATAGCACTCCAACTGTTCTTCTGTATTTATGGTCACTTATCATAGCAACTGCTGGTAGAGTTTAAGGGACAACAGCGTATCTCAAGCAAATGAATGATCATTCTAAAAATCAGAGATGGAAAAAGAAAACTGTATGTGCAAGGGGACTCTGAAGGGCATGTAGCACAGCTCTGCTACCCTGAGCAGCTGGCAAAACAATAGCCAGGACACGACATAAATGCAGCTGACGTCAATGCTAACCTGTGAGCAGGAAGGATTTGCCACTTTTCACATTGAGTCTTGTCAGATGCAGACTGTTCCTGACACAAGCCAGCTCAGGTAAATATTCTCTGACTTCCAGTAACACAGTGACTGCACTGGGATGTCACTTTCATGTAATTTCTCATCATTCCCTAGAATAGTTTATTCCACAGCTGATTTACGTGGTGATCAACCAGAACACTTGGTTGTAGGATGGTTTTTTTACCTGCATTTCCCATCAGATCAACAAAAAGGGCATTAGCAGAAGCAAAATGAGCAACCGACCAGGAAGCAAAGTGAAAGTAGAGTTGGAGATGATTTTCTTTTTGTAGAAAAAGAAATAGCTTTACATATAAAGCCTGGAGAGCTGCTGCAAAGACTCAGCCACAGTTCTCATTATCTCACTGTAGCAGTCAGGAGGGTGAGAGACTTCCCCCACCCCTGAATTGATGGACAATGCTGCTCCAGGATAAACTCAGTTAAGGCCCCTGGCTAAACAAGACCCCTGAAGCGATGCAGAGTTGGGACCCAGAAATAGTGAATGCACTGCTTTATTCTGAACAGAAGTGAAGCCCAAGCAAAACAGGACTTCATTCCAGAAATCAGGGCAGACCATGGACAGCAAGCCCAAAACTATAACACGCGCTGACTCTAGACTTGTCCCACTGTGCTGCCACATAAGGGATTCCAGTTTAATCAGGAACTCCCGAGCTGGCAGGGGCCCAGCTCCAGGGGGAAGGAACAACTTGTGTCACTCTCTAGCAACTCACTGCAGGAGCTGCACTGACAAGCTCTGAAGAATACCGAGTCCACCCAGCCTTGGCAGGATGAACAGGCAGGGCTGCTGTGGAGAGCTTTGAAGGGCAACATTATGGAAGAACTAAATGTGCATACATTCACATGTGCCCACACGCACACAGGCGCATGCTGGAGATGCTAGAAAAGCGCACCAGCCCTTCTCAGAAGCTGTGTGAATTCCAGTAGGACATAAGAGGCTCTTCTCCAGATGTACAGATTAAAGGGTCAATGTACCACATGCTGTACTGTCTCCCCATCCTCACCTTCTACACAAATATTCTGAAGCTCCCTTCAATTCAGTTTTTTCTCATTTTACTTTTCAATAGCTTCCTTTACTAGGCTTAGCACATAAGCCTAGTAATAATGCTGACACCATAGTGTCCCCTGCTGGAAGATCCTGTATATAACACTTCTACATCTATGCCGGTGGAGGGTCAATTTGTTAAACACTGGAGAAACCTGGAAGGACCTTGACCTAATCTAATAATAAACTGACCTTGCTATTTGGGTCTGGGTCCCAGTTTTGAAAACTCTCTAATGTCCTTATCCACACTCATGTGCCCTACTCAAACTGTGTCACTGTGCTAGTGTTGACTTACCAAAATAGCCACTATAACTAGCAAGTAACTCCATAGGATGCAGTAGCTCAACCCCTCAGACTCAGCTGCCAAGGAGGTTATCCCTTTTACCTATGAGGAGGATATCTGTGACCCATGCTGGAGAATTTAGGCCATATTTTGGCCTCCTCTGCTTTAAAGCATCCTTTCCTCTGTATCACTGCACAGCCCTGTTATTCATGATGGGGCCATTTCATTTGGATTTCGGTAAGGCAGCTTGAAAAGCCTTGTCCCCATGCAGCTCTTGGCAGGCAGAGAAGTAAAGTGCTCTTGCTCTCAGCTTTCACAGGGCTAAGGAGGTGCTGCTTATTGTTAAGCAATGAAAGGGGAGAGCTCAGGTCACATCTGTGAAACGTTAGCAGAGAAGGGAGGCTGGGTGAAAGTAGGTGGCCAGCACAGCATAGCACTTTGCTGGATTTTGCAAGGCCACTGGGGAGATAGGCAACCATTTGTCTTAGAGCCCCGATAACAGGCTGTCTTGCACTCCACTGGCTAGCTGAGGGCCGTAAATACCTCAGCAGACACAGACCCTTCCAATGGCTGGAGACAGAGGCTGATAGGGGATTAATGGGGGGTGGTACTTTGAAAGGGAGTTAATTAGCTGTGTTAATGCCAGGAGATAAAGCAGGTTCAGGTCTCTTAGCTTTCCCTCCCAGCACCTGAGGCTTCTTGAGGCAGGGCTAAAAGTGCTACCCAAATGGCTTTGTGAGGGTGGCCAAAGCAAATGCAACACCAGGCACTATCTCCCACTCAAGAATGCAGTCTCTCAATCTGCAAAGGTCCATTAAGCACTGGCTTTCATTGTGCAGATAAAGTACACACAAGCCAAGTTCAGAGGAGTGTACAGTACTATGTTAACCCAGTCCAGCCTACCCTTTCGAAAGTTTAAGGAAGGGCTAATGCATAAGCGTGAGGCCAAGTGGTGGTCACTAACCCCTTCACAGTACTATGAAGCAGCAAAGTGTCCTTCACTGCCTTTTATGCCACTCTCCGTTCTTTCTACAAGCTTCCATTGTGTTTAACTCCTTCCTCTGGGTGAACTCCAATAAAGGGCTGTGGAGCTGAACTCTCTCATTTGGGGGGGATGGTTTTTATCACAGCTTTTTGATGTCCTTTATCTCTACATCAAGCTGCCTCTATTTGATCCAGTGATCTGCAACAAATTCTTAGTGTTGGTTTACCCCCATCACTGGCCATGGGTTGGAACCATAAAATATCTGTATTCTCATCTCCTGTTTCACTTCCTCCCAAGGCTTCTTCTGCACCACTTACATCCCCTCTGATTCTCTCCAATCTCTTCCTTATAGTCTTTTTCCATAAATAGTTCACTCCCCTTAATTTTCACTTCCCAATCAATCCCCTGAAGTAGAAATCTTTTCATATAGTTCTCCTTCCCTTATTCAACTATTAATTCATATCTATTGAATACTAGGTCAACTGCAAGTGCCCCAGACATGCTAGGAATTATTAACATTCTCTTTGCCAGGCTTCTTTCCATGACCTACATGTATGAGAGACAGCTTCAGCACTACTTGCTGAAATGTTCATATACCATGCATATTCCTGGTGAGTTGCAAGCCAGGCTGGCAACTCGCCAGAAGCTGAAAGGCTACCTAATGGGCATAAAAGTTGAGCAGACTGTCTGCTTAGACTGGAGCAAACAAGCTTATTTACAGACATATGGACAGCAAAATCTACAGGTCCCAGTATGCAGTATACCAGCAGTCTGGCCATTGGGATCAAAAGGAAGCTTCACACGATCAGCTGCTTTGGTGACAGACACTATCACCAACCTCAAGGGTTCAAACCCCATGGGTCAGGCAGCCAAAAGTCACCAGGGTGGCTTAAATTGCAGGAGACTTAAAAAACAACAACTACATTGGATCTTTTATTTGCCTTGTGGTTGAGACTGCCAGGTTTACATTTTCATGCTTTTCTCTGAAATCACAAAGATATGAAATGAAAGCTGAGATTCTCACATCATCACTTACTTCTGAGAGCCGCATTTTATGATGGGAACCCACTTGGCAGCCATCATAAATTATCTGTAGCCAATAAAAAAAAGAAAGCTCCCCCAATACAGTTGTTGCCTGAATGCTTTTAGACTGGGAAACTCATTTTTTAATCCCTTGGTCTGGTTCCTCTGTCTTGAAGCTGCTCCTGAAATGTTTATGGCCACTGCAGGCTGGGAACACATATCCACACAGCTCCTTCTCAGCTGTCCCCTACTCAGCATACTCATTGTAGAGAGAACGAAGGCAAGTACCACAAGGTGTGCACTTTATTTTGCTCATCTGATTTCCGGTGGAATACAGCATGTCAGTCAGAAGCACAGAAAAGCAGACTGGCTGTGTGGGACTTCCATTATTTCTGGCCAGACAACCAATCAAGAAAGACCAGTACATGAAAAGGTAACTAATTAGTTAAAACCCTTTTTGTTCTATCTCCACAGAAGACAGGCCCAGCTTGCAATAAGGGACTGGGCAGACAAAACAAAGAAATAGTTTTACTCAGTTCCAAGCCCAGGATAAGGAGGCCATTTTAGCCTCACTCGCAATTTTAAAATGTAACAATGGGCTTTAAGGTAACCTGCCTCTGAACTTGGACAGTCTCTGCCAAAAAGAGACCCTGGACAGGAAAAGTAGGACATGCTTTAGGTCAGGACTGAGAAGCTCTGGCAAAGCTATGTTTCGGTTGGGACTAAGGTGCTCAGTAAAACTTAGTAGGAAAGGAGAGCCAAAGGCTGGGATAGCAGAAGATGCTTCAGCCTAAATAAAGCGACTTTGTCACATGTGTGTAAAAGAAATTTACCCAGCATCCACCCACCCTGTGCCTGCTTCTGCCCAGTGCTATCTGCTCCCTCATTTTCAAAAATAACAAGTAACAAGTTTGGGGAAAAGGAAACTACCTTGCCAGCTGCACGCTCACCCCTAGGGCAGGCTGATCCATTACTTTTAAGCTCCCCAACAGGTGTAAATGTCCAGGACTATGTCCAGGGCAGGCCTCCCTCCCCCTTTCTCCTGCACCTTCTGGCCCAGAGACTGCAGCTGTGGGCAGCATGCAGGAGCAGCAGTTGAAGTTTGCTGATGATGAAAGAAGATGATGCCTGAGGTTTTTTTGCATCCATATCAAGCAAGCAAAAAATCCTCCCATTTTCAATGGCAAAAAAATGGTGTGACATTTCTGCACAGCAGCAAACTCTCTGCTGATCTACATTTCCCTTGCTGCAAGGGCTGGAGTTGGAAACTGTAAATGGAGTGGAAAACAGGAGGATGGGGCGCCCTCTATTCCAGTATGGCACTCTCCCTGCTCTTTGTGCCCTGGTTGCACACCTGTCCTATGCTACTTAGGAGACTGCTTTCCACACCTTGCAGATGAATCAGGGAGGGAGTCTGCCTTGTTGAGCCTATGAGCAGTCCTTGCCTTGTTCCTATAATTCACCCTACTCCAGACTGAATCCTCCACTAGCTGAGATGCACCTCAGCATGAGCTGCCTTTAAAAAATATCTCCTTTGCAATACAGGCAGCGACCTTCCCAAAAGAGATAGCAAAAGCTCACCTTTCCAGTGACCTCAGATCGCTATGTATGCCTCTCTTTTTTGATTCTGGCGTCCTAGTGCAGGCTTAGCCAATACACAGCTTGTGAGCCAAATGCAGCTGAAAGAGTTCTACAAAGCAACTGCCCTTATGTCTAATAGGCACTGATGGGGAATTGCACAGGTGGCCCTGCAGTCTTCTGAGGTTGACATTCCACATTACAGATAAGTTCAGCTGCAAACTACCCCATGTTAGGTCATACAGGCCCACAACCAGTTGCCAACACCTTTGGGGCCACCATTCTAGTGGAAGCCTGGAAGGTTCCAAAGTTGTACAGTCTGCTGCAATAGCTCTGTATTTCTATTGTGATTAAAGAGGTCTCCCCTTAAGGAAACCCAGAAGAAAAGGATCTAGAACAGGAACATGGACAAAGCCTAAACAACACAGTGCAGCACTGCTGCTACAGCACTAAGATGAGATTAATACCTTTCCTTAGCAGAACAGAGAAGCCATACCCAGTAGGCAATGCTCTTCTTTGAGCATGACAATAGGGTGCAAAGCAACACCATGTGTAGAGCAGTGTTTCTCAACCTTCTTTTGCTTCAGGCACCCCTTGTTGGACTCAAGCCACCCCTCCATATCGTTTGTAAACTGAGCACCCCATTTCAAAAACAAATGTATTTATTGCAGTGCTTACCTCCTTGAACTTATCTCATCACACCTCACAGCACCTTTCAAAAAGGTCTTGAGACTCCCCACAGCACCTGGCACCCTGGCTGAGAAATATGGGTATAGAGACACCACAGGCTGGCTCTGAGCATGCTAGCGCTAGACTTAGAACTGGAAGCAGCATAGTTACATTAGAGTGGCACTGCAATTAGCTCTCTTTGTTCTCGGCAGAGCTAATTTGTCTGGGTGCAGCACTGCAAATGCAGTCCTTCTGCTTCTGGTCCTGCACATGGAGCCAGCTTGGGGTACCTCTGCATGGCAGTACTTTGTATCATACAGACATACCCTTCAAGTCAAAAGGGTAGGTCAGTCAGTTCAGTGAGGCAGACACTTGCAGGCTCTCTTCCAGGTACACCTCTGCACAACAGCCAGAGCAGCAGCAATCCCAAGGAAAGTTGGGCACCAGTTTTCATTTTAACCCTGTTTCTGCTCACTCCAGGCTTTCTAAAACATTCAAAATGCAAGCTGAAGTCTCCTAGACTGATTTGTGCTCTAAAGTTGATTTTTGGTCAGGTAAGTTTGAGTGTGTATGTGTGTCACATCCAAGATAATTATACAAAGTTTGGGAAGATGTATACAGCCTTGGCCTCCTCAGTCTAGCAAGCCAGGCAGGAGTCTTATGCAGAAAGCTACTCTGGTGGAGGCACAAAATAACACATCTAAATCCAGATTTGGGAACCTAAAAAGCTCATGGCACCAGAATAAGGGAATCCTTGGCCTCAGTCAGAAGCATGCAGTAATCCAGCAAAACAGACAGAAAGAGAGAGCTAAAAACTAGAAGTAGTTAATATTTTATAAGGAGCAGACTACATGTTTGTAGAATTAAGTGAACTTCCAAACCTAGCGGAGCAGTAAGGAATGTAACTGCAAAGCATATGGGACTTATAAAGACTCTCTCTCCCTCTATGCTACAAACTAGAACTCAGTCAGAACTCTAGAGGCAGAAGAGCCATATAAATCCAACCCGCTGGCATCCCTTCAGAGAAAAAATCTTTTCAGAGGAGTCCCCTGTGAGCCTTTAAAGAGAAAAAAAAAAGGACTATCCACCAGACTGATGGCATCTGAACTACAGATATGCTGTAACATGCACATGCATGTACTACTTCTTTCTCCTTTCAGTCTGTTTCATCCTACCAGGTAACAGATTGTTATATACTACAGCATTTCTAATAGTTTATCAAAGGAAAGTTTGAACCCAGCCTCTTAAAGATAGGAGCCTGGCGTTAATGAGAGCCCATTTAGATAAAGGAGAGCAATATTGGGTGGGATGGGAGGTGTGAAATACTTCAACCCCCATAAACTTTCCTCTATCACTAGTAGTGTTATCTCCCCCAGCAGGGCACCAGCTGCTCCAGACCCCATCCTAATCAGGAGGGAATGCAGAGCTCTGGCTCAGCACTGACAGAGGGGTCAGAAAAATGTTACCTGCTGTAAGGATATGACACTGCAATTTGGGTTTGTTGGGAGCACCTTGTCACTGTAAATGTCTGGGATTTCTCAAGAGAGGGACCAAGCATCCTATTCACCTGTGCTAGATATTGCTCCTTTAGAGCTGTTTTTATTAAGACACAAAGGTCTCCTCCTAAGCAAGTCAACCACACTTTGTCCATTTTAAGATGTGGAAGGTCACCAGTGTTACCTTCCCATTGCTCATATCCCTTGACAGCTCTCTTAAGAAATATCTGTTTACCTTTGG
Organism: Crocodylus siamensis; assembly: GCF_052110815.1. Taxonomy (NCBI): domain Eukaryota; kingdom Metazoa; phylum Chordata; order Crocodylia; family Crocodylidae; genus Crocodylus; species Crocodylus siamensis. The sequence goes on along the minus strand of NC_143395.1, from coordinate 153,244,616 downwards.
GTATATCATGCTCCAGAGAATCCAGGAAGTCAATGGATGGGTCCAGGTCAGCCTTTTCCAGGAGTGTTTTGTTCTTCAGGTTAACAGGCTCCGTGAAGTGGAAATAGGAGTTTAATTTCTTTGCCTCCGTCATGGAAAGACCTGTAATATGAGTAGTTGGAGGCCATCACCACTGTACCACACCACAAACTGTGAAGAGCTCTATTCACTCATGACTCAGAGCAGAACCACATCTTCCAGGTAACAGACTGTTATAGACTGGGACCACAGGTATACAGGGCTATACCCTGTACAGGAGGGATCGTGTTGACAAAAGGGGCGGGGGTGTAGCTGTCTATGTGAAGGAAAGCTACATGTCCCCTCAAGCTGATGTTGGCAACCAGCATGGACAGCTAGAGACCCTCTGGGTAAAAATTCATGGGGAATACGGCACAGGGGATGCAACGGTGGGAGTCTACTACAGACCTCCCACTCAAAGTCCCGAGCTTGACCAGGAGTTCGCCCGGGAACTGACTGAGGCCGCTTGCTCCAGGACCTTGGTTGTCATGGGTGACTTCAATTACCCGGACATCTCGTGGGAAGATCACTCAGCAAAATCCGAGCGGTCGCAAAGCTTTCTCTCGTGCGTGGATGACCTCTACCTGACTCAAGAAGTCTATGGGCCAATGACAGGCAAAGCGCTGCTCGACCTGGTACTGGCTACAGGGAACGACCTAATCGGCGACTTAGTGATCAATGGGAAGCTGGGTGACAGCGACCACAAGCTGATCACCTTCACCATCCACCGTAAAGCTGGCAAGTCAGTCAGCAACACAGAAGTCCTTGACTTCAGAAAAGCCAACTTTGACAAGCTCAAGAGGCTTGTCGGTTAGGCCCTCAGGGACCATGACCCCAGGAAGATGGGAGTTCGAGAAGAGTGGTTGCTTCTCAAGGAAGCAATCCTCAATGCACAAGCTAAATCTACTCCAACATGGAGGAAAGGCAGCAAGAAGGCACAGCAGCCCTCCTGGCTCTCCAGGGACCTAGCAGACCTCCTGCGGTTAAAAAGGAAAGCCTACAAAGGATGGAGGACAGGATTCACCTCCAAGGAGGATTATTCTGCGCTGGTCCGGTCCTTCAGGGAGCAAACCAGGAAAGCCAAGGCTGCAACTGAACTCCAACTAGCTTCAGGCATCAAGGACAACAAAAAGTCCTTTTTCAGATATGTGGGGAGCCGGAGGAAAAGCAAGGGCAACGTTGGACCCCTGCTAAACCAGATGGGGCAACTGGCAACTGACGCCCAGGAAAAAGCCAGCCTATTAAATAGGTACTTTGCGTCAGTCTTTCATCAGTCCCATGGGACGCCCATGCCTGCTATGGGACAGGGAGATCTGGGTAATGGGGATCCCCTACCCTCCATAAATGCTGACCTCGTGAAGGAACACCTTGAGAAGCTGGATACCTTCAAGTCAGCCGGCCCTGACAATCTGCACCCCAGGGTACTCAAGGAGCTGGCAAGCGTCATAGCCCAGACCCTGACACGGATCTTTGAAAACTCCTGGCGCTCTGGTGTAGTGCCCGAAGACTGGAAGAAGGCCAATGTGGTGCCGATCTTCAAGAAAGGGAGGAGAGTGGATCCGGCTAACTACAGGCCCATTAGCCTGACTTCTATCCTGGGGAAGATCTTAGAAAAGTTTATTAAGGAGGCCATCCTTGATGGACTGGCCCAGGCTAACATCCTAAGGGACAGCCAGCACGGGTTTGTTGCGGGTAGGTCTTGTTTGACCAATCTCATTTCCTTCTATGACCAGGTGACCTATCACCTGGAGGAGGGAGAAGAGATTGATGTCATATATCTTGACTTCAAAAAAGCTTTTGATCTGGTATCCCATGATCACCTCTTGGCCAAACTGCCCAGTTGTGGCCTTGGCTCCACCACGATCCGCTGGCTGGGAAATTGGCTCCGTGGTCGGACCCAGAGGGTTGTAATTGATGGCAGTCACTCATCGTGGTGCCCTGTGACCAGTGGGGTCCGTCAAGGCTCTGTCCTTGGACCCATACTGTTCAACATCTTCATTAATGATGTGGACACTGGAGTCAGGAGTGGACTGGCCAAGTTTGCCGATGACACCAAACTTTGGGGCAAAGCATCCACGCCACAAGATAGGCGGGTGATCCAGGCTGACCTGGACAAGCTCAGCAAATGGGCAGATGAGAACCTGATGGTGTTTAACACCGAAAAATGCAAGGTTCTCCACCTTGGGAGGAAAAACCTGCAGCATCCTTATAGGCTCAGCAGTGCTACGTTGGATAGCACTACAGAAGAAAGAGACTTGGGGGTCATCATTGACCACAAGATGAACATGAGCCTGCAATGCGATGCTGCGGCTAATAAAGCGACCAAAACACTGGCTTGCATCCATAGGTGCTTCTCGAGCAAATCCTGGGACGTCATTCTCCCCTTGTACTCAGCCTTGGTGAGGCCACAGCTGGAGTACTGCGTCCAGTTTTGGGCTCCACAATTCAAAAAGGATGTGGAGAAGCTTGAGAGAGTCCAGAGGAGAGCCACACGCATGATCAGAGGTCAGGAAAACAGATCTTACGATGACAGGCTGAGAGACATGGGACTCTTTAGCCTGGAAAAGCGTAGGCTCAGGGGTGATCTGATGGCCACCTATAAGTTTATCAGGGGTGGCCACCAGGATCTGGGGGAACGTTTGTTCACCAGAGCGCCCCAAGGGATGACTAGGTTGAACGGTCACAAACTCCTGCAAGACCGTTTCAGGCTGGACATAAGGAAGAATTTCTTTACTGTCTGAGCCCCCAAGGTCTAGAACAGTCTGCCAGCGGAGGTGGTTCAAGCACCTACATTGAACACCTTCAAGAGTAAATTGGATGCTTATCTTGCTGGGATCCTATGACCCCAGCTGACTTCCTGCCCTTTGGGCAGGGGGCTGGGCTTAATGATCTCCCAAGGTCCCTTCCAGCCCTGATGTCTATGAATTCCCTCTAACTGTGTCCCAGGGGCTCCACAGAAAGGCAGAGATTTCCTGAAAACAGATAACTGCACTATGCTGTGCTAGGGCAATTTTGCAGGCACTGCTAAGAGTAATCCCTGAGTAGTACTGGGCACTGGTCACAACAAACTCCCTGTGCCCCTTTGTCTGCACCCTGTAACCTATAGCACTTTAACTGCACCCCAACACTGCTAGAAAATCAGTGAAACAGAACATAAAGGAAACTCCACAGTCAATGGCTCTGGAGACTAAGCCAAACCAGATCCACTGGTGAAATTCTTCTCCCATCTCCCAGAATGGCCCACTTGATATTAATTATTATGTTGGAAGCTCTGTCAGCTGAATTAAAATGGAAGCAGCAGCAGCAGATCTTCTATTCTCTGATCACCAAGTCTAGGGAGAGGAACAAGGCAGAATCCAGAGCACCAACTAGGAGGAAGTCATCTTTACTTACTGTTTTTACATACAAAATACATACAAGCATCCTACCCCAGTAGAGATGATATGGACTTACCTTCAAAGTTCCTGTTTTCATGGACAGGTCCAAGCGGTGTCTTCACAAATGCACCCCGTGGGATGATACCCACTGCCCTATCTATTTGTTCTATTGTAGCTACAAGTCGGGTCTCCTCCTTAATAAAGAGCTTTAAAGGAAAAAAAAACAGATATAAAAACCTGGCTTTCCTTATTTACTGGAAAGAAACTGAGGCCACCTGTAGGAACCACAGTAGAATCATCAGCTTGGCGTTTGATGGAGAATCAGATTGCACTTACCCCACTGTCATCTTCATATATCCTGTCGCTGTCTTCCTTCCTCTCAGGGGACTCGTACTCATAAGAAGGATCCCCCTGGAAACGGCCTCTAAGCCCTGCAGTCTGGGCAATCATTTCCTCAGTAGCTGGGGGCAGGAGGCTCCACTCCACGCAGTTCAAGCTGTGCACCATCCGAACACAATGAAGAGAAAAGGTTATTGAAGCACAGGGGCCCTCATTTTCAAACATGCTGCATCCCCCTGGGTGCCTTGCAGGAACCATGAATGAACAGGTAATGAGCAGAAAAGCCCTATAGCTTACAATGCTGGAAACCATGTGCTTCTTCAGAGCATCATGAAACATGCCTAGGACAGAGAGGCCATGCTGAGGAGCAAGAGAAGCAGATGGAGGGAGCTGCTGTGAGATCTTGTCCTCTGCTCTGCACCCCCAGAGATGGGCTGAAGGAAAGATGACCTTGTTGCTGAGGAGCTGAGCCAGGAAAGAGGTCTGTGCTTTGCACCCAGCTCTGCCCCAAGCTCTTTGGGCAGGCTCCTGGGTTTGGAAATCTACTTCTGGGAGCATGGGGCAGGGTTTGTAGATAACTCATCAGGCTCTGTGTGGCTCTGCTGTATGATCAGTGACAAGAGGAAGCACATCAGAGTGGAAAAGCCATTTGACAGCCAGGGACAATGACAAACACCTCAATCCAATCCCCTGCCCACCCTCAAGCTCTGCAACACTAGGAAATCCCAGCCCCACGCTCTTCTCAGCCACAGCCTCTGCCCCTGGACCCTGTTAGGAAGAGTTACCATACATTCAGGTTTTACCTGATGTCTTCTTTTTAGGTTCTCCCATATCCATCTAGGCAGTTTTTTAAAATCTGAACAAATGTCTGGGATTTTGCTCTGCCTCTGCTCAGCATCAAAGCTTTTCCTGACTCTTCTTAGCTTGCCCCAGCAAGGAGCTGCTTGGGGCTCGGGACAATAAGGGAGAGCGACTGGAGGCAGGGGCATCATGTGTGCTGAGCATGGCCCTGGCAGCTGCAGACACGTAAGTCTGTGCGGGGCAGGGGTTGGAGGCCCAGGGCTTAGGGACGGGGCGGGGAGGGATGTATCAGCATGTGAGTGGGACAGGTACCTGCCGGCACTGGGGCTGCAGCAGGACTGAGTGGGGAAGCGCGGAAGGTGCCTGTCTCTTCAGTGGGGATAGCGGGTGGGGAGGTTCTTTGGGGCCAGCAGGGAGCTGTGTGGGCAACAGGGCCATGGGTTGGGATTGAGTGGCACCGGCAGGGCTGGGGGGGGACAGGGGCTGCGGGTTAAGAATAAGGAGCACTGGCAGGGTTGAGAGGGCTGTGGCTTGGGAGTGAAGGGCACCAGGGGGCAAGGGACTGTGGGTCGGGAGTGCGGGGCACCAGCATGGTCTGGAGGCCATGGTACTGTGGGTCAGGAGTGAGGGGCAGCAGCAAGGCTGGAGGGGCTGTGACTTGGGAGTGAGGAGCAGGAGCAGGGCACAGGCATATCATTGCCCCCCACATATTACCCCCCCCCACATATTACCCCCTGACAGATGTCCTCTTTTTTGAAACTGAAAATATGGTAACCCTACCGTTAGGACATGGCCTGACCCAAAGGTTGCAAATCCTCCTGGATTGGATGGGAGCCTACCAGAATCGGCATCAGTCTCCTGGTGACTTGAAAGCAATCTGAGAGATCGATATTGTGAATGGGTTGAACAGTACAATTAATGACCAGAGGTGCACCGATACATCTGTCCCATATTGGATCAGCACCAATATAAGGAAAATTAACAGTATTGGCAATCGGCCTTTTTTGGTTGATGTGGCCAATAAATGCCCCGTGCATGCACGCAGCTATAGTGTAGTACACAGGCTGTCAGAAGCACAGCCCAACAACATGGAGAGCAGCCAGGTCTAGCTGGTAAGTCTGTTGTGAGGGGAGGAATGTGTGGGGGGAGCAGATCAAGGCCCCTGTAATAAGGGAGGAAGTGGGGCTGGGGCTGGGGCTGGAGCTGCACAGCCAGGATGGAGTGTGGGACGGAGCTGTGAGCAGTACCTCAGGAGGGCATGGCAGGGGTGTGGCCCCAGATCTGCACATGCAGCAAGGGGCAGTGCCAGGCTCTTTCCAGTGGGGCGCTTGGGTTGTGGCTGCACTCAGGGCAGATGGCGGCAGCCCTGGGAGAGAGGCCATGGCAAATTTCAGGGGTGGCTACAGCTCCCCCCATAGCCCCTCTCCCAGCACTGCCACCACCCACCCTGAGCACAGCCTGGCCCAACCCCACTGTTGGGAAGAGCTCAGCGCCACCCCAGCCCACAGCAACAGTCCTTTCCGCCCTGCACAGATCTGGGAGCGCGCAGCCCACTTGCCCTCCCAGGGTGCGCATAGCAGGGGGAGCACACTGCACTCTGCCTCGCACCTCCTGAACAAGCCACTCTGTCCCTGCTCCACCCCAGCTGAATCCTGGAAGCCAATGGACGGGTCCAGGTCAGCCCACTCCCACCCTCACTGTGGGCGCCTCGACCTGCCCCCCCCCCCCTTCCCCACAGACTTTCCAGCCCGACACTGCTCTCCAAGCTTCCCCGCCGCTTATCAGCAGTGGGATCGGCGTGGGCCGACCTGGCCCGTTAAAAATCGGCCATCGGTATTGCCCCAAAACATCTGTACCGGTGCACCTTCGTCATGACATTAGGTCACGTTGGAAAAAGCACATCTCCTGGGCTGGCTTCGGGCAGCCCGGCCCACCCCACCCCCTCCCCGCGCACCTGTAGAGGCGCTGTGGCGGCGCGGCCAGGTCGGTGGCGCGGCCGTCGGCGATGTAGTAGGCGCTGCGCAGGCCCTGCAGGCGGCCCCAGAAGCGGACGCGCTGGAAGCGGTAGTCGCGGCGCAGCAGCAGCAGGGAGGCCCTCAGCGCCGCGCGCTTCTCCGGGCTCAGACCGGCGCCGCCACCCGCCACCAGCGCCAGCGCCTGCTCCAGCCCCAGCCCGTCAGCCTCCATGGTCCCGCGCGCCCGCCGCGGCGCCCGGCAACCGCCGCCATGGAGACGCGGCGACGCGCGGGGCGGGGCGGGGCCGCCGGGACAGAGGGGAGAGGGCCCCGCGCGGGGCAGAGGTCACGGAGCCCGAACTAGCGCACTTTTTACATTTTAAAAAATTCTGTTCTCCGCGGCTGGTTGGTTTGCTGGGGGTATTATTCATAGGGGGAGAGAGGAGCGCGTTGGCGCCGTAGCAAGCGGAGGGGGGGGCAGAGAATGATGGTGTTGCCATGGCAACAGCCATGCCCCCCGGCACCATAGCAAATGGGGTAAAATGATGGTGGTGCCACAGCTACAGCCACACCCACGACCCCATAGCAACTGGGGGGGGAAAAAATGATGTTGTTGCCAGGGCAACAGGACCTCCACCTTAGGGCCTGGCCCTCAGGCCCTTGTGCCAGGCAACACTGGCCCAAGAGCCCAGGGAAGGGCTGGGTCCCTTGTACTGCCAGGGTTGGTGTTTCTGTGGCACCTCACAGGAGCCTGGGGGGTGCCCTGCCTCAGTGGCGGCATCAGTATCACCAGGGCCCCGCAAAGCATGGGAGAACAACAACCTCTTTTCTCCTGGCACACATAGGCCTCCAAATGCCTCTGGAGAGCTTAAATAACCCCTCCACTCCCACGCCATGGCCACGCCAAGGAGTGTGGAGATCTTGCAAGAGGAGACACCCAGATGGCCCCCAAGCCATTGCAGCAGGGAGCAGCATATTGCCCCAGGCAGAGGCAGGCCCATGCTTCTCCAGGCCCATGCTTCTCCAGCAGCCTGATGAAAGGAGATGCCTTGTGAGAGAGGCTGTGCCTGGTCCCCTCTGGCTGAGCAGGCTACAGGCTGCTCCTGGGCCAATGTGAGCCCCCCCAATCCCTCCCCACAGAAACACCAGGAGAGACCAGCACTTCCTTGGACACGTACCGCACCTTGACCTTGGGTGGCTGTGAACCCTCAGGGTAAGGCTGCAAGGCAGGTGGCTGATCAGTGCATCTTGTCTGAGTGCTGCTACAGGCTCCTTCCTTCCCCTTTCTTCCGTACACAACAGCCGCGGACCCTATGAATTTTGCCACCACTGATGTCCTCTTCCCTAGTTATGCTTATTGCAGCGTCTGCAGCAGGGATCAGGCCTGGGCTTCTGCTGGGGCAGGCAATGCTTTGACAGGCAGGAAACAGTGCCTGCCCCAGAGAGTTTACAGATCAGTGTCAGACAGGCATCATGCAGAAAGTTAGTGAAAGATGAGAACAATGGGAATAAGATGAAGTGTCTGCACAAACTGATAATGGGTACATCTTCCTGGCTCTGAATCATGTCCCAACACAATTTTTTTTTAAATTCTTCATCAGATGATAATTTCCTGCATTCCCTTCGGATTTCCTCTTCACCTCATGCCTGGGGGGGAAAAAAGTGACTCTAGGATTACTGTCTGCCAGTTTTGTATTTCGCTGGCTTCCCCCTTCTCCCTGGTTTTTGACCTGGGTAGACAAAGCCTTGGCTGAAATGAGATAGCTGAGGACAGTCCTGCTTTGAGCTGGGAGTTGGACTGCATGACCTCCTGAGGTCCCTTCCAACCCTAATTGTCTATGATTCTATACAAAAACAATCCTCAGCTGCCTCTCTATCAAGCATTAGTACATATAATGTTAGTTCAGGGTGTACTTTGCTTCCTGAGATGCACAGCACACAGCTGGCCCATTATTTTACATTAATTCTGGTGACAAGAGACAGGCAGACAGCCCTGCAAACTGACAACCTCTACTTAACCACAGGTCACACAGGACACCTACTGGCCACACAGGCCTCCTGTATGCACTTTCCTATGCCATTATACCTTGCCCTGATCTGGAGGGACAACCTAGAGGAATCCAGTCTTCATAAATCCATTTAGTCTTTCTAGAGCCAATTGCAATGATGCTTTTTATGGAATGGATATCTACCCACTAGAGTGAGATCACAGATCATTCCACATTGGCCAACTGGTCATCCTACAATGGTAGTGAATTTCCATCACTGTCAACCATAGCTGGATTCAAACCAGATGCCAAGAGCTGAAAGGCTCTTTATCTCATTACCAGTGTTCTAAGCCACCCAGTCTCCAATCTCTGCCTGTCTTGACTGAAGATTATCAAGGAGGAAATCTATAGCTTAAGGAAATTCTTCCAGGTTCAATAAAGCCTGGTGGGTAACTGTACTCAGTCTTGCTTTGTCCTGACCCCAATTACTAAATACCGATAAGGATCGGGAAGTAAGTGGTTGTATTATTTAACAAATGAAAGGTCAAAAGCGTAGCTGTTCAGCAAGGTCAAAGGTTACCATCACTGTTATTAAACAATTTGAAAGCAACCTCTCCCATCAGCAGCTACCCCAAGATCAAGCAACAAGCAACTGAGGAGCCAGGCAGGCTGGGAAAAGCAAAGCATGGACCCCAGAAAAAGTTCAGTCTGAATCCACATAGTGAGCTTCATTTCTAATATGTACTTCAAAAACAGCAGGTTGAGCGTTCCAGAAATGCACACCACTTGGCTATCAGCGCAGCTGGATCTTCTGCTGCTCCCCACATGGTCACAAAGTTGTATTTGCCCCTGGAGTTTCACCCCCAGCATCCTTTGGGTGAGATATTAAACTGAGGTTTCCTCCACTCATCTCTCATAGGGTAGTAAAGATCACACTGCAACTTTCAAAAAATGTCTGGAATAATGCTGGGCTCAAACCCAAACGTTTCCTTCCTGACTAGACTAGTTCCAGTGCTAGAAATTATGAGGGCTGTAGCTGAGTCCAGAATAGCTTCTGCAAGTTTTGTACCAGCAAGTACCTCCTGACTTTGTAATGTGCTTGAGGATACCATGACTCAAAGCTCTTACAGGAAATCAATTTCTCCTTGATGTTTGTTTTGGGCATATCAGTTGAAGCAGAAGGAACAGGCATTAAACCACTAGCTCTCTCATGTGAATCTGTTGGGGATATCTTAATAGAGGCCGGGGGTCTGTGACTCTTTATCTGCTGGCGTAGCCCTGAAGGCCTGCTCTGGAAATGACATTGTGGGACAAATTTAGCCCTGTCCAATAATTCATTGTTGATACTGTTAACAGAGACAGGATTGACTTCATGCTCTGGATTGCTGTCTGTCCTCACAGCACCAGAGAAAAGTTGCCCATGGTGATCTAAGATGCAGGACAGGGTTGCTTATCCCACATGTACGGTGTATAAAGCCAGGCCCTCCTCATAGATGTCACATGAATCCTGGGCCATCATGGGTTTAAAAGTTATGAGGATGTGAGGGGGTTTTGTGCAGAAATGAGAACTGGTAGCATACAAGAGGACAGAAGAAGCAATGAGTGTTTGTGAGTGGAAAATAAAGTGTTTAACTCTCAGAGGTAATGGCAGGACTGGGTGAATAAAGGGGTGTGCACCTACATGAATGATAACCAGCTGGACAAACTTCATCAAGAGTTGCAAAGTGAAACACTGAGATACTTGGAAAGTAAAGAGAGTTCTGGAGCTCAGCTGACAGATAACAAGAGAGGTCCCCTCTCCTCACCACACATGCTTTATCTTCATGTGGGGTTTGTACAAACATGAGAGAACACAATTTAGTGCAGAGTGTTGCCAAAGACTGGCAGTTTCTTTTGGGTTTTTTTCACAATTGTTGCCAGTTATACAATTACCCTGAAAATTTCAGTTACCACCTGTCCAGTTGAGTTTCCTCAATAGAAGAGACTTGAAGCAGTTCAGTCATGTTTCTGTAGTTTTAGGAGATCTGGAAAGAAAGGGATGAAGATACTAAGTAGTCCAGAATCTAGACTCACTCGACATGTTTCACATCTGGAATCCCTGTAGTAGCATTCTCTGTAACAAGAAATCAGGCCAGTAGGTCATGATGGGAACAGCTGTGCTGAGACAGAAAACAAATCTGTGGGATGATTGTGGCAGGCTCTCCTGGGAGACTCTCTTTGGTAGGAAGTATGCCCAGACAATGTGGTTATCTTTCCCTAGTCACAGAAGAGAAGTCAGGCACCCGGGCCAGAAGAGCTGACTTTACTTTGTTAGTTACATGTAGCTTTCTCTGTCTTCCAGTTTCATTTCACTCTTACCATAACTTCTATAAGAGTGCTTATCTTCCTTCTTCCTGCTGTGGTAGGGACAAGTAAAGAATTAACTATGTAAGAAGCAGCAGTGTATTCTCTATATATCTAGATATCTATCTATAGATATCTAGATATATCTATATAGAGAAATATATATCTTTATATCTATATCCTGTCTGAGCATCACAAGAGTAGCTGCCATTCTTGAGATACAAGCTTCTGTAGGATATTGCCCCTGATTTCTTGTTACAGAACATGGTGCTACAGGGATTCTGGATGCACCCAGCACAGGCTTAATCAAATCATGTGCCACAAAAAAAAGATCTATTGTGGAATTGCATCCATAACTCTAGAGTTAAGATTCCAGGAGCCTCAATCTACATTTATTGTTGACAACATCTTGAAGTACCCATCACCCTAATATTTTGGCACCTTCAATGCAAATAATTTGAGACAGCTCAACCAAGGACAGACATCATCCCTCATACTCTTAAAGCTGCAAGCTGTGGGCTTTGATAACTTCTGTTTGGAAAACATTCTTGAACAGATTAATCTGCTACCTATAGTGCCTGTGCCTTAAAAGTTCAATTCTGGGAATCAGCTGCAGTTGGATCATCCTGTAGGCCGTACTTGCCATACTGGAGGCAGGAAAATAGGTAGCTCCTAAAAGCATGGCACTGGCTTGACATGGTCTTATTAGCCTGTCATACAGAAAATACTACATGTAGTATAGTTTAGCTTGGTGGTGGCCAAGGTCTGGATGACCTGTAAGGAAAGTATACAATCCTTTGTCCAGCTGAACATGGAGATGGTATTTTTGGCTTACTGTTTGAGAGTCTGAAGCAGAAACAGATCCACAAAAACTCTGGGATCATAAATAATCACAGGGCAAATTAAATTTACTAAAGGTGAAGTCACACTCCTTGATATTTCCTTAGAACATGTCTTTTAGCAAGCTTCTCTTCAGTATCTTATGTATCTAGATGTAAACACGACCCTACTCCGGCTAGATATCAGAAATTACATCATCTGAATTCCCTTTCCATTCTCGGTTCTGCTTTTGACACACTTTGACTTTTTTGCAAAAAACCCTTCTGTCCTGAATCTTCTCAGTCCCAGGAACCCATTTATGAATATTAATGCTTAAAAGATACAAGCACTGAAAGAACAATGGGGATCTGGGCTGATTGTTTGAACATCAGTCTACATTACCCTTCTCCTTAGGTGTTTCTCTCTTTTGATGGGAGCACAGAGACTCTGACAGTATGTCCACCAAACATATATCCCTCTGGGGTCACCCCCTTTAGTAACTCTTGCACTCATGTCATCTCACTGTGACACAATTGCCTCACAACATTATGTGGTGCTGGCACTTTTCTCTGGCTCCTGTCTCTCCCAAATTCAAATTCAAATGTCAAATTCAAGCCACATTTATTACAGCAACAAAGGGATACTTCACATTGCCTGATGGTTCCTTTCCCTTCTTACCTTCCATGTGCACGCCCACATACTTGCACATACGACATGTAGGCCTCTTCCACCACTGCCTTACAGTTTCAGTAACAGAAGGGGGTTCCCTTGTTTCTGCCATGGGGGAGGAGGGGAGGAAATAATTTTCCAAGGGTACAGAGATAATTTGGTCCTTCTGAAATCCCCAACCTCTCCTCTCTGCCTCTGTTCAGATCTGGGCTGAGATTAAAGAAACCTGAGATGGCCCAGGAGAGAGAACAGCAGAGACTTCTGCCTAAACTGTTTGAATAGCTAATACCCTATCCAAATACTGGCACCTGGGAATCCTTTAATGACTTAGCTGGTACTTTTGGGCAGACTGAATATCTCCTTTCAACAACAAAGGATCTTGGATTATTATTTATTTATCTGACTTCAATCGTCTAAGCAGTTAGAAAGTAACCCTTTCTTGTTTTAGGCTGCCAGGCCTCTTCCTCTGGCCTTTCTATTGGACTGGATCCATATAAGGCCCCATTTAACTCTTATATTGGTATAAAACCAGAGTAAACATGTCAATTGACAGTAAAGGTGGCATTTCAGATTTATACCCCATTTTCTGAGAGCAAAATGTATCCCTGCTAATTTGATGAAATCCTAACTATGCATGCTCCCCATTCAGGAGGGTATTGTATGTGAAGTATTTTAAACATTTAATGGATTTATACCCCCAGCACAGCTATTGAAAAGCTAAGTAAGCACTTATAGCCAGGAAAGGGGGGAGGGTGATGGCATGTCAGTGAAAGAAGTGATGGACCACCCTGTTGTGTTTTATATCACACTTTGGGAAACAGTTGCAATCAAGCGGGCTTTTATTGACAGGGCTCTGTCCGGGTGGATTTTTACAGACTCCCACTTGTACCAGAGAGAGATTGCATAAACTGTGGCTTCATGGGTGTCAGCGAAGCCTCACTTAGTCTTTCAATGCCCTGATCTAGACTCATAATCCCTTAAAATTATTTCCTGTCTCTCTCCTGCCCTTCTTTACTTGTCTGTCCTTGTCTGGATCCCTCCCAAGTCCAAATTAACTCCATAAAACACTGATTCATACAACTTCCCCATCACCTTTTCTTGGCTTGGTGTGTTTTCCAATTCTATGATCTCTAAAAGACTAAAAAGATTTATAGCAAAAAAAAATCCACACAGCAAATGCTGCTACTTCAGAGCTCTTTAACCCTGGGATACCTGGCTTACATCGGTGGAGCACAGAGGCAGTCTCTTGTTACTTTTTTGTATAGCACCTAGTCCAAGGGTCATCATCTCAGGAAGTATCTCTGAGTCCTGCTGAGATGCATGGAAAAAACTGTAGGCAGTGCTAACTGCTTTGCTCTCTGGAGACATCTCTGTGGTCAAACTGACATGTCTCTAGTCCTCCATGCTCCATCCTCAGAGACTCTTGCAACACAGGGATCCTACCACTAACCCAAAAGATTTCAGCCACAGACGTTTTCTGGTGATGGTAGCAGACTCCCTTTCCCCAAACTCTGATTGTCCACACAGCAGCACAGTATGTGGCTGCATGACAAATACGCTGGCCCTAGATTCTGTACTCGCGGCCTTGTGCAGGACCTCCAAGGCAGTTAGGTTTGTCATATAAACTTTTGGGACATAGTGTCTCTCACAGTAGACCACAAGCAAACCGCAGCACATCCAGCTCTAGCAGTAAAGTTATCTTGTAATGGAGTTTTATAGTAGCTAGGGTCAGGAGGGACCTCAACAAATCATCTAGCCTTACCCCCTGCCACAGGCAGGAATGAATGCTGGGTTCACAAGACCCCAGACAGGTGATCATCCAACCTCCTCTTGAATTTGCTCAAGGAAGGGGCAAGGACCACTTCCCTGGGAAGTTGGTTCCAGATTTTGGCCCTCCTAACTGTAAAATATTGCCTTCTGATCTCTAACCTAAACCTATTCTCTATAAGTTTATTACCATTGTTCCTTGTCACCCCAGGTGGTGCTGGGGACAAAAGGGCTCTACCTATTTGTTGATGAGTTTGTAGGCAGCCACCAGGTCCCCCCTCAGCTTCCTCTTGCTGAGGCTAAACAGGCTCAGGTCCCTCAGCCTCTCCTCATAGGGTCTGTCCTGCTGCCCTCTCATTAAGCGGGTGGCCCTCCTCTGAACCCTCTCCAGACTGGCCACATCCCTTTTGACGTGCAGTGCCCAGCAGCAGGTCTAGTGCTGATGTTAAGAAACTCATGTTGCCAACATAGCAAGACATGAAGCAATAAGGGAATAATATTCTCGAGAAGGATTCTTCTTCCCATAAGAGCACTAGATGTAAAAGTGCTTCAGTTCTCACAGCTATCATCATCATTAGGGGGCCAGTATAAAATATTTCCTTGGCACGGACCTTCTAGTTGTCAGAGAAGTCATCTCTGCACAGAATTCTCTTGAAGTTCTGGAGCTGCTGGACTGATCGTTCTGGGACTTCTTTGTTTCAGCGCCCAGCTTGACTGATTTCAAAATATGGAACCACTTAGTGATTCCTTTTCATTTGATCCTAGCTTTACTTCAGTCACAGTTAACCCAGAATCATGTCTTGGGAACACAAGATCATATATCTTTGAAGTGATAGGATGCTGTTCACAGCTGTGTGAACTTCACTGAAGACAGGCTGAAGCTGCAACCTTGCTCAAAGCTTTATCCATTTTGTGTGTGCATCCTAACATAAACAGGAGCTCTGGTGAGCTACAGAGCTGATGAGAGGCTGGCAGTTCCCTCTTGAGTGAACAAAGTGAAATCAGAAACCACATAAGGGTTAAAAGTCTCATATCATAGCAGGCAGAAATGACTAGCAAAGCTCCCATTGATTTCTTTGAATTTACCCAAAGAGTGGGACCCTCGGTCCTGAGAATGATGCAACAGCAAAAATGGAGGGTAAGGCAATTGTACAAATGTGTGTACTTAGTCTGGCATGGAGAGACAACTAAACAAACCCATGGATCGATGGGAGGATAGCATGGAGAATGTGAGAAAGTCACAAAGGCCAATGAGGTGGTGGTTCGATCAGAGCTACTATGAAAGAGATTTGCCTTTGAAGGGAGGGGCATAGAATGAGGCTGTGATAGCAGTAGCATCATTCTCCCCAAAAAGGTGCCTTTCTACAGTGCAGACCTATCTGAATTCAAAGGGACAGAGGGTTTTCTCCCAGGTTATTTGCTTTGAGAGTATCCTGGTTAGAATTGCATAATGATGCTAAAGTCCATTGAGTTGATTGTCCAAGTCAGTAGTAAGTAACCTTGGCTGATGACTAGCTGCCTTGCATGCCCTATAAATCCTGCCTTGTAAACATTCCTAGACTTTCTACCCCACGGAGCAGCCCCCTCACCCATGCAAGAATGTCAAGCAGGTAATTCCTGCCACGCAAACATTCAAAGTATTAGATTGGGGAAGGGGGAAGGTTTGCAGGAGATCTTTTTTGTTTTGTGTTTCAGTGCAGTATTAAAAAAGGACCCTCTTGTGTGCTATAAACATGTAATAAATAGCAATACATTGTCATTCTTGGTCTCTTCTTCCATTGGTTCTAGACTGAGATTCAGACCAGTAAACCCTAAGGGGGAGAGAAAGGAGGTTTCTTCTTCACATTTGATGAACCCATCTGATTTTTTTTTTAATCTGCATTTTTCTCTTTAAAACTCATTGTTTCCTGAAGGTTTTTTTTATTCTCTAGAACACATTTGGGCTAGACAGAGGGAGCCATCCTTTTCTCAGTCCCTGAATATGGCAAACAGATGTGGAATATGTATGAGGGACAATGTATATGGACTGAATGTTTCATTGTTAAGGAGCTAGATCATAATTAAAGGGACTGGAGAAATTGGTCAGGACAGCAGGCTTGTAAAAGTGGAAAGCAGGGAGGCAGTAAAGATGGAAGGTTTCTTTGGGCTGCTCTCAGACAGGAAAAGCTTGGTAAACACTGCCCTCTTTGTTCCACAAATAAGAACGCAGCCTCCTTCCTCTCCCTATTCCTAATCCCAGTTGAGGAACAGGCCAAGGAGATGGCAGCAGTTCAGCATTGCCTGTTAAACCTTTGTGGAAAGCAGGTGCAAGTCAGGGGTACATACAGTTATGGGAGAGGCATAGCAAACCTTTACAAAAGGAGCTGTTACAAACATGGGCACAAGAGCGCTTGTGCCCTTGCAAACATCAGTGCAAGGATATTCTGACCTTCTATAAGATCATCAGAATGGCACCCGTTTAAAACCCATTTTTGGTTGCTTGTTTTTTGGGTTTTTTTATTTTAGGAAGCCTTAGCAATTTGAAGCCCCTTTCATTATAAGGGGTTATTTTAGGCCTTGAACATGTGGGTGTATAGTGAGATCCTCACACACAAGCCCTCACCTTTCAGAAGGACTCTAAGTACCTGTGAACATCAGCAGTGGAATTACTAGCTTCCCCAAAGACCATTCCAGCTGTGCTGGAGCCTGCTCTTCTCTCCCTCCGAGTCATAGGGAAGGTAGTAGCAGCAAGGTCACAGTTTGCATTTACCACACTACCTGCAGCGATGCCTTAGTAACAGGCAGTGAAGAAGGGAGGTGCCAGAGGCTGATAGAAAACTTCTCACATATAGGAATAAAAGGAAACGATCATGAGCTGAGCATGTATGGGCAAAGAGGAGCTAAACACAGCACCTGATGTCATGGAAGGGTCTGGAGATTAGCAGGGCTGCCTGACCAGGAATCACACAGCTGCCGTACCTGGTTCATACGTGCAGGTGCCGTAGAGGTACAGAGAGCATCTCTCTTTCAAGAACTAGATGAACAGGAAGCAAGGAAATGAGCTAAATATTTGGGGAAAGAGACAAATTGTACCTAGTGGCAGCTGTTCTTTAAAGGGTGGGCTATGTAAATGCCTTGGGGCCTCATGCACCGGCCTGAGACTCCTCTCCCCAGAGAGGAACTCGGTTGGGTCAGAACATTGCTCCCTACAGGAGGTATGTTTATTTTTGCACAGCGCTTGTTGTTTCCTTTGAAAAACATCCCACTGCTCATCTCCAGTATACTCTGACCTTTCAACCAAGGGAGGTTTCCCCTCGACATCGGTACACATCTGTCTGTCTCTGCACATCTATCTGCATCAGAGAAAAAAAAAGTATTCCAAATAAACCATACTGTAGAGATCCACTGCTCAGACCCCAGACAGAGGGGTGCTTCTGGATCTACTCTGCCCAACAGCTGCTGATGCAACCCAGGTTGTTGTTCCATGTGCTTTGTATTATACAGAAT
The DNA here is from genome assembly GCF_052110815.1 of Crocodylus siamensis. Classification (NCBI taxonomy): domain Eukaryota; kingdom Metazoa; phylum Chordata; order Crocodylia; family Crocodylidae; genus Crocodylus; species Crocodylus siamensis. The sequence continues at coordinate 153,227,015 of NC_143395.1, read as the reverse complement.
TGGGTCTGTACCTGGAAGCATTTGGGGGCAAAAGTGTCCCTATCCGGAACAGTTCCTATATTGTGCAGCACCTGGTACGCTGACAATGCTCTACCGTTATTATTGTGGTCCTCAGTCCTTCAAGGAAATAGGATACATGATGATAAAGGATGAATAACTGCCAGGAGAAGCAGACTGCTTGCCAGCCCCATGAATTCTCTATTGTGCCTAGTGATGCTGCTGCTCCAACCATCATTCAGTGAGGAGCTAATGAAAGGTGACTAGTCAGTCCTTCTAATCAGTGGCCCTCTTTTCTGTTCCTTTGGTCTCTACCCTCTGCTTTCCTCTTTCTTATCTTATTTCCTCTGTGTTTCCTACCTCTCTCTGTCTCCCCACTTTTTACCCTTCAGGTCTGAGGCAATGTGCTTCATTGGGCTTGTCCCCCACATGCAGGGGCATGTGCTTCCAGCAGCATAAATAGTAGGAGAGCAAATTTGTGCTGCTACTTTTTCCACAGCACACACCCCTGTGCATGCACTTTGGTGCAGGGCAAAATAGCCTGCTTTGGGCACACTGCTCTTTTTGGAGGACTGAGCCTTGGTGTCTGCTGGTGCACACTCCTGTAGCATGCACCGCACTGCTTTTTTTTTGCAAAATTTTTTTTTGCTACCAGAATTTCCCAATAGCAAGTTTTGCTCCTGCATTGCAAATATGGAGTGCAGGACATGTTTTAACATTTCAGGCATGCGGTTTGCAGCACCACAAACTGCACGTGCCTGCACGTCTGGATCTAGCCATTATGTTTATTCCTGTAATTCACTTCTGCTGGCCGATCTGCCATAGCTGGAGGCCCATAGCAACTTTGGCACTGGCTCCCACGTGGGATCCAGTAACCTTGGCAAAAGAATTGATTACAGCCTGGAACTGAAGGTTTCCTTATAGGGTCCTGAAGGAACACTACAGAGCAGGGGAGAACAAAGAGGAATAACAGCTGAGACTAGTTAGCATTAATTTGTAGGAATTAAAGTTTTGGTCAGAGAACTGAAGCTTCATGAGCAGCACTTAGATGGCTTCCAGTTCTGCTTGCTGTCTGCTTTGCCCAGGGCAGTGGCTGCAGTAGCAAGAGGACATTTGTATATACACCAGCCAAGCCACAGTGTCTCCCTTCCTTTCCACCACACTGATACCTTTGCCTACAGCCCCCTGCAGCAAAATGTCATCCATCAGGATCAAGGATATCTGGATCCTCTACCCATTTTAAGTAAATGTCACCTCAGGAAGTTAAAAATAGGTTTCTAGCATGTGCTGTCCATGCCAGTGATTGTGGGTAGGGCAGTGGCTCAACCTTTTTGGACTCTAGTTACCCCTTATTAGATTTGAGGCTCAGTGCCTCTTTAACTTTGGCACCCCACCATAAATTTTGTGAATTGAGTGGCATCCAGTTTCAAAAACTAACTTTTACATTACAGTGCTTGCTTTGAGGGTAGGGCATCACCCAGGCAGGGACAAGCCTGGGCCTGAACTTATCAGTCCATCTTGTCACACCTCCTGGTACCCTTCAAAGGATCTGACTGCATCCCAGGGTGCTGTGGCACCCTGGTTGGGAATCAATGTTATAGGGCATTATAAAGAGGCAAAATCATCACTACTGTCATTTTTATAGTGTCATAAGTGCACCTCAGGCAGGAGCCCCAAGGAACTGACAGTCTAAATAAGACATGAAAAAAGACTAGGAACAGAAAGAGACATGCCTTCAGGGCCTTGTCCCCAGAGCAGTCACATCAGTAAGTGACTCCAACACGCAGGGGGTTGGAGTAGTAGGGGTAAATTTGTCTTTCTTCCCTATGAGAGAGGAAGTAGGCAGCACTGGGGCAAAGAGCAGGGTAGAAAGTGGGTCAGAAGAAGGAATTTGTGGAGGTCATTAAAAAAAGTGAAACTGCTAGTCACACATGGCTTGGGAGCCACCCCCGAGCCAGCAGCTGTACTTCTTGACCTTTTATCTGAGATCCAAATAGTATCACAGGAAACATGGAAGGGGCCTCCTGGGCCATCAAGTCCAGGCTCCTGAACTGGTGACCAATCATTAAACACAGGAATTCCTCAAATCACCACCATGAATACTTGCACACAGTTACGAGGAACAGTATCTGAAGCACCCACCACAATGCCCTTTGACATGCCCTAAGTGAAAAAAAGGGAAGACGAGCACTGTCAATGGCCTGCTGCTGCAACAGGGAAGCAGCTGGTTAATATATGCTCATATCCTACAAAAAGGATCCTGCCTGTCCCACACTGCAGAGGAAGGCAAAGTCCCCACAGTCTGTGTGAATCTGACCCAGGGGAAATATTTCTTCCAGGGAATCAGTTTAGGATCTGATTCTGCCTTTTCTTTATTGTTTTATCATAATACCTGGAGGCATCAACTGAAATTGTATGATCTGCATTACTACTGCACCAGGACCCCACTGTACCAGCAGAGCGAGGACCAAAGAAGACAGCCCCTACCCAAGAAAGCTCACAAGCTAAATAGGCAAAAGAGATGAAGCATTGGATAGAGAATGTGTTATCCTTTTCATTTTCCAAGTGGGAAACTGGCACACTGAAGGGTCAAGTGACTTGCTGAGGGTCATAGAGTAAGTCTACAGCAGAACCAGGACTTGAACCCAACCCCCCGAGACCCAATCCAGTGCTCTCATCGCTTCTTATGTCAGAGATTGTGTCCCGCTTTTGCACAGAGGGGGCTTCCTGTTGTAATGGGAGTTTGTAGGAAAGAGTCCATGAGACCCTCTTGCTCCAGGGCACAAACCAGCCGTAGCTGACTGGAGTTAACAAGAAACAACCTTTCTGGACAAGGTATTTCTTAATTGTTCCCTCGGGGATTTTATGACAATAGCTGATGCTGACCACAGTTGGGGAATGGGACAGTGACTAGATAGACTGCTGGACTGATCTAGTCAATTCCTGTGTTCCTGTGTCCTTCTACCTCTCACCTCTGACTGTAACAAGTGATCCCCCACTGTGACAGCCCCCAGTAGCATTACAGGGAATATCTGGGGACAGGAAAACCAGAGACTTAGAAGGAGACTGGGTGCTATCCAGGACATGTGTTCTGGATGCTGTACTGCGCATCCTCTTCAGGCAGAACTTGTCTGGCTCTGTCACTGCCTGGAAATAGCTGGGTGATGGTCTGGAATACGGAAGACACAAACAGCTTGTTTTTCTAGCAGTTGAAGTGGTTGCAGCTACTTGCTGTCCTGCAGGTGGGCAGTGGGCACTCAGTTGATGACTCATGAAGCCATCAATTTGCCACTGTCATCACAACTGTTAGAGGTCCATTCCTGCATCCACTCAGTAAACAGAGACTCATCACCACAAAGCAAGAAGCTTCACTGGTCCTCCATCAGCCCAGGGAGCCAGCGAGCTGCTTGCTGAAAGCTGCCTTCTGTTTGCTTTCAGCCGTGTCAATATTGACTGAGTGAAGTTCCACCTTTGCCCAGCTGGAGCATGACGGCTTTGCCACTTTTGCACTCGATGCCCCCAGAGTGCAGCACTAACATTAGGAGGTGATGAGTGACCAAGCTGGCCTGACAAATGAGAAGAGATCAGCAAACAGAGAACAGCAAACACTTCATGGGAGGGCCAGAACACCTGCTGGGAAGATGTTCTTTTTGACAGGTATCAGGTGGCATAGGTGGGCTTCACAGCTGAGGAAAGTAGTCTCAGGCACAGGTAGCCAGTGAGATGCTGAGGTGGTACTGGTAAGTAGTGCTGTCCCTTTGATGTAGTCCAGTTACTGAAGTCAGTAGTTAGGTTTCTCATTTCAGCCATCCTTTGCCTTGTCAGGAACGACTTCTGATAACTTCTCCTTGTTCCACAAGTTTACAGCCTGCTTCCCATTCTACATGACCACTTTCAATTATATAACGGGGTTAAACAAAACTAATTATTCTAACTGGCATGTCTCTGCTTCTTTTCCAAGCCTGAGGAAGGGTACTTCTTGCTGAAAAGCTTGTCTAACATCTGTCCCCACTCTAGAATTGGTCCAGTAAAAGTTATTATCGAACAAATCTTGCATATTCCCTAGACCATAACAATTACAACAACATTACTAACAGGGGAGTTACACCCATAGGGCTGTACTGCACTGATGTGAAAGATTCAGCAGCTCTGGGGGTGAGAAAGAGAAATAGAGCCCAAGAGCCATACTAACAAGACAGATACAGTCCTATGGGTAGGGGAGTAGAAGGTCCGAGTGTGCGTTAGCAGGACAAATGTTATCACAGGCTAGAAGAAGCAGTTTGGAGGGGAATAAACTCCACACTGCAATTAAAATTGTTGTTTCTCTCTCCCCAGAGGTGAGAGGCAAATAAACAATGAAGTAGTAAGTGAGGAGAAGGCAGAGACAAAATTTAAGTAAGGAAATAGGATGGCCCAAGCAACTAGCGAGGAAAATCTAGGCACAGCTCAGCTGCCAAAAGCAGAGTGAACTGGGTCAACACGGCAGAAAAAGGTTGCAGCAGCCAATACGAAACACAACCGGAGCTTTGACAAAAGTTTTGGCAATAAGGATGCAGAAGAAAAGGTTAGTTTAATAGAAGTAGTAAAGGAGGAACCTGGAGAGAGCTGTTGCAACAGGTAAACTGCATCCAAAACTTAAGCCTTGAAAACCTACTTTAAAACTTCAATTTACTGAAAATCCAAGTGGCCAGGAGACCTTAGGAGCAGTACTGTTTAAAAGCCTCCAGTGTTCTTCAGGGGTGTCGATTGTAGCTGTGTTGGTCTAAGGACATAGGGACACAAGGTTCTTTGGGTAAATGTGATATCTTTTATTAGACTAACTAAATAGTTGGAAAAATTGTTCTTTGCAAGCTGGTGAGGGAGCACTTAGAGCGTCTGAATGTCTTCAAGTTGGCGGGAAAGTACTGATGGAACTGGCTGGAGTCATTGTGGGACTGCTGTAGCTGAAGACTCACAGTGCTCAAGATAGGTCCCAAAAGTCTGAAAAGGGGCCAATTTGGTGCCAATCCTTACAAAGGGGAGGAGGGACGATCTGGGAAACTATAAGCCAGTCAGTTTGACCTTGATACCAGGTAAAATTTTGGAAAAAATTATCAAGAATTCCATTTGTGAGAGACTGACAGAAGGCACGATGCTAAAGAATAGCCAACATGGTTTCAGTGTGGGCAGGTCATGTCTGACCATCCTTGTCCCCTTCTACAATCAAGTAGCAAACTGCTTAGATGTGGAAGATGTGGTTGATGCCATATGCTTGGATTTTAAAAAGGTCTTCCATATGGTCTCTCATGATGCTCTTATAAGAAAAACTGGGGGATTGTAGTCTGGCAGAGTCCAAGGTCAGGTGGGCTGGGAACTGGCTGAGGGGTTGAACCCAGAGAGTGTTAGTGGACAGGTCTGTATCACCTTGGCAGGAGGTGGCTAGTGGTGTCCCGCAGGGTTCAGTTCTTGGACCCGTGATGTTTAACATTGTTATCAACAATTTAGATGAGGATATGGAAAGCATGCTGCCCAAGTTTGTGGATGATACAAAGTTATGGGGAAAAGCAGTCACACTAGGGGATAGGATGCAGATCCAAATGGACCTGGACAAGCTGGAAAGGTGGGCAGAACGGAACTGGATGCAGTTCAATAAGGATAAATGCAGAGTGCTTCATCTGGGGAGAAGTAACCAGTGACATGAATACAGGTTAGAAGGAGATGTCATGGCCAGCACTATGGCTGAAAGGGACCTTGGAGTTATGGTTGATCACAGGATGAACATTAGCCACCACTGCAATGCTGTAATCAACAGAGCTAACAGCATACTGGGATGCATTAGCCAATGTGTCGCAAGCAGGGCTAAGGAAGTGATACACAGCCTTGGTGAGACCCCAGTGGGAGTATTGTGTCTAGTTCTGGGCACCACACTTCAAAAAAGATGTGGAGAATCTTGAAAGGATCCAGAGAAGGGCCACAAGAATGATTAAGGACCCAGATGACAAAACTTATGAGGAAAAACTAAGGGATTTGGGACTGTTCAGCCGGCAAAGATAAGACTGAGGGGGGACTTGGTGGCCAGCTGTAAGTATGTAAGGTGTGTATATCAAGACTGGGAGAAAAACTATTTAGCAGGGCACCCCAGGGGAAAACAAGCAGCAATGGCCATAAACTGTTAGAGGCTGGTTTCAGGTTGCCTGGGGTCCTGACTGGCCTAGGGGTGGGCCAGGGCTATAAGAGCCAAAGGTCCTGGGGGAGGACCACACCTGAGAGGGGAAAATGGATTCAGGGAGCTACATAGCCGAATTCAGGCAGTCTCCCTGCCTTCATGGAGGGATCATGCAGGGGTCCTGGTAGAAGGATTCTGGGGCCCAGAGTGGAGCTGGTGACTATGGGAACATTGAGATGCCATCAGCGAGGCTTGGGCTGCGGTGTAGGGGAGGAATGGAGCTGCAGATAGTGCCCCCTAATGGTGGGGCAGAAAATGGGCAGCCTCCTGCTTAACAGCTCTATTAATTCTTTAAGATCAAGGCATGGTGGGCGAGAAAGCAGGCTGTTAGCCCAAGAACAGGTGGGCATGCCACGCAGAGATCAGCTCTGAGACAGCCCCCCCATTACAACCCCGAAATACCTTCTTTGATATTCTGCTAATAAAACTGCTGCTAGTGACCCAAACACCAAGACTGGCCACAGGCCGCTTTTTCTACAAGTCACCAGGTGTGGGGATTGAACCTCATGAGAGAAACATACCCAAGCCACCAGAGGGCTTTTCAAGGAAAATAACTTTTGTCTCAGTGGGGCTAGGCTCATTGAGAACAAATGGAAGATTCTTCTCCTGTTACATGTTTCTCTCCAGGGTGATTTTATATTTCAGTTGACAGAGAAGACCATGATTCTACCATATGCCCCTGATTTGAATTTTTTAAGGTTTTTTTTGTGAATGGTTCTCCCCCAGAAGCTACTAAGGCAGAAAAGTATACAACCAAGGCCCCATTTGGTAGTGCTCTCTGAAATAATGAAATGGCTGAGAAAGTCCCACCCCAGCTGGCTGGGCTGACAGCCCCAGGCAGATAGCAGCTGCACTGGCCTGCCTCCCAGGAGCAGGGTGGACATGATCAACCAACATCTGTTCCCCTTTAATCTCTTGTTCCTTTGTGTTTTGGTTTGGAGCTCTTCTACATAATGAGTTACACTCTCTGGCTCATACACAGCCCCTGCCCTGAACTGCAATTATCTGGGACCAGGCTGGGAACAGAAGGGTCCTTCAGTGTTTCGCAGCTACACTTGGGCTGCCTGAGCTATGCTACTGCAGGTGTACCTCTGCTGCTTGTAACTTCTCTCCTCTCCAGCAGTGTTCCCAAGCTTCTTCATAAGAGCTCACCTGCAAAGAGCTGCATAGTTAATAATGTTTCTGTTCATCTCCTTGATCTCACTGTTTCTAATTGTTCTGGTTATGAGGTTCATGTCAGAACAACCTTCCAGGCTTCCTTTGATTTGCGCCCTATTATGCTGCTATGATCACACCTGCAGTGTCTCTGCCTTGAAGTGCTGAAGGGTTCAACTACTTGCGTGTGCCATTTAGAATATTCCATTGCATTATCAACCCAGGGAAGAGGAGAGGACATTGAATCCTAAAGAACCTGTGCTTGTTCAGCTTCTGCTCCTGTCTCCAGCAGTTCAGTGAGACACATTGGAGAGGAGCCAAAGATGGCACCCCAGTAAGAGGAAAGCATTTGTCACAGATATCCTTTAAAGACCTCTTCCATTTAACTCCCTACTGGCGTAGCTCACAAAGGAGCATCTGGAGCTGAGATTTGAAAGATGAAGATTTCTATAGCCTCTACAGGAGGCGTTGGAGGAAGTAGGCCTTTCCCTCTCTAAACAGGATATGAAATCTCAGGCCATCCTATAATTTCTAGCTTGCTTGGCACCTGGTGTCCTTGTAGGGTCAGGGAGACTAGGATACAAGAGCTTTGGCCTGCATCACCAGTCTTTCTTCAGAGGGAGGGGCATGTGCCTGGATCACTGCCTGTATTCAACATAGAAGCAGTTACCTGGGAGTAGAAGTACTCAGGGGAGCTGAACTCTGAGTGGAAGTACTCTAGCAACTGTTCACATACAACACCCTGCTGTGGAGTCTGAAGCAGCAGCACCTGGTAATACCCTGTATGGGAAACCATTTCAGATGGAAAGGGAACATCAGGAATACACAGTGGGACAGATTTCAGAGGCCAGTGAACCCGGACCAACTCCAAAGAGTTGTGAAATGACCTTTCCACATCCAGCTGTAAAGCAAAGCTGGCAGGATCCATGATCCCAAATCTCAGAGCAGGAGAGAATGGATTAAACATGGAGCCCAGAGCATAAAGGGCTGTAATCTCTAGCCACACCAACCCAACACTCTCTCTGACTGACCTGAGGTCTGCTGCTCAGGTGGATTCACTTTAAACAGGAGAAGAGATGGCATAATGGCCACTTGAACCTAGATGAGACATGTGTGCACTTATGGAAGGCTAGATCACTGTGTTGTTCAGACATCTGAAAGATGGGGGCAGCCTTCTGGTCTGAGAGCAGCTTTTCCTCAGTCCCTGTTGGATATGCATCCCCAGTGAAGAACTAAAAGATACTTTGACAACATTTCCTGCCATCGCCTAAAAGATGCCTAAAAGATACAGGCGTCTCAGCTACACAAAGCTGCTCCCTCCGAGCCTCTCTGCAACCCCAAGGAGGCCATTGTTGCTTTTGAGTGGATGCTCATGAAGCAATCAAGGGTCTGCAGGTCATGGTTCAAGGATGCATCCCTTCTCTCTCTCTCTCTCTCTCTCTCTCATTCTCCATGGTTGCATTTTTTACAGGGCTGGTAAAAACAAGATGTGATGAGTTCAAGGGAAAATCTTGAAGTGTCTCCCAGGAAAACAGCCTGTGGGCAAGGACCCTACAGAGCCAGGAAGGAACTGCCTAGAAAAATAAACAGCCACCCAGCTGTGACTTCCCCTGAACATCTCCCACCCCTCCCATTTGAGAACAGTTTGTTTCTCTCTCTCTTTTCTCCATGCAGATCAAACTCATGAGTGCACTGTGGGACACTCTGTAGAGCCTAGATGCAGCACTGCAAGGCTGGAACTTGGAGGAGGGAGGTGCTGGGACCCTACCCCAAGGTGTGGGATTCTCATCTCTAGCCTAGTCCCCTTCAGCCCCTGCACCTGCCTGTCTTTCTCTAGCCTAGTCCCCTTCAGCCCCTGCACCTGCCTGTCTTTGCAGAGCCAACTGCTACAGCTTGTAGGTAGTGGAAAAAGAGACACCTAAAAATACAATTCAACATAAGGCGTCAAGTGGGTAAGGTAACTAGTAGGGTGAACGTGCTGGACTTTAGGAAAGCTGATTTCAGTGAACTCAGGCGATTAGTGAAGGACGCACTACAGAGTAGTAGTTTTGAAATGATGGGAGCCCAAAAAGGGTGGCTGTGCCTTAAGGAAACTATCCTTCGAGCACAAAGCGAGATGATCCCCGTGAGAGGTAAAAGAGGGAAAGGGGCCAGGAGGCTTCCCTGGCTGACCAGAGAAATCCAGGGCAGACTAAGGGCCAAAAGGGGAGCACATAAAAAGTGGAAACAGGGAGAGATCACCAAAGAGGAATATACCTCTTCTGCTCGTGCTTGTAGGGAGGCAGTTAGACAGGCCAAAGCTACCATGGAGCTGAGGATGGCAACCCAAGTAAAAGACAATAAGAAATTGTTTTTTAGATATATAGGGAGTAAAAGGAAGGCCCAGGGAGGAATAGGACCTCTGCTAAATGGGCAGAAACAATTGGTGACGGACAGAGGGGACAAGGCTGAACTCCTCAACGAGTTCTTCGTCTCAGTGTTCCTAAGCGAGAGGCATGACAAGTCTCTCACTGGGAGTGTAGGGAGGCAGCAGCAAGGCACCAGACTTCCATGCGTGGACCCTGAGGTGGTGCAGGGTCACTTGGAAGAACTGGATGCCTTTAAGTCGGCAGGCCCGGATGAGCTCCATCCGAGGGTGCTGAAGGCACTGGCCGACATCATTGCAGAGCCACTGGCGGGAATATTTGAACGCTCGTGGCGCACGGGTCAAGTCCCGGAGGACTGGAAAAGGGCCAATGTGGTTCCCATTTTCAAGAAGGGGAGGAAGGAGGACCCGGGCAACTATAAGCCAGTTAGTCTCACCCCCATCCTTGGCAAAGTCTTTGAAAAAATTATCAAGGCTCACATTTGTGAGAGCCCGGCAGGGCAAGTTATGCTGAGGGGAAACCAGCATGGGTTCATGGCAGGCAGATCGTGCCTGACCAATCTAGTCTCTTTTTATGACCAGGTTACAAAACGCCTCGACGCAGGAGGAGGGGTGGATGTCGTATACTTGGACTTCAGGAAGGCCTTTGATACGGTATCCCACCCCATACTGGTGAACAAGTTAAGGGGCTGTGACTTGGATGACTGCACAGTCCGGTGGGTGGAGAATTGGCTGGAGGGTCGCACCCAGAGAGTCGTGGTGGATGGGTCGGTTTCCACCTGGAGGGGTGTGGGCAGTGGGGTTCCGCAGGGCTCAGTCCTTGGACCGATACCCTTTAATGTCTTCATCAGCGACTTGGATGAGGGAGTGAAATGTACTCTGTCCAAGTTTGCAGATGACACTAAGCTATGGGGCGAAGTGGACACGCCGGAGGGCAGGGAGCAGCTGCAAGCAGACCTGGACAGGTTAGACAAGTGGGCAGAAAACAACAGAATGCAGTTCAACAAGGAGAAATGCAAAGTGCTGCATCTAGGGAGGAAAAATGTCCAGCACACCTACAGCCTAGGAAATGACCTGCTGGGTGGCACGGAAGTGGAAAGGGATCTTGGAGTCCTAGTGGACTCCAAGATGAACATGAGTCGGCAGTGTGACGAAACCATCAGAAAAGCCAATGGCACTTTATCGTGCATCAGCAGATGCATGACAAATAGGTCCAAGGAGGTGATACTTCCCCTCTATCGGGCGCTGGTCAGACCGCAGCTGGAGTACTGCGTGCAATTCTGGGCGCCGCACTTCATGAAGGATGCGGATAATCTGGAGAGGGTCCAGAGAAGGGCCACTCGTATGGTTAAGGGCCTGCAGGCCAAGCCCTACGAGGAGAGACTAGAGAAACTGGACCTTTTCAGCCTCCGCAAGAGAAGGCTGAGAGGCGACCTGGTGGCTGCCTATAAGTTCATCAGGGGGGCACAGAAGGGAATTGGTGAGTATTTATTCACCAAGGCCCCCCCGGGGGTTACAAGAAATAATGGCCACAAGCTAGAAGAGAGCAGATTTAGATTGGATATTAGGAGGAACTTCTTCACAGTTCGAGTGGCCAAGGTCTGGAACGGGCTCCCAAGGGAGGTGGTGCTCTCCCCTACCCTGGGGGTCTTCAAGCGAAGTCTGGATGTGTATCTAGCTGGGGTAATGTAGGCCCAGCACTCTTTCCTGCTTATGCAGGGGGTCGGACTCGATGATCTGTTGAGGTCCCTTCCGACCCTAGCATCTATGAATCTATGAACCAGTAAAGGATAGTCTCTGGTTGCATTAGGAAGGCAGTGGTTTGTGGATGTCACTGCCTTCTACTGGAAAAGATACATCACTTCTGCTTTTGTGTAAGCTTCTGTTTGAGATGGTGGAGTTGCTCCTTTAGCTGAGAAGATCAAGGCCTTAGGGCGCTTGTACATGTGACGCCATTACCATGTACACATGATGAAAATGTCACTTTGTGTGGCTTAATGATGTCACGGTGTACACGTGCATCAGTTTTGAGGGTTTTAAATGAGTTTACATCATTGCAGCTATTAGTCAGCTCACCCCCCCCACCCCACACCCACCCCCCTGGCTGCAGAACAGGCAGGCAGACTCTGCAGAAAAAAGGATTGGGCCCTTTACAGCTTCTGCAATGAGAAACCTGACTTTTTTTTTTCCAGCAAAGCCTGCCCACCTCTCCCACACCCAAGGGCAAGCTGCTGTGGGGGGAGCCCAGTCTTTTCCTCCATAACAGCAGCACCCCCCCTGCCCTGGGCTGCCCAAGTGGGCTGCTAATGGGCCAGGATTGGGGAAGAGTTGGATTAGGCCAGGTGCTGCCTCCAAGCTGGTGCAGCACCAGGTCTGTTAGCAGCCTACCCAGGCAGCCCCACAGGGCACCACCATCATGGAGGGAAGGATCAGAGCCCCCCCACAGCTCAGGGACTGCTTGGCCCATCAGCACCTCACCCTCTGGCCACAGGCAGGCTCTGCCAAAAAAAAAAAAGGATCAGGCCCCTCCCTGTAACAGTGATGGAAACCCCTAAATTGAAATGGCAGGTTTCAATTAAAAACCCACCATTTCAATTTAGGGAGCACAGAACGCTAAGGACTAAACCTCCCTCGTGTGTACAAATCCCCCCTTTTATGGCACCATAGATGGAATTCAAATCTGTGCGCTAAAAGTCTGAGAGCCTTCAAAGGCTCAGATCTGCCACCCTGAACCATTCAGAAGTTTCAAGGTGAGAATAATTTGTTCCCCTTGCTCAGAGCCAGCAGTTTCTACACAGAATTTTGCTATGGCTCAAACATGACTTCAGGCTTGAATCTGTGACAAGTTCTATAGCAAAATTTACTTGATGTTATTATGTGTAACAAGAATCTGATAGTGCTGGGCTGTGGATCTTGGTGCTAATGCTCCTAAGATGTGGATTCTGCCGTATCCAGAGATTGCATGCCCTGTGGTACAGACCCCTTGGCTTCAATATAAAAACTATAGTGCCTGCACAAGCCTATAGTCAGAGCATGTCGGTAACCCTGGACATGTCTACACATGCATTTAAGCAAGCCTAAATTTAATGTGTGTTAACTTACTGTTTGTTAAGTGGGTTTAGGCAGGCATCTACACGTGCAGGCATTAAAATGCATTAATACTGTGTGTGTAGACTGACTTAGGACTAAAGTTAGTCCCAAGTCAGTCCACATATACACAGCCTTAATGTGCTTTATGATGTGTCTGCAGATTCTCTAATGAACTTTAACTGTTCATGCCTAAATTTAGGTGTGAATAGCCTAAATTCACCATTTTTAAAGTACATTAAGGGTGTGGCTCTAGTGCGCCTTAAATTTAAGCTAATGTGCCTTAAAGCATCTTGTGTAGACGGGCCCCCATCTGCAAATCAGTCTTCTAGGGGAAGAGGGTATGGATTATCCTTTCTTTTTCCCTAGAAGATAAGCCATCATTGGTGCAGGGTAGTGCTTTAACTGGAACGTTAAAAGTACCAGCTTTCTATTCCCTTAAATGGAGGATTAAAGGGAGAAAAAGTGGTCTCTATTCTCTGCATCAGTGCTGTCCCTCTGAGGTCAATGTGATGACACAAGTGTGACTGCCTCTGAGATTCCCATGCTCTATGACACTGAGGGTGTGCACAGTAGAGGTGCGATTCCAGCACAGCTGGACATATCCAAGATAGCTAAAATTCAACTACCATGAATACCAATAACAGAAAGGTTGTAGAAACTAGACTTCAATGCAAGCTAGCTGTTCACACAGCCGGGGCCCTGGACAGCCTGCACTGAAGCCCATTCTGCTGTGGCTTCACAACTGTTTCCACTTGAACCACAGATAGAAACCAGCTCAGGTAGGGCTGCTAGTGCTGCAATCCCACCTCTGAGTGCGTGGTAAATGATCCACCTGGTCCTTCTTCAGGACTCTGCTCAGTAGTGGGCACTTTAGGTATTGTAGAGGACCAGAACCTTTTGCAAGGCTCTTTGATGGCCTTATATCACCCCAAAATCTTTGGCAAATGCCTGTGCTGTTTTTTAACCAAGTGAATCCCAAATCCTGTGCCATTGGGAGGTAGGCCCATGGTAGCTAATTTTCTCCTGGGGATTACCTGAGCTGATTCTACTTCCAGCCAGAAGGTTTAGCAGAGATCAAAAGGCAGTTCACCCTTTTACAGTTCCATGGGCTCTCTGAGGCCATGAAGGAAACCTTGCACTGCCACCTGCAAAAGCCACTGTGCTTCCATGCCAGATCAGTTACCTATCACTGAAGAGAGGCAGGTGGACCAATGGACAGGGAGAGCAATGGGCAGGTATTTGTTAAGAGAGGTCAGGGATTGCCATGCAAAACTGAGGAAGAATGGCTTACCATGTGGCAAGCTCTAAGTCCAGTCTCAGACTCAAGCAGTAGAAAGCACTGATGAGAATAGAGGTAGGAGCACTAGTTCTGCAGGGAGCTCTGAAATACTCTAGCCCCATAGACATATCCCAGTTGCAGTCATAAATTAGGTAGTCTAGTAATATAGACTATGCTTGCCTAAACAGAAACTGGATACTATGCCAGGGCCTGTAAGGGGTGCACCACCAGGCAGTGGTAATCCAGGCAGCATGGGATCTCTTAACTATGAGATGGAAAGCAGCTCTACAGAACATGCCCTCCTCACATTTTATCACCATCTTCAAGCACTTGGAGCTGGCCCAGACCTTGTTTCACCTCCCTGGAAACAAGATGATTACATTTGCCCCTTCGCTCTCTACTCTGCTTTTTACTGGTCCATGGGAAGATAGAGAGTATATTTCCCATCCTATCTGGCTGAGGGAACACCCTGTATGTTCCTCACTTCAGCTCAAAACATGCTGACCCCAGAGCTTGTGCTCAGACACCAGCTGTTCTCTATACCACTCCCCATAAACCTAGGTGCAGCTGACTAGAACTAGATTCTCATATGTTGCTCTGATGCTGTCTGTGTAATATGAGGTTTGAAGGAAAGACAGACGCTAACCTTGTGAAAGTGCTGCAGCTTTAGACCTGCACGCTTAACTCAGCCTTTAGCATTGGCCCTGTGTGATCCCGCCAACTACGTAAGTTCCCAGGCTACTGAATTTGCTTTTTGTCCTGAGGCCATAACTTGTGTTCAGGGCTCCCTGAGACATTGCCTCCCCCTACCCCATCTGGATTCACACTTACCTCAGGTTCATTACTTCAGAACTTCCTCTTCATAGCTATAGGACTCAGGTTGAATGTGAGAGAGAGATGGAAACCAACCAGCTAGGGGATGTATACAATTAGCCTAAAATTTGAAGAATTAAACAGGGCAGATAAACTCTGCAATGTTCACAGCAGGTCTTAGGGTCTTCAGGGCTAAGAATGGAGAGTAACTTGATGCTAAACACATAATGAGGGGCACAAGTAGGCCAAGAACTTATTATGATCATCAGGAAAGGCAGATCTTCATGCAATCAGAGGCTGTAAACATGAACCCAGGCCTACAGATCCAGCTCAGCTGGGACTGGGGCTCTAGTAACCAAATCCTGAAATCCACAAATAGAAGAAATCCATTATGTCAGGGAGGCTGATACAGAAAGAAATTTTCTACTGCTTTGTCCAATCTAATTTCAGAAGTCCCAGGTGATGACGCTTTCACTCTTTCACTGGGAGAATGATCATCTTATCATAATGTCATTCTCCCCACTTATCTCCACCATGTTTGTGGTGTTCATCCACTTCTCACAACCTGCTCCCAGGAGCCATGAGCTCCCTGTGAACTCTCTGGGGCAGAGAACAAATATCTTTCACTTGCTTATACCATGCTTGCCACAATGGAGACTTGAACTTCAGCTGGGGTTCTGATATTCTGTAAGCATGTAAATCAGGGGTAGGCAAACTCCAGCACAGGTGCCAGAGCATGGCACATAAAGGCATTTTGCTTGCCACATGCAGCTTGGGGCAGACAATGGGGAAGAGGCCAGGGCTGCACTGCCACAACAAGGATTGGGACCCTTGCAGCTACCCCACCATCTGCCCCTAGCATATCAATGTCTTACAAGTGGAGGTTGTGGGTGTTTTTGGCATTCCAGCCCAAAATGTTGCTGGTCCCTGGTATAAATAATGATATCTTACAGTCTGATAACTCACAAGTAAGGCAGATTCAACAAAAGTGTCAGCATTGTTTACCAATCTCCACCAATTATTCTAAATTGTGCTTCCTTTTATTATAGAAAGAGCTGGAAGCAACTCTGAGAGAGCATCTAATTCCCAAGGCAGGCCCAGTTGTGTTTGTACTATACCCAAACCAATCTTTGTCTAACATGTTCTTGAAAACCTCCAGTGATGGAAGTTCCAGTGCTTCACTATCCTTACAGTTGGAAAGTCTTTATAATGTTTAACCTGCTTTTTTGCAGTCTAAGCTCATTATACAAAACAGTTTCCTCTCTAGCAAGGGTGTTTACACCCTTTTGGAGGCTGTTATTGTGTTCTGCATCAATCATTCCTTAGGGTGGCAAACTAGACAGATTTTGCTCTTTAATGTTTTCCTCATCTGTCATGATCATTTGCGTGGCTGTTCTCTGAACTCCTTCCAGTTTGTCACTATTTGGTAATGCTGTGCCTGGAACTGAATGCAGTATTCCAGGCAGCTGAGCTTTGTGTGTATGTGTGTGTTGCCCCCAGGTGATTTGTCCATTGAGAAAATGAGATTTAGATAAGAACTGTATGTCTTCAGCACACAGAGTTGTTACTGCACCAGAGGTGTAGAGAAAACATGCTCTTTAAGTGATGTCTGTGTGTATGGAAGCCAGGATCACATTGATCATTTCTGTCTGTCTATTCTCACCCCCAAGTCTCTGCTCTGTGGCTTTGCAGGTTGTTTGCTTCTATTAAAGTTGTAGAATTTGTAGAGTAAAAGCATGAATCTTGTAGCTGGTACCCTGGAGGATGTATATCACGTTAACTTCAGAGGCAGGGAGCAACACTGACCTGCCACTTCTGGGAGATTGCCTCCAGCAGTTTCATAAAACTGTCACCATTACCTAACTATGTAATATTATACAATGACAAAGACATTTCTTCCTGACCTTTACCAATGATCAGTGTGTCTTGTAAAATGAGGTTAGCCCTGACAATTTTGTCCTAGTCAGTCTCAGTTAAGATGCTGTGTTTTTTCCATATAAATATTTAAATCCTGCATTTTTTAAACTTACTGAGCTATTTCTGCTTGGTTGCATTCTGCATCAGTGAGTTCCACAGGAGCTCTCATTAGTGAGTTCCATATGTTGCATAAAATGTACTTCCTTAAATATGTTTCCTTCTTATTCCATCCACTGCTTTCTCAAGTTCCTGCATCTTGAAAAGTGCTCACATACCATAATAATAAATGACCTAGACAGAAGTCCTCTCCTCCAACTCAACGGTTTTCCAAGCTAAGCCCCTTCTCCCACAGAAGTCCTCTAGGTACTGTGTTGCCTCTGCATTCTCTATTTCTTTTCTATTAAACTGTGCCCTTTGTTGAGGAGGTGACCAGAAGCTAATACTGGTTTCAAAGAGAAGTTGTGCCATCCATTTATACAGAAACCACTGCAATATCTTGCGGTACACTCCACCTTTCCTGGTGAAGTGGGACCAAAGAACAATGAGCAAGCAGGAGTCTGTAGCCCAATGATGAGTGTCCAGTGATTACAGCACCTTTGAGAAGGGCACCCTGGGCTTTGGTCTCTGCTCCCCAGATCATTTATGCATGTTGACAAGCATTGGATAATGATCAGAAATAACTATAGGAGCAAGGACTGAGACCCAGCATCCCCCTATCCCAAGGCAGTGTCCTCATAATTGGCCTGAAAAGTCTCATTCCCTCACGTTTGCTCTCCTCTTGGCCCCGAAACTCTTGCCTCCTTTCTGCCTACCATTCCCACTTCAACAGGAGGGATGGAGAATGCTGGGGCCTGACCACACCCCTGTCACTCATAGAATAATGCACTCACCTATTTTTTCCAGCTACATTTCCAGGTCCTCAGGTAGGTGCTTAACTCCCAAACTATCTTAGGCTCTAGTAAATGAGCTGGTTTTAATGAAAAATTAAAGAACATATTGGAGTTTGGCTGTTTCAGTCTTTGAGTTCTTCATGCCTCTCAGGTGCATGTCATGATCTGAGTGGTTGCATTCTGTTGTTATTCTAACGCATAACTGGTCCTTGACAATTGGTAACAGGCAGCAGAAGAGGCCATAGAGAAAAGAGAGAATTATTCAGAAGGAGGAAACAGATATATTTCTGAATGGCCCCATGGCTAATGCAGTCCCAAGTAGGAGGAAATAATTAATAGAACCAGAAGAGAAAACTTTCCAGAATCTGCCGTGAGCCGAGCGGCCTATGACTACAATATCCCAGCGATTATCACCCTTGGGTATCACTGACCTAAATAAACTTTCTTGGGCCTGAATGTTGCTTTTGTTGCTGTTGTTTTTAATTTTGCTGAGTCTTTAAAACCAGCACACGCAACGAATTGTCTGGTTCCAAGAATTTGTTGTGTAACTCTGCTCTCCAACCCCCAAGCCCTGCTGCCTGCCCTTCATTTAACGGTCTCAGTTTCATTGGGAAGCACCCTGGGGAACCTCTTAGCTCCCTAATCAGCAACAGAAGGGGCTCATCCTTGCTAGAGGTAGCAGTGAAATATTTGCCAGCTCTCCTGAGAATAGGAGAGGCAGAGAAGAAGCCATTTCCAGCTGGGAAAACACAAACTTTTATTCACCTCTTCACTGCAGCAGGCCAGAGGTGGGAGGTGTGTGTGCTGGGGGGTGATGCTTTGCCAAAGGGGCCTAGAGAGATGATGATGGGATGTTGGCAGTTAGGAGATCAATAGGTGTGAGGAGTGGGAAGAAAACTTCCATGACTTCCCCAGGCTGCTGGCTAGCACAGAAGCCCAAGTTTTATGTAAGATCCTGTGGGTCACCAGCTGTGGTGAAGGCTCGTGGACTAGATTTCTGAGGGAGTGGGGGGAGTCTGGTGATGCCGCAAGCAGTTCTCAGATATAATGATTCCTTTACTGCTAATAAGATTCAGGAATTAACAGCTCGGAAGCGCTTAGGAGCTCAGTGTTTTATACCAACATGTAATCAATGGGGCTGAGTACAGAGGCCACCATTCATGCTTGGGGCAGATTTTGGGGTAAAAAACAAATCTCTTCACTCTCAGCTGAATCTCCTCAGGGAAGTGACAGCTTTCTCTGTCTACTGCTTGTGGGGGTTGAGGTGTGGACAGGGCCCCTTCTTGGGTCCCTGGGCCCAGCCAGTAGCCCTAGGCCCAATTCATGAGCAATAAGATTTCTTGGTTAGATTTAAATAGTAATAAATAAGATGCAGGATAGTTCCTTGGTATTCCTAAATGC
The DNA here is from genome assembly GCF_052110815.1 of Crocodylus siamensis. Lineage (NCBI taxonomy): Eukaryota > Metazoa > Chordata > Crocodylia > Crocodylidae > Crocodylus > Crocodylus siamensis. Next base: position 153,207,903 of record NC_143395.1, on the reverse strand, counting down.
CTGCCTCAGTACAGAGACAACAGGTCTCTGGGAAAAACCCAGTGCCATTAAAATGGGAATATGTGACTAGATTTCTGCTAGGTGAGGCCATTTTTGAGTAGCTCTGCTTGCAGGACTTAACTAGAGGAAAAACTCCCTCTGTGTAAATTGCTCCACTCTGCACTGTTGAAACCATGTTCCATTTCTCTTATAATTAGGTATCTTGGACTTGGAAAGACTTGGTCCAACGTGGCAACTGGAAGATGACCAGCAGTCTCGGCTGTCAGGGTGGAGGAATGCCTCAAAACCCATGGAGTCTATGAAGAAGGGAGAGAAGGCGGCATCTCTCATGGAAAAAGGGGTTGTAGATCTAATAGTAAGCATGTGTGCAAAGCCAAGACTGGGAGAAACACTTAAACTCCAAACATTTAGAGAAGCAAAAGGGGGAAGGGGGTGCTAGTGATATCTTCTATTGAACCAGATGTATAGTTGAGAGAGAAGTTAAATAAGCTTGACCTCAGTATGAAATGCTGACCTAAAAGCTCACTGTATGCCTGAAAGTTTGTCTAACACTTCTCACGACTACACAACTGGTCCAGTAAAAAAATATCACCAAAGAACCCCTTGCTTCTTGCATGACTACAATACTCCATTCACATCCTAACCAAAATA